>NC_135356.1:4738578-5396078 GCF_051622035.1 Arctopsyche grandis | reverse complement strand
TTGCGATTTCCAAATATTTATTTGGAAATGGCAATAATTCGATCTTATTGGAATTTAAATTTTCGGCGCCTGAATGCGGTAGAGCGTTGCGTCATCATTTATTTTTCCAACCTATTTTTGCGAAAACGTCTGCTTTCAATAACTCGTCTCTTGAAAAGGCTATCCGGTTCCTTAATGTGATTGATGGGTATTTGGATCTATTCAATTGTCATCTTGATGAGCTGGTTAGTTTTTTGAGACGCAACACGAGACTTTGTATTATGAGATGAATGATTGAAATTTTTATTGTTTTTATTTTGTTATTTTCTTTCTTTTGTTTTGTAAAACTGGTGTGACGCTTTGGGCAACCTGTCAGGTCATATTGGTCATTTGATTGTTATTATTATAAATAAATAAATATTGTTGCTAAAAGTCAAACTAATATAACATTAGACTTGACTCGACTCGCGATGGCCAATTACATTTCGTTTCAGTTTTGCAATTCTGCATTTTGGTCAAGTAATACATCATTGTTCGTGGGTATTGCGGTCGGTAGAATTTGACTTTTATTTTTTATTAGTTTTGAGTTCGTGTTTCGTATTTTGAAATATTTACATTTATAAAATTTTAATATAAAATACGAAAGTTGATGATATTTTAAATTTATTAATGGAATTCGTATATATTTTATCTTAATGGAAATTTATATTTTGTAGACGATAAAAGTAATTGTCAATCTCATGCTATGGATAGCAAAACTTGATATTATTTTAATATTATTAATTATATCTTGCATTGAATTATGTTGTTATATTATTATATAGTGAAATTAGAAATAATTTAAACAAATAAATAAATAAATTTACGTCCTTACAATCTTTCAACACATGCACGAGTGAGACAGCATGCTCGGTTCTCATAGATCTCACATAACATCGAATCGCCTATAATAATGATTTTTTTCCCAAAGATTTGTTGCTATTATATAAAACGATGACCATTAATTTTTGTAAATTTTTCATATAAAAGCTCATATTCAAGTCAAGCTCACAATTAATATTATGTATTAAATGTATGATGAGCATTTATAAGAATTGTAAAAATGTTTTTGAGCTCTTTTTCCTATTATGCTGTACATTAACATTGGAAGAAAATAATACTATGATTACTAAAATAATTAAATTACAATTGTAAAATAGAAAATGATCAGTAGACCAGTATCACGCTACATCGGACTGCCTATATATTATTATATTATGTTTATTTATTTTATCATACATTTGCATTATTTATTTGAACGATGGGTATAGTCTTTCGCAAATATTTATTTGGACGATTGGGACGATATTCTTTCGCAAAATTAAATATGTATATAAACAGTGTGTTTAATTTGCGATAAAAAAACGAACAAATTTAATTGTGATGTGTTTAAATTTTCCTCCAAAAATCGCGAAGTAATTTCCCAAGGAAAAACGAATCAGTATTTTCATTTGTTTTAAAAATTAATTTGAATTTTTTTCATTTTCAAAATATTTTATATCGTCCTTCAATGTTTTCGGAATCCGGATATACATATATGATTTTAAAAATTAAAAGCCACTTTAGCGTAGTTTTTCCACTAGGAGATCTGTGTTTCTATTACTGTGTACATCAGTGGCGGGCGGTGACTTTTCAAACAAGGGATGCTGTCCCTTGTTTGAAAAAAAAAACCGACCAATTTATTTTTTAAAATTTAATTTTATTCTTCGTTCCTTTTTACAAAATTCATCGATAACCGCATCATAGAATTTTTTATTGTTTTTTAAATTTGACATTATTTTCTTTTCGATTGCAAGACCAGAGAGTCTTTCTTCACTTTGACTACTTCTGGTGAACGTTTTAATTCTTTTCATAGTCGAAAATGATCGTTCAGCCGATGCGCTCGTGGAAGGTATCGTACAAATTAATTGTATTAAACTAAATACTTGTTCCAAAACGTGTATTAGATCATCTTTCACAATTAATTCCTTTACGTCATTTATAGATTTCAAATGAAAATCTTGCGTTGAGTACATGTAAATTAATTCGCTTTTTAATTTCATAAAATCAAAGTATTTTCCATAAGTTAGGTGGAGTGATTTAAATAGGAAATCTGGAAAATTATTTTCATATTCTTTAAATTTTTTGACGTTAAAAAATTCGAGAAATTTTAAATTTTCGATATCTCGAAATCGATTGGTTGTATTTACTGAAAGAGTTTCTAAAATTTCAGAATTGTGAAGTTTATACGTTGTTTTCACATCTTCTTCACATTCAGCATATTTTCTTTTTCTATTAAAATTTTTAGTTATTACTTTGTTCCACAATGAATCAAAATCGTCTTTTTTGTTATCTAAATATTTTACAAATTTTTTAATTTCACTTACGCAATACGATATGTCAAAGGTTTTTTTTTGTAAAATTTCAAATAAAAAATCTGCCGAATTAAATATTGCAGAAAATAAATGCAAATTGAAATTGAATTCAAACTCTTTTAAATAACGATGAAGGACTTCAGCATTTATGACAGCATCAGTATCCCATTCGTCTTCGTCATTAATTATTTGATTAAATATTTCCATTAATTCTGTTTGATATTCTAATATCATATTTAAAATTTTGCTATTGTAGTTCCATCGTGTAGGGGCAGCAGTGGGAAATCGTTTTTTTATTTGACAATCGAGAAGGGAAATTCTTCTTGAAGACTTACAAAAAAAAGTTGAAAATGACAACATACGGCTGAAAAAACGTTTGCATCCGGATATATGTTTAACAGATTGCGACAAAACTAAATTCAATCTGTGAGCGTAACAATGGACAAATAAAGAATTAGGACAAATATCTCGAATTTTTCGTTGCACTCCATTATGCTCCCCGGACATTACAGCCGCTCCATCGTACGTTTGTGCAATTAATTTGTCCAAACAACCAAATTCTTCCAAGGTCTCACGTATGTGCTGAAAAAGAGCATTAGCTGTTCTATTGGGACTAACATCGACAAATCCAACAAATCTCTCCTGAATTTCATTATTTTCATCTACATATCTAAAAATAGTAGATAGCTGAGCTTTGCGACTGATATCTGTAGATTCGTCCACAATTATGGAAACAAATTTTGATGCACGTATTTCAGTTTTAATCTCATCTAGCAAGACTTTTGATATTGCGGATACCAAGTCATTTTGTATATGGTTCGATAGTCCAGTAAACACCGTAGAGTTATCTAAATGAGTTTTCAATTTTATGTCTGATTCACTCAACAGATACAGCAATTCAATATAATTCCCTCTATTTTCCGATTCCTGGTGCTCAAAATGTCCTCGTAAAGGTTGTTCTTGTTTTGCTAAAAAACAGATCGCGCTTATTAATTTCGACAAAATGTATCTATTTGCAGTAACTTCTTTGTTGTGCATTTCAATATTTGCTTTAAATTGAGCACTTAAAAAATTTTCTATACGAGGTCCCTTTCCAAATTTTTTAAATTGAGCAGCAGAACATATGTGAGCTTGAGAACATTCATGTCTCTTGCGCGATTTACTTAAATTGTTTAGGTCAGAAAATCCAAATTTACTCCAGACATTCACTTCTTGAGAAAATAAAATACATGGCCAACAGAATAATTTCGTTAAGTGAGCACATCCACAAATCCATGAAATTTTTTCGTATGTTTCTGTGTTAAAATACCTTTTAAATGTTTTTGTTTTAGACTGAATATTTAATATTGGTGTGGGTTTGGGGCTCTTAACAATAATCTCCTTTTCATTAAATGGGAGAGAAGCAAATCTTCTTTTAGTTTTCAAAGTAGTGGAACAGTAAACTAAAAATAAAGTTAGACGAAACTAATTTAAATGAAAACTTAATTCAAAAGTAAAAAATAACCAACTTACAGTATAAATGATTAACTTCGTCTAAAGAAATGAATCGGCTAGCTTTTTGATAAATAACTTGGGGCGTAGCGTGCGGAAATATCGATCAACAGCGGCTTCCAAGTGAAACTCAATAGATAAGCAAACAGAGAAACCGAATCCACCGTAGAGGTTAAACAAGTGTCAACGCGTCCGCGCGAATAAGACAGCCTCATAGTGCGCATGCGCAAATGGGATCGGTCGCGACTCCGAATCCATGACGCGCGCGCACTTCACTCAGCGTCTACTCGCCAGCGTCACTCGCCTGTGGCCGGCCTATGCGAATGCGGCCTATGCGAATCCTTAATAAAAATTATCAAAAGATCCTATATAATGCATCATGTAACAAAAAACACGTGATATGTGAAATATATATCATATACTACATCATAATCACGTACATCACTAAGAATACATCGAAGCGAAATTCAAATATTTATTAAAAATACTCTTGGCTTTTTAAAGTTATAGGGGATGCGCCGCATCCACCGCATCCATGGACCGCACGCCACTGGTGTACATATGTATGTATGTATATGTACATAGTACATCAGCGGTTTCCAAACTGGGAGGCGCGCCACCCAGGGGAGGCGCGGACTATTGCCAGGGGAGGCGCCAAAACTTTTTAATAAAAAAATAATTTCCATACCATAATATCTACAAATAAATAAAACTTCATATCGCAGCTTAACACTAAAAATTCAATGCATGAATGTTTATTTTTATTTTTCTTTCATTTTTATATATGCATTTAATTCCTATAAAAAATTATCCGGAGAAGAAGATTTTAAAAATTGCGCCTTTGCAAACGCTCTGTTTTAGCTAAAGATGCCCATTTAATTGCATATGTTCGATATGTCGCGGATAATAATATATTAGAAGATATATTATTTTGCAAACACATTCTTGGGAAGACCACATCCATTGAAATTTTTAATATAATAGACAGTTTTGTTGAAGAAAACAACATAAAGTGAAATAATTGCGTTGTTAACGACATAAAATAATAATTGGACTGTGTACCAACGGAGCTCACTCAATTTCCGGACACAAAGCAGGTCTTAAAGCATTGATCATAAAGAAAGCACCACATGCTATCTGGACACACAGTATGATACTCAGAGCAGCTCTATTGTCAAAAAATACGAGCGAGGAACTATACAGCATTTTTACAAAAGTTATAAAAATTATAAACTACATTAAGAATAGTCCTTTGAGAGCAAAGCTGTTTGCAAAGCTGTTTTCAAAGCTGTGTGCTGATATGGAAGCCAATTATACCTCACTTTTGTATTATTGTGAAGTTCGCTGGCTATCTCGTGCAAAAATGATTCTAAAGGGTGTTTGAACTCAAAGAAGAAATGGCAACCTTTCTCGGAGAAAACCATCATGAAGAGGCACATTTGTGGACGAACGATAATTTTATTGTTAAACTTGCCTATTTGGTTGAAATTTTTGGAAAATTGAGCGGTTTAAATAATTTAATGCAGGGATCACAAATACACCCACTTGTTCAAAAAGACAAAGAAAAGCTTTCATTAAAAAATTAAAGTTATGGAAATCAAATTGACAAAAGAATGGGTGGGATAGGTTTTCACTTTCCAAAGATTTCTGGGCCACAGCTAATATTGAAGCAAGTAAAAATATTTTTACCGACCACTTGGATGTTTTAGTGCTGCATTTTGTATGTGTGAAATCGTTCCGTCTCCACTTACAATTAGTTTCACGCCTTCTAATATAACATATGTACGTACATATGTATAATATATACATATTTACGTATATTTGTGTGTGTTTAATCGTTAAAATGAGTTTAACGATTCGTCTGCGGCCGTTAAAAGTTAACCGGTTGTTAATTGTCGAGCGGAAGTGATTCACGGTGGAAAATCGGGTAAAGTTACACGCGCGCTTTTCCGACTCGTTAAAAATACAGTGCAATTATTCCTCGGCAACAAGTTATACCCGACGAGCTCTTATGATAATTACGAAATTGCTCTTATTTCTACTGAAAATTAATTTTAATTCAATTCAACTTCTGAACCAACTTGAACAGTGTGTTATCAATTATCCGTGCATTAAAATACCATCGTACATAATAGATGGAATTTTAATCGTTTCGGGAAAATGCAAGTTAGAATCAACTATAATCCAGTTAAAATATCAATGTACTCGTAATATTACCAAATAATTTCCAACCATTTTAGGTTTTAGTGTTTATTATAAGTACCGTATCCTATTTCAAATTTAAGTATAAACTTAATACAATTTTGGAATACTTTTTCTCTCGATGTCCAATGTTCCGTTCAATGTCTAAGTTTCACATCCATACGTCATCACTGGCAAAACGCATTGATCGAAGATCTTTTTCTTTAGGCAAAGTGGCATTTTGATTTGAAAACAACATTCATTCGTCAATTTAATACGTCTCTTTATCTCTTCATATTTATTTCCGGACATGTCAATTATTTGACCTAAATATAAATAATTATTTACCTTTTCTACTGGTTTATCATCTAATGAGATGCTATCAGGCATGCAATAACTATTGTACATTACATAGTTTGATCTTATCTACGTTCATTTTTAATCCTGCTTTGCTACTTTCCCTGTCCAGCTGTGTTAGTCTGTTAAGTATGTCAGCTGGATCGCGAGTAATGTATGTAACTCAATAATATTAAATTTTCTATTTGTCTATTTACAGATCGCTCCAAAGCGACGAGTGTACTAATGTAGATACAATACGGTCAATAGAATCAATATAAGAATTCATTCAAACTGTTCGAGACAGAAGTCAACTGTTGGCAGGTGTTAAAACGCTGGTAATGATTAATTACCCGATAATTATTCGTAATTGATCCCGATAATTCGTATATGGTTTAATGACTTTAATTGACGACGGGCAACACTCTCTCAACTTTCAAACCTTAGCAAACAGTTGACTTATGTCTCGAACAATAACTATGGATGAATTTTTGCAGCATTTTTACTATGGCAAACCTAAAAATGACGAATAACTTGAGATTTATAAGAGAGATAGGAAGGGAGATGCCAAATCACAGGAACCATGTCAATGAAAATCAGAAAAATTGGCAAACTCTGATAGAAAACGACTGACCTGGAGTCACAAACTAAGTTTTGGTTAACAGCTACTAGTGGGAATCGAAACGTGACCACTCTGCTCGAAAGCACAATATTGTAACCACTATTTCACGCTGCTGGTTTATATATGATTTTTTTAAAGTCACGGTTTGTTCCAATATGTATAACAATAATATATCCATATATGTATGTTTGTACATTATGTTTCATATTAAGTAGGTCGGACATCAGAAAAACGTTCCCTTATTCCGAGCCGTGAAATGTGACCGTGTCATCGTGCGATTAAAAAGTTTTCGGTTTTCGGCGATAGGGACCCGTTTAACCGCCGAAACGATTTTAACCCCAAGATCACGCAAACGGGTCGGTCTGACCCCGAACCATCCCTTCCCCCCCGCCCACCTCGTAACAAAAAAGAAACGAACGAAATAAAGCACAACTTTTTTCATTACGAGGGGGGAGGGGAGAGCTGCCTACTAGTAGAATTCCATCGGCGAGGCAAAAGAAAAGCTATCTCAACTTTGGGGTGATATTTCTATCGTGAATTTTTCTCTCAACCCCCCCCCCACTCAAACCCACCCCAAACCTGAGGGGACGTCGGTGGAGGGAGGGGGTGTTGTTGTGTCTCGGGGAAAGTCGCTGTCGAGGAAAATGTGTATTTATACGCCTCGACGGTATGATTAAAAGGTTTAACGTGACTCTGGGTTATCATATCGCGCGACCAGGACACAAAACACGAGCCTTTTAAGGACGCAAAACTCGCCCCTCCCCGGGTAAGCCTCAAGCCTCGCACCACTAGCCTCCCCCCCAAGCCCTCCCACCTTAGTTTTCCCCTAGACGCGGTGCGGTCGTGGAAAACTCGTCGTGTAGCTCGCAAATAAAACAAAACGACGACGCAGATTCGCATAGCCGGTGACGTTTGCTTTGGCGAGTACACGCTCGGGGTGGTTGGCGAGGGGGAGGGGGTGTTGGAGGTGAGAAGTAGAATTGGGGTGGTTGGTTGGATAAATTTGAAGCAGAGTACAATTTACTCCGTATTGTTCGAAAGCGCTGGACAAGTGAAATTAATTTCGCCTCGTATTCGAAATTTTGGACCTTGACGATAGCGTCCGTCAATCGTCAAGGCCGATTCGTCGATTGAGCGGTTCGAGAGATCGACCCTTGGTACACTGAAGCTGGCCTCAAATATCGTTCGCTAGTATGAATATTCAAAAATCAATCTCGTCGAGTGATTCTTGGAATTAATTAATACCAGGACACCTCAAGCCGGCAGCTGCATGGAAAATATTCTCCAGTACATTATATATGGACGCATTCATATGTTCCGTGTTGTACACTTGTAACAGAAGCAACCGACACGATCTATTCATATTATACAGCAGTATCAAGCAAAACCAGTCTTCTTTGGTCATTGTAGAAATAATTACGTAGAAATATGGCGAGTAAGCCCGCACTAAAGAAAGTATTGCCATGCGCATTTTCGGAAATGTCATATTGTAACAATGTAGACTGGACGATACTACGCAAGCAATATTGCGCCGTATCGTCGTGCTCTGTAATATACATGAAAGCCGATTTTGCCTTGCACTTGCACACAAGCAAGCATGAACGTGCTGAATATGAGCGGTGCTGTATAGTATGAACATAACTCGTCCTGTCCGTGCATCGCTTTTGACGTGCAGTGCTGGATAATATAACTTATTATGCTGTGTACATTAAAAATAAGATAATACTATAATTACTAACAAAAAAATAATGTGTAAAACATAAAATGATCATTGGATTAGTAGCTATAAAAATAGCTTTTGATATATTGAGAATATAATTTATGAACTATATATTTTTATGTGTATTTAAAATCTAAATATTGGCGCTGCAATATGGTATTGATTTTAAATATTGAATTTTTTTGTAGACTGCACATTAATGAGAAAACAATGACTTGTTTCTTGAGCCCATAAATAAATGTCTTCCGATTAAGATATTGCCGTAAAAGAAATCTATAGTCCAAAAGTCAATATTTCTCTACTGATCTCACTACTTGTATCTTAAGAAATCCTTCTAAATATAAATGTAAGTTCAAATTAAATTGATGTATTCTATTTTACAAAATATCAGTAGGGCTGCTATACGTCCCGGTATATCGGGATATGAACCGGCTTATAGATATGTGTCTCCATATCCCCGTTCATGAGTCAGTTGTTGCAGTTTTCTATCTAGCAGTCAGCTTGTAATAAGCTAGCCAGACAAAATTAACGAAAGAAAAACAAGTAAATATGAAAATGAAACGTGTAAAAGTGGCTGGGAGCCAAGGAAAAGTGCGAATGCGAGTCGCCAGAACTAATCATTTCCTCGTCCCAGCGCTCGTTTCACTGTTATTTCACCTTGTGACCTTTTCACCTTGTGTCCTTTTCACGCTGTGATCTTTTCACCGTGTGACCTTTTTACCGTCTGACCATTTCTCCGGATGACCTGAAATTATTTAATCGTATACATGGAGCGGTACGTAGAGAGGGATGGTCCAGAGCTTCAAAATCTAGAGGCACCAAAATCGTCATCACACATTTGCGCAACTCTCATACATTTTTATAATGTTGTTCACCAATATTCCTTGCGGCATTTCTTTTACCCTTTTACTTACTTTACTCCTTTTTTCCACCTCTTTTTTCTTCGATATCAAAAGAAAATTCAAAAAGTGCTACCTTAGTTTAGTCTAAATAGCTCGCAAGCTAAGTTTTTTGGGATAAAACTGCAAATGTTTGTTGATAGTAGTGAGTTTTCAATTCTACCTTCTATTATTCAATTTCTAAAAATCCTGGTTGGCATCTCGGTAAACACGGCAGCCGGAATGTTGAGTGAAAACGTTATTTGGTGATAAATTAGGAATCTTAGCTCATTGCCAATATTCAACATATGTTTGTTGAATTTTGAAAAATTCAAACCCTTTCAACAAATTATTTGTCTTTTTGGTTGGTGTCGAGTATTCTTCTGAGATGAAATTTTCAGTATTTCGAGAATTTCTTATTCGTAAAAACATTCTTAATCTTATGGAGCACAAGTTAAAAACCATCTCACTGGAGTAATCCTCGTTTCGCCGAAAAAATAGATTTGTTTGGTGTTTCAATAAATGCAAGCCTCTTAGCGAAAGTCTCATAGTTAATTTTTATTTATTTAAGGGATGAAGAAAAAGCATAAAAAATCTAAAAAAAACAATGTACTTATGGCTCAACCTAAACATGAATTTGTTTTCTTTGAAATGCACTAATAAAAAATTTAAAATAATAAAATTAGATAATGCGAATTCCATCATTACCATTGTTGAATATTGAAAAGCAATTTTTTTCAGTAAAGTAAAGCCAAAGTGAAACATAAAAATTATGTCTTTCTCATGGTGGATCTTATGGAAAAGTTGCATTATATCAAAGTCACATTACATAAAAAAATCAATTCTTTAATTTGATTTGCATCATGACGAATTTGATTTGTAAAATAACGAATTTGATTTGTAAAACGACAAATTCGATTTGTAAAACGACAAATTTGATTTTTAAAATGACGAATTTGAAGTATAAAAACTGTATAAACGAATTATTAATTACAATTTATTAGTCGATTTACTTCAAAAAAATTAGACTCTAGTTGACGGATACCGTAATCTATATACATATATATATGTATATAAAAATCAATGTTTGTCTTTCTGTCTCGAATAGGCTCCTAAACCAAAGAACCGATTACGATGCAACTTTCAGGATTTGTTGTATGCATGTCCGGAAAGATTACTGTGAAAAAAAAAAGGGAAAAAACCTCTCAATAATAATATTCGTAATTACGATTTCATCGACGCGAAAGTATGAAGCGCCAGTGTGTAGTTAAGAAAATGTTTACATTGGTAACCAACTTGCGCGCACGCATGGCCAACTTACAAATACATTACGTACCACTCATAACAATCCTACATATGTATATATATCAATGTTTGTCTGTCTGTCACGTATGCGTTCCTATACTTTACTATAATTAAATTTGATTATTACTAACCTCTTACACGTTTCACATGGTTTTAGTGTAAGCGGTCATTTTTTATATCCCTTATCTCTTATCCGATCGTTTTCATACTTTGCCATATTGCTCATTTTGGTCATCAATATAAGGTAAGGTATCATCTGCAATTACAATGGTGAAAAAATATCGTATTAGACACGTTTGAAAATTCTGCATCGTATTACACGGTAACGTTTATCTGTCACATTCATCATTCACATCGGTAGTTACATTACTTTTCGCCCAAATTTTATTTATTTAAACGCCTATAACTTTTTCTTTTTTCACTCTTTATTTTATAAAATTTTCTTTATAGGTTCTCGTTATTAAGTATAAATTTGAAACTGAAACATTCACTTATCAAAACGCATCGAGAAACGGAAACGGGAACGGGAATTGCATGCGTTATTGTACGATGGAACGATGGAACTTTCAGGATTTATTGTATGCATGTCCGGAAAGCTTACTCGGGAAGCTAATCGTCCAAAAACAGGAACGGAAACGGGAAAAACGGGAATTAATGACATAGCAACACAATAATTTCTAATGTTTTTAGAGTAAAATAAACAAATATATTGAATAATAATTGAATAATTTCAAATGTATTCAAACGTTTTTCGAAAAATTTCTCGATATGTAGATAAGTGGACTTATGCCACTATCAATTCAACGGCTCATATATTCTCCCAAATTAAACAGTCTTACATATTTTTAATGGCACCGATACTAAATCAAACAATTCCGAGAAAGCAATACAATCCATGTAACGGTGTGGGTGTAATTACATACATTCGATTTCGAACAGCTTGGAACGCAAACTCCGGAACAGTCTGCTGATCACACGGTCCGGAAAACTCGACAATCGACCACTACAACCTTGATAGAGAGAGAGAGAGGGAGAGAGGGAGTGTAAAGGGTAGACGAAGAAAGAGAGCGAGTGATAGATCTTCGTCGCAAAACTGGGAAACTACATTATCGGAACGGCGAGATGGCGCGATCCGGAAAACTTTTCCGGAGTGTCCCGTTCGACGCCACGTGCGTCAAATATCTCCCCTCCAGATTCTCGACAGCTCGAAAGTCCCGCAAATACGGTTTACTTTCGAGCTAATTTCGGGATAAGGGCCAGTTCCGGACGTAATCCGGCGGCAATTTGACGGATTTGCGCGCGAAACGATTTCGCACCCACCCTCGACTTCCTTCCTTCCGTAATCCGTATGTTTATACAATTCCGTGCGATTGAACCGGTGAGTGTAGCTTATATTGTATTACACAGGTAGATTCTCAGAATGTCGTACAAGTCAATGGATTTCGTAAAAAAGTGGATTCCCTGCTTTGTTCAAATGTACATACATATATACAATGATTAATCAGACAGATGCCTTTGAAGATTTTACCTAGAAAGTTTATTAAAAATATGTAATACTGGTTTTATGCCCGTTGAAATTTCAACGGGTGCTTTCGGATTAATACATGATTTAAAATAAAGTTGCAATATTTGATTTTTAAATGCTTTTTATTATTACGAAATTATGTTCACAATAAATGTTATATCTATTTTAATAGCTACCGATCTACTGATCATTTTCTATTTTACAATTTTAATTTAATTTGGGTAATAATCATAGTATTATATTATTATAATATTAATGTACAGCATAATAGGAAAAATAGCTCAAAAACCTATTTACAATTCTTATAAATGCTCATAATACATCTAATACATAATATTAATTAAAGACTCTTTAAAGTCGATGACGTAAAGCAGATTGTGTTTAGGTAATCTGTGTTTATACCGGAAGCGTATAGACATTTTGTTGTAATCACCGAGACTCTTCACAAGTGTGTTAGTATGGTTATTAGTGATTCTGTCATAGAATCTACTGGTTAGTTTGTTAGTAATGTCTGTAACAAACGGAATATTACGTATATATGGCATGCAGTTTTTTCTGGTTAGTATATATGGGTGTATTATAAATTATTTTTAGGGATTTATTTTGTATTACTTGGAGCTTGGAAAGGTTAGTATACTGGATGATTGCATAAGTTTATAAGCGATTTTCATACATTTAACGCTAAACGGGCATGAAATTTTGCATGGAATATTTTATGCATTTTTTTTGTTTTTAGTATTTATAATGTTTTTAGTATTTGAATTTTATATATTGAATTCAATTTGGAAATAGAATTGCATCTTTGATATCTTTGACAATTTGATTAATTGTGTCGAATTTTTATATTATCGAATGACATTTTTCCTGTTGCGCCGATCGTACGTCAGCGAAATTCGCGAACGAGACAGGCCGGGATGAAGTTTAAGGGTGGGAAAGTGGGTGGTTGGCAAAAAAGTGAAAGAGCCGAAAAGTGCAAAATCTGGTCGGTGCAACTTTATGGCCATAATAACCGGCCCTGGACAAGTAAAGCGTCGGCTCTGGAATAATTATTATTTTGCCCAACAACCAACACTCATTCCCAAACTTCGACATTTCAAAATCAGACAATGAGAATATACATGTCTAGTATATACATACATACATATGTAAATGTACATTGCGTTTACGTTTATCACCGAGAGTTTACCGGGTTTGATCCCGTGCTAATCTAATAATGCTGGTCAGACTTGGATATATGTGACTCCAAGTCGATCGTTTCTTATCAAAGTTTGTCAATTTATCTGATTTCATTGTTGAAATTGTTCTTCCATCAAATTGGCAAAAATCATCCTACCCGCTGTCACCAATATCTGAATTTGATTTATGTACAATATGTAAAAAAATTATGTTAAAGTCTAAGTCCACAGATTTCTCTATGGATTAATTAATTAATTGCTGATTTCTTGAGTTCTTCAACCTCTCGAAATACAGCAATTTACGTAAATAAAAATACTGCAATATTTGTAATTAATTGTCTAGGAAGGCGCATAGGGGTCTAACTGTTAGGGTGTCCTGGTATATATCTAAAATAAAAAATAACATAAGCAAATACAATATATATATATATATATATATATATATATATATATATATATATATATATATATATATATATATATATATATATATATATATATATATATATATATATATATATATATATATATATATATATATATATAAATGTATCGATAAATATAATATGTATGTTTTAAACCTTTGTAGATATAATACAACCTGACCAATCAACCCCTAATTATTTGGAAATTTTATTATAATTTCAATTTATTTTTAATTCTTTCTTAGCAAAAGTATTAAATACGAATAGAATTTACTATTTGCATATATTTTTTGAATATTTTCTTTTAACTGTACACATTTACATATAATATTTCGAAATACCGATCAAATAAAATTTCCCCTACAAAGCGAAGACCACTCGACCGTTTTACAATAAAACTGTGCAATTCCCGACTGTTCTTTTGAATTTGAATGCAAAAAAGCATAAAACAAAGTTTTCAACAGAATCCGGAATACAAACGACTACGAAAGAAACGTGTAAATACGATAGCAGAAGAAAATTTGAGTAGCAGCCAACGAAAGAATGTTTTAGAATGCTTAATTAAATTTGCACAAAATGTTTTTAATAATTATTTATAGTAATTATTTTTTTATATCGAAAATAAGCAGGAATTTTTATTTATGTATATATGAGCCGTTCTATTTGTAAGTGGCGTAAGTCCACTTTCCTTCATTTCGAGAAAAATCTCACAAAATAAGATTATTCTTCTTTTCAAAGATTCTGGACATATCAAATTGAAAGTATACATATATCTTATTAATCATTTTATACATCAACATAAAAAGTTTTAGTCCTTTAGCATGTTTTTGACTATTTTTGTATTAAAAATAACGACAAGTATCGAAATGCACATAGGTAAGGCCAACAAGCGATTGAATGACTCAATAGCCACGCGCCAAAAGCGACGAAAACAATAGCTTACGAAAATATAGCTGATCTTTCTTTCGCATTGATTCATCGATCAAAAAGAATATGCAAGCGAACAGTCAAAAACATGACTTATCGCTACCGCCTTTAAATCATACTTTGGAACGTAGAAATGTATTTTTTACGATGTACCCCTTTTTTCTAAATCATCCAAAATCTATTACAATAAATTTCTTGTAGTTCATTCTAGAAATACAAGAAATATAGGGTGTATACATAGCTTTGAAAACCACATAGTTATTACGAAGAACGTAAAAATTGGGGCACTTGCATACCCCACTTCGGTGAGGGAAGGCTAAATACAAACGTAATGTATGGATATGATTACAGAATTAACTATAGCGTATGTATGTAGTTTAATTTTTGAACTTTTTTTTGTAAGGACACCCACATCTTGTATTTTGCGTATCAACAACGTTAGACGAGGAGAAATTGTTGCGAACCACCGTAAGTGCTAGAAAAGCAGTATAGACAATGGAAACTCTCATAATAAATAAAAACAAGCAAAGCTTAACTGCTCCCTTAGCAGTCATGCTGAACCATTTCATAGAAAAGTCTCACCGTCTAGTCGACTAAAAATTACTTTACTCGACGCGACTGTCGAGACCTATTAGTGTTGGAGCTAATTACACTCGAGATCAACCATATTGAAGTGTTTTTGCTCAGTCCGTTTTTCAAAAGTCTAGCACTAATTTAAAGTTTTTTTTCCGTTCAATTGAACTGTACCTTATCGTTAATTAATCGCAATGTCTCAGAAGAAATTATTTTTATTGTTCGTATACTATAAAAACCACTTTGTATTTCATTGGTAAACAAGCTGAACCCGGCATGCATTGCAATGCCACAATAAGGCATGCAATTCCTATTCCTGTTCCCGTTCCCGTTCCCGTTCCCGTTCTAGTACCCGTTCCCATTTGTCGGAAAAACGCAGGCAGTGAACACATTTGAAATAATTCAATTCTTTGTTTATTTTACCTAACAACGCAGGTCGCGACACGAAACCATTTGAAATTATTGCGTTGCAATGACACTCATTCCCGTTTTTCCCGTTTCCTTTCCCGTTTTTGGGCGATTTTTTTCCACAGTAATCTTCCCGGAAATGCATACAACAAATCCTGAAAGTTTCATCGTAATCGGTTCAGTGACTTAGGAGCATATTCGAGGGGTCTACGTGACGAGACAGAATGTTAAATTACAGAAAACACAAATATCGGAACGCAAAGATCGAAAATCGAAAGATCCTAAGTCGAAAGATCAAAAAAAAAATGGTACATGGTAAACGGTACATACTCACGTACATACTCACTTAATTTGCGCGAGCAGGATGCAACAGGAACAAGAGGAACATGCTTTTCCTCCCGTATTCTGCGCGCGCACATTAATACGGGAGGAAAAGCCTGTTCCTCTTGTTTCTGTTTTATCCTGCTCGCGCAAATTAAGTGAGTATGTACCGTTTACCATGCATTATTTTGATATTTCGACTTAAAATCTTTCAGTTTTCGATCTTTGCCTTCCGATATTTGCGTTTTCTGTAATTTAACATTCTGTCTCGCCACGGAGACCGCTATTCGAGATACAAAGACAGACATTCAATTTAATATATATGTATGTACATACATACATATATAGATTATCGTAAGAACAAATCGATGCATAGACTACATATGTATGTATATGCAGACTTCATAGACTTATACGAAACTTTTAGTATAAATTATAAATCAACATACTGTTTTCATCTCACAAATACGTATTTAAAGAGTTTTATGTACATGAAACGTTTTAAATTTACTGGAAACGAGTACGTCTACATCGAAATTGTATTTTTGACAATAATCTAAATTAATTTTCAAGTATATATTTATATATAAGGAACTACCTTTTACTATAGTGAGTTTTCGAGAGTATTTTTCATAAGATGAAAAATTATAGGCATAGGTAAAATTATATATACATTAGTTTCCTATGTACGGATGTATGTATTATTCGAAAACATAATTTAAATTCTTACAAAAGCACAATAAAATTTACGAATTAAACGAATTGGGATCTTTAAAAAATAATTAAAAAGGGATTTTTCAGTTAAATACTGTCTCATATTTACTAAAGCTAAAATGTAACTAAAATTCTTGTTTAAATTTTACTAAAATTCTTTCCAAAACGCTTCCAAATGTAACTGGTTAGAATTTCATAAATTTCCTACTTCAATCTCACTATTTGGTTTGTAAATGAGTGTGTTTCATATATTTTAATATTCGCAGAAACTATTTTATATAAATTTATTAGCAAAGTACACAATTCTTCTTCTATCACAGCACTATCCATAAATGCTTTTTGATTTTCACTATATAAAGTGCTTCAAAACTTGAATTGCTTGAAAAATACACACTTTCGACACTATAATATAGTGTTTTAATCTCACGAATATATGTATGTACATATATAATATCTAAAAATACTGTTGACCTTTTATTTTATATGTATAAATATGAAGTCCATTGTAAATACATGTTGTATGCATGTATGTATGTATGAACCATTATACATATTTGAAAGTGCCATAAGTCCACTATTCATTTTGAGAAATATTTCGCAAAATATTAAATATAATTTTTTGCGTTTCTGCTTACCCGAGATTATGGAAATATCGAATTAAAATAAATTATAATAATTTCTGAATTAAGTCAAACACAAATAGTGTTTATGAAACTGAAAATTGGAATTCCGCCACTTTCAATTATAACGGCTCATTTTATTTTTACATTCTATATATATAATATATACCAGGAAGGCTTGATAGGAAGACCCCAATGCGCCTTCCTGGACAATTTATTTCAAAAAATGCAGAATTGTATTATTACATATTTCCAGAAGCTGAAGAACACGAAATAACAATTTATTATTTAATTAATTACATAATTAATCCATTGAGACATCTATGGATTGAGATTCTGTACATAATTTTTACAAATTATACACACAATAAATACAGAAGATTTGTGTCAACAGGAAACATGATTTTTTGCCAATTTTGAGGAACCGGTTGAACAATGATCAGATAAAATTGGCAAACTATGATAAGAAACGATTGATTTGGAGTCAAAAATACCGCCAAATCTAACCAGCAGCATGGCGGATCGAAACCACTGATCATTTGGTGCTAAACATACACGCTACCATTAAGCTATACTGCTGGCTCATATGTATTCATAACCAATAATGGAAAGGTATTGAGAAAATTAATGGAGATTTGTTTCTAGGGGAAAAAACAACTTTTAACATTTACAAAATTGCGAGATAAAATACGTCGTCGTAAGATAAAAATACTGCTACGTTGCTTTTTTGCATCCACGCCCAAAATCCTCGATTCGATCAGTTCGAAACGGTCGTCGTTTACCACCTCCAATTATTTTTCAATTGAAGATCACCCTCCCTCTCACCTTTCCCCCCACCCACGCCCCACCCCCGCCCCCCGCCTCAGTCACCAAAGTGCGGATCGAACAGTTAGCGATGTTAATGGGTTAAGGCTGTGCCCAAAGGTGCCGGCCGCAAATTACACGGTTCGTTAATTCCGCATGAATATGTATGCAGGGCCGGCGCAAGGGGGGCGACTTTCTAATTTGAGTGTCGGCGTTGGGTGAGGGGGTGGGGAGGACACGGAGAGGAGGAAAATAGATGGGAAAGGGAACGGGTTGGCTACGAGGGAGCCAACTTTTACATTTGGCCGAAACTCATCGTAATGTCCACAGGGTAACGCGGCTAAAGTTTTTTCCACCCCCTCGCCCACCTTCAAGTCCTCTCTCTCTCCCTCTGTGTCTGCGTCTTTATCCACCTCTCTCTTTCTCATCACACCTTCAGCCCATTCCCAACCACTCCCCCCACCCAGTTTGGACTTTCGCGGTCGTCGGATGTGCAGGCGTGGTCATATTAGGCGACAATTTCTTTTTGCGTACAACCTCATGAGAGGAATCGCGAATTTGATTATATCTATATATGTATATAAGTATATAAAAATCAATGTTTGTCTGTATGTCTCGTATAAGGTCTTAAACTACTCAACCGATTACGATGGAACTTTCAGGATTTGTCGTATGCTTGTCTGGAAACATTACTGTGAAAAAAACGGGAAAAAACCTCTATATAATAATATTCGTAATTACGATTATACTGGCGCAAAAGTTTGAAATGCCATTGAATAGTCAAAGAAGTGTATTCCTTGGTAAACACGATACAAAAAATACCAGTTGGTTTATGACGACACGTCTTTGAAGAGACGTTATTTGATCTCTAACCATCACTTGAAACGGGAACGGGAACGCAACGGGAACGGGAATTGCATGCCTTATTCTGGCACTGAAACGCATACCGGGTTCATCAAGTAATAAGCTTATTGTAAATCATATTTACAATTAGATACAACATAACTTCTTATTGAATACTTATCTCGCAGATAAAACTCACTGAAGAGATATACTTTAAGCAGTGAAATGTCAGATCTGACATATTTGGCCAAAAATCAATATATATCGTGTATTACATCACATGAAGCTAGACGCCAAATTTGAAATTTATATATAAATATGAGAGTTAGAACTATAAATATTTAAATATTAGAGATAACGAGTACCTATAGAGCAAATTTTATAAAATATAGAGTGAATTATAGGCGTTTAAACAATTAAAATCTGATATGGCCATATCACGGCGAAAAGGTTGAAGATAGATTATAGTAGCTTGCCGTCACCGTCATAGACGTCACCGTACCCGAAATTGTGGATATTTGATACGCATTGTATACGATACTTTATCTCCAACGTAATGGCAGACGATACATTAACGTATATTGATGAGCAATATGGCAAAGTATGAAAACGATCGGATAAGAGATAAGAGATATAAAAATTACCACTAACACGAAAACCATGTGAAATGCAAAGGAGGTATGTAAAAATATAAAAAAACAGATCGTGGTGTACATATTTTATTACCTTTAAATCAAATCCGTACACCCCAAGCTTTTATATTTGGTGATATAAAGAAACTAGTGTTGGGCCCGTTGATTTCAACGGGTGATTTCGAAAAGGAATTGAAACTCGAATAAAAATAAATTTAAAGATATTGAAATTGCCCCAAAGCGTCACTGTGGTTATAATACAAATATAAGTATACATAAAACAAGAATAACAAAAATAATAAAAAACAAAAAGCAATTAAAGAAATGTGTACATATGTATAGGTTAAAAACAAATAAATAATAATGATAATTATGTCGAGCTATATAGGATGTGTTCGACCGACTCAACATAACTGACATTGAATAGGCTCAAGGAATGTGCCGGTAAGTTAAGGAGTCGAACAGCTCTCAAGAGGGGGGAGTTCATGAGCGCGTTTGCTATTGGTGCTGTAGATGCAATACATTCCCTAATATGTATTGTATTTATTTGATATTTTTACTTTATCTCATATTATTATAATAGTTTTTTATGTACTATGAGTAAATTTATTTACATATTTTTGCCACAATGACATAACAGAATCACTGTGACCAGACATACATATACGTATAATACAAACACTGCATATACCTATACATATATAAGAATACAGACATACATATAAGCATAATACAAATACTACACATAAGAATTAGCGACACATCTTTTCTATAGATAATACATTTTTGAAATCATATTCAAATAGTGGCGACATAATCGGTTGGATGGTCTTTCCAATTTGACGGAGGAACCGCTTCAACAATGAAATAAATAAATAAATAAATAATCTCATCTCATATCAATGCTAGTGTCTATGACATAATAGGAAAAAACCTCATAAACATTTCGATAGTTCATTTCAGACATATTATATATTAAGACTCTTGAAAGACGACGATCTAAAGGAGATAATAATTTGGTAATTTGTGTTTATATCTGAAGGGTATTGTAACGTACGCCGCGGATTAAGCGAATAGAATCCCAGAGACTGTGTGACCGTTCAAAGATTATCTGTAACGGATATCTGTTAACGGATTAACTAAATGCATACCGTGCGACTGGTATAAGTGGGTTTTAAGGATTAGCGACAAGCTAAGTGCATGAAACAATGATTGCACTTCTCATACCGTGGGAATACATATCCGAATACGTGATTATACAGTAGGTAAACAGATTAGACGTCCTGAGAGATCTACCCCTTATAAGGCGGTACGTAAGCGATCTCAGGTCATTCTGGACTTAGCAGTGACACTGAGTGTATCTCCTTAATCATCAATAAATGCTGTGAAACGACTATTGGCCTTTTACTTGGATCCTCCACCCACCCCTACGCAACAGTATAAACAACTTGTTCGTAATCCTCACAAGATTATTAGTATGGTTGTTAGTGGTTCTTTCATATAATCATCCGGTTAGTTTTTATGTAGTTTATTAGAATGTAGTTTTTTCAAGTTAGTTTAAATGAACTTGGTATAAATGATTTAATATGGATTAATTTGAAATTCAAATGGTTAGTGTTGAAGGAATTATTCCACATTCATAGATAGGTGAATTTTAGAAGGAATCGGAAATAAGAAAATTTTATTTCATTCTTAAATTTAACTCATCTTAAAAACCACTCGGCTATGTCTGGATTATTTTTTATATATGCACATATGGCAGATTATTTTGATATCCGTGTCAGACTATGCAATATAAAATGTAGAATTATTAAATGTATTCGATATAACATCCACGAATGACCGATTTCGCTATTCTATATAATTTTATATAATATGTATAAAATTAATAATATATAATTTTTGATTTTTGGTGCATATTGTACGTTCATATGTATGTACATCGTGTAATAGTCCACAAGATGAGAAACAAGACGCATTCTCGAGATCTTCGACGAATTCTCGAGAAGGGGTTGCGCACCTTTCCCGTGCCGTCACAGCAGCGAATTAATAATTAGCGTCGTGCGATTAAGCGGCTCTCGACATCGAAATATTATAACACCTTAAGTACACGGCGAACGCTTTGTACTGAAAGATTTAGATCTGTGGCGCTTAAGGGATCAAATGGGGTCAGAAGAGCAGTAGGAGTGGCGTGACAGGGTGTGGGGGTGACTTTCCATGGTGATTTTAATCCCTAAACCCCATCCCACGTCGCCGTTTTCAAATTAATATTACGCCGCTTAAACGTTTCAATACAAATGTCGTTTCAATAAAACGTCGAATTCAAACATCAAATATTATTCCATCGCCAGTGGCAGCGTTACCTCTCTCGCTTTTACTAGTGGTTTTACCCGGCTTCGCTCGGTATTTGTTATATAAACCGCTTAAACATCACTAATCTAATAGTTAGAGACACGTATTTTGGGCGTCTATTTTTATGAAGAGTTTAATTTTAAATAATAAAAAATATCGATGAATTTTAATAAAATTCATATACATATATACAATTTAAAGACAACACAACAATTAAAAAATAATTGAAAAATTCTAAAATGTTTTGGAATTAAAATTACATTAGAAATAGTCTTAAAGTAAGCACTTTAAAGTTTATATATAAGCTAGATAAGAATCTATTACGCAAATATTTTAATAATCATATAGTAAGGAATAGAGATATACATAATTATAAAACGAGAAATAGGAATAAATTAATTATAGGTAGAGTTAAGAAAGTAAATGTAGAAATGTAGAAAATTATATTTTATGTACATATTATAAATATGTAAGTATCCAATACGTCGAAATATGTTACTCAGTTTTAAGACTTTTCCCTTGAAATTTGATTGCCTACGATAAAAACTTTTTTGAAGACCTAAGTATATACCTTTGTACCGCTGTCATACATTTTAAAAGTTCCAAGCCCAAATTAATGTTATTCGACCTCGAATTTATTATTATACCTTGACCGGAAAACCGATATTTTACAATCGAACTTTTACTTTGTTTTAAAATATTTGTATTCAAACAGTTAAGGAAAGAATGATTTCAACGAAAAAAAAATCTATCCCAATCTTTGACTCATGCCGTATATAAAAAAATAAAAATTAACTTGAACATCCCCTGCCAGTCACGGATGAACTGTTTTCGTTATTTTTCTTTGAAATTATGCTTGGTCTTGAGCTGCTGCGATACGCAGCACGCATAAAAATTCGCAAATTATTATACTCGAATTATTTTAGCCTTTCTATACATACATATAATAAATATTCAAGAAGTTTATTATTATTACGAACATCTTTATAAATGCATGAATTTGGCAAATATATACATATGTATGTATGTACATGCATATATGAATTGCAAAAAAATCATTAATCATATGACTTTTGTGTTGGCAAAACCGAAAGTACATATATCAATAGTGTTTTTAATTAAATGGTAATATTACATACATATATGTATACATACAGTAGAACCTCGATTATCCTTGCTGCTTTGCATGTTTTTTTTTGATTTTTAAATGCTTTTTATTATTACGAAATTATGTTCACAATACATCTTATATCTATTTTAATAGCTACTGATCTACTGATCATTTTCTATTTTACAATTTTAATTTAATTTGGTTAGTAATTACAGTATTATATTATTCTAATGTTAATCTAAAGCATAATAGGAAAAAGAGCTCAAAAACCTATTTACAATCCTTATAAATGTTCATAATACATCTAATACATAATATTAATTAAAGACTATCTAAAGTCGATGACCTAAAGCAGATTGTGTTTAGGTAATCTGTGTTTATAGCTGAAGGGTATAAACATTTTGTTGTAATCACCGAGACTCTTCACAAGTGTGTTAGTATGGTTATTAGTGATTCTTTCATAGAATCTACTGGTTAGTTTGTTAGTAATGTCTGTAACAAACGGAATATTATATATAGCATGCAGTTTTTTCAGGTTAGTATATATGGGTGTATTATAAATTATTTTAAGGGATTTATTTTGTATTACTTGGAGCTTGGAAAGGTTAGTATTCGAGGCGTTATTCCATACAGGTGAAGCATAGGTTAATAATGGTAATATGAGTGCGCGATATAATTTTATTTTATTTAGCGTTGATAAAGAACTATGGCGATTAAATATTGGATATATTGAGGATATACCCCGCATCGCCTTGCATTTCGCTGCCTCAATGTGAGGTGCCCATCTCATTCTTTTATCAAACGTTACTCCTAAATATTTTATTACTGACTGCCATTTCAGACTTTCTCCAGAGGGGATTTTCAGATCTGAACTTGGCTTATGTTTTCTAACACTAAAGAATATGGCGTCTGTTTTGGTTTGATTAATTTGAATTTTCCACTTAGTGAAGTGTTCAGTCATTGTTTTAATTGCAAATTCAAGATTTTTAAGAATAGTGTCTGGTTTTTTGCTACTTGTGAAGCAAGCTGTATCATCTGCATATAGGGCTATGTGACAGTTTTTTGGAATAGGTATGTCATTTATATATATGGAGAACAAGAGTGGGCCAAGCAAGCTCCCCTGCGGAACGCCAGCTGCGATTATTTTTGGAGACGATAATTCATTATTTACGCTAACCACTAGCTTTCTACGAGTTAAGTACGATTTGATGATGAGAATTAGGTAGTTTGGTATTTTGTTAATAAGGAGCTTATGAATGAGTCCATCGTGCCAAACCGTGTCGAAGGCCTTTTCTATGTCGAGACATACCATTCCGGTACTTCTCTTCATATTAAAGTTCTTCGTCACGTGTTCAGTTAGTCTTGTTAGTTGTTGGGTCGTGGAATGTCCAGTGCGAAATCCAAATTGTTCATTTATTAATTTCTTATTTACGACTTTAAGTAAACGTGTGTAGATTATTTTTTCCAGAATTTTTGAAAGCGTGCAAAGTAAGCTAATGGGTCGATAATTGGCCGGGTTTTTTGAGCTTTTATCGGGCTTAAGTATGGGAATTACGTTGGCTGTTTTCCAGTATTCTGGGAAATACCCGGTGAGTAAACATGCGTTGAATATTTTAGATAGTGAGACTAAAGCTTTAAATGGAAGTTGTTTGATTGTGATGTTATCTATTGAATCTCGCCCAGGTGCCTTTTTATTTTTTAAATTACGTATTATATTTTGGATTTCACATGTATGCACCAATTTTATATTTTTAGTACTGTTAGTGGGAGTTTTTGTGATGATTTTAATGGACCGGTTGACTTTATTATGCGTTGGTATGTGATTGCAATGTTGTGTGAGTGTGTGATGTTTTTGGAAGGATTTTGATAATAGTTCTGCTTTGTCGCAATCACGCGTCACTGAGATTCCTGCATCATCTAATGGAGGAATCGAGTTTTTTGTCCTGCGAATCGCTTTAGCTAATTTCCATAGAGAGCCATCAACTGAGCTCAATTTTTCTAATTTTTTAGACCAAGCTTCATTTTTGATTTCTTTGATTCTAATTTTAATTTGATATGTGAGCTTATTAATTAATGTTTTCAATGCTGGATTTTTTGATGTTTGCCAAATTTTACGGAGTTTATTTTTACTTTTAATTAGATTTGCAACAAAGTCAGTTATCTCTAATTTGTGTTCAATGTATTGTGTCTTAGGTATGTGAAGGTGTTTGGATCGAGTTATTGATTCCGTTAGGTGTATTATGGAGCTGTCGATTTCGGTTTTGTTTGTGAGTGTGGTAGAAGTTAGAATGGTTTGGTCATTTATGTATGACTTGAACTCTCGCCAGTTAGCTCTCCCGTAATCCCAACTATGCTTGATGATTTCCTCGGGTTTCCCGTCGATTGAGAAGATTATCGGGAGATGATCAGCTTTGCATGTGATTGCTTTCAAATGTTTACGTTCTTGATGGCATAAAATAAAACGAAACATGAATCATAAATGCATAACATAAAAATTCAAAAATAAGACAGATAAATGAGTCAGTTGTCTTCAAAATTCAATACTAAAAAGGAGGTTTGTTTCTTGAAAATTAAATTACTTAAGAATAATTTAATATTGATCTTCATGTTACTGTGTATGTAAACTACATATGTAGTGTTGTACCTGATGAAATATCATCGCATGGGCTATTGCATATTAAGTTATTAAAAAAATATATATTAAAATAAATGTTCCGTGCTGTGTTCGATCCGCATGCGGTCGTATTTTTTTCAAATACCTTTTAAATATATTTAATTTAATACGAAAAAACTACCTACCAACCTCTCATAAAACGTGTATTCAATTTTCAGAACTTAACTATATTAGCATATGGAATCCTCATTTCAAAAAAGATGTTATATGTATCGAAAGGGTACAAAGGAGGTACAAAGATTCCTTCTGAACTTAAGTCACTTTCTTATAACGAAAGATTGAAAAGAATGAAACTCACTACACTGGAGACGAAAAGAATAAGAGGCGACTTAATCGAAGTCTTTAAAATACTATGTAAATACTCATTATAAATGTCATATGTCCAATCTTTTTACATTCAACGAAAAAAGTCACCTCAGAGGTCACTCGCTTAGACTCAAAAAAGAAAAATCTAATAAATTGATCACAGATTCCTTTTTTTCAAACAGAGCGGTTTCAGTTTCAAATAGTCTTCCCAATGAAATAATAATTTCTGATAACCTTAATATTTTTAAGAATAAGCTTGATGCATTTCTTAAACTTAATGGATTTATGTAATACTTCTTTCCCAATATGTTATTTCCCAATTTCTTATTTCTATTTCTTGTTTACTTTTTTTCTCTCTTATTTTAATTTTAATATTGTCATTTTGAATGTATTTTAATTTTTTCTCATTTAATTTACATATATGTATTTATTAATCAAACTCCATCCATCTATCGGCTTTGCCGCCTCCCCCAAGTATATTAAATAAATATTCGTACAATTTGTTGGCAGTGGTTTGACTTTGACGTACATACATACATATGTATGTCGAATTGAAATGACTATTATAGTAAGGATAATCGAGGTTCTACTGTATATATGATTTTTGAAAAATGAAAACTACTTTACATTCCACCACATACAATTGGAAATTTTCCTTTTTCTTTCGCGGCATACTAGAAATTCGTACGGGGATTTAAAGCAATTAAGCACGAGTGCATAGAAAATTCGCGTCCCAGCATGCGAGATAATGCAGGCCGCACACGATGCGCATATTAATTAGAAACTACGTGAAAATTGTCGGAAAAAGTTCACGAACCAAATGCATCCAACCGCAAATCTAGAAACATGGAAAACTTGCACATCCTCCGAAGAGTTTTTACACACGAAAAAATCATTAGTTCGACTTCAAATTTCGACAGTATTCATATTACCCTTTCTTTTTATAAATATATATGTATATATATGTATGTACATACATATTTATATGTTCGTATAAATATGTAAAGTTCGTATACATACGAAAAATTTATGCTGTGTGTGTACTAGGAAGTATTTCATATTAAGTGCTGTAATAACAATACGATAGAGATTGCAATTCAGTGCAATAAATTTCCACTGGCTAAGCGTAGTGTGAAGGATAGAGAAAGAGGAAAGGCTTTTATTAAAGCTAGCTAATGTGAGACAATTGTGAAAGTCGACATTTGAATGTCAAGTTGACACATAAAGGCGGGCAAAACTAAATTATTGCGGTCGCACAACTTTAAATGTCTTTTATGTATATTTTATTACTCTCTGTTTTGTAATATGCGAGTTGGGAGCTCGGAAAAATATAGATTTTTTTAAATTTCGCAATTATCTATAAGAGATATTTAATTTAAAAAAAACCGAATTTTCTTTAAATTAAATTTTACAAAATTTTTGATTTTAAAATTCATTTTAATTGTTTACTAGCTGAACCACGGCATGCGTTGCAACGCCATAATAACGCATGCAATTCCCGTTCCCGTTCCCGTTCTCGTTCCCGTTCCGTTCCCGTTCCTGTTCTCGTTCCGTTCCCATTCTCGTTCTCGTTCTCGTTCCCGTTCTCGTTCCCGTTCCCATTTATCGGATAAACACAGGCAGTGAACACATTTGAAATTAATGCGTTGCAATGGCACTCATTCCCGTTTTTCCCGTTTCCGATCCCGTTTTTTTTCACAGTAATCTTTCCGGACATGCATACAACAAATTCTGAAAGTTGCATCGTAATCGGTTCAGTGGTTTAGGAGCCTATTCGAGACACACACACAGACATTCTTTTATATATGTATATAGATAGATAAATTATGTTCACAATACGTCTGATATCGACTACATATATGTAATATATATATATATAAAAACGGACGCGATATATGTGTGTAGTATGTGGGTATGTGGCAGTCGCGTGGACAAGTATGGAGATTTCAAAAAAACAAATTTTGTGACGACCGATCGTGTCGAGAAGACGCGGGAAAACGGGATAGCGGGGAAGTGAGGGGAAGGGGTGTGGAGCGTTTTACGTGTGCTCTTGATATTGAGCAAGTTGAAACGGGTGACGTAAGCGTCAGATTCACTGCGTGGAAGTAGGTACATATGTACATACACATACACACATCCACGAAAACACACACAAATGCATTCATCATTTCGACCCGGGTGAACGGCGGACGTTTAATGAGCTATGTATTTACCATTCATACACGCACGTGCCTTTAAATTATCTTACACTATATTTATATATGAATATAATATATAACTTTATTTAAATTGTGTCAAATCCTTTCCAAGCTACTCATTGAAATCAACGGGCACAACACTAGTATGTAATACTTACTGGTCATTTTCTATTTTACAATTTTATTTCATTTTTGCTTATATTGTAACGTATAGATAAAATTATTGGTGCTCGTCGATCACTAGTTTAAAAGCAATAATACCTAGTCACGCAGTGGCATCAAAAAGGCCTATGTACAGCAACCAATAAGGTCTTGCAACCCTTATGCTGAGAGTACACACTGTGTAGAAATATTCGGTGAAATTTTTCTGTCCTTTATTCGGAGCTGGCTGGTGACGGATCAACTAATACGGCCTCTACCACTCCTCACTGCGTCTTTAACTCCGGTTTCGGAATCTTCTCTTCATGTGCACACCACAGTTTTGGTAATTTGTATTCAGCATCAAAACGTTTATTTTATTTTTACCATGGTGTTATTACGGAATATCTTCAAGGCGACATGTTATTAATTTTAAATCAAATTAAAATAATGTAACAAATGAGGGTAGGTGGCTTATTTGGTAGGAAGCGTTTCAACAATAAAATCAGAAAAATTGGCAAACTCTGATAGGAAACACATACGTATAACCAAGGTCAGGCCAGCAACACCGGATCAAGGCTCGAACCCGTGACCCCTGTGTTGTTAGCTTTATACTCTAACCATGAGCTATGTTGCTGGTTACAAAGTTGATTTTGAAATTAAATGCTATTTCAGTGCAAATTCAGTAAATATTAATAAGGCTCGTCCAAATACATATATTACAACATATTTTTCAGTAAATCCAAAGACTTTTGATCAGTTATTATAATAAATGGTCAGTTATTTATTTATTTATTTGGAAAATTTACAGTTTATTAAGTCACATAGATTGATAATAAAAAAACATAATTATGTTAAGTAAACCATTAATAATTTTCACATATAGGTAAAAAAAAGAAAAGCTCAAACATTTAAAATAAGAAACAAAAATGATAATATAGTAAGATAGTTAGAGAAAACAAAATAAAAAAAATAGAAATAACAGTATAATAAAAATATCAAAATAATAAGAATAATAATATGATAAAAATTATGAAATAATAAAAATAATATAATATATAGCAAAAAACAAAAAGACAAAATAAATTCATCAAAATAAAAATTCATAATCACAATCGTAAATTTTCAGTAAAATTAACACTTTACTGTCCGCTCACGCGTATATGCGTGAATAAAAACTGAGTAAAAGTCCGCTCACGCGTATATGCGTGAATAAAAACTTTGCGTAAACGTCCGCTCACGCGTATATACGTGAATAAAATTAGCTTGCACTTTGTGTACATACACGCACACAAAAGCAAATTCCCATACATATATGTATGCATACATATCTATATGTGTTTATGTATATCTATATGTATTTATTTTAACGCTGAGATGATCTCATCATCGGTTTAAGGTCATCTGAAAATCTTGATTTACTTTTTTTATATAATAAAATTTTTGAATTGAGAAAAAAAAATTAAAATATTCTCATCATCTTAAAGATATAATTAATTGCAAAATTTAAAATGCAATAATTTTTTGTACCAGGGTAACCATCCTTTTTTTATAGAAAAAAATTTTTGAAGTGGGAAAAAATTTCTAAAAATATAGCATCGTCTTTTAGCTATAAATAATTGTGAAAATTAAAATAAAATAATTTTTTGGACTGGGGTGACCTACCTTTTTTTAAACAACAAAATCAGATGAAGTCAGAAAAAAAAGAAAAAATATTAAAATCATTTTTGGGCTATACATGATTGCAAAATTTTAAATATAATAATATTTTGACTAGGGTAACCAGCCTTTTTTTATTCAAAAAATTTCTTCAAGTTGAAAATAAAATTTAAAAATATTCCTATAGTTTTTATGCCATAAATGATGACAAAATTTCAAATAAAATAGTTTTTTGGAGTAGGGTAACCAAACTTTTATATAACATTTTTTTTAAAGCTGGAAAACATCTAAAAATATTACTATCTTCTCTGTGATATAAATTATTGCAAAATTAAAAATATAATATAAAAATAATCATTTTTTGACTAGGGTAACCAGGCTTTTTATACAAAACTATTTTTCGAGTTGGAAATAAAATTTATTTATTAAAGTCTTAATGCTTTAAATATTGCAAGCTTAAAATATTACTTTTGAGACAGGGCTTACCAATCTTTTCATACAACAATTTTTAATGTGAAAAAATAATCAATATAATATGTAAGTAATGTTTAATGACAATTTATTGTTATTTTAATTTAAAAAATAAATAAACTTAATTTAAATTTTAAAATTTGTATATCGTTGTTAAAAAATATTTTTAAAAAATTTGAATATTTAATAATTTTAAAATAAAATTAGATCAAATCAAGATACAGTTAAAAATGTATGTATGTTTAACTTTAAGCGAGAAAAAATCCAAAAATATTCCCATCGTTTAAATGCTTTCAATTATTCTAAAATTTAAAATAAAATACTATAATTTTTTGACTACAGTAACCAGCCTTTTTTATACAACAAAAAAAATTAAAATATTCCCACCGTTCTTATACAAAATTTAAAATAAAATAGATTTTCAAAATAAATTAGATTATTTTGTCAATTAAAAAAATTCGTTGTATAAAAAAGGCTGGTTACCCTAATAAAATTTATAGTATATTAAATTTTAATCATAAAAATGATGGGAATATTTTGAGATGTTTTCTGACTTAAAAAAAAATTGTTGTATAACAAGGTTGGTTGCCCTAGTCAAAAAATCTATTTTATTTTAAATTTTGCATAGGGACGATGGGAATATTTTTCGATTTTAATCTCACTACAAAAATTTTGCTGTATAAAAAAGCCTGGTTACCCTAATTAAAATTTATAGTATTTTAAATTTTAATCATAAAGAAGATAGGAATATTTGTAGATGTTTTCTCGCTTAAAAAAAAATGTTGTATAAAAAGGATGGTTACCTTAGTCCAAAAAATTATTTGATTTTAAATTTTGTCATCATTCATAGGCCATAGCATAAAAACAATGAGAATATTCTTAGATTTTATTTACAACTTGAAAATATTGTTGCGTAGGGGTGGGTAGAGGATCTAAATAAAAGCCCAAAGTCGTTTCACAGCATTTATTGGTGATTAAGGAGATACACGCACTGGCAGTGCTCCGTCCAGAATGTCTTGATATCGCCTTATAACGGATAGGTCTCTCAGGGCATCTTCAACGTCTGATTTGCTTTCCTATTGTTATGGTCACGTACTAGATGTCCCACGCTACCGCTGTGGGTTCTGAGAACTCTACCGGAATGCGACCCCGAGCTACCGCTACTCCCGCTAAGTGCATTCGGGGGAGATAATCCTCGAAACCAATTATAACAGTCACACAGTCTCTGGGATGCTATTCGGCCTAATCCGATTGCACTTACTCGGCCTAATCCGAGTGTACGTAACAATATTTTTTGTATACAAAAAGGCTGGTTACCCTAGTCAATATTTAATCATATTTTAAATATTGCAACTTCTTCAGTAGGATTCATCATTGGTGAGTATGAATGCAAGTAATTAAAAATATGATTTGTACGTTCAACCAACTCACTCACTTCTGGGGTATGCTGGTATCACTTCTGGGGTATGGTGGATGCTGGTGTTGTCTAACACTAACCATACTTTTTCAAGATTAATACTTAATCTTTGAGAAAAACCGAGTTTAACATTATTATTTTGACATATTGGTCTTGAACTTTCGCAATTTACAAAAAAAAATAAAATGTCGTCTCGTAATTATTAATGGCTAAAGAGTATTTTTTAAATAAAAAAGTTAGAGAATCACCGAATCAAAATTGTTAATGTATTTACATAAAAAATACAGTTTGAGAATAATTCTTGGAAAATAAATTTTATGACCTCTTAAAAATAGTTTCCTTTTTGAAAACCAAAATATTGCTTTACAAAAATGCAAGTTAAAGAAACACTGGATCTTTAAAAAATTTAAAACACAGATGATACTGTTCTCAAGGATTCACTTGTTGATTTGGGATACTAAAAAAATATACTTATACTTTACAGTTAATTTAAATTAAACCCAAATATCCTATTTAAAGATTATCCTAAGCAACTATTATTCCGAAGTAATTACAAATTGTCTCATTTTCAAATGTGTGAAAAATGATTTTATTCTTCACATTTTTGGAATTTTGTTTTACCATGGTCTGTGTATTACTGTCCACTACTACAAACATCAGTTTTATGCTATTTTTATATTCATAGGCTATTCGGATGAAATTTACGTAATTTATTATTTTTTAACATTAATTCGCGTACTCCAGTTTAAAATCCCTGGTTTTAATTTTTAGATGTTTGCAGAGTGATATAATGAATACTGTTTCAAAATATCACTACAATTCGATCATTATTCTAGAAGTAATCAAATGCACAAAAAAGGCTTTTTTTCTATTGAAACTGAAATCGGCCCGGATTCTGGTGAAAATGGTCGCGCACATTTCCGGACATGGGTGAAAACAATCCACGCGTCAAAGCGGGCGGTAAGGTAAAACAAATTATCGAAAAACAAATTTGCAATAATCGCTCTAGCTTGTATAGCATTAATATTAAATAATTCAAACATAGAAATTGTTAAAATTAGTGTGTTGACGGTGGAGCTTGCACGCCAGATGAATGAGCTTCTTCCATAATTAGAAAAAGTATTAGGTATGTAAAGGAGCTCATTACATCTAGTCATTCTATTTGGCACACGCAATGATAGTCTGCTCAATAATTGAGGACAGTCGATCGAGCCGTTAAGGATGTTCAAAATTGTTGAGATGTCAGCTATCTCCCTTCTTTTGACAAGTGGAAGTAGATGCTGACACTTACAAGCATCTTCATAGGAAGTATAGGATAATCCAAAACGGCTACTGATGTACCTCAAGAATCTCTTCTGAATGCGCTCCAATCTGTCTCTTGCACCAGAGTACTCTGGGTTCCAAACTTGGGATGCAAACTCAACAATACTTCTTACCTATGCACAATATAGTATTTTGTATGATTTAATAGAAGTAAAGCATTTGGAGGACCAGATGACGAACCCGAAGGCCTTCGATGCTCGAGCTACAACATTGTCAATATGTTTACTAAAGGATAGATCAGAGTTTAAAAAGACTCCCAAATCCCTAATTTCCGATACCCTTGTGAGTCTATGTCCGTTGATTGAATGAGGAAAGTCAACTGGACATAGTTTTCTGGTGAAGGTTATGCAGGAGCATTTTGCTACATTAATTTCCAACTTATTTATGCTGCAATAAGCCTCTAGTCTGAACAAATCATCTTGTAGGGCCAAAGCATAATTTCGGTTGTCTATTCTCTTGAAAATCTTCATATCATCAGCAAATAATAGTACACTTAAATTCTGAAAACATTTTTCAATATCGAAGATGAAGATATTGAATAATAGAGGTCCCTAGAGGGAGCCTTGCGGAACACCAGAAGGAATATTCATCCATCTCGATATAAATCCATTTAATAAGGCAGCCTGTGATCGACGTGTAATGTATGAGGTGAACCATCTAAAGAGATCACCATGAATACCGATCTGTAAAAGTCGTGATCAATCCTGTCAAATGCCTTACTATAATCTGTATATATAGTATCAACCTGAGACCGATCGTTCATGGTATTAGTAACGAAATCATTAAATAGTAGTAAATTTGTTGTAACTGAGCGTCCTTTCTGAAAACCATGTTGTTGCATACTAAGAGATTGCGAGATAGCTGGAAAAAGTTGGTCGTACACTAATTTTTCTAGTATCTTAGCAAATATACATAGCTTTGATATAGGCCTATAATTTGAAATTTCGTTTTTTTTTCCTTTCTTATGTACAGGAGATATGAATGCTGATTTCCAGATACAAGGTACAAGGCCCTCACTAATATATCTTTTATAGATAATGGTTAGTGGCAAAGTTAGGCTTTCAGCACATTTTGAGATAAAAATTGGAGAAATTAAATCTGGGCCTGCTGATTTATGAATATCAGTTGATTTCAAAATATTTAATACTTTTTCACTTAGAATTTCAATTGATCCAATTTCAGAGGAAGTTGTGACAAAACAGACGTTGGTTGGTAAAGGATAAGAGGAAGTCGAAAAATTAGAGACAGGTTTAAGGAACGTCGAGTAAAAGAAGGAAGAAAACAAATTACAAATGTCCACCCCCGTACCAGCAGTAATGTCAGCATGATACAGAATATGATAATACAGTTATCCTGATAAATGATCAGTTATTACAATAAAAAACTACTGTAATAGCTTATAATAAAATAAATGATCAGTATGCATGTATACATACACTTGTATATCAAATGGTCAGTATTTTAAATAAGTTAGTTTATTTTGGCAGATGCTTCGTTATTGAAATTCTGAAAAGACGAAAATTCGTGGGAAATTTTCTAATTTTATAATAATTTGATGAATCTTATAAAAGTACGTAAATTTACTGACCAAATTAATTTTTTTATGAAATAATAAATCCTGCTGCTTTTATTTAAAGCTTTTATATTCAATATAGGTACAAACATGTGTATGTATGTATATACATCTTTTATATATCGGATATGAAAATTTACGACCTTTCAGTGACCGGAAGTTGGGTAAATTGTATTCTTTCAATATATATATTTTTGAGATAAGATCAGGACATGTTAAAAGGTTATTGACGAAAAATTCCTGTTACATTTATATTTGAGTAAAGTTTTTTGTATGGGCAAAGTAAACACAAACACGATATTTCGTACGCAAAACATGGAAAATGGGTAAATCAAAAAAATCTTACCTCCATTTTCCGGTAGTGTTAGCAGGTTCACTTTATCATCGACACGTTTTTCATTAAATGAAAAATTCAATCTGAAACGCGTTGCAGATGAAAGTTTACAAAGCCGAGTTAGCTATGTGAGAAATGAGAAAATCATGGTGAATTTCACACTCCCTTCTAACAACGCGCCCCCATCTCATCTATGTACCTCTGAAAAGTCTTAATATTTGAAAAAGCCAGAAAATGAGTCGAATCTTCAGCGGTAATATATTTAATGTGATTTTTAATTAAAAGAATATCTTCAAACCAATGAAAGCGATTTATATTACACGGCCTGAGGCGTATGAAAAATTTCTGTGTAAAAATTTCGTGCAAAACAATTTATTTAGTTCATCTGTGTATTCTATAAAACGTTTCATAAAAGAACATTAGGTATACATATGTGTATGGATTTCTTACAAAGTCTGAAATGACATACTTCTAGGTATTCATTAACAACACGTAACTAATCAAACAAGCAATTATGTGTATGTACATATGTATTATATGCAGTGGTGGCTCGTGATAATTTTTAGTGGCGGGGCTGCACTGAAAAGATGTCTAAAAAATGTCACCATAATTATTCTATCATGTCATAACAGGACATAATAAGCACAATTTTTGGCGTACGACCACTTACATGTGGATTTAAGTATTATTAAAAAAAAAACTAGCAAAATTCACCACCCATTAAAGGGGTGCGTCCATACGCGATGAAGATTTCGAAAAATACGATGGTACTCCAGTAAGATTGCTGAAAAAAATTCGTTCTTGCTGGTTTCGCGACGCGGATTAAAAAAAACCCTAAAACCTTTCAAAAACTTAACCCCCTAATTCGTAACGAAAAACATTAACCTGTTGACAATGCATCGATACATCGGTTGTTTCATCTGCCATAACAGCTAGATAAGTTGCTTTTTTTATTTCAGCACTTATTTGTTCCCTACACACGTTCAAAATACAATCTAAAAGTTAATTTTGAATAGTTTTTGATGTCCCTTTAAAAACCGAAAAAGTTTGAAAATGTTTTTTTAAAGAATCGTCGAAATTTTGTGAATATTCTAGAAGCCCCCGAAAAACTCCTGGATTTTTTGAATTATCTGTTTCATCGTGTCCCCTCATTGGCATTTCAAATTTACCGCAAAATTTAACGCAATCAATAATTTTAAATAAAACATCCCGATTTTTTTTTTGACGTTTTCGTTATGCTTATCTATTTCCCGCCGACAAGCTTCCCAAAATCGTGAGATTACACACATTTTTTAAGTGTTCGACACTTCCCTCGTGTTTTTAAATTTATCGTTTAAATGTTTTAAGTCAATAACTCCTGTTTTCGTCCAAGATGCTTCGCCTGGCGACTCGCCTCCAAACAAAAGACACGGATAACAAAATAACGCGTTTTTTTCTGTACATCTCGTTAACCAATTGTATTTTTTATAAATGTCTGGATTAAATTTTCGCGAGTAACTAAAAGATCTACTAGTTGCAGGCTGTGAAATAATTAAATTGGGCGTGAGGCAGCCTAATGCTTTTATAGCGACTTCTTCGGTAAGTTCTAGTCGCGAAAAGTGCAAATTTTTTTTCACTTTTGTTCTTCCATTTTTAAAAGAAAAAAAATCTTAATATATTTAAATAAAAATTACGAGAAAAAGTTAAACAGATTTGAAAAAAGTTTGCTGTTATCAAAATGAAAACGACTCACCGAAGATTTGATGAGGGCTCGTACGCAACCAATTAAGAGTAACGAAAACGAATAAAGCTGTGATCGTGCGATTCAACTAATCAAATGTAAGATCAAGCGCGCGAAATCTTAAACAAACTGACAGATGAATGTCGTTTAACAGGCGAAGGCTGCCGACTGTCCAGCCCAAAAGGCAGAGTGAGTGAAAGAGAAAGAGCTATCTGCAGTTGCAAATAGCTCTTTCTCTTTCTCGTTCCGAAACTCCGGGCTGGGCAGCGTTCAGCTCGGCGCTGTAACACTTTACAGCCAGTACAGCAAAATTTTAATTCATCTGTCACCATACAAGTTAGTGGGGTCTTCGAAACGGTCAACATTACTTACAATATCACCCTCTTGGATATGGGTGATATTGTAAGTAATATTTACTCTGTCGAAGGCCCCAATAGTTAAGTCCATCCAACTAATAAAAAAAATATCATTAATAAATAAAATATTAAATGTATTATTAAATATATATCTTAGAATTTTATAGGAGGGGCTGCAGCCCGGCAGCCCATTAGGACGAGCCGCCACTGATTATATGTATATAAAGCCTAATATCGAATATTTCAAAGTTCACTTTATTATTTATTATTTATACGAATATTTTTTATTTATTTATCATACCGCAGTGGCATTACAGAGATATCCAATACACCATTGTGGCGAAATTATTGCTCATACATAATTATCAAATTATATAAGTTTGCTTTTATTAAATACTAGTGTAGTGCCTTTTGATTTCAACGGGTGGCTTCGGAAAGGAAGTGATACACAAATTAAAATAAAATTATGTTATATATGTATATATAAGTATAATTTAAGGTAATTTACAGGCACGCGAACGTATTAATAGTAAAAAGTTGAGTGCGCGCATTACACGATTGCCGATCCAACCCGTTCACCCATCCAAAATGATGAATAAATGTGCGTGTGTGTATCTTCGAAGATGTGTGTGTCTTCGTTAACGTCACCTGTTCCAATTCAGGTGCTCAATATCAGGAGCATATTTCATACGCTCCACTCCCCCACTCCCCTGCTTCCCCACGTCTTCTCAACCCATTCACCCATTCGAAATAATAAATCAATATGTGTGTGTGTGTGTTTTCGTGGATGTGCGTATATGTGTACCCTCCCGCGCAGCGCATCTGACGTTGACGTCACCCGTTCCATATCAGGTGCTCAATATCAAGAATCAGACGCTCGACACCCCCACACTTCACCGCGTCTCCTCGACACGATCTGTCGTCACGCCACATCCCTGTGGCGGATGCTTAAAATGCACCCATTGGTCAGAATGTATCCTCATTGTTCTAATTGGTCAAACGTTTTATTTCACGTGGATAAACTTCACGCTGATTGGTTGTGCGCCTCGTTCGCATACATTTATTTTATTAATATCTCTAGGCACAACATATTATACATATAATCCAGGCATTCTAATTTTGTTATTTGAAATTTCCATACAGGTCGACGCCGCCACATACCCACAAACATACATAGATCGCATAGGGTTTTCTAAATATTATTGTTAAAAAAAAATGTACTTACTATGTGGATTGGATCTTTTATAAACCACTAGAGTATTTTAAATTTAAAATACCGAACTGAGCTTGTGCAATATGTGCATGTTTATAAAACGTTGCTTGTTGGTTTAGTCATAAGACTTATTGCAGTGCCATCACGAGGGTCTTTGGAAATCTTCATTACGGAGATTTTGACGAGCGAACTCACGTCGAAATATTGTCAATAAAAATGCTTCACTTTTCGCATCTTCAATCTCGACAGTAAACTTGAAGCTGTGTTACGAACGCTATAAAAGAAAATGGTTTCTTTATGCGGACGTGCAACGACAAGGCCATTATTGCCACTCTCGTGAAAAGGAATGGAGAGGGGGATCTATCACTGGGTGGGTGCTCGCGATTTAATAGCATGGACGTTAATGTGTTAATATGTATACCCTGCTGGGTATGTTGTTTAAATGTTTATAAAACTAAACAAAACCTTACTATATATAATGTTTATGCCGACGGACTCGTGCTCATTATATTCACGGTAATTCAAACCGTACTTGCACATTGACCTAGTTTACCCATCACCTTTCATTTTGTATTTTTTGAATTCATTCTATAGGTGCAACCGTTAATGAAAAAAATAAATCCTTAACACCCTTACCATATAATAAATTCAATGGAATTAAAATTTCTTATTAACTATATATGCATGTGTATGTATGTATGTATGTACCCTTCAGGTGAAGACAGATTGCCTAAACACAATCTGCTTTAGGTCGTAGACTTAAGAGAGTCTTTAATTAATATTATGTATTAGATGTATTATGAGCATTTATAATAATTGTAAATAGGTTTTTGAGCTCTTTTTCCTATTATGCTGTACATTAACATTACAATTATATAATACTATGATTACTAACAAAATTAAATTAAAATTGTAAAATAGAATGTTATCAGTAGATGAGTAGCTATTAAAATTGATATAAGATGTATTGTGAACGTATGTATGTAATTTAGTAATAATAAAAAGCATTTAAAAATCAAAATCAAATGTATGTACATACATTAGGGTACATCAAAAGCAGCAAATTTTGAAATTTGAAAACATCTCTAATTGAAAAAGATGCTCTGTACCATGGCAGAGTAAAATTCAAATTCTAAAAAAAACTATTTGCATTGCTACCAGTCTATTGAAGTTTATGAAAATCGTAAATTTTACCTATTTTCGAAGGTTTTTTTTATTTAAGCTCAATTTTAGTAGTTTATTTTTTTCAATTCACCTCATCATATAAATAAAATAATCTGACATAACAAAAACTTCATGTGTAACGTTTCTTGACGTTGCTAAGGTACGAAAATAAAATCTGAAACTTTGTCACACGTACCTTAAACGCCAGTATTAGCGCATATCCAATCCATTATCGATGTTCCTTAAGTATTGTTTCTTACGTCAATGTTTCTTAAACATCTTATATTAAGTTTTTTTAATGTAAAATTATTCCATTTATATGATGAGGTGAATTAAAAAAAATAACTAATAAAACTGAGCTAAAATTAAAAAAAAACTTTATGGGCCCCTATTTCAAATATCAATAACATTTTTTCTAATACATCTAAATGGGATGTTTTCTCCTAATTAATTGGCTGACAGAGTTAGTACTTTTCTATTCCTATTTATATTCTTAAATTTACTGCCCTTTTGAATTATCATTTAATTTCTTTAATTTATATTTGACCATTTTGGAGATATTGGGTAACTCATATTTCCAAAATGATCCCAATTTGTTTATTATATACATATGTATGCACTAATACAAAATTGTAAAATAACTAGCTTGACTGGTAAAAAAATCCATTTTTAAATGATATATTTTTTTTATTGACATTCTAAATATCTGTCGAATAACCATAATAGCTCAATCGATACTTTTTTGTGTGGCCTTTCTGAGAAAAATAAGATTAATTCAAATTGTAAAACGAAAAGTTCGTTTTGTCCTACTTTTTAAATCCAATTTTGGCTGACAAATTAATTTCGAAAACTCCTCACATTAAATATTAAATTAAATTAAATTTGTATGAATATAATAGATATTAAATATAACCAATACATTAAAGACTAGATTTTATTTCAAACTATGGTTTCCTCGTCTAAAATTTATTATATAAAATGCCCGCCAGATTTTTGACAATTATTTTACAAATTAATTTGACTTTCGATATTTTTGGCCCATACTATGATTTACGATGTGTACATAATAATAATCACGTCATTTTTATCAGACAACAGACACGGTCTGAAAAATAAATTACTGAAAGATTCTAGACTCAACTCTTTTATTATACAATATTATTGAATTTGCCTTTAAAAAAATATCGAATATGTATGGTATTTGTTTCGAAAACTAGTGCGAACGAAATGTCGCGAAAATCTATTATCCACTTTTTAGCATAGCGGCAGTTGGCATCCCTAATTAGATTGGGGATGTCGGACGGACGGACAGACGTCGAGACACAAACTGTCAGTCATCGATCAACCCCTGACATCGACACTATTTATCCAACGTCCATTGACGACGGATATTTATTGGAAGTTGGAAGGCCTTTCGCGATATAACTTCTATTCTGTTAACACACACACGCAAATAGGACTTGTGTATTTTAGTTTTAAAAAGGTCAATAGAAAATTTCCAAAAAAAAAATTACTCAATGAACGGCAAAAGTATCTTACTGTGCTCAAATCTGGGTACAACAAATTCATTGAGGAAGGTCACTAAATGAATTGAGATTAAAAATTAAATTTCATTAATTTTAAAATTGTTACTTTATCTTGTATATAAAACCGAAACGGCGTATTTAATTCGTTTATGATTGGCTTTTGTCAAAGTTGTTTCTGATTGGCTGTATTGGTCAAAAACGTTTGTGATTTGTCGGTCGTTATATATGTATATATACTCGTTTTTTCGATTCAAATAATAAATTTAATAAAAAAACAAATTAAGATTTTTTCATGGTTTTCATTTACCGAGCGAAGCAGGATAGTACAACTAGCTTATAATAAAATTCTGTATTTGTAAATAAATAAACTAACATACTTCCTTTTCACATATGCATTATGGTTAGGGTTGTCAAATCTTATGCAAGTCAAACCGGGACACCCCCACCCCCCCCAAAAAAAATGAGATCTTTGACTTTTCTATAGATATATTTTCAATAATTAGAATATCTATAATTGATTTTTGTCATTCTATTTTTAATATACATACATATGTATAGGTAAATGAAAAGTGCTACAATTACAATGAAGAAACCAAAGATAGATTTCACTGAGAGGATTAGTGAAAAAATCTAATAAGGCTTTTGGTGCTTTTTTTCAGCTAAAAAAAAGCTTTTAACGCTTCAAATAGCTTTAGAGTGCGTTTTATTGCAGGTAATAGTGATAGCCACATAGTTTTTGAATGTGAGAGTAGATTTTTATATTCAATATTAGCAAAATCACAGAAATCTTTTACTTTCTGACGGTGTCTATTCCGCGTCTGCGTGATATGAATCATTCTGAGTGTGGGAAAATTATCGATTCAAGATAAATTGATTAATGGCTGATACACATTTTTTGTCTCCCTTCTACACATAGTTCTCCAGAAAGTATAAGACAGAGACAAATAGTTCATTGTTCAATATTGCTGCAGTATTCACCAGACTGTCTGGTCCAGACATCGACTTTTTGTTTATAGTTTATGTTAATTCTGAGTTACAAACTTCAGTAGGAATTTAAAAAGTAGTAAACCGGGACATTCGTGCGTCTCGAGGGGTTTGTTCGGGACACTGGGACACGAGACTTAAAACTGGTGACAGTCCCGATTAATCGGGACGCCTGACAACCTGAAAAATTGAAAAACAACCTGAAAAATTGAATTCCAATAATTTTAATTAGAATTCATGTCGGCATTCAATTATCATTTCCGTCGTATCCTATTCTTACATATGTAAATGTGGAGATTCTTAATGTATATGATTAAAAATCAAACAGACCCAAGTCATGGACGGGGATCTCAGAATAAAGACTTTTTTAAAGACTAAACTCTAATTGTCCTAGGAAGATTAACTAATCCTTACTCAGGTCAGATCTTCTATACAGTTTAAATTAGAACGAAATGCATACATTTAATTACATTTTTTCTCGCTTCCACTCGTCCCTGTTTTGCGCAACTCTCATCCATCTCACCCCACACATTTTCCTAATTTAATTTACCCATCTTCCCTGTGGTCTTCCTTTTACCCTTTTACATTCTCTTGGGTACCATTCTAGCACATTTTGTCCACCTTTCTTCCATTTTTTTAGCTACGTATCCCGCCCATTGCCATTTCAATCTCTTTCCACCATCCACTTCCCTTGTCATACTTCTTACCGACGTATTCCGCTTCCTGTCTTTCCTTGTTATGTCGACCATACAGCGTTCCATACTTCTTTGGGTTCATTGGACTTTGTTCATTGGACATCTTGGCGTTCAATGACCATGTTTCACATCCTTTACCATCCTAACATTGGCAAATTGGAAAAAGGAATTGGGATCTGGAACTGAAACAGGAATCCAGATCTAGAACTTAAAAATAATTCCGGATCCCGAACTGAAAAAGGAATCGGAATCCGGTTCCGGATACGGAACGGAAACATTAATCGGGATCCGGAATTGATAAATGCATTAAAAGTAATTCAGAAACAGAATCGAAATCGAAAGCGGAATTGATATCGTCGTCATACAAACTTTGTTTTGTTTACGATGTTATGAACCAAAAATACTTACATATATACATACATACATACTTACAAAGTCTATTTCGAAATTATATATTAGATGTATTACGTTTTGCACTGTTGTGATATTTAAACTATTTAGTATGTAAAAAAAAAATGTATACCAGAAATTTTCTAATATTTTATAATACTAGAAATTTTCGAGTATATATTGAAGTGCAAATCCTAATTGGCCAATCAACCGAATGCTTGTAGTCAATTATTTGATTGTTTTACATTCCCGCAGGGGTTTCTGGATTATCCTACGGCTTACTACGCGCAGGCAAAGGGTTAAAAAAATAAAAGGGTTCGAGTACGTTAAAAAATGCGGCGTCTCGTTTGGGCCGAACGGTCAACAGGTGTCAGACGGAGATAACGAAAGCTTGCGAACTCCCTATACCAGTTTTACTATGATATATGATCCGTCAACGAAACATAATCAAATATTCGCTCATTGTGGCTGTGTGGGATTTTTTGTTAATTTCACAATAAATATTCACAATAGATGGAGTCGAAATCAGTATAACCCATTATGCTTCTATTTTCAGTAGTCGGTTGTTTTTTGTGCGGTTTTCCACTATCATTGAAATTATCTTGAAGAAAATACATTTTTGCGGTTATTAGTCATTCATCTGTGAGAATACGGTGGTTTAAATATCGGATGAGTGGTTGGCTATTTTCATGCGGTTTTTCATTATTATTGTAAACACAATATTGTAAAAACATGTTTTTCTGTGGTATGTATGTATAATGTCACATCCGTGTAAATAATCTAGCGCTAGCCACTCAACCCTAAATTCGTTTTAAATATGAAGCTCAAACTGAAAAATTTGTGAATATCGCATTAACAATTCAATAATTTGAAATTTCATAAATGAAAATCCTAATACCAATCCACAATACCTTTGTTCAGATTATTCACTTAGTCATCACTAAATAAATTATTTCAACATTCAAAAAATATATATTGCACATGAGAAAAATTACCACCACTTTCATTAATTTAAACCATAGATATATGTAGAATAACATACTAATGAATATTATTTGAAACTTTAATGTATGGACATATCTGCCTTGTATCTAAATCAGCGGTTTCCAAACTTTATGCTACTACGCCTCCCTAAAAAAATTTTTTTTTTCGCGCCTCCCTACCTTTTATTTTTTAATATATATAATAATAAAGACACGTTTTAGATAATAAACCTTTATTTAAAAAAAAAATACTGAACACTACAATAGACAGAATAATAAAAAGATTTTGCTATAACATAAATTTATACGAACACGTATATTTATTATTATATTAAATTACTAATAAAACTACATCTAACACATCAAAATTTAATGCGAATGATGTTGTTGTTTATTGGCACAAAGTTTATCAAATCTTGGGGGCTATATGAAGAGTGCCACTCGTAACTCCTTTTCGACTATTGACCTGGCTCGATATTTGTTTTTCATTGCAGCTAGTGCCGAAAAGCCCGTTTCGCATAAATAAGACGTTACAAACGGTAGAAACACTTGCATTGCTTTGCAATACAAAGATTCATACTCTCCACTAAGATTCATCTAAAATTGAATTATGGTTTCATTTTGAAACTTTTTTTTTAGTGAGCTATCGCATGATAATTCTATCAATTTTTCTTTTTCGATGGTTGACAGTTCGAATTCGTCTTCTTCATTGTAGTTTAATGGATTCTGTATACACAAAAACTTTGAGAAATCAAGGTCTTTGAAATGATTGGAAAAATGCAGCACTAAACCATCCAAGAGGTCAATAAAAAGATTTGTACTTGCTTCAATATTGGCTGTGGCCCAGAAATCTTTGGAAAGTGAAAACATATCCAATTCATTCTTTTGTAAATTTAATTTCCATAACTTCAACTTTTTAATAAAAGCTTTTACTTTTTTGAACAAGTGGATGTATTTTTGATCCCTGCATTGATTTATTTAAACCCCTCAATTTTCCAAAAATTTCAACCAAATAGGCAAGTTTAACAATTAAATTATCGAGAGGTTTTCTTCGAGAAAGGTTGCTAATTAAATGTGTATATAAAAATGAAAGAAAAATAAAAATAAACATTCATGCATTGAATTTTTACTGTTAAGCTACGATATGAAGTTTTATTTATTTGTAGATATTATGGTATGAAAATTATTATTTTATTAAAAAGTTTTGGCGCCTCCCCTGGCAATAGTCCGCGCCTCCCCAGGGAGGCGCGCCTCCCAGTTTGGAAACCGCTGATCTAAATGTTTGAATAAATACATAATATCTAACAACCTCTAAAAGTATATGTATATATATATATATATATATATATATATATATATATATATATATATATATATATATATATATATATACATATGTTTATTATTTTTTTTTTATTTATATCAGAAAGGCTTGACAGGAAGACCCCAATGCGCCTACATAGACAATTAATTACAAACAATGCAGTATTTAGACTTGTATAATACATACATTTTTACAAATTGTAAATAAATTAAATACAGAAGATTTGTGACAGCAGGTATGATATTTTTTTTTGCTAATTTTGAGGACCCGTTTCAACAATTATCAGATAAAATTGGCAAACTCTGATAAGAAATGATCGACTTGGAGTCACAAATATCCCAATCTAACCAGCAGTATATTAAATATGAGCCCGGGATCGAAACCAATAACCTCTTGGTGCTAAACATAAACGCAACCACTGAGCCAGACTGCTGGCTATATATAAAAACAGACGTGATGTTGATATGTGGGTATGTGCCGGACCGTGGAGACAGAGCCAATCAGAGTCCAGTGGTTGAGGATACGAGGGGAAGCTGGCAGCGGGGAAGTAGGGTGGTGTGGAGCGTCATGTGACGTCAGGCCGAGCGACGATAGGCATGTGTGACGTCAGGCCGTGGGACACATACATACACAAATACATGAAAGCACACACACACACATTCATTCATCATTTCGAACGGGTTGAATCGGTATGTGATGCGCGTACTCAACTTTTTATGAATAATACATGCGCGCGCGCGCCAATAAATTACCTCACATTATATTTATGTATATATATAACATATTACAGATTACCTAAACACAATCTGCTTTAGATCGTCGAATTTAGAGAATCTTTAATTATATGCATTATATGTATTATGCGCATTTATAAGAATTGTAAATAGGTTTTTGAGTACTTTTTACATTAAAATTAGAATAATATAATACTATGATTACTAACAAAATTAAATTAAAATTGTAAAATAGAAAATGATCAGTAGATCAGTAGCTATTAAAATAAAAATAAGATGTATTGTGAACATAATTTAGTTACATATAATAAAAAGCATATAAAAATCAAAAAATATATAACATATCTTTATTTTAATTCGTGTATCAATTCTTTTCCAAAACCTTCTGTTGAAATCAACTGGCATAACATTATTATACAAAAATCAAACCAGTCTTTGAAATATTTTTCAAACGTTTCGTCGATTAAATAATACTATTTTAAAATGTTCATTGTTGTTGAATCTCGTAGCCGGTATGTGTAAACCTGTATGTATGTTTCATTATCTGATTTTGTTTTTTATACCACTTATATTCCTAAAATACATAGATAAAGTCGTGGATTGTTCACATCCGAATTTTTTTATTTGTTTTAAATGCGACAAAAATAACAGCAATTTGTCCTCGGCGATGCGCTTTGTTCTTGCAAAGTTAGTATGAAGCATTGAAACGTTTGTTGCTTCGGGGCGCTGAAAAACGCTTTGATAAATTGCGCAGCAAAATTGCCACTCATATTTGCGAACTTGCTCTCTTGCGTTTATCCGCGCTTTTCAGACGCAATTTCGCGAATCGCATTTTCACTACTTCCGCTCTCAAGATTTTTACAATATCCTTAGCAACGTCTCCGTTCACTACAGCACCACTGAATAACACCAATTTCACAAAACAAACACAACATGCATATTTTACGTACATAGGTGTTTACAGTTAAAATTTTATGTGATTTAAACCATAATTAATTATTCCATATTAATTGTATTGAAAAAGTCCAACTAAAATTTATGTAATCCTTACGCTATCGTTTTCCTATCAGGCAACGACTCACTGATGCTACATTCTTTTTTAAGCTCCTAAATGGTTTCCTTGATTGTTCTGATTTACTGAGTAAGGTTGGTTTCAGGATCCCAGTTAGGTATTCTAGACACGATGCACTCTTTTCACTTAATCCTTTCAAAACCAATTCCCTAAAATATTCCTATCTATGTACATATAGCGTGTTTATCGGAGCGCAATGAGGTTGATCTATTCGGTATTTCCTTACATCAATTCAAGACTGCCATCAGGAGAGTCTTGATTGATAGATCCATTTATATTTCTATTATATATTCTTTATCCAAGTATATTATATCAATTTATATTTAATTATGCATTGTCCTATTGAGTCATATTTAAGTTTTTATTCTTTTGTTTTTCATTTGTTAGTCTATGTATACTAGATATGTTATTTATTTTGTAAAAATCTATAATATGGCTCAGCTGTTTTTTTATATTTATGAATTTCTACATCTAAGGTCTGTTAATTTTTCAATGCTATAAGTAATAACGTGCATATTAAGTTTACAAATGTAATGTTAGGTTGAAATTAAGCTTTTGAATTGGCTTGTGGGTGTGAAACTCGTACGTTCAATGCAATAACGTTACATAAAATCAAGTATGTGTGCATATGAATGTGCAGTAGAGGAACTTAGTTGAGAAGCACGTTCAAACTAGTAGATATGGAGTAGGTGAAAGCACTTTAATTTAGAGTTGGGAGATAAATTATTGAATGATACCTACCCAAGAAGATGCAAGAGGTCTAATTAGTATAACTTCGGCAAATGCAAGCTACCGAAAATGATAATGAATGGATCTGTCAATGAAATATTACAGTATTATAGTATTTCATTAAATTGACATATACTCGCATTCACCCCCCCCCCCCCACTCGACCCACGATGGCCAATTACATTTCGTTTCAGTTTCACATTGCATTTTGGTCAAGAAATACAACTTTGTTCGTGCGTATAGCGGTCGGTAGAATTTGACTTATATTTTTTGTCAGTTTTGAGTTTGTGTTTGGTATTTTGAAATATTTAAATTAATGAAATTTTCATATAAAATACGCACATCGAATATATAACTTCGAAAGAGACTTCAGTTCCGATTTCCGGTTCCAATTTCAGTTCCGGATCCGGATTACGATTTCCGATTCCAATTTCAGTTCTAACTCCCCATTCCTTATTCAGTTCCGATTCCCGATTCCTTATTCAGTTCCGATTCCCGATTCTAATTGACTGACGTAAATTAAAATTAACCATGTTTTAGAGTTTTATATTACAAATACTGAACGAAACCGGGAAAAACCACTAGTATTTTATAATACATTAATGGAAATTTAAAGTTTTTAGACAATATAAGTAACTGTTAACGTCATGTTATGGACAGCAATATTATTAAAGACCTTGCATTGAATTATATTGTAATATATACATTCATTTTAATATATATATATATATATATATATATATATATATATATATATATATATATATATATATATATATATATATATATATATATATATATATATATATATATATATATATATATATATATATATATATATATATATATATATATATATATATATATATATATATATATATATATATATATATATATATATGTATATATATATATTAAAATGAATGTCTTGTGTGTATGTCTCGAATAGGCTCCTAAGCCACTGAACCGATTACGATGGAACTTTCAGGATTTGTTGTATGCATGTCCGGGAAGATTACTGTAAAAAAATCGCCCAAAAACGAGAACGGAAACGGGAAAAACAGGAATGAGTGTCATGGCAACGCAATAATTTCAAATTTTTTCATGTTGTGACCTGCGTTGTTAGGTAAAATAAACAAAAAATTAAATTATTTCAAATGTGTTCGCTGTCTGCGTATTTCCAACAATGAAATTTAAAGTTTTTAGACAATATAAGTAACTGTTAACGTCATGTTATGGACAGCAATATTATTAAAGACCTTGCATTGAATTATATTGTAATATATACATTCATTTTAATATATATATATATATATATATATATATATATATATATATATATATATATATATATATATATATATATATATATATATGTATATATATATATTAAAATGAATGTCTTGTGTGTATGTCTCGAATAGGCTCCTAAGCCACTGAACCGATTACGATGGAACTTTCAGGATTTGTTGTATGCATGTCCGGGAAGATTACTGTAAAAAAATCGCCCAAAAACGAGAACGGAAACGGGAAAAACAGGAATGAGTGTCATGGCAACGCAATAATTTCAAATTTTTTCATGTTGTGACCTGCGCTGTTAGGTAAAATAAACAAAAAATTAAATTATTTCAAATGTGTTCGCTGTCTGCGTATTTCCAACAATGAAATTTAAAGTTTTTAGACAATATAAGTAACTGTTAACGTCATGTTATGGACAGCAATATTATTAAAGACCTTGCATTGAATTATATTGTAATATATACATTCATTTTAATATATATATATATATATATATATATATATATATATATATATATATATATATATATATATATATATATATATATATATATATATATATATATATATATATATATATATATATATATATATATATATATATATATATATATATATATATATATTAAAATGAATGTCTTGTGTGTATGTCTCGAATAGGCTCCTAAGCCACTGAACCGATTACGATGGAACTTTCAGGATTTGTTGTATGCATGTCCGGAAAGATTACAATGAAAAAAATCGTCCAAAAACGGGAACGGAAATGGGAAAAACAGGAATAAGTGTCATAGCAACGCAATAATTTCAAATGTTTTCATGTCACGACCTGTGTTGTTAGGTAAAATAAACAAACAATTCAATTATTTCAAATGTTTTCGCTGTCTGCGTATTTCCGACAAACGGGAACGGGAACGAGAAAGGAAACGGGAATTGCATGCATTATTGTGACATTGCAACGCATGCCAGGTTCAGCTAGTAATATTATATAGTAAAATAAGATATTATTTATTACAATGTTACAACAAATTGCACGAATGCGACAGCATTATTCTCGTAAGTTCTAAGTAAGTAAGTATGTAAGTAAGTTCATTCTCGTAAGTCTCACGCTAACCGGATTGATCATAAGACTGTTCATAAATGACCTTTGTTCATTGATGATCACTCATCGAAGGATTGTTTCATTATTGAGGATCTTCTTATCATGAATAACACTAGAGATGTTTACCCCGGGGAGAATTTCCCGACCTCTTTGACGTCTATCTTCGGGGTTTCCTCACATCATCTCGTCAACACCGCAGTAAATCTCCATCGCAAAAAAACAAAAGCAGGAGATGGAGGGTAGGGAAGGGGGGGGGACCTGCAGAAATGTCTGGAAGCGGTTGGAGAGGAAAGGGAGAGTGCCAAAATTAAAACGGCCTTAACCATTACGCTCACGTTTGGCGATTTGGTAGAGTTGACGTCGAGACCAGTAACGACGTTATTATTCTTCAACGTCGTTAGAAACCCGAACCAACTCTTTCTGCGACTTTCTGGGCAATCCCTGACGCCGTTGGCTCTTTCAAATGTAAAGATTCTTTTCAGGAGTCCCCCCCCCCCCCCGCCCACGGTGTGAGAAAGAGAACGAAATAGGGTGGGGTGGAAAATAGCGCTTTTCATTCGAAGCGCAAATTTCCCGAAAAGGCAAGGAAAATATATCACCGAGATCCGGGAGCCGTATAAGGAGTCGTTAACGGTATAAATCGTTTGATATTTTCCAGAGTTACAAGAAACGACTCGAAAAGCAAAAAAAAAATGAAAATAATATAAGTAATAACAAAGGCTAATTCCGCAAATTTACATTCATTTTGTCTTTTTGTCAGACATCTACATACATACATACAAACATATGTTTATAGAGAACGCGACAATTTCGAATGTCGATTTATGTGTCATTTTATTTTCTACATACACATACAAATGTACCTATGTAGTATGTACATACAATACATATACAAAAAAGTACGGTTATAGGACCCTTCCCCCCTGGACACATACCCCTGGTCAAAAATCCCCTGTACATTAGCCCCCCGTTCAAGTAACCCTCCCCCCCCATCACGGATAAAAATATTTTAAGAAAATTGTCAGTATATTTAATAAAAAGTCAGTATCAATGCTTTATTTCAGCCAGAAAAATACAGATATTATTCATATATTTGATTATTTATAAATAATCAATAATCAATAAAAAAAAAATTAGGAATCAATTGTATTTTAATCTCTTTTTCTTTTCCTTTTTTTGATTTTACAAATTGCATCATGGATATTCTTAAAATATTTAAAATATAATAATAATACTACACATAACAATAATATATACGTCTATTAAAATTTACTTTCAATACCACAGAACGGAAACGCTAACTGGTGACTAAAAGTCTTTTAAGTTGATATTTTTTTCTATTTACAATTAATTGAAATGAAATAGTGTATATAAATTGAAATTCAATATGCTCTACCACACTTAACGTATTCTTATTTATTACTTTACCTTATTATTAATTATAAATTATTTATAAACAATTTTTATCCATGGCGGGGGTTATTTGCACGGGGGGTTGATGTTTTTGGCCGGGGGGATACATGTCCGGATACGAAAAAGTAGATACATTTATTAAATTTTAGAAATAATCCATCATTATTTTTCCCTAGATGTCAAACAATGAATACGTCTAAAATAAAAGAGAGCCAGTCTTTATAAACATTATACAATTTTTTTTTAACTCTACAGGTTATTATTCCATACTGACTCTTTTTTTCATTTCAAATTAAACCTTTTTCATTTCAAATTGACTCATTTTCGTCAGTTTGAAATGAAAAACGGTCAATTTGATATGAAAAAGGTTTAATTTGAAATGAAAAAGGTATGTTTATATGAATATGTACTAACATACATATATATATTGTTTTTAGATATGCTAGGTTATTCTCTAACCCTCTGCCTTTCAACAAGCTTGTGAGAAGCGAGCTCAAGTATAATAATAAATTGCGATTGCGTGGAATACGCATGAAGAAAACTACTCTATTATGATTGAGAAAGTGCAAAAAGCATTTCTTCGTTTCTTATATATTTCTTATTATAAATTTAAATGATTGTAATAACTTGTCCATCTCTCGAGCTTACTTGTACAAAAATAGAAAAACTAATACCATCGTGTAAAATTTAATCTTTACATCAATGATTGAAATCTGAAAATCATTTGCTAAAAGGTCTCAAGATATTCGACCGTATACATATGTATATAAACGAATTTTCCCATTTATTTTTCAACAGTGCTTTCGACTGAAAAAAGTGCTTCAGATCACAAAATAAATCATAAAATCCTATGTATCAATATACACATATATATGTATGTATATATGTATATTTATATGTACAAACATATGTAAAGTCGACGGTATGCAAAATAGCGAAAAGTTATCGAAAACGTAATGTGTAGGCGTAACCGGGAGAAAAACCATAACTCAATATAAACACATAAAATGTGTAATATAATACATGCAATGGTTAATATATGCAAATTCAAAAGAAAATGTTCCCGTAAAATAATCAGTCTATTAAAACAAAAATAAAATCAAATCTAGCATGAGACTTACGTAAAATGTACATGCTATCGCATTCACCCCCCCCCCCCTCAACCCGCGATGGCCAATTACATTTCGTTTCAGTTTCAAATTGCATTTTGGTCAAGAAATACAACAGTGTTCATACGTACGACGGCCGGTAGAAATTGACTTTTATTAAATAATAAATAATTATTATCATAAAAGCGTTACATTTATGTTTTTTGGTAGATATATTAGAAAAATACAAATTTAGTTACGGAACAATGATTATTTTTAAAATGTGATACGTAAAACTTTGTTTCACTAATTAACTTTAGTTTACTTTGTTCTGCTGCTGTGCTGATCGTGACTTACGGGGTCGATATTAATGACTACCACTCTCGGAGTCTTGATAGTGATGACTAACTTATGTAATCGAATCGTGATCTTTATAAATGATTTTTTATCTTTTGGGTTGGTCAAAGTCCGGAACTCCTATTTTATCTGACTATCCCTTTACAGGAATATTAATGGACTTGTTACTCACGCATATGAATGTGAGAAAGAGAATTTGATTATTGTGGCAACTACATTGATAAGCGAGGTACATAACAGCAAGTACATACATATACGAATCATTAACTTTTCATTGAAACTTAATTATTTTGTATTATTCATTTATGAATACATGCATATATGTATGAAACATTTAACAATATTTAAAAATACTGGTGGCCTACAATACGTTTAATCCCCTTTTCCGAAATTCTAGACATATCGAATTAAAATAAGTGATATCAATTTGTGAATTAAGTCGAACAGAAATAGTGTTTTTCGAACTGAAAATTGGACTCTTGCCACTTACAAATACATATAACGGTTTATATGTATTTGTTTAATGATCCTTATGTACTTAAATTACTTTATTTTTCCTTTGTAAGGTCTCACCTTGAATTTGCCTCAATTATCTGGTCACCTTTTTATTTATCCCATATTAATTGTATTGAGAAAGTTCGACTTAAATTTATTAAATCCTTACGCTACCTTTTTCCTACCTATACCCATTCTACTGTTTCCGACATTTTAAAAATCCTTTCTTTTAACAATTTTTCTGTCAGGCGACGACATACTGATGCTATATTCTTCTTCAAGCTCATAAATGGTTTCCTTGATTGTTCTGATTTACTGAATAAGGTTAATTTCAGAATCCCAGTTCGGTACTACAGACGCGTTGCACTCTTTTCACTTGATCCTTTCAATACTAATTCCCAAAAATATTCTTATCTGCAGCGCGTTTATCGTATGTTTAACGGAGAGCTGAATGAGGTTGATCTATTTGGTATTTCTCTACATCAATTCAGGTCTAACATCAAGAGAATCTTGACCGATTGATTCATTTCTTCTCCTATTCTATTTTTCCAATATTTCCAATATTTTTATACTTTAGTTTAGTTATGTAATGTGCTATTTAATCGTATTATAGCTTTCATTATTTTCCTTTTCATTTGTTTATTTTGTATTTACCTTTTTCATTTGTTTTATATTTGTAAATTTCAATTTCTTCTTATATTCTATTTTATAACCTTTTCCAAATATTTTAATACTATAGTTTAATTATGCAGTTTTCTACATATTTTGTCATGCCTTTATTCTTTACTTTTTAATTTGTTTTCCTTATATTTATCTTTTTCATTTTTGTAAAAATCTATTATTGGACTCGGATGTTACATATATTATTTATTTACTATTTGTTTTTTTATACATATCTGTGGACATCCTGTCTGTTGATTTTTCAATAAATAAAATAAAATAAAAAATATAATGGCGTGATGATTCTGTCAAATATCCCCAATTTGACCTGAATACGAGAAAAGAACAACGTCAGAAACACTACATTTAATTTTGATGAGTCACTTGAGCCTTTCACACTCGTTAGTACATGCATGTAAAATTCAACATTCACATACGACTACATACATTATTAAGTAGAAATATAAATACGAAATCGGAACTGGATTTCTAAAGACTCTAACTCGGACTCTACAACCCTATTTTCAACATGATCAAATACGTACATCTATCACTAATAACCATACTGACACACTTTTGAAGAGTCTCGGTGATTACAAAAAAATGTCTATACCCTTCAGGTATAAACACAGATTGCCTAAACACAATCTGCTTTAGGTCATCGACTTTAGAGAGTCTTTAATTAATATTATGTAGTAGATGTATTATGAACATTTATAAGGATTGTAAATAGGTTTTTGAGCTCTTTTTCCTATTATGCTTTAGATTAACATTAGAATAATATAATACTATGATTACTAACAAAATTAAATTCAAATTTTAAAATAGAAGATGATCAGAAGATCAGTGGCTATTAAAATAGACATAAGATGTATTGTGCACATAATTTAGTAATAATAAAAAGCATTTAAAAATTAAAAATCAAAGTACGTACATATGTACATACATGCACTTGCACTATGCATACACACTGTATACACCCGTATACAGATATAAATATGTACGTACACTTATTTTTTTCATCGGGCCATTCTTAAAAGTGGGCTTTCGTGTGCGCCGTCAATAACGCCGCCGATGAATAACACGGAAACGTAATTAGCGCCGCCACCCCTTTCGACGATCGGAAAAATGGCAGATCCTTCGTAACTTACCCCCTGAATATCCGTCACTTACGCCAGCCACCCCATCCTCCCCCTCTTCTCTTACCCCGTTACACGTAAATAACTTTAGCGGTCGCCGGGATGTGTTTGATTAATGATGGCGATAATCATATTGTACGGGTGGCGGTCACGAGGCGGATTACCGGGTATACAGGGTGTTCTTGGTATACATGGTGTCCCTTTGGTCTGACCCCCCTCCCCCCCCCATCCCCCTTCTTCCAGTCAACCTTCTGCCTAAATTAAGTCTCGGCGTTCACTAATCTTTATTTCGCAGAAGGAAATTGTTTCCATGTTGATTTCTGAAGCGTTTGCTTTTCCCACTGCGCAATGATGTTGCTGATTGTAAATGATTGAAAATCCAGTCGCTTTTGATGAAGTACATATGTAGGTCAGCGATAGGCTATCGGTGACCATATTTTTTTTAAGAAAATAAAGGAGATATAGGACGAAATCACACAGCGGTGAATGTGGCACGTGGGTTTTTTTTTAGATAGTTTTATTTCATTTATCTATTTAGGTAAAAACAGTCATATAAAATTATTTAATAAAACACATATAAACAAACAGACCTAAATTACCATAAATTTAATATTCCGTTTGTTACAGACATTACTAACAAACTAACCAGTAGATTCTATGAAAGAATCACTAATAACGATACTAACACACTTGTGAAGAGTCTCGGTGATTACAACAAAATGTCTATACCCTTCAGGTATAAACACAGATTACCTAAACACAATCTGCTTTAGGTCATCGACTTTAGATAGTCTTTAATTAATATTATGTATTAGATGTATTATGAACATTTATAAGGATTGTAAATAGGTTTTTGAGCTCTTTTTCCTATTATGCTTTAGATTAACATTAGAATAATATAATACTGTAATTACTAACCAAATTAAATTAAAATTGTAAAATAGAAAATGATCAGTAGATCAGTAGCTATTAAAATAGATATAAGATGTATTGTGAACATAATTTCGTAATAATAAAAAGCATTTAAAAATCAAAATCAAAAAAAATTACCATAAATTTCAACAATCTTATGAATAAATGGCAGTTGAAATTAAACAATATTCTTAATAACTATGAAATAATAACAATATACTCAGTAACTATGAAATAATAACAATATACTTAATAACTATGAAATAATACAATATATGTATTTAATCGGTCTCCGTGACGGGCCGGAATGTTAAATTACCGAAAACGCAAATATCAGAAGGTAAAGATCGAAAATCGAAATATCTTAAGTCGAAAGATAAAAAAAAGGATGCATGGTAAACGATGCATACTCACGTACATACTCACTTAATTTGCGCGAGCAGGATACAACAGGAACAAGAGGAACAGGCTTTTCCTCCCGTATTAATGTGCGCGCGCAGAATTCACATTCCGGGTAGACACCCGTACTTAATAACTATGAAATAATAACAATATACTTTAACTATGAAACTAATGAAACAACAAATCTATATTAAAAACTATGAAACCAATGCAACAATAAATCACCTAATATTTTTCTGAAAACAAATGTATCGAAAAATATATCAAGGTCATTCAAAACTTTATTAAAATGTAAACAGGACCGTCTGAAAAGGGTATTTTTCGAGTAGTTCGTATGAAAAGAGGGGATATAGAATGTATCTTTTGAATGTGAGGAGGAAGACCCACATATAGAAAAAAGTGACGTTCATATATGTATAAGTTTTAAACATATAGAAAAAAATGTGACGTTCATGGCACGCGTGCATGGCACACGTCCTTTCAAAACGACACTTTCGACCTATGTCGTAGAAATTGTATGGTAGTATTTATGTAGGGTTTGGTGCATCCGCTCTAAAATCACCAGATTAACATAACGGCAGCTTTAAACGTAATTCTCGTTTTCTCGAATGATAGATTGCACATCAGATGACGAGTAACCTTTCGATGTGCACAGATGCAATTATTAAAATTGAGTTGGATCTTTCTGGCGAGTTTAATAAGGCAAGATCTTGCCTTATTAAACTCGCCTGAAAGATCCAACTCAATTTTAATAATTACCATTTTAATAATTGCATCTGAGCACATCAAAAGGTTACCCGTCATCTGATGTGCAATCTATCATTCTAGAAGATGAGAATTGCATTTAAAGCAGCCGTCCGTTAATCTGTCGTTCAATTTGTCTGGCGATTTTAGAGCGGATGCACCGCATCCTAGTAATTATCCTTGTTTGACAGTGATCGATAACAATTTCAACGACATAGCTCGAAAGTGTCGTTTTGAAAGGACGTGTACCATGAATTTTTGTTATTTCACATTTTTTCTATATGTTTAAAACTATCTAAAAAAAAAAACCCACGTGCCACATTCACCGCTGTGTGATTTCACCCATAAATAATTTTTAAACAATAATACTTATTACACATTATTGAAATTTAAAAGACATTTATCACTCAAATTAGTGCGTTTGAATAAAAAAAAATATTGACCAACTCTTATAAACATGGTAAAGTAAGAAATTAGCGAATAAACTCATTACATCACAGAAAAAAAATTTAAAAGTCGCTAAATATTCATTCATAAGTATTAGAAAATCACAATCAATACGAAAAATACCCGACTACTGATTACAATACTCACTTTTGTCATTGCAATGTTAGATTTTTAGTTAAAAACTGTAACCGCCAAAAAACTGTAAATATTGTGCATTTTTTTATACGCTTATATCTCATTAGCAAAAATAAACCTAAAAATTCATAGTCATATTTGAATAATCAATAGAATCAAACTTAGTAAATATTGATGTCTCCGCCTCAATGTAATCAATTGATTTGATAAATTTCATCTTTAAATATTTCCGCATTATTATTTTTAGCGATAGTCTATATTTCAAAATAAAGGACAAAATGGCAAATTTAGAGAATAACTAAATCTAGAGGACAGGGAGGTGAAATAAAGGACATATGGTCACCATAGCGATAGCGAACCGTTCTTAGATTACATGCCAAAACATTTAAAATTCAAATGCTACTCATTATGTAGGAATCGTTATCTTACTATTATACATACCTTATTTAACGATACTCTTCTAATAGAAGATAAATTTTTTGTATAGGGGAAGCGTTTTTTCGCTAAATCATCTGTAATTATTTTGAAAATAAACGTCTTTGAAAGCTACATGGAGTTTGTAGTTCTAATTTGAACAAAAAATATTCAAAAAATGTACTAACTTCAAGAAATTTAATGGGCCAAACTTAAACTAACCTATTCACCAAAAAAGGTCATTTTGGCCTCATTACAATTCATGAAATTCTTAATTTTTGTAATCAGATTAAAGGTATATACTATAGGAAGCTCTCAAGGGCTTTGGTTTTCAAAATTAATACAGGAACATGAAAAAAATTACGATTTTTTGATAAAAACGGTTCCCCCATACAAACATGCATTGAGAGCGTGATGCGCTTTGTATGGGGAAACGGCAATTTTGAATTCTCGTTTATCAGTCAAAACTTATGATAATCAACCGAAATAAACTTCAATAAGAGAGTATTGAGTGTTTACAATAATAAAAAAATAGTAAAATAGTTAAAATACCATTCTCGAAGAAGAGATGTCTGAAAAAAGTCTGCTTTTTACAAACCTCTTTTATTCGAAATTTTTGTCTAGATATTGTTGAAAATCGTTGATATTTTTTATTTCACATGCCCGTGATAATATGAAAGTTTTCCACTAGATCCATCGATGAAAATCCAAAATTTGCGTTTTTCGCTCAAAAACATCTTATATCAACAAATAGTACTTCATCGCAATAGTTAACAATTCAAAATAAAATAAAGCAACATTGCGTCCTCATATTAATTTATGCTGCACCTGTATGGAATAATTTCTCCAATACTAAACAATCCAAACTACAAATAATCAAAAACAAATCCCTAAAAATAATTTATAACACGCCTATAAATACTTTCCTGAAATAACATTCCGTTATTCATGGACATTAGTAACAAACCTAGCAGTACATAGATTATACGACAGAACCACTAATAGCCATATTCTAATACCCTTGTAAATAGTCTTGATGTGATAACAAGATGTCTATACCCTTTAGATATAAACACACAATAATAGCATGATATACCCCTGAGATAAAACACAAAATCAATGTTCGATATCATTTTATACGTTAGGTATAAAATGTATCGAACATTTATTGTTATTGTAAATAGGTTTATTTAGCATTTGTTCTTATTATGCTGTACACTAACATTAAAATAAGATAATAAAATTTTAAAATAGAAAATTAACAGTAGCTTTTATAATACATATATGTATATACATAATATATATTGTGATAATACATAACACTGTTCGACAAATGACGACTTTTTTTTGGTTCAGAGACGAGATATGACTTTTCTTATAGATTACATATGCCCAGTGAACACGAATTTGGTAATACATACATACATACATACATATGTGTTTTTTAAATCACGCGATTTTTCTATATCTTGGTGTTGTTCGGTCGATGTCTCAGAATCTGTCAATTTTCTGTTCAAAATGAATATTGGAATCTATAGTCGGGTATTTTATCTTTTATTTTTAGTTCTTTTCAGCTTTCAAATCTCTCTAAGTAGTCGTCCAGTTCAAATCAAAAGTCAAAAGTACGTATTTTCACTTAGGATTTTGTTCCACTGTTAATACTCTGTTATATTGAGTATTTTCTGTTGAAACATGTTTATTGGGATATTGGATTAAGTAATGTATGTGATTACAGTTAATATGAGTGAGCTAAAGTTAATATGAATATTATGGATATGTTTAACATAAAATATTTGGACTTACATATTGTAAAAACTATAAATATATGTATGTATGTATGTACGTATATACAGTAAATTGTTGAAATATCTGAATTTTCGTTTTAAAATGAACATATGGTATGTATGTACATATTTGTATGAATATGTATATCAAACGGGAATTCACATTTTTCAACAGTCTCTATACTTTTCGGAGTTCCGAACATTGTTTTGTATTATATACGATTTCCACTAGAGTTTATTGCGTAATAAATTTACTGTAATGAAGTTAAATAATAAGATTCTGCCGTTACGCATCCCCACATTTCCTCATTACGTTACGACGCCACTCGCATTTAAATAAAATACGAGGGTGATTCGATAAGTAACGGCAGTTTAAATATTAAAATATATTATAGAGTCAGTCGGAATTTCACTTAACTCGGTGAAATATACGCTCGGCGGTGCGAAAGTGCGAAAGTAAATGCAATCGGTTATTTAATGATTGAACTCCGGCTACTTATTGGCATACTCCGAGAGCGCGGGTACATTTTTCGACGCGCCGGGACGGTATTTCGCATTCGCCATTAAGTTTTGCACGAAAGAAAATGAAGAAAATGGAGGTGGTGGGTGGACGGTAAAGTCGAAATCCCTTCAGGTTAATTGCCATTATTTCGAACCGCGGAAAAGTATTTTTCCTCAATGGTTGAGGGAGTTTTTCGCGCGGATGATTGGAATTTTTCCGCGCGCGCGTTCATTCTCTTGCCGAGATTTTTTTCAAAAACAATTTTTTCTCTCTCTTTCGAACATTTCCCCAAGAATAAGTCAATCTTGCTTTCGCAGTGTCGGACGGTACGGGTTTTCCCGGGAAAATTGGAAAATTTAATCGCACAATTTTAGGCGGTGAAAATTTATTAAAGTTTCTTCGATAAATTTTCACCCCATGCTACTCGCAATATAATGCTATCGTTTTATAATTTTGAATGACCTCTTCATTTAATTTACATGACAATTATTCAAAAACGTACATATGCATATTATTTAAAGCGACAAATGTAAATGTAAATCTATATATATGTATATATATATATATATATATATATATATATATATATATATATATATATATATATATATATAAAAATCAATGTCTGTCTGTCTGTCTCGAATTGGCTCCTAAGCCAAAGAACCGATTACGATGAAACTTTCAGGATTTTTTGTATGCATGTCCGGAAAGATTATTGTGAAAAAAAAGAGAAAAAACCTCTGAATAATAATAATATTCGTAATTACATTTTATCTACGCGAAAGTATGAAACGCCAGTGTAGTTAATGTTTACGTTGGCAACCATCTTGCGCGCACGCATTGCCAACGTACAAATACATTACGTATCACTCATACCAACCTGACATTACGTATCACTCATAACAATCCTACATATGTATATAAATCAATGTTTGTCTGTCTGTCACGTATGCGTTCCTATACTTTACTATAATTTAATTTCATTATTAAGTACTAGCTGTATTACCCGGCTTCGCTTGGTATTTTATTTAAAAAATAAAAAAATAAAAAATAATTTTTTTTTTAATTTTTTTTTTTTTTACTATTAGATTAGTCATGTTTAAGCGGTTTATATTACAAATACCGAGCGAAGCCTTATTTTGAAGATTAATTTGAAACTGAAACATTCACTTATCGAAACGTATCGAGAAACGGAAACGGGAACGGGAATAGCATTCGTTATTGGACACGGTTTTGTAAAGACGTTGTTTGTTCTCCAACCATTATTTGAAACGCGATATACAAGTCCGCCAACTACAACCATTATTTGAACTGCGACGACTGCCAACTGAAGAAAGGAAAGTCGCGGAAAAAACAGACGATCAACGAAAACCAACGAACAATTAAATTTACAAAAACAAAAGAATATTTACAATACCAATTCAAACATTCAATTAATTATGCCACCCAAAAGAAAAGTGATTGGCCAATCTACACCTGAAGCACGAAAGAAACAGACGAGCAACGGGATGCAAGACTGGAAACTCTTTTACTGCAAAGGAGTTTATGAAAATAACCGGAGTATGTGGTCTGCTCACGCATCGGAAAACCATCTACTTTATTCGTGTAAAAACAGGAACGGAAACGGGAAAAACTGGAATGAATGGCATTGCAACGCAATAATTTGAAATGTTTTTTAGGGTAAAATAAACAAATAATTGAATAATTTCAAATGTGTTCGCTGCCTGCGTTTTTCCGACAAATGGAACGGGAACGAGAACGGAAACGGGAACGGGAACGAGAATGGGATCGGGAACGGGAGCGGGAATCGCATGCGTTATTGTGGCATTGCAACGCATGCCGGGTTCAGCTAGTTCAAAATAAAATGTGTTTTATTACTGACATTCAAATATATAAATTTGTCGAATGGTTTCTTGACTAATCGTTTGAACGAATTAAATCAATTTTATTTTATCGTCGAACCGATCTAGTTTGAACGTAAATGTACATTCATCCCCCACTTGACCCACGATGGCCAACTACATTTTGTTTCAGTTTCATGTCAAGATATAGTATTTAAATATCTTAACGATAATATATGTATGTATGCAATATACTATCAGATTTTTAGCAAAAGAAGCACTAAACATAATCTATTGATACTTATATACTATCATAGATACTATTGATACATACATACTATCATTGATATAGACTAGTGGTTAGCGTATAATGCTTTCGAGCAAAGTGGTCATGGATTCAATCCCACCGGTTGCTGCTGGCCATATCTACGATATGTGCCTCCCGGTGAATCAGAGTTTTCCAATTTATCTGATTTTCATAGAAATGGTTCCAACAAATTTGCAACTTTATCCATGTATTCGCAAAATTTCGAATTTTTCAGCATCTTGAATTTCGCTGATTTGTACAAATGCTACAAATTTGTCCATAGATGTCTCTGTGAATCGATGTTAAATGTTTAATCGATGTATGTATTTGCATTGTATAATAATTAAAGTACTTATGTACAATTTTTGACCATCGATATCGTGTTTGATGTAAATATATGTATATGTATCTTGTGTATATAAAATTCTCAATATGTATACCACACTCGTCACCTCAATATTGATTGATTGAAATACAATATAAAAAAAATAAACATACGTTCATTCGAAATATCAATTAAACTTTCAAAAATAAAATAATCAAATAATTTTTTAGTCGCCGAATCGATCTCAAACTATGTGGGTTTAGAATAATACTTTTACTTAAGTACTTTTAGATAAAAATAATAAAGTACTTTTAAATAATAATAAAATAAGTACTTTTAGATAAAAAAAAAATACATTGAGATATATGTATATGATCGTGGCGAGATGAAAATTTGGCGAAGTAAACGTATTTTTTTGATTTTTAAATGCTTTTTATTATTACTTAAGTATGTTCACAATACAACTTATATCTATTTTGATAGCTACTGATCAACTGATCATTTTCTATTTTACAATTTTAATTTAATTTTTTTAGTAATCATAGTATTATATTATTCTAATTTTAATGTACAGCATAAAAGGTAAAAGAGCTCAAAAACCTATTTACAATTCTTATAAATGCTCATAATACATCTAATACATAATATTAATTAAATACTCTGAAGTTGACGATCTAAAGCAGATTGTGTTTAGTTAGTCTGTGTTTATACCTGAAGGGTATAGACATTTTGTTGTAATCACCGAGACTCTTTACAAGTGTGTTAGTATGGTTACTAGTGATTCTGTCATAGAATCTACTGGTTAGTTTTTTAGTAATGTCTGTAGCTAACGGAATATTATTTTTCTAAGGATTGAAACTTCGTCGGCCTAGTTGTTAACCTGACAATTTTATGGTCTTTGAATAAAATTGCGAATCCGACAAGTGCTTATCCAAACCAACCCTCCGGAGAGTACAAATATCTTTTCTGAAACATGATTATGCGGCATATTCGTATCCTTCCCTCCCTTCCCACCCTCTTGCAAGCTGACGCTTTGCTGCAAATTTTCCCGGGAAAAATCCCTTCGTTCAAATAACTTACGCATATGTGTGTACGGTGTAAAAGTGAATAAGCCCCAGTTGCGACAAGCTATAATATTTTCTCTGCTGTTTCTATTTTTTTTTTCGAAGATAACCTCTCTCAACCATCATAAATCAGATATGGGATATAAAAAAAAGAACAATGATAGTAATCCAATATGAAAATGCGACTTAACAGCAATGCATACATACGCTACTCGATCATTCGTAAAATATCATGCATGGTAACACTAACTGTGTTCCCTGGGGTGTTACGGTAGGTTTTTAATCATCAGAGGCGTCACATTGTGTAGATTTGCTAAAATTTAGTATATAGGAAATAGTAAAACCTACACTATTTACAATACAAAATAATTTTTGTAAAAAAAGATTTAAATATACATACGTAGGTATATATATATATATATATATATATATATATATATATATATATATATATATATATATATATATATATATATATATATATATATATATATATATATATATATATATATATATATGTATATATATATATATATATATATATATATATATATATATACATATATATACTTCTCACCCACGTGTTCCGCTTTCTGTCTTTCCTCGTTATGCCAAGCATACAGCGCTCCATACTTCTTTGAGTGCATTGGATTTTATGTAGCATCTTGGTGTTCAGTGTCCAAGTTTCACATCCATACGTCATCACTGGCAAAACGCATTGATCAAAGATCCTTTTCTTCAGGCAGAGTGGCATTTTTGATTTAAAAACAGCATTCATCCGTCCAAATGCACTCCATCCTAATTTCACACGTCTCTTTATCTCTTCATCTTTACTACCAGACATGTCAATTATTTGACCTAAATATAAATAATTATTTACTACTTCTACTGGTTTATCATCTAATGGGATGCTATCAGGCATGCAATAACTATTGAACATTAGTTTGGTCTTATCTACGTTAATTTTTAATCCTACTTTTCTACTTTCCCTGTCCAGCTGTGTTAGTCTGTTAAGTAGGTCAGCTGAATCACGAGCCAATAAAACTATATCGTCTGCGAACCGAAGGTGACTCAAGAAGCGACCGTTGATGCTTACTCCGGCTTTGTCCCATTCCAAGTTCCTGAAAACTCCCTCAAGCACCGCATTGAATAACTTGGGCGAGATTGTATCTCCTTGTCTTACTCCTTTTCCTATGCTAAATCTATCTGTACCTGAAAAAATTTTAACCGAAGCTGTGGCATTCTTATATATTGCAGCTAACAGCCCCACATAGGGTTCCGGTACTCCCTGTGTTTGTAGAGCGTTAAGTACTGCATTGTGGCTCACTGTATCGAAGGCTTTCTCATAATCGACGAACCCTAGGCACAATGGCCGTTGATATTCGTTGGCGCGTTCGATTAGTTCGCCAACTACTTGGAGGTGGTCCATTGTGCTGAAATTTGCCCTAAATCCTGCCTGTTCTATAGGATGGTTCTCGTCGAGGATATTCTTCAGCCTTTCTGTAATAACCTTCGTGAAGAGCTTGTAGACCGCTGAAAGTAAACTAATGGGTCGGTAGTTCTTGATATCGCTTTTATCACCTTTTTTGTGTATTAAGATGAAAGTTGCGTTATTCCATCCTTCTGGTATAGCTTGGTTCTGGATGCATTTGCTGAAAAGCCTAGCTAAGATATTATTTAGGGGGGAGCCGCCACATTTTAGTAAATAAATAAATATATATATATATATATATATATATATATATATATATATATATATATATATATATGTATATATATGAACATACATATGTACATACACTAGTGTTGTACCCGATGAAATATCATCGCATAGCTGTTGGCATATTAAGTAAGTAAATAAAAATTATTCAAAGTATCGTGTCGGTCCTGTGTTCGATCCGCACACGGTCGAATTTTTTTCAAATACCTTTTAAATATATTTAATTGTTTAATATGAAAAAAACTATCTAACTACTTATGTACATATATATATATATATATATCATCATCATCATCATTTACAGCCATTCGCCATCCACTGCTGGATGAAGGCCTCTCCAACACGCTTCCACTCGTCTCTGTTTTGCGCAACACTCATCCATCTCATTCCGCACATTTTCCTAATTTCGTTCACCCATCTTCCTTGCGGTCTTCCTTTTACTCTTTTGCCGAGAAAAAAAAAAACATACATATATAAACAATTTAAAACACTAATAGAAAAATTAATTAAATAAATTTTCAATAGGTGGCAAACAGTTCAAATATAATTTTTTTCTTTTGTTATTATATTCGTATATTATATATAATTTCGAAAGAGACTTTGTATGTTAGTTTTTATCTTTGGTTGGGAACTTCGAAAAAAAATCAGTTTCTATGACTATTCGATATATTTTTTTTTCAATTCAAATAAATTTAATAAAAAGCAAATGAATATTTACTATTAGATTCACCATGTTTAAGCTGTTTATATTATATATATTGAGTGAAGCCAGGTAAAACAACTAGTATTATACATATATAATATATATGATACATTTTGTTGGCAGTGCTTTAGCCATGACGCACAAATGTCGAATCTAAACGACTATTATAGTACGGCGAGCGTTATTTCAGACAGACAGACAGCCAGACACACAGAATAGCGATATTATATATGTATATATGATGATGATGTCCTATCATATATCTAACGATATACTTCAAGAATGAATAAAAAAGAAGTTTTTTTTTAAAGTACAATTAATTTCATCATTGTCTTGTTCTTTTTGTTTCTGAACATGGTATGTACATTCATATATATGTATGTATGTAGGTTCCATTAAACACCACTGATCGAATGCACAATTTTTATATTTTTACAAGGTATTTATAAGTTTCAAGTTTTGTGAAACTTATAAATACCTTCGTAAGACAGTCGTTCATTCGTAAGACATGGCTTCCTAAACTCTTTCGATCGCTTTGAAACTTTGCCATTTTGCAAGGTTTGGCCCTCCGATGGAGATTTTTTATATTATTTTAACGAAATCCTCATTTAAGATATCCTTTATTTGTTTCCATTCAGTTGTTTTTAAAAGGCAGCCAATGGAACGACTCGGTATTGCCCAAATTTCATAGTTCAACGTCAATATGTTGATGGCATATTTATTCTAATAACAATAGAGAAGTTAAGTAGGAATTTTTATGATGCTTCGCATCTTACTTTTCATTCAATTAAAACCGAATTGATCAAAGATCCCTTTAAGTTATTCCAATGAAGAACAAACTACATAGAAGCTTATTAATATTCTCATACTTACATCACGATTTATTCTTCATTTTTACCCAATTTTTAAAGCCTTATAAAGGTTTTAATATCCAAAAATGAATAGTACATAATTGGCTGGTTAAAAAAATATATTTTACTTTACTCGATCCGATGTAGCGTGAGACTTACGAGAACCGAGCATGCTGTCGCAATCGTGCAGTGCGTTTTAACATTGTAAGGATGTAACATTATTATTACTATTTTTTAATTATTTGTTATTTTACTCTATAATATTATTAGAATATAATTCAATGCAGTCTTTATTAATATTACTGTAAGTTTTGCTACCCATAACATGACGTTGACAATTACTTTTATCGTCTAAAAAATATAATTTTCAATCAATATAAAATAAACGTACTCCATAAATAAATTAATAATATTAACAGCTTATTATTTTATATTATAATTTTATAAATGTAAATATAACAAAATACGAAACAAGAATAAAACTAACAAAAAATAAAAGTCAAATTCTACCGACCACTATACGCACGAACAATGTTGTATTTCTGCACCAAAATGCAATGTGAAACTGAAACGAAATGTAATTGCCCATTGCAGGTCGAGTGGGGGGGGGGGTGTATGCAATAGTATGTACGTTTTACGCAAGTCTCCTGCTAGATCGGCTGCAAACAGCCGATCTATGAACATACATATATGTACAGTGTTCATACATGTATCAAATCTAGAGCTATGACATACACATGTATATATTTGCGGCTGTTAAAAATCCTTTAAATACAGTTTTTGTCTCGGTTAAACTACTGATTCAGCTTAAGTGGAAATAATCACAAAAATAGATACATTGTACATTGAATGCTAACCAAAGCTTTTTTTTATTTCAATATTTGTAAATTTTGTGTACAATCTAGAAAACTTAATTGGGGCACGCTGATTTGTTAACATTTAACGACGCTATAAAAAATATGTATTTTAGGCGGACCAATTTCGTTTACATGTTTATTTAAAAATATATATATCGAACCACTGAAAACGCTTTAATTTCTATATTAAGTGGCAGTTAGCAATTGCGTCGAGCCGCCACTGGAATTAAATTCGCGTGACAAGAAACCTTACTTCTATGAACGTTCATAGTTACACAGCCGTAGACGAAAGTAATGCACTCTGTTTCACATTATGTATTACTAGAGCCTATACATATGTACATATGTACATGCATACATATGTATATTGTATTTCGTCCACCGGACAGCTGTATGAAAAACAAAATTGTAAAACAATTAGTTGTTTCATTGTGATAGGTATGAATATCATATTGAAATGTGTCGTATGTATTTATGTATGTTATATTTTGTAATGTGCGGGTGCTTACAGAGACGAACAATTATATAAAAATAAATATAAAAGCAAATATTCGGATGTGACCAATCCATTCGGATGTGACCAAGAAGGTCACAATACAAAATTCAATAATTAAACATACTTCACGTTCACACATACCGGTTATGAGAGGATTTTAGATAAAAATTGAGCGCAAATGTAGGGAAACTTACACAAGACAAAAGTTCTACTTCCGGTTGTCGGATTTTGTTCGAAATTTTTGTTTCACTTAAAATCACTATGATTATTATACACATTAAATATCAAGAAAATAAAATAATGAAATATTGTTTTAAAAAAAAATACTATTTTCGGTTTACGAATTCCAACCAAAACCTTATCAGCTCTAAGTCAGTGCATAAAGAATACATATATCAATTTTCAGCTTGATAAGTTCAGGGTTGTGGAAATAATCGTGGTCACAACATTTTTGACTTTTCTAAGAGGAAAAAATCCTACCTTTGGTTTATTAAATGTAGTAAAAAAATTTTCTTGTATTCTTTATGTACTAACTTAGGGCTGATAAGTTTTCGGTCAGAATTCGTAAACCGGAAGTAATATATTTTTTTTAATCAATATTTCATTGTTTTATTTTGACCTTTTAAATTATTTATATTTTCTTGATGTTAAATGTGTATAATATTGATAGTGATTTTAAGTAATGAAAAAAAATTTGGCAAAAACCGACAACCAGAAGTAGAACTTTTGTCTTGTGCAAGTTTTGAATTTTCAAAATTTGTATCGAAAATGCTTTCATAGCTATTAGTATTTCATAATACTGCTTGTATGTATGTGTGAATGTGTCTGTACGGTTCATTATCGAATTTTCAGAATTTTTTTTTATTTTCATCACATTGATACCAAAATTATACTGGATTTTTTTCTTGGAAACTCACACATGTTTAAAAGGTCGAAAAAAATAGTGGAAGAAAAATCGAACAAGAGTAAACTGCCACTTCTGGTTGATGGATGCTTACCAAATTTTATACATAATTTGGTATTTACCTTCAATTTTTATATATGACATTTTAGTTCAATAAACCAAAAGTTTTCTGATAAAAACATAAAAAAACATTGATTCTCTTGACTCTAGAGTCTAGAGTAAAAGTAGTACTTCCGATTGAGGTAAAAATATTAGGGTATAAAATTCATAATTTCTATTACATGAAAAACAATTTCAGTCTGATTCGGTTGGTGGTTTGGGAGATAATTGAATTCAAAAACTTAAAATAAAAAGAGGGCACCTATAAGGGGAGGTACCATATCCAGGCAACTTAAAAATTTGAAAAAAATTGACGTCGTATGGATAAGAATTTCAGTTACCGATTCTATGTTTCAGTTTGATAGTACTAATGGTGTTCAAAAAATACACAGACACACACATTTTTATCTAGATCATGAAAACGTGATCAATAATCGATTCTGAGTTTGAATCAGTAAAAATCTCGCGTTAGAATTTTCGCATGATCACAAAACTTTATCTATTATTACTACGTACATAGATAAAGTAAATATTGAAATAATGTTAACTCATCAATTTTTTTATCACAAACATACATATACATAAACATATATATAAAGCAAAAATATTCTCCGTGTTTAAACTTTTCTCCGTATTTTACATAAAGAATATTTAATATTCATGAAATGGATCGGACGATGAGTGCGTTCGTGGAAACGCCATAGTATATAAGCCCCGTATTAGATATAAATTTGCATATATATTATTATATAAACGGACGTACTTTCGGAACGTTTTGCACGCAAATATAATAATAAACGTAAATATTTACATACATATTAATCCTTATTGTGCGTTATTGGACTATTGTAGGCTACCCTCGTCGATTGATAGCTGATTATTTTCATCCCATTGATGGATGCCAACTTTCGAGTGAATTTTCCAATACGTGTAGTATTTTGTACCATGACGGTTGGCTATTTGAATTTTAAATTAATTTAATAAACAGGCACAAAATTAAACCGTTCGTTTATACATAAAATATGCCTGTATCGATTTTCCGTTGCATTTTATATAGAACAGGAAATACCGTAAAGAAAGAATAAATCAAATTAGTAAAAAACAAAACAAAATAAAGTAACAAAAGGTAGTTTCCACTTTACGAAGAAGTATTTAAAAATATATTGAGTAATTTTAAAATATATAGGAAAAATTTTTAACAATATTATATTAAGCATTATAATATAATAATTGAAAATATGTATGCAGAATTATGTGTATTTTGATACGTCTTCACGAGATAAAAACAGTGTATCTGTATAAATATGTACATATCGCCAGAGCGAAAAATATTTTCATTGATGGACCTAGTGGAAAATTTTCATTGTATCATCATCATCATCATCATTTACATCCGCTCACCATCCACTGCTGGATGAAGGCCTCTCCAACAAGCTTCCACTCGTCTCTGTTTTGCGCAACTCTTATCCATCTCACCCACACATTTTCCTAATTCCGTCTACCCACCTTCCCTGCGGTCTTCCTTTTACCCTTTTGCGTTCTCTCGGGTATCATTCTAGCACTTCTTTTGTCCATCTTTCGTCCATTCTGCTAGCCACGTCAGCCGCCCATTGAAATTTTAATCTCTTCACCATATGCACCATAGCCTCGTTATGCCAAGCATACAACGTTCCAGACTTCTTTGAGTGCATTGGATTCTGTGTAGCAACTTGGCGTTCAATGTCCAAGTTTCACATCCATACGTCATCACTGGCAAAACGCATTGATCAAAGATCTTTTTCTTCAGGCAGAGTGGCATTTTTGATTTAAAAACAGCATTCATGCACTCCTGCACATGCACTCCATCCTAATTTCATACGTCTCTTTATCTCTTCATCTTTACTACCACTCATGTCAATTATTTGACCTAAATATAAATAATTATTTACTACTTCTACTGGTTTATCATCTAATGGGATGCTATCAGGCATGCAATAACTATTGAACATTAGTTTGGTCTTATATACGTTAATTTTTAATCCTACTTTTCTACTTTCCCTGTCCAGCTGTGTTAGTCTATTAAGTAGGTCAGCTGAATCACGAGCTATTAAATCTATATCGTATGCGAAAACACATTGATCGAATATCTTTTTCTTCAGGCCATTGTATCAAGGAAACGTTAAATAAAAAAATCTCAACGAAAAGTTCTAAAAAGTGGATTTTATTCAAAGATCTTTTTTTTATAGAATAGTTCTGATTTTTTAAAAAAAATTAAGAGTTAATAATTATCTATTTTAGTTTGAAAGAGTCACTTATGATTAATTTTGGCTGATGAACGAGAATTCAAAGTTACCATTTTGCCGGAAAGTCTCCATACAAAACGCGCCGCGCTCGCAATGGGTGTTTGTACATATAGGAGAAGCATTATTTTCATAAAATCGTATTTTTTTTTTGATGTTCTCTTGATTATTTAACAAAAGAGCGTTGAGAGCTTCTTAAGGCATATAAACCTGACGTAAAACATGACATTTTGCGTCAAAATTCGTAATTTTTTAATGTATTTTTTGGGTTCAAATTTGATTTCGATTTTTCCGCTCCGGTCAAACGCCAGTTTTTTTAGAATAATTTTCAGCTCATACGCTATCAAACATATTATTTTTATGTGAGTGCATTATTCCAACAGTAGACGATTTTAAATTTGCCAAAAGTCGATCTACCGTGCGGTGATCATCATCATCAACGGCAGAGCACAGGTGTCGAGACTCGACATATGCCCGGAACTAAAAACCCAATTCAACCGCAGATTTGCGAACGAGATTTATCTGCGACGGTAGTTACGCACATTAACCGCAGCGTTTCGCACATTCGCCTTTATATTTGCCCGCGTATACGTCTGTAAGAGTTTGTACTTGCGTACATATTATACATACATACATATTTTCGGCAAGTTGAGGTCGCATAATATGCCTTTGCCGCAGCGCAATATTGAGAAATTTGTTGCCACTAAATAACCGTTACTACAACTCGGCAGCGGTAACATAAATTATATGTTTCAAAGCTCAACTTCTGTTTAAAAAGGAAAGCTTTTAAAAGCTGCTCGAGCCCCCCTTATAAATAATACACTTCCGAAAGCAGAAGGAGGGGCAAACAAATCACGTCGTTTTCTCGATACAAAAATAACAAAAAAATATACCAAAGAAAGGAACAAGGTTACGAATTCATACAAGACAAAGATGCCATTGTTCAATTAACGAACGTACTGTTTATTTCACACAATTAAATTTTTGCATTGTTATAAGTCAATATGAAAAATTTGTCGATCGTATGGCTTTAAGGCATTGTTCAATTAACAAATGGTTCAAATAACATTTTTTTTTTGAGTTTTGAAAGGTTGGAAAATATTAAATTATATCGCATCTGCGAAAATCTTCAAGCGAAAATAATTATTTCTTTGATATTGATCAAATTATTTATTTAATAATGGCGTAATTCGAATTATACATAGAGGTTTTTTTGAGGAATACATAAAATATGAAGACCCTACATTCAATATATTTGGAGAAATAATATAAAATATAAGTCCTCATCACTCGCTATCCATCACAGTGCGGCAATTGCTAAAGGAAACGTATCCTACATATGATGCTTATAATTTTTAATTTCATTTACTATGTTGTTTCATATGTACTAAGGCTTCCAATCCCGGGATCCCGGTGTTTTCTGGCACCGTGAATCCCGGTGCTGAAACTAGTCTGAATACCGGGATTACGGTGGTGGCAGAAATTTATTTAAAAATAATATGGAAAAAACATAAAACAACATTATATAATGAACAATGGTGGGATGAGCAATGACAGTCATAGTTCATTTTGTTTGCCACCCGTTATGACGCCGGATTGCCGTTTCCACGAAATAGTATGAACGGCATGTATTTTGTTGCAGATATTGTGCTCAACCGCAATGATATTTGAAGTATATTTTAACTAATTCGAACTCAAAATCGACCACTGATCACGTTTTCGTGATCTAGAAAAAATGCGTGTGTGTCTGTATGTTTATTGTGTGTCAGTGTATTTTGGGGATTTTTTGAACATCCTGACATCCTGATTTTTTGAGCATTTTGAATTTTCTGAAGTAGAACTTAAGTCTGTGTAAGTTTTCTGACGTTTGTGTTCAATTTTTATTGAAAATGCTCATAGCCGGTATGTGTGAACGTGTATGTACATACATACATATGTTCGATTATCGAATTTTGTTTTTTACACTTCTTATATTCCTCAATTACATAGCTTAATTCGTAGGTTGGTCACATCCGAATTTTTTACATAAAGTAAATGTAATTGGAGTTTTTTTTTTATATTGGGTGGATTATTTCAACTATTTGTAAAAAACAAATCAATGAATCAAAGCGATGTTTGTTACATTTTCGGATGTGTTTTATTTAATCTTAGAAATTTATGGATGCGAACCGAAAATTTAAAGAATGTAGCCAAACTCTCAAAATTAGTAGTTCGCCAATATGGGAGTATTTTTTGCGTGAAACATCGGGAGAGTTTGCAAAATGCAATTGAACCTTTTTTAAATATAAAAACATGCAATTGAACTTTTTTTCTTATACATTTGAAATCCCAATGCTAGCACCGGGATCCCGGGATCGGAAATTCCCAGCACCGCAATCTCGGTGCTGAAGTAACCTTCCGGGATTGTAAGCACTAATATGTACTTACACAAATCAAAATTTTCAACACTTGTACCAATAAAAGGAAAAAGTCTTGATCATTGTATTCTGAGACGGTATCCATATACTGATGAACATATGTACATATGTATGAAATTCATCCAACCACTTTTGGCCAACCAAAAATTTGAAAAAAGTTGACATCGACTCGGTAAACATTTCAGCATCGAATAGTTTCGGTAGGATAAGATATTTGTGTAATTATCTATATATTATACAATAGCTGGTAATACACCCGGCTTTGCTTGGTATTTGTAATATAAACCGCTTAAACATGACTAATCTATGTAATAGTAAACATTTTATTAAATTTATTTGAATGCTCATTTGGTTTTTTTTATTAAATTGACTGTCACGAACAAACAAACATATATAAGTCATATATATAAGTCATATAAACAGAGTAAGTATCTTAAGTCGCCTGCGCCCCATAGGGCTTCGCCCTCAGCGCCTTTGCCCCCGGGAACTTTGAATCGAAAAAAGTCGAATTATTTGTTCGATGATGTCATATATACCAGGAAGGCCTTACAGGTGAACCCCAATACGTCTTCCTGGCCAATTACAAATTACAATTACAATGCAGCATTTTTATTCCAAGTCATTACGAGACACTGAAAAACTCGCAAATTAACGAAACATCTATGAATTGTACATAAAATCAAATAGTGGTGACATAGTAGGTAAGAAGGATTTTTTTAGCCAATTTTTGAACGGGAATCATTTCAACAATGAAATCAGAGAAAATTGGCAAACTCTGATAAGAAACGATCGATCTGGAGTCACAAATATCCAAGTCTGACCAGCAGCACTACCGATATACTTATTCTTGTCAATCGAAGTTCATGGGATCGAACCCGGCGCCTAACGACGCTAAGCAGAAGCTTAACGACCTAGCTATGCTGCTGGCTAAAATTATGTGGAGAAAGAAAAAAAAAAGGTTAAAAATTATAAGCATTTTAAGCGAAAAATTCTCATCTTTCCTCCATTGCAATATAAGATTAATATATCATATATACATACATATATGTTCGTAAATACGAGTATGTATATAATAGACCTGCCTATAGGTCGTCGCTTATTTTTCCTCTCAACTCACTCGCCCGCATCGGAAAAGAATAAATAGGGGGTCCCTGAAAAAAAAAAAAAAAACTATTCGACCACTCGAAGGGGTAAAATCGATCTAACCTACAATGGGAGGACATAGTCGTATTGTTAGATTACATCTTGACCCAAATTTTTAATACAAAAATAAAATAAGTCTTCCGAACGATTGACCGAGCCGATTCCGATCAATACTTAAATTTTTCACTCGAGCGAGTTTCCAGAATATCACTAGTGCGTATTTAAATTTCGCCGAGACCGAATCAAAGTTTTATAGCCGATATTTTTATCTCGTTTATGAAAAATACACCATTTTTGATTTTTTTAATCTCTTACAGTGTGAAGACACAAATTTTCTTTTAATAGCTTCCGTAGAGATTTTGATTTACATTTTTATGTACATATATACAGCGAGCTGAAACGATGCCTCATTTTCAACGCCTTTTATCTCTTAAACCAATAACGTTACAATGATGAAATAAAAACCAAAGGAAAGTTCACTCATCTCTCTTCAAAGCACGGAGCAAAAATAAAACAAAAACGACATACTTGCTTTCGCTCTGAGATTGAATACAAAATAAACAATTATGGCTACCGATAATAAATTTTATAAAACAAATATTTATTCAATTTTATGACTTAGCATGTCATAATATGCTAACCATTAACCAACGGCGTAGACTAGTGGTTATCATTCGAGCAGAGTGGTCACGGATTTGAATCCCACTAGAGTCCCGCTGCTTGTCAGACCTTGGTTTGTGACTCCAGGTCGACCGTTTCTTATCAGAGTTGGCCAATTTTTTTGAAACGGTTCATATAAAATTGGCATCTTCTTTCCTTTCTCTCTTAAAAATCTTAAGCTGTTCAGCGTCTTGAGGTTCACCAGTTTGATTATAAAATGCTGCAAAAATTTTTCCACAGATGACACTGCGGATGTTTGTATGAATTCGCATTGTATAAAATGCTTATGTAAATTGATTGAATAGTATTTATTTAAAGTGCTCTCGTCGCTTTGGAGCGATATGTTAGGTGGGTGTTCATGTTCTATGAAATAAATAAATAAATAAGTATTATTACAGACATACATATGAAGATACACATATAACCAGCAGTATAGATCAATATTTAATATGTAATGCTTTCAATTGTGTGGTCGCAGGTTATCTCCGTGGCATGTGCTGCTGGCCAGACCTTGGATATGTGACTCCAAGATCGATCGTTTCTTAGCAGAGTTTACCAATTTATCTAATTTCATTGAAAGGGTTCCAACAATTTTGAAACCCAATCCTTTCTATTTGCCCTGTATAATACTAACAACACTTTTGTATAATGTTTGACAATAGATGTCGTTTTTATTGTAAATAAAACGTCGCGCAAACAAAGATAGAGCGGTGACAAAATCACACAACGCATATATAAACAAGAAAATAAATTTAAAAACATGTAACAAAAATATTTAAAACAGGTCTAATGTATAAGAAAAATCCGATAGAACACAGTATTGATAAAATTAGAGTATTTTAACTTTGAAAGTGTACTATTAGCGTTTTTAATTTTTATAGCAAATTCGTCTCGTTGGAAAAATCTGTTAGACGAATTTGCATGATTGAATCAAATAAATAAAAAATATCATTTTGGCGAGGTTTGGTTGATTGTAAATTTCAGATAACCCATCTCGAGTTGTATGATTAATTGAAATAAAATAATAAATAAATAACACTGTTCGACACGAAAAATGTTTCAGAGACGAGATATAACTTTTCTTATAGATCTATACCCAGTAAACATGAATCTCGTAATAAAAAAATGTTGATTGGCTCGAGATTCGGAGATATATGTGTTTGGAGATATAGTATTTACATACTATGTAGTACGAGCGTTCAGCTCGAAATTTTGCCGATTTAAAATTCAGCACACTTCCAAATAATCGTTTTAAGCGAAAACATATATTTATAGTTTTTACAATATGTATGTATGTACGTCTAAATATTTTATGTTAAACATATGCATAATATTCATATTAAATTTTTAGCTCACAAAATTTAACGAATGTTATCTTTACCTATTTTCAATATCAATTACATACATAACTTAATCTAATATCCCAATAAACATGTTTCAACAGAAAATATTAAAAGAGTATAAACAGTGGAAAAAATCCCAAGTGAAAATACGTTCTTCTGACGTTTAATTTGAACTGGGCGACTACTTAGAGAGATTCGAAAGCTAAAAAGAACTAAAAATGAAAGATAAAATACCCGACTATAGAATCCAATATTCATTTTGAACAGGAAATTGACAGATTTTGAGACATCGACCGAACAACACCAAAATATAGAAAAATCGCGCGATTTAAAAAACACATATACCTCCGAATCTCGAGCCAATCAACATTTTTTATTACCAGATTCGTGTTTACTGGACATAGATCTACAAGAAAATTCATATCTCGTCTCTGAACCAAAAAAAAGTCGTCATTTGTCGTACAGTGTAATCATCTAGAAAATCTAGTTCATTTTTCAATTTCGTTTTGGATTTGAAACGATGAATCACCCCTTCTAGTAAGCATTGGTGAAGTAAGCTATGGTTTGTAATCGAGTATCCAATTAAAAAAAAAATCAATCTACCGGAAGTCTAAGTATGTAAGTTCCAATCTCGTGATACACAAGAGCACGATGTATGTACACAAATGTAGAGTTATACGATGGATATAAAATGTGTGCACGCCCTACTTGACCGGTGTAAAAGTGAGTTGTTTCACTTGGACGTTATCCCTAGCGATAGTCTGAGACAAATGTGAGGGCATAACCCTCAAATGAGGCGACCCGTGACCCCGGCCCCGCGAAATCGACCCCACTCTCTGACCCCTAATCAAATGTCAATCTTATCTCTAGTCGCACTTGACGGAAGGACGTGTGACATATTCGTTACATTTGAATAGGCCGAGAAGATTTCGCGGAAAACACGCACATGCAAATCCAAACAGTGTGGCGCAGGCTCTAACCCTTCTAAGGGTCAGAAATCTTTTTTCCAATGTGGCTGCTGAAATATACGCTATTTACATATTTGTGACTAAAGCCAACTGTCTTTTGAAGATTTCAGTTTTCTATTAAACTACGTAGATCTGAATTTATGCCGAAAATTTAATCGGCAGATATGCATATGTATGTATGTAAAAGTCTCTTTAATGAAATATTTCTTGGAAGGGTTTGACGACCCAAAGTAATACATCAGGTGTGCATAACGAAGGGATTTATCTGGTCACAATCGTTTGAAGTCTCTGGTAATTTATCTGTCAGAATGTTTTTTCTAAAACCATAAACTTTTCATTCAATAAATAAAGCTTTTGAAAACAACACAATATACACACGTATACATACATAAGATCCAAGTATAATGGTGTTACTGTATTGTTCGTTTGTCCGGAGCATATTGGAGTTTGGGTCCGTAATTTGGAGTCCCACTGAAATTAAATTCTCTCTCTTGATAGAAAAAGTTCAAAAAAAAATTCTTAGATGCCTTTATATGAAGAAATATAAATATTACCCCTATTTATTTCCCACTGCCTTTTTACAAGGTATCCTAGGCTTTGACTCACTATCTTCGAGAAGAATTATTACTATTTCCAAATATTTCTTTGGAGTATTAAAGGGAAGAATCGACAACCCTTCGATTTTATTGGATTTAAAATTTTCGGTGCCTGAATGCGGTAGAGCTTTGCGTCATCATTTACTTTTCCAACCTATTCTTGCGAAAACGTCTGCTTTCAATAACTCGTCTCTTGTAAAGGCTATCCGGTTCCTTAATGTGATTGATGAGCATTTGGACCTGTTCAATTGTCATGTTGATAAGCTGGTTAGTTTCTTGAGATTCAACACGAGATTATTTGAATGAGATGAATTATGGAATTTTTATTGTTATTATTATTATAAAAAATAAATTAAATAAATAAATAATCGGTGATCCTAGTGATGTTCATAGCTATCTTGCAAAAACTTAAAATATTATCAAACGATAGATCAAACATTATCATCAAAATATTTTTGTAAAGATAAATTCTACGATTTTTACATATTACATGTATTTATATACAATCCAGCTTTATATGGCAATTTGTTAAAAGATTTTCAAAAACGAAGCTAAAAGATTCACTCTATGGTGTCTATTGTAAAAATTCTACGTGACTACGACAAATATCGACGGTCAGAAACTCTACAAGAGACTTACCTTCAAAGAAATTTCTACGTGCCAATTTAAAGATGATCATTTAGAGATCTGTGAAAGAGGTAAATAATTCTAAAACTGTATGTTTCTTGACTCTACTAGATTTCTTAGCAATATTTAATTTGAAATGGGAATTATCATTCATGTGAAATTATACAGGGTATGAAATACCAAAATACATAAATACATATGCAGTGTTATGAACAGGGATGTGAAGTTGGTTCAAAATTAACCGACTCTGACTTTACTTTATGATTCGAGTCCAAGCCCAACTCCAACTTAGTAAGAATAACTTTTTTTGCCAACGTATAAAATTGTAAGTAATTAAAATAATAGCGATTTTCAAAGTATAAAAAATAGAAGGAAATAATAAAAATCACTAAAAATTTGCATGTACCCACATTTTATTGAATTATTGATATTTAAATAGGAATAAATTAAAAGTAAGTACATTTATAGTATAGGTATACACAAGTGAATGAATCTCATACACAAATAAATCAATGATAAAAATGAGAGTAATAATTAAAATAAAAAAAAGTATGAGAAGCGACCAAAATACGTGCAATTCAACGATTTTATTTATAGTGTATTTTAAGTTCGCGATTTTTATAAAAAAAATATTAAATTTTAATTTTTTAATGGGCTTACTTCAACATATGTAATTGGAGACTCTACATAGTTGACACATACCGTAATAAATAAAATACTAAAAAGGAGTCGGAGTCGTAAAAAATCAACCGATTCCAGAGCCTTAGTTATGAATAAATTAGCAAAATATGCGAAAGATTTCGGTCATTTTAAGATTTTATTTTTTGAGGATTTAAATGTTTGAATCGACTATAATATATTTACATAAAAACAGACGCGATGTATGTATATTTTTGGATACGCGGCGGACGCATCGACCAGTCGTGTCGAGAAGTTGCGGAGTAGTGGGGAAGTGGGGGGTGTGGAGCGTCTGACATGTGCTCCTGATATTGAGTACTGAGCGACGTCAGGCCAAGCGACGGGTGACGTCACAGCATTAGTATTAATATACATAATTACTTTATCTCACTTTATTATATGAATATATTTACAACATCTGTTAGAATCTGCTTTGACTGGAGTACCAAGCTTTTACAGATTGAGCCCATCTGTTTCTCCAAATCCCTTTTAAGTAGTCCCACTGGTATTTTACCTCTTGGCAAGGCGGAGAGAATCCTCTTTGGTACCCTTTCTTCATAAATTCAAAAGACGTACTCGAAACATAGCTCCTATTAATTAATATTCAACCTTAAATAGGTAGTAAGCAGCATACTTGGGATGTTTTTCCTTAAACGATCTACTACTGCATATCTATTTATTTTATATGACAATATTTAGCTTCTCAATTATATAGTTATATAATTCTTATTCTCTGAAAATGGCACTAGATATGAAGATATTTTTTTACAGAATCTTTCTACAGATGTACTGAGATGAAAGTAGGTGGATAATATATTTTTTATATTTAATTTTGATTGCGATCATTCAACTATGTAATACTTCTAGCATACAACGAGATTCCACTACGTCTTGTAATTATATTTACGTGGTTTGAGCGCTTAAAGGTTTTGGGTCAAATTTGTCGCAGTAATTTGACACAGGCGTTGATCCGAGGATTACGAGGCAGAACTTATTATTGCGAATGACAAGTTTTATTTTTTTTTGTGTGTTCGTCTTGTCTTTCCGTACCCTCCTCATATTTTCCGTTACTTTCGTTCCACACCCCTCCCCCCCCCCCACCCTTCTGCGCCGTTCGAATCTGCGCTAAAGTGGGACAAAAGGAGATAAATATTTGCTCAAGTGTAGGAAAACAGCTCGGACACACAGGATAAGAATCTTTGACATGGCGCTGACCCGAGGATTACTCGACTGATCGAATTATCCGATGGCTTTTGCCGTTCATTCGAAACAAAATCCCTTTTCGAGGCAATCCAAAAATAAATTGGGGCAATTGTTCGGCCTTTCCCTCACCTCTCGCCGCCTCGCAATCTCCACTCAAGTTCTCGTTAATTACGTATAAAAATACGTGTCTATTGTTTAACAACATAAACGCTGCCGTACAAGTGTTAAATGCAAACTTTTAATTTAACCATGAATGCACAACAAAACGGACTGTCAATCGTATATACATACTTGTAGAAAACTGGAATGCCGAAAAATGTTATGATTTCAACATTTCTAAAACAGATACCGAAAAAAATCCCCAGAGTCGCGGTAAAAACATGATCATTTACCAATTTTAATGACCGTGTTTATCTTTGAAGTTGTATGTATATATATGTATATGCTTCTGTATTTTAATAACTTTAGCATTACATGTGTACATACATATGTATGTGTATACATATTTAAGAATTCGCATCGAGATGGCTAGAACGGCGTTTATCAAAATTAAGGCAGCGCTTACAAACAAGCATCCCAATCTTTGTACGCGTTTGAGATTCGTGAAGAGCTACGTCTGTTCAGTGTTGCTATGTGGATGCGAAACGTGGACTCTGAAGACCAGGATGATCAGTCGCATCTAAGCTTTAGAGATGTGGTCTACAGGCGTATGCTGAAGATCCCAGAGACCAAAAAAGTCTCAAATAAAGCTGTCCTCAGCACGATAGGGACAGGCAGGGAACTTGTTTCTGTCATTGAGCGGAAAACACGATACGGGGTCCAAAATACGAATTTCTCCGTTTGAAATGGATTGACAGGAAGAAGTTGTCACAAATACCACGGCCCAAGTGTGGTAGCGTTTGCCTCCATGAGAATGGGTTAAAGAAACTCTTCTTGACACGTCATAGGTAAAGGTAGGACCGGAAGCGTGCCGTTTATTGTTCAATTGTTGTAAATCCTTTGTAAAAAAGGTTTGGCAAACCTTTAACAATGCATTTACAAAATTTGAACAATATACAGCCCCCTCGAGGTACGGGCTTTAGTCATGAGTAAAAATATACATTTTTTTTCTTTTCTTGGAAATTTGTGTGAGGCAGTGCTCCGGTTGCCCTTAAAGACAAGCCACCCCTGTATATACATATGTAGACACTAATGACGTGTCGTCATTAGAATAGAAAGACTAGGCTAGTCTAGGGCTGCCATACGTCCCCGTTGACAGGGACATATCCCAGTTTCGAGGTCTGTGTCCCGGTGTCCCGGTGTCCGAGAGTCATTTGTCCCCGTCAATTTCAAAATTTAGACATTAAAAAAAATTATTCAATTATTTTTTAATATCTATCGAACAAGACCTTTTGAACCAAGAAATCTCAGGATGCACTCTCTATACTGTGGTCCAAAAAGGAAAGACGTTTACACGTCAAAAATTGTACCCACATAATATCTAATATGGATACGCGCGCGCATATTGGCAACACCGACAACGAGAGCGGCGGATGCCCACTGCCCAATTTTGCCAGCTGGCAGCACCGACAATGACACTGACAAGTACGAAGCGGGCGCAGTTTGTTTACTGTCTGCTGATAATATCCGTTTGTTCTGTTTGTTTCTGATCGAAGAGGACTGATATTTTGATGTATGTTTTTCAATACATAGTAAATATCTAGGTATTCAAGCAACCCAGGCATACAATAAACTGAAAAAACACGTGGACATTACGACGACACAAGTAGAAGCATTTGAAAAAGATGTAGAGAATTTTTACAACGTTGTAATTAATTATTTGGCAAAGTGGTCAGTTCCACTGGCGAAATAAGATGTTTTTTCATGGATGCTTCTCCATGAAGTACCCGAATGGGAACATGTTGAAAAAACTATTGCTTATTTAAGTGAAAAGGGATTATTGTTCACGGATTCAATCTATGAGGAAGTAAAGTATATGAAGTCATTTATCGAAAATAAAAAAGCCGAAGAATGGAAAACGAAAGATGTGCATGATAAATGGTTATACTATTTCAAAAAAACTGAAGAGACAGAAAGAAAAGCTAATCTACTGAAAATGTGCCAATACTTGTGCGCCATCCCACCGCACAATGCATATGTTGAACGTGTGTTCTCATTAATTAAAACTCAATGGACAGATGAGCGCAATTCGCTTTCTATTGACACTGTAAAAAGCATAATTCCATGTACTTTAAATTATAAAATGTCATGCATTGAATTCTATAATTATATAAAAGGGGAAAAAGAGTTACTTCAAAAAACGGAAAAATATGATTGGGCAAAGAAGATGGGCGATGATAATGAAGTCATGGAAATCAGAAAAGAGTGAAGGCGATAGAAAAAAATGTTAATGTAAGGTTTCATTTAGTTAAATTTATTTGAATCGTCCAATTATCTATATTTATTTATTTTAGATTTGGTAAAGACGCTTCCACAAAAAAAACCTATTATAAATCTTTAAATTTTTCTTTCAATTCAATTTTTGTTTAGTTCCAATTACTTGTGTTGAAATGTTGTATATTTTTTTCATAATACAGCTATGAATATCGATAAAATTTTTTTTTTTTTTTAGGGGGTTGTCCTCGTAAAATCTTTAGCCTAAAACTTAAAAATATCAAAAATCCAATTACTTATTAATTATTATTTGGTTTCAATGTCATATATTATTGAATTCGTTTTGTTTCACACGCTTGTGAGAAGCAAACTAAAGTGTAATGCAATTGAGTGGAATCCGCATGAAATTACTCTCTAATAAAGGATAAAGTGCAAAAGGCATTTCTTCGTTTCCTATATATGAAAGAGTATGAGTATTCCCTATATCTTTTCCCTACTCCATTCCTTTTGGACATGCTTGGGTATACTTCCCTTGAACTTCGCAGAAACTTTTCATTAATTCGTTTTGCTCTCCAGCTTCTACGTGGTAATACGTCATGCCCCTCGTTGCTCGAAAGGTTGAAACTTTATGTCCCTAGTAATTATGTGCATGGTAGACATCATAATTTGATGGTTGTACCTCCTGCGCGCATAGTCCTTTATCGAATGGCTCCTATTCAAAGAGCTATCCCACTTCTTAATGAAATCGTTGCTGCTGAGCCTGAATGTGATATTTTCCACCTCAGTGAGCGCAGTTTTTCGGAGATTATTTTAACCTATTTGTCTGGTAGCATCATTTTTTCCCAAATTGAATGTGATGTATGAGTGGAATTTTGATCTTCTCTCTTCCATTTGGGCCTCGCAGGGATGTTTTGTATTTGCGGCTGGTTCTAATATATGTATTGGTGCTGGTTGGCTGTGGAAGACATTCCCACTTTGCATTTTATTATTTGATATTTTTACTTTATCTGCTATTATTTTAATGCTAGTGTTTTTTTATGATTATGAACTAATGAGTATTTTTTTTTTCGACCATTGTGGCGCATTAAGGACTCGTGTTATGCTACAAATGGTCCAAACTTAAACTTAAATAAATAAATATACATTGTACTGCTGTTTGGTTCTTTATATACATATATGTACATACAATATGGGATTTCATTCGGCGTAGTCTGAAGACCATTTACACGCTATTTGACGAATCTTCGAAGACAAAACAGCCTTTTCCCGGGTGAACCGGGAGCGATTTTTGCGGTCTGTCAACGAGCAGACAACGCTTGGATCCACAACTGTGGAGCTAGTTTTAAAGACCAGCCAGAGCGAGAGAATGGCGAGTGTGGGTGTCCGATAGGAGGACCGCGATAGTGGCAAACAACAAACACCAAACTACACTTGTTGTTCAAGTATCGATTCGGGACACACACAGCTCACAGAGAGGACAGCTGCCACGTAAATCCACCTCCCCCTCCCCCTCCCCAAAAACTAATATAATATAAAATAACCCCGTCGAGTGTCATTTCACATTTCATATACATGAATAGTAAAAAAATATTGCGATGGTGAAAGTGTCTCTGATGAGTTAAGTTTTTTTAGTAAATTAAAACAGCTTACAAAAAAAAATACGTTCTTGTGTGATATCTCTCGAGGACGTATTTAATTTGTGGGTTTTGCAAGAAAGTCAAGTAGTAAGAATTTTTAATGGTGAAAAAATGTCGATTTTTTTAACATCATTTTTTAGTTGCAATAACTAGAAGATATGTGAGTCAAACATTTTTAAAAATCTAATTAAATAAGCCTATTTAATCACAAAAATACATTTCAAATTCTGACTTATCTTTAATATTACTCAAATATGTGCATACACACACACATGTACATATGTAGATAATGTGTTTGTATTACATATTTTTATGTTATTCGAGATAATATATTGCACATTCCGGTGAATACTAAAATACAATTTCAAATGGAGGAAATATTTCAAATATTCAAGACACTCCTTTACTTTCCGAAGATGAGAAAAGCACGAAAAATTTCTAAATGCCTTTCGAAAAAAGAATAATGACAAGATGCAGAGTCGGTGCATAATTTCTTTCACGGCCCACATTGAGTAGAAACAGGAATTTTTTCATCGCTTATTTCCCCCCCTCCCACCGTCTACTTTTCTTCACCGCCTCACCTGACGCATCTGAAGGAGGGGAGGGGGGGGGGAGCGAAATAATAATAATAATAATAAATATGGAGAAAAGAAGAAAATTCAGCGGAGCGTGTGCAAGATCAAAGTGGCCGAGTTTCGCACTGAGGGGGTGGCATACGGAGGGTCGGAAAAGCGATAAAGAAAAATGGCGGAAACTCTCCGTTTCGAGACAAAATCACTTAAGGCTTTATTGAAATTGGTGAAAGTCTCATTAGAAAGGTGAGACGGTTCTCTCGTTTTGACGTTCTGACGTCTCGTTTGCCGGCCATTAAAAGTTTTCAAATCCGCCATCGACGCTAACAGTCGACCCCGAAATATAACTTCGAAGTATGTTGCTAAATTATTGCGCGCTTTGACGATCGATTTATAGGACGTTTCAAAGGAAAAAGTCCTGACAAGAACGTATGGGGACTTCTATTGGCGAATTTCCCGTTGCATTTATATAATTGGAGGAAGCATCCTTTTGATTAACTGAAAAACACTAAGAGTTTTCGCATATACATATGTACATATGTAGGACACAACTCTGTCTACAAATAGCTCAAACAATGTTGATATATTTTTTTTATTTTATTTTGTTAGGAAAATTTACAGTTTTATTAAATTACAAAATTGATAACAAAATAAATTATTAAAAGAAAAACCATTTTAAAAATTTTCGCATATACATAGGTAAAATAAAAAGAAAATTTAAACATTAAAAAAAAAGTAAGATAATTAGAAAAAATGTAAAATAAAAATTTATAAAATATAGAGTGAAAAAAGAATAAGTTATAGGCGTTTAAATAATTAAAATTTGACTGCGAGATGGCAGGGCGAAAAGTAATGAAACTACCGATGTGAATGATGAATGTGACAGATAACCGTCACCGTGTAATACGATGCAGTATTTTCAAACGTGTCTAATACGATATTTTTTCACCATCGTAATGATGGATGATACCTTAACTAATATTGATGACCAAAATGAGCAATATGGCAAAGTATGAAAGCGATCGGATAAGAGATAAGAGTAAAAAAAATTACCACTTACACGAAAACCATGTTTTTTTTTTGATTTTTAAATGCTTTTTATTATTACGAAATTATGTTCACAATACATCTTATATCTATTTTAATAGCTACTGATCTACTGATCATTTTCTATTTTACAATTTTAATTTAATTTGGTTAGTAATCACAGTATTATATTATTCTAATGTTAATGTACAGCATAATAGGAAAAAGAGCTCAAAAACCTATTTACAATCCTTATATGTAAATGTTCATAATACATCTAATACATAATATTAATTAAAGACTCTCTAAAGTCGATGACCTAAATCAGATTGTGTTTAGGTAATCTGTGTTTATACCTGAAGGGTATAGACATTTTGTTGTAATCACCGAGACTCTTCACAAGTGTGTTAGTATGGTTATTAGTGATTCTGTCATAGAATCTACTGGTTAGTTTGTTAGTAATGTCTGTAACAAACAGAATATTACATATATATGGCATGCAGTTTTTTCAATTTAGTATATATGGGTGTATTACAAATTATTTTTAGGGATTTATTTTGTATTCCTTGGAGCTTGGAAAGGTTAGTATTCGAGGCGTTATTCCATACAGGTGAAGCATAGGTTAATAATGGTAATATGAGCGCGCGATATAATTTTATTTTATTTAGCGTTGATAAAGAACTATGGCGATTAAATATTGGATATATTGAGGATATACCCCGCATCGCCTTGCATGTCGCTGCCTCAATGTGAGATGCCCATCTCATTCTTTTATCAAACGTTACTCCTAAATATTTTATTACTGACTGCCATTTCAGACTTTCTCCAGATGGGATTTTCAGATCTGAACTTGGCTTATGCTTTCTAACACTAAAGAATATGGCGTCTGTTTTGGTTTGATTGATTTGAATTTTCCACTTAGTGAAGGGTTCAGTCATTGTTTTAATTGCAAATTCAAGATTTTTAAGAATAGTGTCTGGTTTTTTGCTACTTGTGAAGCAAGCTGTATCATCTGCATATAGGGCTATGTGACAGTTTTTTGGAATAGGTATGTCATTTATATATATGGAGAACAAGAGTGGGCCAAGCAAGCTCCCCTGCGGAACGCCAGCTGCGATTACTTTTGGAGACGATAATTCATTATTTACGCTAACCACTAGCTTTCTACGAGTTAAGTACGATTTGATTATGAGAATTAGGTAGTTTGGTATTTTGTTTATAAGGAGCTTATGAATGAGTCGATCATGCCAAACCGTGTCGAAGGCCTTTTCTATGTCGAGACATACCATTCCGGTACTTCTCTTCATATTAAAGTTCTTCGTCACGTGTTCAGTTAGTCTTGGGTCGTGGAATGGCCAGTGCGAAATCCAAATTGTTCATTTATTAATTTTATATTTACGACTTTAAGTAAACGAGTGTAAACCATGTGAAATGCATAAGAGGTATGTAAAAAATAAAAATATTATAAAAATAATAATATAATAAAAATTTACAATCCTAATTACCAATTTACAACAATGTAAAGCATCAAAAAACAAAATCGCAACAACCACTCTAGCTTGGTTTGTATTAATATTAAATAAGTCAAAATCACAATTGGTAGAAATGATTGTGTATTGATAGTGGAGCTTACACGCCAGATGAATGAGCTTCTTCCATAATTAGAAAATATATTAGGCACGTAAAGGAGCTCATTACATCTGGTCGTTCTATTAGACAGTTTAATTAGACAAACATCAACTTTTTTTTCAATAAAGGGTCTACCTCACGGTACCGAATTTAAAAAGGTTGAAAAAGCAAATATCGGAAGGCAAAGATTGAAAATCGAATGATCTTAAGTCGAAAGATCAAAAAAAAATTCGGGTGTGACCAACCCATGACTTTATCTATGTATTTGATGAATATAAGAAGGTTACAAAACAAAATTCGATATTGAACTGATGACTATGATAGTGATACAAATTGAGCGCAAATGTATGGAAACTTGCACAAAACAAAAGTTCTACTTCCGGTTGTCAGATTTTGTTCAAATTTTTTTTATTACCAAAAATTACTACCAGTATTATACTCATTAAATATCAAGAAAATAAAAATAATTTTACAGGTCAAAATAAAATAATGAAATATTGTTTTAAAAAAAAATACTACTTCCGGTTAACAAATTCTGACCAAAAGCCTACCAGCTCTAAGTTAGTACATAAAAAATAGAAATATAAATTTTCAGCTTAATACGTTCAGGGGTGTGGACAGAGTAGTGGGCACAACATTTTTGACCTTTCTACGAAGAAAAAAATCCCACTTCCGGTTTATTAAATTAAGTGATTTTTTTTTTATTTTTACTTAAAATCACTATTTTTATTATACACATTAAATATCAAGAAGCTTAAAACAATTTAAAAGGTCAAAATAAAATAATGAAAAAATAATGAAATATTGTTTTTAAAAAAATACTACTTCCGGTTTACGAATTCTGACCAAAACCCTGCCAGATCTAAGTTAGTACATAATGGATAGAAATATAAATTTTCAGCTTAATACGATCAGGGGTGCAGACAGAGTAGTGGGCACAACATTTTTGACCTTTCTACGAGGAAAAAAATCCCACTTCCGGTTCAATTAATTAAGTGATTGTTTTTATTTTTACTTAATATTACTATTTTTATTATACACAATTAATATCAAGAAGCTTAAAATAATTTAAAAGGTCAAAATAAAATAATGAAATATTGTTTTAAAAAAAAATACTACTTCCGGTTTACGAATTCTGACCAAAACCTTACCAGCTCTAAGTTTGTACATAAAGGATAGAAATATAAATTTTCAGCTTAATACGTTTAGGAGTGTGGACAGAGTAGTGGGCACAACATTTTCGACCTTTCTAAGAGAAAAAAATCCCACTTCCGGTTTATAAAATATAATAATTTTTTTTTATTTTCATCAAATTGATACAAGAATTATACTTGAATTTTTTTGTGACGAACACACATGTTTAAGGGGTCGAAAAAAATAGTGGAAGAAAAATCGAACAAGAGTAAACTGCTACTTCCGGTTGACGGATGCTAACTAAATTTTATAATTAACTTGGTATTAAACTTAAACTTCTAGATATGAAATTTCAGTTCAATAAACCAAAAGGTTTCTGAAAAAAACATAAAAAACTTCGATTCTCTAGAGTAAAAGTACTACTTCCGGTTCAGATGGTACGAGGTACCATTTCCGGTCAACTTAAAAATTTACGTCGTGTCAAGAAGAATTTCAGTAACCGATACTAAGTTTCAGTTCGATAGGACTAAAGGTGTTAAAAATATCCCCAAAATACACACCCACACAGACACACACACAGACACACACACACACACACATTTTTTCTAGATGTATATATCTATATAAAAATGGACGCGATGTGTGCATGTATGTATGTATGTATGTGGACATGTATGTGGCATAGCGTGGACACACAGCCAATTAGAGCCTAGTATTTGAGACGCACATATAACTTTATATAACTTTATTTTAAATCGTGTATCAATTCCTTTTCGAAACCATCCGTTGAAATCAACGGATACAACACCAATACATATATAAAAACGGACCCCAATGCGCCTTCCAGGCCAGAAACATTGTACATTTGATACAACTATTATCAATATTATGTATATATATATATATATATATATATATATATATATATATTTATTTATTTATTTATTTTAAACAGACCATTGTGGCATAACAGGAATTCCTAAAGCGCCACAATGGTCAAAAAATATAACACAAAAAAGAAAAAAAAACAAAATAACAATTAAACATAAACATAAATACATCCATACATACATAAAAAATAGCATTTATAATAACAGATAAAGTAAAAATATCAAATAAAATATAGCATAAGGAATGCCTTGCACCTACAGCCAGTTTCAATAAATATGTAAGAAACAACTACAAATACAAATAAATATATATATATATATATATATATATATATATATATATATATATATATATATATATATATATATATATATATATATATATATATATATATATATATATATATATATATATATATATATATATATATATATATATATATATTTATTTACTAAAATGTGGCGGCTCCCCCCTAAATAATATCTTAGCTAGGCTTTTCAGCAAATGCATCCAGAACCAAGCTATACCAGAAGGATGGAATAACGCAACTTTCATCTTAATACACAAAAAAGGTGATAAAAGCGATATCAAGAACTACCGACCCATTAGTTTACTTTCAGCGGTCTACAAGCTCTTCACGAAGGTTATTACAGAAAGGCTGAAGAATATCCTCGACGAGAACCATCCTATAGAACAGGCAGGATTTAGGGCAAATTTCAGCACAATGGACCACCTCCAAGTAGTTGGCGAACTAATCGAACGCGCCAACGAATATCAACGGCCATTGTGCCTAGGGTTCGTCGATTATGAGAAAGCCTTCGATACAGTGAGCCACAATGCAGTACTTAACGCTATATATATATATATATATATATATATATATATATATATATATATATATATATATATATATATATATATATATATATATATATATATATATATATATAATATATACATATATCAGTGGCATGCGGTGAAACTATCTCTCTTTTTGTCATACAGCCTTGTTTAGTGTGCGCGCGCAGAAACGGGAGGAAAAGCCTGTTCCTCTTGTTCCTGTTGTATCATGCTCGCGCAAATTAAGTAAGGATGTACGACGGGGGGGGGGGGAGAGAGTTTTAACGCACGCCACTGATATATATACTAACCGTTTTTTATATGTATGTATAATAAACGAATATTTTCGACTTTTTCACGGTCACCCCAACTTTTTTTTCAATAAAATAGCAATAGTATTTACAAAAAAATTAGTAGTTGTCAAACCTTATGAAAAAACCGATAGGCATCGACATACTGAAACATAATAGGTTGACGCGTTTCGTTTCACATTCGGTCTAGACTTACTTTTTTCGCTAAATTAGTAAAAACTTCAAATAAAAATATAGTATCGCACATCGGTCTCTTGTAAAGGTCTTTCAAATGTATTTTTGTCTGTGTATATTTATATACATATGTTTATATTTATTTTTCTTTCTCTTTTTTCTTTTATAAGACATTCCCTTCTTTGTTGTTTTTTTTATAATTTGTAATTATTATTATTATTATTATTTGTTGTTTGTGTATATGTTACACCGGATCCGTGAAATTGTCTTTTACACGCATTCGGCAAGAGAATTGCCGAATGCTTGTAATAGACAATTTCATGGATTCAGTGTAACATATATATATGTTTCGTTTTTGTTATGTCTAATTTATTTTGGTATTATTTTGTTTCGTTTCTTTCCTGTTATATTTTTGACCATTGTGGCGCACTAAGAATTCCTGTAATGCTACAATGGTCCAAACTTTAAATAAATAAATAAATGATATTTATAATTGTGACTCTTTTTATAAGCAAATAACTTTTTTTCGAAAGACTAGGAATAGATACCGAATCGTTAGCGAAGTGAAAGATAATTTTAAATATTTCTATCTGAACCGGAAGCAGTACTTTTACTCTAGAGAATCGAAGTTTTTTATGTTTTTTTCAGAAACCTTTTGGTTTTTTGAACTGAAATTTCATATCTAGAAGTTTAAGTTTAATACCAAGTTAATTATAAAATTTAGTTAACATCCGTCAACCGGAAGTAGCAGTTTACTCTTGTTCGATTTTTCTTCCACTATTTTTTTCGACCCCTTAAACATGTGTGTTCGTCACAAAAAAATTCAAGTATATTTCTTGTATCAATTTGATGAAAATAAAAAAAAAATTATTATATTTTATAAACCGGAAGTGGGATTTTTTTCTCTTAGAAAGGTCGAAAATGTTGTGCCCACTACTCTGTCCACACCCCTGAACGTATTAAGCTGAAAATTTATATTTCTATCCTTTATGTACTAACTTAGAGCTGGTAGGGTTTTGGTCAGAATTCGTAAACCGGAAGTAGTATTTTTTTTTAAAACAATATTTCATTATTTTATTTTGACCTTTAAAATTATTTTTATTTTCTTGATATTTAATGAGTATAATACTGATAGTGATTTTTAGTAATAAAAAAAAATTGAATAAAATCTGACAACCGGAAGTAGATCTTTTGTTTTGTGCAATTTTCCATACATTTGCGCTCAATTTGTATCGCTATCATAGTCATCAGTTCAATATCGAATTTTGTTTTGTAACCTTCTTATATTCATCAAATACATAGATAAAGTCATGGGTTGGTCACACCCGAATTTTTACTTTATCTATGTACGTAGTAACAATAGATGAAGTTTTGTGATCATGCGAAAATTCGAACTCGAGATTTTGACTGATTCGAACTCAGAATCGATCACTGATCACGTTTTCATGATCTAAAAAAAATGTGTGTGTGTGTGTGTGTGTGTGTGTGTGTGTGTGTGTGTGTGTGTGTGTGTCTGTGTGTGTGTCTGTGTGGGTGTGTATTTTGGGGATATTTTTAACACCGTTAGTCCTATCGAACTGAAACTTAGTATCGGTTACTTAAATTCTTATCGACACGACGTAAATTTTTTTCAAATTTTTTAGTTGACCGGAAATGGTACCTCGCCTTATAGGTGTCCTCTTTTTTTAAGTTTTTGAATTCAATTATCTCCCAAACCACTAAATGAATCGGACTGAATTTTTTTTAAATATAATACAAATAATAATTTTTATAACCTCATATTTTTTAAATATTTCTATCTGAACCGGAAGCAGTACTTTTACTCTAGAGAATCGAAGTTTTTTATGTTTTTTTCAGAAACCTTTTGGTTTATTGAACTGAAATTTCATATCTAGAAGTTTAAGTTTAATACCAAGTTAATTATAAAATTTAGTTAGCATCCGTCAACCGGAAGTAGCAGTTTACTCTTGTTCGATTTTTCTTCCACTATTTTTTTCGACCCCTTAAACATGTGTGTTCGTCACAAAAAAATTCAAGTATAATTCTTGTATCAATTTGATGAAAATAAAAAAAAATTATTATATTTTATAAACCGGAAGTGGGATTTTTTTCTCTTAGAAAGGTCGAAAATGTTGTGCCTACTTCTCTGTCCACACCCCTGAACGTATTAAGCTGAAAATTTATATTTCTATCCTTTATGTACTAACTTAGAGCTGGTAGGGTTTTGGTCAGAATTCGTAAGCCGGAAGTAGTTTTTTTTTTAAAACAATTTTTCATTATTTTTTCATTGTTTTATTTTGACCTTTTAAATTATTTTAAGCTTCTTGATATTTATTGTATATGATAAAAATAGTGATTTTAAGTAAAAATAAAAAAAAAAACACTTAATTTAATGAACCGGAAGTGGGATTTTTTTTCTCGTAGGATGGTCAAAAATGTTGTGCCCACTACTCTGTCCACACCCCTGAACGTATTATGCTGAAAATTTATATTTCTATACTTTATGTACTAACTTAGAGCTGGTAGGGTTTTGGTCAGAATTCGTAAACCGGAAGTAGTATTTTTTTTTAAAACAATATTTCATTATTTTATTTTGACCTTTTAAATTGATTTAAGCTTCTTGATATTTATTGTGTAAAATAAAAATAGTAATTTAAAGTAAAAATAAAAAAAATCACTTAATTAATTGAACCGGAAGTGGGATTTTTTCCTCGTAGAAAGGTCAAAAATGTTGTGCCCACTACTCTGTCCACACCCCTGAACGTATTAAGCTGAAAATTTATATTTCTATCCTTTATGTACTAACTTAGATCTGGTAGGGTTTTGGTCAGAATTCGTAAACCGGAAGTAGTATTTTTTTTTAAAACAATATTTCATTATTTTTTCATTATTTTATTTTGACCTTTTAAATTTCTTGAAGCTTCTTGATATTTATTGTGTATAATAAAAATAGTAATTTTAAGTAAAAATAAAAAAAAAATCACTTAATTTAATAAACCGGAAGTGGGATTTTTTTCTTCGTAGAAAGGTCAAAAATGTTGTGCCCACTACTCTGTCCACACCCCTGAACGTATTAAGCTGAAAATTTATATTTCTATTTTTTATGTACTAACTTAGAGCTGGTAGGCTTTTGGTCAGAATTTGTTAACCGGAAGTAGTATTTTTTTTTAAAACAATATTTCATTATTTTATTTTGACCTGTAAAATTATTTTTATTTTCTTGATATTTAATGAGTATAATACTGGTAGTAATTTTTGGTAATAAAAAAAATTTGAACAAAATCTGACAACCGGAAGTAGAACTTTTGTTTTGTGCAAGTTTCCATACATTTGCGCTCAATTTGTATCACTATCATAGTCATCAGTTCAATATCGAATTTTGTTTTGTAACCTTCTTATATTCCTCAAATATATAGATAAAGTCATGGGTTGGTCACACCCGAATTTTTACTTTATTTAGTATATGATCGTGGTATTTGTATGTAATATATCGTTGTTTGGCTGTGAATACGCATACATATTTTACATACATACATACATACATATATATGTACATATGTATGCAAAGTATCGTTTTCGGCGTTATCTATAAGCTGGACCTGTTTTACCGTGACGTATTGTAATTGCGATGGGACCGATATATCCGCCATGATGGATTGTAATTGTCACTCTATGAATATGAGCAGCGGCCATTACGATGGCGAACGCGAGCCATAAATCAGCGGCTCGCGAGCTTTATCTGCATTTTTACGGTATAAAAACAAGTAACTCTTAAAAATTTAGCTGAAAGACTGTATGTATGATTGAAAACCAAGCACGTTTAACCTGTTTCGGCATCTTGAGAGCCGCAAAATATGTTTTCATAGAAAGAGCCAGGCGAAGTTTTTTTTAAATCACTTGGCTTACTATACTGGACGCCAAACTTCCAGTAAAAAAAAAGAAGTGTTTTACTGTAAAATAACGCAAAATCTGTGAAGATAATTCTTTATTTATTTATTTAATAGGAAAATCTACAGTTTATTTTTCAAATTTACAAGATTGTTAACAAAATATAATAATTATAATATAAATAAAGTAAAAAACCATTATAGAATTTTCACAAAAAGGTGAAAGAAAAAAGAAAAATTTAAACATTAAGAAGCAAGAAATAAAAATAACAATAAAGTAAGATAATTACAAAAAGCAGAAAATAAAAATGACAATACATTCAAAATAATAAGAAATAAAAAAATGTAATAAAGATAATAAAGTCGTAAAAAATAAAATAATAAAAATAATACTACAATAAAAAATAAATATAAAATATAAAAAATATAGAATCGCAGTTATCAATTACAACAATGTTAATCATCAAAAAACAAATGCGAAGCAATTATTCTAGCTTGGTTCGAATTAATAAATAATAATATAGTAAATGGATCAGTCAGTCAAGATTCTCCTAATAGTAATTCTGAATTGATGTAAGGAAATACCGAACAGATCAACCTCATTCAGCTCCCTGTTAAACATACGATACACACGCTGCAGATATGTAAGAATATTTTTGGGAATTGATATTGAAGAAATTGAGAAAAGTGCAACGTGTCTAGAATGTCTAACTGGGATCCTGAAATCAACCTTACTCAGTAAATTAAAACAATCAATGAAACCATTTATGAGCTTAAAAAATAATGTAGCATCAGTGAGTCGTCGCTGGACAGAAAGATTGTCGACAGTTAGGATTTTTAAAATATCGGGAACAGTAGTATGGGTGTATGCAGGAAAAAGATAGCGTAAGGATTTAATAAATTTAAGTTGAATCCCATATCAATACAATTAATATGGGATAAATAAAAAGGTGACCAGATAATTGAGGCAAATTCAAGGTGAGACCTTACAATGGAAAAATAAAGTAATTTAAGTACATACATAAGGATCATTAAAGGGTTTTGTTGAGCGGAGTAGGAATCCAAGAGATTTAAATGCTTTGTTGGTTATGAAGGAAATATGTTCAAAGAAGTTAAGTTTGTTATTAAGTATTACACCAAGATCCTTAATAGAAGATGATGTGTTTAGGATAGAATGGTTTAATTGGTAGTTATAGGTGATAATAGAATTATTTCTAGTGAAATTTAAAATAGAGCATTTATCTAGATTAATAAAAAGGTCATTATTCAAACAATATATAGAAAATCTATCTTCCTGTAGCATATGACAATCATCTATGATAATCAGGTTTATAAATTTTTGTATCATCAGCATACAGGAGTATATAAAAAAGTTTGAAAATGTTTGAAATATCGTTATTATAGAGTAAAAATAATAAGGGACCTAAATGCGATCCTTGTTGGACTCCGGAAGAATATGTCAAAGAGAGAGGATTTATTGTTATATACATACATATAAAATTGAATTTCTGTGTATGTCTCGAATAGGCTCCTTAACCACTGAACCGATTACGATGAAACTTTCAGGATTTGTTGTATGCATGTCCGGAAAGCTTACTGTAAAAAAATTGCCCAAAAACAAAAACGGAAACGGGCAAAAGAGAAATAAGTGCAACGCAAAATTTCAATTGTTTTCGCGTCGCAACCTGCGTTGTTAGGGTAAAATAAACAAACAATTGAATAATTTCAAATGTGTTCGCTGCCTGCATTTTTCCGACAAATTATCATTACTGCAATTTTATTTGATTATTGAGTATTAATTTGAAACTGAACCATCCACTTATTGAGAAACAGGAACGCGAACGGGAACGGGAACGGAAGTCGGAATTGCATGCATTATTGTGGCATTGCAGGCATGCACACAATAACTCATGTAAGTTTCATCGCAATCGGTTGAATGGTATACGTGACAGACAGACAGACAAACATTGATTTTTATATACAATATACATATGTATGTATGTAGATAAAGACCCATGCATTCAGTATATTTGGAGAAATAAAATAAAATATAATTCCTGGTCACTCACTATCCATCATAGTGCGGCAAGTGCTAATAAAACTCTTAGAAACAAAGAACCGTAAGGATATCCCTAATTATGTTTTTAGAAAATTTGCGTGTGTGGAATCTTATCACATTAAAACTTTATCTTTGTTAATGGAATATATTTTAATATTAATAATATATTGAGACAGAAGTGATACCTCCCATTATAGGTTTCTTCTTTTTTAGTTTAATTTGATTTTATTACCATCTATGTATGTATGCTGTCCAGTGGATGGAGCTGAAAGTTGTTTTTATGAACATAAAGTTGTATTTTTACAATTTTCCTTTAAAGTTTTTAATGTTTCCCTCCGAGAATGCTCAGTGTATCGTATTGAAATTTAATATCTTTAAGTTTTATGTACATTTATATATATATATTTATATATATATATATATATATATATATATATATATATATATATATATATATATATATATATATATATATATATATATATATATATATATATATATATATATATATACATCCGTGAACTGGCCAACTTGCTTGCATTTTTCACGCATTCGGCAATTCTCTTGCCGAATGCTTGTAATAGACAATTTCATGGATTCGGTGTAACATATATATATATATATATATATATATATATATATATATATATATATATATATATATATATATATATATTCTTTTCTTAGGCAAAAACCAAATGATCGCAATCAGATCAGAGAGCGGAGTAATAATTAGGAATAGAGAAGAAATCATAGACAGAGTTTACACGTTCTATGCAAAACTATACGAGAACGACAACGGCCAATTCCCCGCTCTGGAATCGACACACGGCCAAAGGGTTCCTGCAGTATTGCCTAGCGAAGTAGAGGCCGCGCTAAAAACTGCAAAGAACGGTAAAACCCCAGGGGAAGATAATATTCCCATTGACCTACTAAAATATGGCGGCCCCCCCCCCTAATTAATATCTTAGCTAGGCTTTTCAGCAAATGCATCCAGAACCAAGCTATACCAGAAGGATGGAATAACGCAACTATCATTTTAATACACAAAAAAGGCGACAAAAGCGATATCAAGAACTACCGACCCATTAGTCTACTTTCAGCGGTCTACAAGCTCTTCACGAAGGTTATTACAGAAAGGCTGAAGAATATCCTCGACGAGAACCAACCTATAGAGCAGGCAGGGTTTAGGGCAAATTTCAGCACAATGGACCACCTCCAAGTAGTTGGCGAACTAATCGAGCGCGCCAACGAATATCAACGGCCATTGTGCCTAGGTTTCGTCGATTATGAGAAAGCCTTCGATACAGTTAGTCATAATGCAGTACTTAACGCTCTAAAAACACAGGGAGTGCCGGAACCCTATGTGGGACTGTTAGCTGCAATATATAAGAATGCCACAGCTTCGGTTAAAATTTTTTCAGGTACAGATAGATTTAGCATAGGAAAAGGAGTAAGACAAGGAGATACAATCTCGCCCAAGTTATTCAATGCGGTGCTTGAGGGAGTTTTCAGGAAATTGGATTGGGATACAGCCGGAGTAAGCATCAATGATCGCTTTTTGAGTCACCTTCGGTTCGCAGACGATATAGTTTTAGTAGCTCGTGATTCAGCTGACCTACTTATCAGACTAACACAGCTGGACAGGGAAAGTAGAAAAGTAGGATTAAAAATTAACGTAGATAAGACTAAACTAATGTTCAATAGTTATTGCATGCCTGATAGCATCCCCTTAGATGATAAACCAGTAGAAGTAGTAAATAATTATTTATATTTAGGTCAAATAATTGACATGTCTGGTAGTAAAAATGAAGAGATAAAGAGACGTATGAAATTAGGGTGGAGTGCATTTGGACGGATGAATGCTGTTTTTAAATCAAAAATGCCACTCTGCCTGAAGAAAAGGATCTTTGATCAATGCGTTTTGCCAGTGATGACGTATGGATGTGAAACTTGGACACTGAACGCCAAGATGCAAAATAAAATCCAATGCACTCAAAGAAGTATGGAACGCTGTATGCTTGGCATAACGAGGAAAGACAAGAAGCGGAACACGTGGGTGAGAAATATGACAAGGGTAGTGGACATAGTGGATAGAGTGAAGAGATTGAAATGGCAATGGGCGGGTCACGTAGCTAGGAGGATGGACGAAAGGTGGACAAAAGAAGTGCTTGAATGGTACCCGAGAGAAGGCAAAAGAGTAAAAGGAAGACCGCAAGGAAGATGGGTGAACGAAATTAGGAAAATGTGCGGAATGAGATGGATGAGTGTTGCGCAAAACAGAGACGAGTGGAAGCGTGTTGGAGAGGCCTTCATCCAGCAGTGGATGGCGAATGGCTGTAAATGATGATGATGATGATGATGATATATATATATATATATATATATATATATATATATATATATATATATATATATATATATATATATATATATATATATATATATATATATATATATATATATATATATATATATATATATATATATATATATATATATATATATATATATATATATATATATATATATTTATTATATTTATGTATATATATATATATATATATATATATATATATATATATATATATATATATATATATATATATATATATATATATATATATATATATATATATATATATATATATAATAAATTTTAGTTTTGATATTTCTTATTCTCAAAAAGGTATATCTATAGATAAATCTATGATCTGGCTGTTGAAAAAATCCAACTTTAATAGTAAAATTATTACAAATTCATACAACTACAAATATCCAAAAGGACCATAGTCATATCTGATTAATCAAAATCTAGCCACTTTGAAACTGTGTTAATATTGCAAACATTCACCTTTGCCCTAGGTTTATGTCTACTCCTAAAACCAGCTATTATTATGTAATATTTCATCGAAGACGACACGAAGTGCATTTAACCCACTCCCGGCCAAACTTGAAAGGGGATTTAGAGCTCTACACTTTGAAACACAACAAAATCGAGATAACGGTGGCGATATATTATATTATGGAATGGTATTACATTTTCATCTTACAGCGATGAATAGGAAAAATTCAATTTTGCGATTCACTTTGCGATACATACAATAAACATATTTTCAAATGTTATATTGCATATTTTACGATGCGCTCGGTGATAGCGTTTCAATAATCAGATTTACCTATCCAGTCGTAAAATTGTCACCCGGGTTCATATTGTCCCTCCTACTCACCATTTACATGTTCAAGTTTCATGTCGTTTAAATGAGACAATGCAAATCGAACTTACTAAACTGATATGAAACTTGATTAAATTCGACGTATTTGGAGACAGTACAGAATACAGAATCCTGGGCTTATGTACATATATTTTAAATATACATACATATATATAGAACTTCGGATTTACCATTTTGAAACTTGATTAATGTTGAGATTCTACATACATATACTGACTAGCGGATTTATGTATTTGGAACGGGAGATATTCAGTGTGGAAAAACGCACCAAGAAGCACATTTCAAATACAATAAGTAGATAACTACTGCAATTTCAATACCCCTATAGTACTATGCTTTAGCTACTGACTATCAGAAAGCGTTTGTTTGTGGAAAAAGAGTTGTTTGTGAAAGTCTTCGAGGGAAATAGAGGCCTCCAAAATACAATTCAAAATCAAAATGGATAATACTCAATCTGAATTAAAAAGGGAGTTCGAAAAAATTTGCAAAACATTCGCAATGCGCATAATATGTACATATGTACATACATATATCTTCTAATATAATGTTTCTGTCTAATTATTTTATTTTAGAGATCTATGATATGCATAAAGCATTTTATAATTATATGTCAAACTCAAATGCCCACGATTACTTGTTTTCTTCAAGCAAATATTTAAAGGTTTGAGAATTTTGAGATTTCCGATTCTTATTCTGCATTAAAATCTTTCACTAAAATAAAGACTAATATTATAAAAATAATTCTGTATTTGTAAATACATATACGTATGAAAAGGTCTTCTTAACATTTATCTACTGAATGTAATGTTTATTTTCGATTATAGAGTTTAAATCATAATATGTAATTAGTCAAGAGTGCAAGCAGAGTAAATATGTATCTGTATATTTTTCAAATCAATAACTATTCCTATTCTCGTATTCAAACAATTCATATTGGAACGTGCTAAACTTCATCCCCGTCCTAAAATGTATATGTAGAATCCATCGCGTATAATTTTAGCCTTAAAATATCATCAGCGAGGAATAAGTTTTCAATAGAACGTGCTATGAAATATGATTGAAATTTCATGAGTCAATAATATGATATATATTGTTGTATGTAAATCCAAACCGAAAACGAAAATAAAATAATAAATTTTACAACTTTGAAAAAAAGAAATACAACCCAATTAAATTTGAGCCGCAATGCATTAATCTTACAAGACGATCAAATCACGTAAAAATTTCAATTCAAATATTTATATTTAAACAAACATATATTTAAAATGGGGACAGGAAATGTAGCCGAAAATTTTAACCAATTCAATTAAGCGCTGATTATTTTTTACATAATTTTGTACGAGCTCCATATAATAAATAGTGATTGCAATCAGAAAGTGCATAATTGCATTTTACACGCACATACATACATACACCGCATACTATTCATATTTCGAAATTTAATTTTCAATAGAGTTTAATTTAAAATACGAAAAATTATTCAACGCACGTTAGGGTCACTTGGAACGTTCACAAATACATACATACATTGTATGTACATATGTATGTATTTATGATTCGGACTTTTAACGAAACACCACAGGCAATAGATTTTACATGCATAATGTCAGTTAAATATCATATTTTCAGCGTGGAAATAACATGGTGTTAAAATTTTCGTATTTGTTTTTCGTATTTTACATGCATTATAACAGGGTTTATTCACCTTTTTGAGCCACCACGACCCAGATTAGGGTTATGTATGGTTTCACGACCAAAGAAAGGATATATAAAGTAACACGTACATACAAACAAACAATTAAATCAATACTAATAATACTTTAATACATTATTTATATTGGCAACGACGTTGAATCAATTTACCCTGACTTTGAATAAGTTTTGAAAGATCATTTTAAATATTGATGTAACTTCAGATATGTACATATGTAGACCGTGACCTGGATTATCTTCAGGATAAATCATAAATGTATTTAAGTTGTTTACTTCGGAAAAAAATATCTGAAAGGTAAGATGCTTGAATAAACGATTTTTTTTGTTGAAAATATTTCGCGTCTCATACGTAAACAATTTTTGCATCATAAAATATTTATATACACAATTCTAAATCGGAATCAAAATAAAGCTTAAGATTATACATAAGTAACCAGCAGCATAGACTAGTGGTGAGCATAGAATGTTTTCGAACTAAGTGGTCACGGGTTCAATTTCCACTGGTTGCTGCTGGCCAGACATTAGATATGAGACTCCAGGTCAATGAGTTTCCAATCGGAGTTTGCCAATTCATCTGATTTTCTTTGAAACGGTTCCTACAAACTGGCAACCCTCTCCTATCGCACAAAAAATTTTCACTGATTTCTCCATAGATGTTTTTGTGGATATTGATTGCACTTGCCTCGTATAATATTTACATTGCTTCTGTACAATGTTTTGCCATATAATAATAATAATAGCTTTTATTCCAGACGATGAGGAGAAAAGTGCAATCCCCAACGCCCATATAAATAATATATTGATAATAAAAAAAGTATTGAAAAATAGTAAACAAAAAATAAATAAATAAATACATAAGTAAATATATAAATATTACTGATAATAAATAATATATATGTTCATATTTATTTCATCCAACTTTCGCAACTATGACATTATGAAATGAAATTAAAAATTAAACATTCCTTTATACTTCTTTACGCTGATGATTTAAAAATTTACAAACCTATATACACCATAGACGATTGTCATAAGATACAAGAAGATCTAGATAGATTCTCTATATATTGTTTAAATAATGATCTTTTTATTAATCTAGAAAAATGCTCTATTTTAAATTTCACTAGAAATAAGTCAATTATTACTAATCAATATCAATTAAATCATTCAATCCTTAACACATCATCTTCTATTAAAGATCTTGGTGTAATACTCAATAATAAACTAGATTTCTCCGAACATATTTCTTTTATTACCAACAAAGCATTTAAATCTCTTGGATTCCTACTCCGCTCAACAAAACCCTTTAATGATCCTTATGTACTAAAATTACTTTATTTTTCCTTTGTAAGGTCTCACCTTGAATTTGCCTCAATTATCTGGTCATCTTTTTATTTATCCCATATTAATTGTATTGAGAAAGTTCAACTTAAATTTATTAAATCCTTACGCTACCTTTTTCCTACCTATACCCATTCTACTGTTTCCGACATTTTAAAAATCCTTTCTTTTAACAATCTTTCTGTCAGGCGACGACATACTGATGCTATATTCTTCTTTAAGCTCATAAATGGTTTTCTTGATTGTTCTGATTTACTGAATAAGGTTAATTTCAGAATCCCAGTTCGATACTCTAGACGCGTTGCACTCTTTTCACTTGATCCTTTCAATACTAATTCCCAAAAATATTTTTATCTGCAGCGCGTTTATCGTATGTTTAACGGAGAGCTGAACGAGGTTGATCTGTTTGGTATTTCCCTAAATCAATTCAGGTCTAACATCAAGAGAATCTTGACCGATTGATTAATTTTTTCTCCTATTCTATTTTTCTAATATTTCCATTATTTTTATACTTTAGTTTAGTTATGTAATGTGCTATTTAATCATATTATAGCTTTCATTCTTTTCCTTTTCATTTGTTTATTTTGTATTTACCTTTTTCATTTGTTTTATATTTGTAAATTTCAATTTCTTCTTATATTCTATCTTATAACCTTTTCCAAATATTTTAATACTATAGTTTAATTATGCAATGTACTACATATTTTGTCATGCCTTTATTCTTTACTTTTTAATTTGTTTTCCTTATATTTATCTTTTTCATTTTTGTAAAAATCTATTATTGGACTCGGATGTTACATATATTATTTATTTACTTTTTGTTTTTTTTATACCTATCTCTGTACATCCTGTCTGTTGATTTTTCAATTAATAAAATAAAAAAAAATAATAAAATAAAATAAATAAATAAATCTATTTAAAATTTGCGTCTAAATGTTCAATGGCTATTCTTTGTTTATATTATATCACAGACGAAAAAATCTGGAAACGAAGCAGACGTCCAGATTTCTGCATGTATTTTAAATTGTGCATGCAAATTTATTCATGCTTTCGCCCGTTAATCTTTGATATCTGAACGGAACGTGTACCGCGCGGAGGACTAAAAATAATGACAAAAAAATAATAAAAACGAAATTAAAAACACGTATAAATGCAGCATACGTTATTCCAAAACGAGAAGCGTTGGAAAATAATGCAAGAAATATGGGAACATACAGGAGGAAAACAATGATTATATTAAATGTATCTATGTACATATGTATATTCCTCGGCGAGAACAGTCACAGGCGGCCGTCGTCTTTTTACTTTATTTTTATTATTATCATCTGTTTCTAAAAAAATAAATAATAATTTCAGTGTCTCTTAAAAATTCTGCATTGTTTGTAATTGGCCAGGAAGGTGCATTTGGGTTTACCTGTTACACCTTTCTGGTATAAAATGTAATACAATTAACAGAGACAGACATATATGTTCAAATATTGCAAAGTGGCCTTGCAAACATGAATACATATGTATAATGCGATCAAAATAATCAATACGTCGAATAACTTGAGATTTGCAACGGCGATAGGAAAAGAGATCATATTAACCAATTTTATATTAACCGTTTTAATGAGAATCAGAATAATAAGAAGTGGTATGTAAAAAATGGCAAACTCTGACATGAAACGATCTACCTGGAGTCACAAACTGAGGACTGGCCAGCAACCACTAGTGGGACTCGAACCGTGACTACTCTGCTCGAAAGCATAATATCCTAACCACTATGTAGTCCACGTTGCTGGTTTTGAGCATTTAAAAGCAACAGTTTTTCAATCGAATATCGAACGAACGCCAAAAAGTGTATTGACCTGTCGGCATTGCGATAGGCACTGGTACGTTGAAACGTTCACTATTTATTGAACACCCCCTTCGAGCATACTATTACATGTGTAATATATATGTACATATAATACATATATCTGGATAGGGGGATGGGATAGCTTTTGACCCGCAATATTTTCGTATCGAATCCCCGAATCTGAGTTCAATTGAGCGCCAATATTGTCCCGCGGGAGCGAACAACAAACAAACAGAAGAAACCGCCAAATTCATTTCGTCGGATTCCATCAGTTGGATTGCGAGGCAAAGAACCTCGAACGACGGAAACACTAATGCCAATAGTGACTCTCTTATTATTTATATTCCCTCCCTTTTTTGCTTACGACCGAGATTCTTGAGAGCTCTGAGTTATTGTTCACAATATAGTATGAACGTACATGATAAGTATATGCCCATATACATACAATGCATATATAATATAGATGTAAATAAAATAATACATACGTGGTCCGGAAAAATGCTATTCGGTTTTATTATTGATTTTTGAATGCTTTTTTTGTTCAAAATACGTATTAGGTAATATAATGATTGAGAAATTGCAAAAAGCAAAAAGCAAAGAGTATGAGTATTACCCATATTTCTACCCTGCTCCATTTCTTTTTGGATATAATTAATTTATATTCGGTTTCAAATATTATTTAATTCATATTGTTCAACACGCTTGTGAGAAGTGTGGAAACCGCATGAAGAAAATTACTCTCTAATGATTGAGAAAGTGCAAAAAGCATTTCTTCGTTTCCTATATGTGAAAGAGTATGAGTATTGCCCATATCCTTGCCCTACTCCATTCCTTTTGGGCATGCTTGGGTTTAATTAAAGTCTTAAACTCTTCGATTCTTATCTAAGTGATAGGAAGCAATTTGTTAGATATGGTCTTTATGAATCTCTTGAGATATGCTAGGTTATTCTCCAACCCTTTGCCTTCTCGCTTGCTTTTCAATTCGCTTATGAGAAGAAAGCTAGATTATAATGCTATTGTGTGGAATCCGCATGAAGAAAATTACTCTCTAATGATTGAGAAAGTGCAAAAAGCATTTGTTCTTTTCCTATATATGAAAGAGAATGGGTATCACGCATATCATTCCCTACTCCATTCCTTTTGGGCATGCTTGGGTATAATTCCCTTGAACTTCACAGAAACTTCTACGCTATTTGACCTAGCACCACGCTATTTAACCTACGAGTGAAGTAAAAATATATAAAAGAGATAAAGAGAGCCTATAATGCCTAGAGTGAAAAAAGAAAAAGTTACAGGCGTTTAAGCAAATTAAAATCTGACATAGCGAGAGGGTGGTGAAAAGGGAAAAAAATGATCGCAACAGTGTGGATAAATCCGGCAACGTGGATAAATACGGCAATAGACGTGATCAAGAACGATAACGTATTTTTAAACGTGTCTATTACGATTATTTTTCACCATGTATTGGCGGAATTAATTTCCACGTATATTGATGACAAAACTGAGCAAAATGGCAAAGTTTGAAAACGATCGGAACAGTGTGCAAAAAAGAACCCAAATTTCGTCAGACAAAAAAATCGAAAGTGAAGTAAGAAGAGGCCAGTAATAAAAATATCAGTCATCATGGAAAATAATTTTTAACTGGATCTTTTCCATTTAAAATGTCATGCAAAAGTTTTTCCATCACATGGTGGGGGATATGGAAAGATATTTGTAGGAAGAATAATGATTAAATTTTTGAAATGCTTATTTGGTATGGAACCGCCTCAAAGACTTCACCGATTAAAATCAGAAAATTTCGACAAGAGTTAGACGATTTGGATTCGAATAAATCTAAACTTGGAGAAAGTTACGGGAAACTTCAAATAAATAAAACTTAAAAAAATCAAAAAGTTTCGGTATCGCCCGAGCAAAGTTACACTGCGTTGTCATAAAAATGTAAAGTTTTACTAGCACAAAATGAATGTTCTAGTTTCAACTCCACACTGGATGCAGGTATTGGCCGCACTAGATTACTTCTGCAGAGACAAAGCCCACACAAAAACCACCGTCAGTTCATCGGATCGGATTTGAATTGGAAAAAACCGCCTTTTTCCAATTAGACGAGGCCTCTGAGCGACAATCGCTTGTACGTACATATGCTTACGCTTTTTTTTCGTATTTCGCTCGCCGTGTCCAGAGACGTACATCGGGGTCGCCATTTTATGCCCCTTCCCCGAAAATAACAAATTCCCGAACATTACTTTTTAACGTTGGCCTATCCGCCTACCCCTCTTTGAAATATCCTCCGGCTTTTCCGATACCCCGCTTTCCGGCAAACGGTTATTTACTGTAATGGCCCACCCAGTAATATAGGCATTTAAACCCGACATCTGTTATTTCTATAGGCTATCGCTGAAAAGAGCCGCATTATAGAAGAACCGATGATTTATTACCTTAATAATGAGGGACTCAATATATTATATTCTAGATGTTCTTCGACCTGGTCACACGGTAGTGTTACATGCGAACCGTTTTATACTTAAGTGGAGCAAGACCAAACACAATATACATACATACATACATAGGTATATAAAAAAAAACATAAACAAATATCAAAAATGTATATGCATATACATACATACATACATATGTAGTTCGATCGTTCAAATGATCCCAAATATTAAGTCTATTTTATAAGTTGTAATATGTATATTCCGACTGACGCTTTAGGTCATTCATATTCGAATACAATTCAACTAATAAATTGTATCTTTACAAGAGCAAATTTTTGTCTTGTGAAATTTTAAATTGTATCTCTACAAGAACAAAAAAACACTTTCAATAATGTGCGCCAGTTGTAATATAACAGTTGAGTTTTGACAGCTCCGATATTGCGTTAATATTTGCCAGGTAATACAGATTTTTGTAATGAGTATCGTGATACGATAACTCGTATCACGTTATCGTATCACGATGTTTAAAATAATAAAAAAATGAGACTTTCCAACTCAATTTACTATTCGAGTGACGTATTCACCAAAAGCAGTACTGTGAATAGCCTAGATTCTGTTAATCATATACAAAAGTGGATGAAAGCATCGGATTATTCAATACACTATTGAGATTAGATTCAATACATATATGTTTATGGCAGACGCATGGAATAGTATGGAGATATTTAATAATATAAAGACCCGCGAACAAAGCGCACAGCCAATCAGAGTTAAGTGGTCCACATGGGCTAAAACTTTTGACCAATTAGAGGATCGTCATTCTGACCAATGGGTGCATTTTAAGCATCCGCTATTGGATGTGACATGCGACCGTGTCGGGGAGACGTGAGGAAGTGGGGGGGTATGTGGACACGTGCTCCTGATATTGAACGCGGAGCGACGTCAGACCGAGTGACGGGTGACGTCAGCGTCAGATGTACTGCGCGGGAGCGTAGACACATACACACATCCACAAACCCACACACACACACAAATATTCATTCATTATTTCGAATGGGTGAACGGGTTGGATTAACGAGCGTGTAATGCGCGCACTCAACTTTTTCTATTAATACGAGCGCACGCTCGCCTGTAAATTACCTTACATTATATTTATATATAACATATAAATTTATTTTAATTCGTGTATCAATTCCTTTTCGAAACCACCCGTTGAAATCAACGGGTTGAAACACTACTGGTTGAAGATCCGAAACAGTTGCTACAAATACCCTTGCTGTTAATACAGTTGGAAGAAGAATTGTATTGTTCTGTCAATAATATTTGTATTATTTAAAAATGTGTTGGTATTATGAAATAAAAAGGACGAGGGGCGGAGAGGCACCAAATATTTTTTTTTCTTCAAAACGCGGGGCCTAATATTTAGCAATATGTTTTTGGTAACCACTGCTGTAGAGCGTGGTTACCAAACACTTAGGGATTTTCATTAAATCTAAATATAAACAATTTAAAATTACATATTCCAAATAATTAAAATTAATACGCGGAAAAATACAAACGTAATTTTCTAGGTATAATAATATAATAATAAAATAATATAACAGCTATGTGAACCGTTCCCATCTACTTTATACAAACGAATTTTAATTGAAAATATTTTCAAAAAAACAGGAATTCACTGGCAAAAAAAGCTCTCGTCTAATTTTGACGATGTTATACTGAAAATTTTCCATGTGAGTACTTTTCTATAAATATTTATTTTTCTATAAATAAACGTTTTATAAGTTTATGATTTTCCCGTTTCAATTATTTTAATGAAATATAACACTTTTAACATACCCCCATACCATTTATAATTATAGACATACTCGTACATACGTATGTAACATATTTATATTATACAATTAACACACATAAAATATTTGTTTTTCGACACACTTACTGCGAAGAAATTTATTTTTTTAATTAAATATTCATATACAACAAATGCATGTATTTATTTTATGTAAATATTACATTTCACATTAGTCGAAATTTAAAGTATTTTCGGTATTGTACATATATTATGCACGTAAAACTATAGACATATTCCGTCTTCCTTATTCGAGCCATTTTTACAATGTTGTATTTTTATTTTTATTCAATCAAACGAATGTGCTATACAGCTTAAGAATTATTGTTAGTTCTATATAAGCTACATAATTATTAATTATATATGCACACTAAACACAACATACATTTCTATATGGTCAAACATCGTACATAAGTATTGTAAGTATTATACAAGGACAATACAAACAACGATCAACATTCACAGAGACATCTTTGAACAAATGAACAGTATAAATACCAATCAGTGAAAATCGAGATGCTTTATAACTCGATTATTTGCGAGAGAGATAGGACAGTAATTCTAATGGTATAAAAACCGGATTTGAGACAATAGTTTATTTATTTATTGAATACATATTTATTCAATCAATCATGCATACTCGTCTAATAAATATAAAGAATGTGCTTTATAGATCGATAATTATTTTAACAGGTATAAACCCATTAAAGACGACATATATAACGACTAACAACTACAGAGACATGGATGGAAAAAAAATGCAGCATTTTAATGGGTGAAAATCGAGATGGGATACGGTTGCCAATATATTGAAATCGTTTCAATGAAATCTAATAAATTGGAGAACTCTAATAGGAAACGATCGACCTCGGAGTCATATATCCAAAGTTTGGCCAGCAATACCCACCAGGAATACAACCCAGACCACACAAGAACTTTACAAAAAAAAAAGTACTATATAGTATTTATGTACATATATTATATATAGACACAAGTATCGGAATCATTTGCTGAAAATTCAATTCAACAAAACTTTTATGTGAAATGAAATATATAAGAGTAAGCGTTTTTGTATACAAATTATATATGTATGTACAACATACATACATATGTATTATGCCGAGTCAAACTGTTATAGGAATGCGAGATAGATTAAATAATTAAAATGTAAATACAAAAGCAAACGTTGCAATTTCAATAAAATTCGCTTAAATGCAGTTATTAATAATAATACGAAACCGTTGACGAATAATTAAATAAAACAATATATAAAATATAAATATAAAAAATGTGTATATATACATACATATGTATATACATACATATGTATATACATACATACATAAATATAAAAAGTATTACAATATAAAATTTATTGCAATATATATAGGTATACAGGAAGTTTGTCATACCAATTGGCGAAGTGAAACTAAAAACAAAATGAGAGACTATAGCAGTATGAACGTAATTCCCGTTCCCGTTCCCGTTCCCGTTCCCGTTCCCGTTCCCGTTCCCGTTCCCGTTCCCGTTCCCGTTCCCGTTCCCGTTCCCGTTCCCGTTCCCGTTCCCGTTCCCGTTCCCGTTCCCGTTCCCGTTCCCGTTCCCGTTCCCGTTCCCGTTCCCGTTCCCGTTCCCGTTCCCGTTCCCGTTCCCGTTCCCGTTCCCGTTCCCGTTCCCGTTCCCGTTCCCGTTCCCGTTCCCGTTCCCGTTCCCGTTCCCGTTCCCGTTCCCGTTCCCGTTCCCGTTCCCGTTCCCGTTCCCGTTCCCGTTCCCGTTCCCGTTCCCGTTCCCGTTCCCGTTCCCGTTCCCGTTCCCGTTCCCGTTCCCGTTCCCGTTCCCGTTCCCGTTCCCGTTCCCGTTCCCGTTCCCGTTCCCGTTCCCGTTCCCGTTCCCGTTCTCGTTCCCGTTCCCGTTCCCGTTCCCGTTCCCGTTCCCGTTCCCGTTCCCGTTCCCGTTCTCGTTCCCGTTCCCGTTCCCGTTCCCGTTCCCGTTCCCGTTCCCGTTCCCGATCCCGTTCTCGTTCCCGTTCCCGTTCCCGTTCTCGTTCCATGTGATGGTTGGAGCTCAGGTTTGTTTGCTCAGCTGGAGGTTTTTTCCCGTTTTTTTTCACAGCAAGCTTCCCGGACATGCTTACAACAAATCCTGGAAGTTGCATCGTAACCGGTTGAGTGATTTAGGAGCCTATACGAGACAAATTATTTTATATTAATTAAACTGAAAACTCGTTCAACTTCAGTCACCCCTAATGCACAAACACCAGTATACATATACATGCATATGTATTGTATATATGTATATAATATAATATTTGTACGAAAGATTTTCAAATAATAAAAAAGTAATAGGTATGCGGGTAAGACGTTTGAAACATTTGCGGAGATCTTTTGTATTCTGAGAAGAAAAAAATTGGACGACCAAACCGAAACTGGTGTGGGGAAAATTCGGGCAGGGGGAGGTTACGTACTATCAAACCTTTTAATTCATATTTTACGATTCCTTTGTTGCTTTTTGCTTTTTTCCTTCCCCATTGTAGACCTTATAAATTATTCTCAGAAGATCATTATTTTCTCGTAGACGTCGCATCTTCTTTTGTTTACGATTTACGGAAATTTTCCCGTGCACGGCGTCTACATAGTCCACTTTCCCTTCGTTATCCTCGACGATAATTAGCATCGATCGCAGCATCAGCAGCAGCAGCAGCAGCAACAACAGCGTAAGAATGCACTCACTCACTTCCCCATCCCTGCGACACCCTATGATGTAGTCTAGCGGAGTCTTGACTTATTCAAAGTCAAATATGTGCTGTGCAAATTTAGTATCATACTTGTTGGTGTGGAGTTTGTGGCCGGTAATTATGTTCACCTGAACTAAGTGGACCATAACGTGCTCAGCTGCCGGCAACTGCCTAATAACCTCACCCGACATCGTCCCACTGTGACCGTAACCTAACCCGTCTGAAACCTTAAAATCGTTTAAAAAATATATGAACGATGTAGCGTAAAAATTTTTATGTTATTTGTTTACTCGACATAAAAAGTTGTCACGAAATACATTTTTTTTTTGATTTTTAAATACTTTTTATTATTACTAAATGTTCACAATACATCTCATATCTATTTTAATAGCTACTGATCCACTGATCATTTTCTATTTTACAATTTTAATTTATTTTTGTTAGTAATCATAGTATTATATTATTCTAATGTTAATTCTGCTGTACACTAACAACCATACTAACACACTTATGAAGAGTCTCGGTAATTACAACAAAATGTCTATACCCTTCAGGTATAAACACAGATTACCTAAACAAAATCTGCTTTAGGTCATCGACTTTAGATAGTCTTTAATTAATATTATGTATTTAGATGTATTATGAGCATTTATAAGAATTGTAAATAGGGTTTGGAGCTCTTTTCCTATTATGCTGTATATTAACATTAGAATAATATAATACTATGATTACTAACAAAGTTAAATTAAAATTGTAAAATAGAATACTTGATTCTCGCTGCAAAGGATACAGAAATGAAAAAGGGTCAAATTGAAGTTAAAAAGGGTCAATTTGAAATGAAAAGGGGTCAATTTGAAATGAAAAGGGGTTAATTTGGAATGAAAAACCTATATCAATGTGATGAAAATAATAAAAAAATCATTAAATGTAATAAACCGGAAGTGGGATTTTTTCCTCTTATAAAAGTCTTTTTCCACACTACTACATTTTTTATGTATTGACTTAGAGTGTATAAGGTTTTAGTTATAATACATAGCCCTGAAGTGTTAATTATTTTTAAAACAATATTTCAATGGTTTATTTTGACCTTTCAAATTATTTTTATCTGCTTGATATTTTATGCTTATAATATCTATCATTTATTTTTAATGAAATCCGACAACCGGAATTCGAAATTTTGTCTTGTTTGAGTTTCCCTACATGGGCGCTCAAACCTTATTGAAAAGGCTCTCATTGTCGACATGTGTGAACGTATATGTGTTACATTACCGAATTTTGTTTTTTATGCATCTTATATTCCCCAAATATATAGATAAAGTCGTGAATTGGTCACATCCAAATTTTTTTTCGATAAATTTTTACAAATGTTGAGATGTTATCAAATCAAAATGTAAGCAGTAAAGCCACAGCCAAGTTGAAAAACGATTTAAATTTCTGGTGTTTATAATAAATAAATAAAATATGCTTACAGGTTAATTATCACCGTGAGATAAATTGGATCTCTTACCTTCAAAGCAACCTAAAAAGTTTAATATAATATTAAAAATGAACGCACCGGAATTATTAAAGTTGAAAAGCTATATAAAACAACGTGAAAATTTACCATCTATGTGTAGTCTCCATATCAGTAATTCAAGCGCCTTTGACAATCATCTTCTTCAATACATTTGAAAAGGCTGCACTTCATTTAACAAACTGATATTTATTTTCGATGCCATTTAATTATGTATTTTTAAAATTCAAATTCATTTTATACAAAAACAAATGAATTTATTTTTCACACGCGAAAGAAAATTTAAACACAAGTAAATAATTTAAATTAATATAAAAAAAACACGTACTGAAATCACTTTTTAATCACTAGTAACTAATCCGAATGATGATTTATCTGAACAAAATACCCAAATGTTGCGTACAAAGTGCGGATTCGCAGACAATATTATTCAATACAACTATGGTCTGTATTGGATTGCGATTAATTTTCTTAAAAATTTGCAGCTTCAATATGCGATCGATATCGTTGTTTCGATTGCTATTTTTAAAACTTATTTAAACGTTCAATATTCGCGTACAATTTTTGCCTACTGTGAAGCTCGTACGTTTTCGTCGACTGAAATTAAATAAAAATAAACACATGAATTAAACATACATATTCAGTTCAAATGTACGCTCATACATATTTTAATGTGCATCTGAGATGTTTTCTTTCGTTTGATTACATTTGTCAAAAACTATAGTTCCACAGTTAATTCAGTGAGACGTGCCAATTATTTGAAGACTATTTACTGTTGTTATTTATCTTGAATAAGATCAAACTATGGAATAAGATCAACAAGTGTTGATAACATTATTGAAATCGGAAGTATAGCTTTTATAGCTCGCTTTAAAACAATATAATATTTTATAGCGTGGACAGATGGTTAGCATATTATTTTTTCGAGCAGAGTGGGTCACGAGTTCGAGTTCCATTAGTGTCCCGCTGCTGGCCAGACCTTGGTTTATGACTCCAGGTCGATCGTTTCTTATCAGAGTTTGCCAATTTTTTTTATTTTCATTGAAACGGTTCCTCTGAAAAATTAGCAACTCCTTTCCCATCTCTCTTGCTAATCTCAAGTAATTCAGCGTTTTGAGGTTTGCCGATTTGATTATAAAATGCTGCAAAAATTTCTCCATAGATGACACTGTGGATGTTTGTATGAATTCGCATTGTATAAAATGCTTATTTTATTTTATTTATACCAGGAAGGCCTAATAAGTAAACCCAATGCGCCTTGTATCTGTATAAGTGCACTCGTCGAGCGATCTGTAAAGGGAAGTGATCATGTTCTATGAAATAAAAAATAAAAATAAAACTAAAATTATATATAATTAAAAAAAATAAGGGATGCAATAGAATAAATCGAAGAGTTAGATAGATTAGCCAGCCAAATAGCTCAGTGATTAGCGTATAGTACTGTAGCATATGCTTAAAGGAGCCGCCGTTATAATTGGTTTTCAAGAATTATATCCAGGCTTAAGTGCTGTCGCCTAGCAATGAAGACCCCCGAATGGACTTAGTGGTAGGTAACGGCACCCAGCCACTTCCCGCTAGAGTTCTCAGAACTGACAGCGCGAGACCGTGCGACTGCATATCTAGTACGTGACCAGTGGCGGACTGGGACTAAAATCAGTGCATGCCAGGAGTCAAAGGGGGCCCCCCAATGTTTAAAAAAATTCCCCCCCCCCCCCCCATATAACAAAATTTTCTTCTTTCCATCACGCTAAAAAATAAATAGAATTTTCAAAAATCGAAATATACAAATTTAGGTACAAGAAAAATGGCAAAAGCAAAATAGATCCATAAATTACATTGTATATTTCGTTTTAACCCTTGTCCCAGGTAAATAAAATGCATCATAAAAGAATTCGGCATAAAAGTGGCTTTTACTTTCGGTAGAAAACAATCAGGGACGTCATTTCAGCTTTTTCTTGGGGGGGCAGGCAAAGATTGGTCAAATTGAATTTTTTTTCAAAAAATCTTTTTTATATCGGAATAAAAATGGAAAATATTCTTTGCATACACCTTATTGAGTTATAAAATATGAAAAAAATAAGCTTATTTTTGAAAAACTTATTATAAAAAAATATTATGTAAAAAGGGAAAAAAGCGCCGCAGGCGAAAATTTTTTTCTACAAATCTTCACATGGCCGACAAAAATCGACCATCAAACTGAGTCACCAAAAAACTCTCAATTAACTTAATTTCTACCGACTGTCTTTTCACTTTATCTATGTACATATGTACATGTGTACGTAATAACAATAGATAAAGTTTTGTGATCATGCGAAAATTCGAACTCAGAATCGATCACTGATCACATTTACATAATGTAGAAAAATGTGTTTTTTTTTAAAAAAAAAGCTAAAAAATTTTTACTCCACCCCTGAACGTATCAAGCTGAAAATTTATATTTGTATTCTTTATGTACTAAATTTGATAAGGTTTTGGTCAGGAAGCAATTTTATTAAATAACTAATTTTTTGGACCGAATTCGTTATACATGAAGTTTAAATCCATCTCATTCGTTGTTTTATGAGAGAATGGACGTCTGTAAATAAAATAAAAATACAAGAAATAAAACCATTTGTGATTGAACCGATTCCGTAAAATATTAATTTAAAACTTTTCTTGAAAACAATAAATATACGAACTTTCGGAAAAATAAGCGTTACACATTTGTTTTTGAGACAAAATAAAGTAAAGGGGACCTTTCCCCCTAACCCCCGTATGCCCTCCCCCCAAATTACGTCCCTGAAAAAAATGCATAATATTTTCAATTAATGTTACTCGAAAATCGGGATTTTGGGGAGGGGGCCCCTATCCTATATTTCTATTTACATGGATGTGTCTAGATTAGGAATAGATTTTATATTCGGAAACTGTTTAAAATTGTGTATTTAAATCTTATTATATCGTCGAAGTATAATCAAATGTTATTTTAAAAGTATAAAGTAAATTTAAACCGCTGGTTGATGATGAATCGTCCTATCAAAATTGTTATAAGCAATTCAGTTTATATTATTCACGGAAATTTGTTTATTACCATTTTTATTTCAGTAGGTAGTTGTTACATAGGTATTGGTATATACATAATATTGACGTTGGAAATGGGCCCGGCAAAAGGGCCCACGCAAGTGTTGAAACTTACATTTTGAGCCTAATAAAAAAAGTAAACCGATCCTTGGGCTGTTAAAGCAGGTATTAGTTGTTTTTGTATATCGTAAGAAATTTGTTTTGTTGAAATACCCAAACTTTAGGTCTATTTACACACGTGAAATAGTTAAAAAGTTATTTAATTTTACTGAGGGCCCCTATTTTCTAATAGATAGTGGGGCCCACATGCCATCGGGCATGTTCGCTTATATGGCCAGTCCGCCACTGTACGTGACTATACATAGGTAAACAAACGTGTCGAGGAAGATGCACTGAGCGACCTGCCCTTTATAAGCAGGTACTTAAGCCATTCCAAGGCATTCTGGACGGAGCACTGGCAGTGCGTGGATCTCCTTAATCACCCAATGAATCATGTGAAGTGACTTTGCCTTTTATTTAGATCCTCCACCCACCCCTACGCAACAATACTAACAACTGAGGGGGCATAGGTTTGAGGCCAAACCTTGGATATATATGACTCTGGATCGATCAGAGTTTGCCAAGTGCACTCGTCACTTTGGAGCGATATGTAAATGTTAATATTGTTCCATGAAATAAAATATTATAGGTTTCTCTCAGACTAAGACAACATCTATGTATGTAGATCCTAAACTTTTTCAGTTAATCTATCCACGGACACTGGTTAAGATCTCATGGCGTCATTCGTCTTATTTCATAGTGTATGTTTTGGTGTGATGAATAATTTTGAGATTATTTGATTAATTTCCCAGGTGGGATGAGGAGGCTTTTCCGACTTTTCCGAGGGGCAGACAACGTTGAATTTCAGCCGCTAATTCGACTGATCAAATATGTATGGTATGCCAGTGGGAAACCGGATGTGGAAATCGATAGGGGAGAGCCTATGAATAATAAGCCGCGGACGTCACTCAAAAGGCACGCAGACACCTCAAGGCGGCCGCTCCAGGGCGGCGCCGACATCTAACTAATTCCCTTCTGCTCCTACGAGTGTGGCGCCGAGATTGCTTTTGCAGCTCACGCTAAGTTACTATATTATTCGGAATAGCTGTAAATTTAATTCCACTCGTTAATTATTGCAATGAAACTCCTCCGATCTGGACCTCGACTAAGACGTAAACATATGAGATTTGAATTTTGAATTGAATCACGTCTTGTATTATCCCAATGAAAACAGCCCATCAATCAAACTACACAGTATGTAAATATTCACAATTTTTTATATACATATAGATTGATTGATTGCTTCAAACAGTCCATCATTCGTTTATAACTTAAGGTTTAACAAAATTCAACTTACATACATACATCCATACATACCGTGCAGAGAAATCGTATCACTTTCAATTGTTCGATGTCTTCGATTTTTTTTAATTACATGAAGCTATACATGAGTTTTTTTAGTTTTATTGTTTGATTTCAACTATTTAACATGTTTTACGATTAAAAAAGATTAATTAAATTTTTAAATTAAGGCGAGATACGAATTAAAAAAAAACATGCACAATAGGGCATTTTTCTTATATGTATTTCAAATGTCTCTAGCTAAAATATTATAATATTAGAGTATATATTTTTCTATGAATTAAAATACATAGGCAATGGACATATGACAACAATAAATAGTAATATAATAATTACTAGACAATCCACTTGCTTTTATGACGACATCGATACCTGCCGGCTCGGACAATACGATTTTTTTTAGTATGTCGTTCGAAATTTCTTCAAACCATACATTTTCAACAGTTTTTTTAACTCATAATTTGTCCCAGGGTGTTGTTTTTATTCCCTTTGCTTTATAATAGCCCATAAATATTCGATAGGCTGTAAGTCGGGACTATTATCTGGTCATTTTAGTGATGAATATCTACTTTCTCTTTGTATTTTTTTATTTGAAAAAAAAATAGCCGTCCAAACTTAATACAATACTGTTAAATTTGTTTGATGATATCAATCACTTATTTTAAATACAATAAATATCATTTTTGCCCGATGATAATTTGCAAAATCGGCCTGAACTTTGAAGTCGGTTGACGGTTGAAAGATGTTGCTCAATAGAAGGCGGCGAAAATTTACAATTTTTTTTCATAGTCTGTAGTCTTCACTGTGCCATTGAAAAATCGTAGCACCCCCATGCCGTAATACGAAAAACATCCCCAAATCATTTGGCCGCCCGGTTTTCAACTATTCTAGTAACACACCGATAGCTGAAATGTTCGTTCGGCTTTCTCCTCATCTAATTTATTCTATCGGTGTCGCCAAGATTACACTTGCTCTCGTCAGTAAAGATTACATTCTCCCAATAATTAAACCATTTTTTTCCTGGTTGTCGAAGTTGTGTCCTTATAATTTCGACGATGATGTCTTTTCCAGTCGTTTGTCTGAATTCTACTCTAATATCCTGGGCAGTTTTTAAACGATTCCTTTAACACGAACGTTTTATCATCCCATCTTCTTGAGGGGTTGTTTTCTTTGCGGTACGACTACCTGGCTTGCAAATACCCGGTTCCGTTTCTCGATTATTTTTGAGGAAATGTGCTAAACGTATCCGTTGACATCTCAACTGCAACTTAATTTTTCGTGTGGACAATCCTTCTGAAGATAGCGAAATTATTTGCCAATTTTTCGTCACGTCAAGTTTCGCACAATTCGCCATGTTTCGCACAAATCGCAGTTACTCACTCGAAATCCGCACAGTAACTTAATAGAATACCTCGAATGTTCGAAATACTACCCTTTTGAATAAAAAAAGACTATTTTAGAAATTAGGGGATCTTTTACCGAGAAATTCCAAGATTTCAAAGTATTTGCAGGTGATGCGATTTCTCTGCACGGTACTGTATAACTATTCCATTAAATCTGAATCATATATTCGATTTCCGTTATATTGGAAGGAAATTGATGATGATGATGATGATAATATACAATGTAAATACTTTCAACCCAGAATGTCACAATGTCCAAATCTGCAATGTGATATTCTGAGTTATATACAGTCGGCAATTTTTATATTTTAGCTTATTGATTATGTATTCCCATGCTCAAATAAAATGTTGAATTTAAAGAATTACGTCATTAACATTTATGTACATGCAAATCATACATCATCTCCTGCTGGATGAAAGCCTCACTAACACGCTACCATTCGTCTAATTTTTATCAATTCTCATCCATCTCACTCCACACATTTTTTTGATTTCATCCACCTATCTTCCTTGTGATCTTATCTTGCGTACCATTCAAAAACTTGTCAACCTTTTATCCAATTTTTTAAGCATATGAGCTGCCTATTTCCATTTCAATCTCTTCACTCGCTGATTTGTCTCAAAATGTTAAATCGTTTTTATTAAAAGTTTTGATTTTTTAAATTTACAATCTAAAAATAATATACGACCCAAGTATGATTCATTTTAACGAGTCCGTTATGATTCATTTTGACAGATAAGAGATGGTTCAAATTGGTTGTTTTGCGCTAGGACTCCATGTGTAGAACAATAACTATAGGTCGTTTAGCATTTTTAATGGGTTGCGAAATACTTTTAAAAAATATTCGTATGATAATAAAATACTAAACTTATGTATGTAATTGAGAAAAATTGTAAAAAATTGAAAGTTCTACAAGTTTTTTTTATTTTTTTATTTTACACATAAATATGTATGAATGTATATGCACATACATATGTATATACCAAGAAAACCTAACAGGTAAACCCAACGCGGCTTCCTGGCCAGAATCATTGTACATTTGATACAAGTATTATGGGTACTATACAAAGTAAATACATATCAATTGACACCTACAGGAATGTACGTAGATCTATGGTCAATTTTGCATGTAAATATGCAGTATTTTAAAACAATTCAATTCAATTCAATTCAGACAGTCAAATTTGTAATTTTGCAGCGTTTTGTACAATTCAGTGAAATTCAAGATGGTAAAAACTTGAAATTTGCAAGAAAATGGCAAAGGTTGTCAATTTGTTCGAACTGTTTCATTGAAAATCAGATAAATTGGCAAACTCTGATAGGAAACTATTGAACTGGAGTCACAAATTTACGGTCTGGCCAGCAGAAACCATTGGGATTTGAAGCCGTGACCACTTTGTTAGCAAAGCATTATATGCTAACTACTAGTCTATGTTGCTGGTTATATAGTAGGTATGAACGCTATTTAACCTTTATCTAAATGACTTGCATTAAGATTTTTCCAATATGAATATACAATGAGCAATTCATTGAAATTCAAAGTGATGGGGCACTTCGCTTTAGTTTTAGCAAAAGCACTGAGTCACTGTGTGCATTCTGGCATTGAAATAAAAAAAAGAAAATCCAAGTAAACCATACACTGAACGTACTACAACCCTTTTCATCAATATGCATACATGTACGGGTCATAGTTTTCAGCTTTACTTCATAATATAAACTGTATTCCTAAACAGATTGCAGCCTGAAATGACCTAAGGCGCAGCCTGTTTAATATAATAGCAGTAAGATTTGATGCTCTCTAAAAACGTACTCAAAGCAAGGGTATTAATAATATCGAACGTTTTTACTACTATCGTAATTATCGAAATTAAATCACGATATTATTCCAACTTATGAAGTCTTATGTATATATGTTTGTTACACCGATTATAGGTACACGTAATAGTGTTGTATCCGATGACATATGTACATATCATCGCATGGTTGTTGGCATATTAAGTTATTAAATAAAAATAAACAACCACTTCCGGTTGAGGGATGCTTACCAAACTTTATACATAACTTAGTATTAAACTTACATAAACTTGTAAATATGAAATTTCAGTTTAAACATAAAAAAACCTCGATTATCTAGAGTAAAAGTACTACTTCCGGTTCAGATAAAAATATTTAAAATATATAAGGTTATAAAAATTATTATTTATATTACATGTAAAAAAATTTCAGTCCGATTCGGTTAGCGGTTTGGGAGATAATTGAATTCAAAAACTTAAAAAAAGAGGACACCTATAAGGGGAGGTACCATTTCCGGTCAACTTAAAAAATTAAAAGAAATGTGTCGTCGATCCGATCCACACGCGGTCAAATTTTTTTCAAATACCTTTTAAATATGTTTATATGTAATTGATTAATACGAAAAAAAGGTGAAAACTACCTACATACCTACCTAGATGTAAACAATATAACACACCAAAAGAAAAATTAATCAATTAATTAAATAAAATTTCAATAGATGGCGGTAAATTCCCAGTCAAGTGTAAGCCAAAGAGAGGAACGGAAACGGGAAAAAACAGGAATGATTGGCATTGCAACGCAATAATTTCAAATGTTTTTAGGATAAAATAAACAAATAATTGAATAATTTAAAAATGTGTTCGCTGCCTGTGTTTTTTCGACAAATGGGAACGGGAACGAGAACGAGAACGGGAACGAGAACGGGAACGGGAATTGCAAGGCATGCCGGGTTCAGCTAGTATATATATGTATATATATATATATATATATATATATATATATATATATATATATATATATATATATATATATATATATATATATATATATATATATATAGATATATATATATATATATATATATATATATATATATATATATATATATATATATATATATATATATATATATATATATATATATATATATATATATATATATATATATTTATTAATTTAACATATTAGCCACAGTGACATTACAGAGATCTCATAAAATCATAAAAAAAAAAGAAAAAACATAGATAAAGTAATAACAATCATTAATATTTATAAAAGGCAAAATCAACCACTGACATTCCTCAATAACCACTCAACCAGATTAGTATATTTTATATTGAAGAGGTCAATTTCACCAGAAATCCTGTTAAGCAGATATATCGCTCTAGATATAGGAGCCGTTGACAACATATTTGTGCGAGCCACAGGAGGAACAAACAAATCACGATTTCTTAAGTCCCTGAATTTACAAGGTGCATTAAACCTTAATTCCTTTAGAACCTGAGGATTGTGTATTATCCCATTCAACAGCTTAAAAAAGTGTCTTCCCAGTAACATATTCCGACGAGACTTCAATGAGTTGAAACCTAGGAATGCACTAGGATATAGCCAAGGATAATAACCATACTGTTTCAAATAAAGATATCTGAGAAACCGTTTTTGGATTCTCTCAATCTTCAATGAATGAGTTATATGGGTAGGATTCCATATAATAGAAGAAAATTCTAGAATACTACGTACTAAAGATTCATAAAGAATTTTAAGCACCAACGTACTCTGGAAAGGTTTGCTAACTCTTAGTAAGAATCCCAGCATTTTTGTTGCACGCAAACAAATATTGTCTATGTGTCGTTTAAATTGAAAATTATTCGAGAACAAGACCCCCAAATCACAATATTCATCTACAAACATATATATATAAATATATATATATATATATATATATATATATATATATATATATATATATATATATATATATATATATATATATATATATATATATATATATATATATATATAAAAGTTTTATTTATATATATAATAAAAGTTTTGACGGTCCTGAGATCGCCAATGCTTTTGCTTCATTTTTTAGCTCTGTCTTTGACCAGAGAAAACCATCCCTTAATGCTAGTTTGGCTTCACAAATTGGTACTGAGGGTGTCGGTATAGACATTCCGCGGGTATCGCTGGGAGATGTTAGGATGGCTATTATGAAGCTGAAGGGGTCTGTTGGGCCTGACGGTGTGCCCCCTGACGTATTAAAGGTATGCTGTAATTCGCTTTTAGAGCCTCTTCAGTTTATTTTTAACCTTATTCTTGCTTCTGGTAATTATCCTGAAAAATGGAAATTATCTAGAGTCATTCCTATTCATAAGAGTGGCTCTAAAAATGAGGTTGAAAATTATAGACCTATTGCTATTATCTCGGCTATTCCCAAAATTTTTGACATCATCCTTCACCGTTTGATTCTTGCGCAGTTTAAAAGATTATTGTGTGATGAGCAACATGGTTTTACACCCTGTCGTTCCACTACCACTAATCTCGCCTGCTTCACACATTTGATCATGTCTAAAGTTGACGTTGGTCAGCAAGTTGATGTAGCCTACTTTGACTTTCGTAAAGCCTTTGATCAAGTCAATAATGACGCTCTTTTGATCAGGTTAGCTGAAGTGGGTTTTTCAACGCGTCTTCTTAAACTCTTTGCTTCTTATCTTAGTGATAGGAAGCAATTTGTTAGATATGGTCTTTATGAATCTCCTTCATTTTTTACTCGATCTGGTGTTACTCAGGGGTCCACTTTAGGCCCATTACTATTTACAATTCTTATTAATAACCTCCCTAGAGTTTTATGTAATGCATCATGTCTCTTGTTTGCTGACGACGTTAAATTATTTTTTGCTGTCAAGGATGAGAGGCAAGCCTCTCTCCTTCAAGCTGATATTAACGCTGTCTTGGAGTTCAGTTCTAGTTTAGGCCTTGAACTTAATTTAAACAAATGTGCAATTATGAGCTATGGACGTGCACATTCACTCTATTGTCACGGATATTCCATTAGATCCGTCTTGTTGAAGCGTGTGGAATCTATTGTCGATTTGGGTATCACTTTTGATCCTCAGCTCACCTTTCACAACCATATCAAAAAAGTCGCTGACGTTTCCTTTCGTCGACTTGGATTTGTTTTGAGATATGCAAGATTATTCTCCAATCCTTTGTCTTCTCGCTTGCTTTTCAATTCGCTTGTGAGAAGTAAGCTAGAGTATAATGCGATTGTGTGGAATCCGCATGAAGCAAATTACTCTCTGATGATTGAGAAAGTGCAAAAAGCATTTCTTCGTTTCCTATATAGGAAAGAATATGGGTATTACCCATATCTCTACCCCACTCCTTTCCTTTTGGGCATGCTTGGGTATAATTCCCTTGAACTTCGGAGAAACTTCTCATTAATTCGTTTCGTTCTCCTGCTCTTACGTGGTAATACGTCATGCCCGTTGTTGCTGGAGCAGTTGGGGCTTTATGTCCCTATTCACTATGTGCGTGGTAGACATCATCATTTGCTGGCTGTACCTCCTGCCCGCACAGTCCTTTTTCGAATGGCTCCTATTCCAAGAGCTATCCGACTTCTTAATGAAATCGTTGCTGCCGAGACTGAATGTGATATTTTCCACCTTAGTGAGCGTAAATTGTCGGAAATTACTCTAACCCATTTATCTGGTAGTCTGCGCTCATCATTGTTTTCATGATTGATTGTGATTTATGAGTGAAATTTTGATTAACTCTCTTCCATTTGGGCCTTACAGGGATGTTTTGTATTTGTAGTTGTTTCTTACATATTTATTGAAACTGGCTGTAGGTGCAAGGCATTCCTTATGCTATATTTTATTTGATATTTTTACTTTATCTGTTATTATAAATGCTATTTTTTATGTATGTATGGATGTATTTATGTTTATGTTTAATTGTTATTTTGTTTTTTTTTCTTTTTTGTGTTATATTTTTTGACCATTGTGGCGCTTTAGGAATTCCTGTTATGCCACAATGGTCTGTTTAAAATAAATAAATAAATAAATATATATATATATATATATATATATATATATATATATATATATATATATATATATATATATATATATATATATATATATATATATATATATATATATATATATATATATATATATATATATATATATATATATATATATATATTATTTCGCATGGGTGCCAATTTAAATAAATTAAAATATTGTTACGTACGCCGTGGATTGAGCGAATTGTACTTAGACCAACGGATATATGTTATCGGTTAACTAAATGCATGCACTTACTTCCAAAGATTATATCTGGACTCTAAGTGCATTTAGGCTAAACAATGACCGTTATTAGTTATTTCTCAGAATCGGTATGGGAAGACCCAATCTCTTGGAAATACATATCCGAATACGTGACTATACAACAGGTAAACAGATTAGGCGTCCTGAGAGATCTACCCTTTATAAGGCGGTACGTAGGCGATATAATTCATTCTGGACGGAGCAGTGACAGTGTGTGTAACTCCTTAATCATCAATAAATGCTGTGAAACGACTGTTGGCTTTTACTTGGATCCTGCACCCACCCGTACGCAACAATATCTTTGTATACGTTTTAACAGTGACGTATGTACGTACATATGTACATATGTACATATGTATGTCGAATCGAAGCGACTATTATAGTACGGCGAGCATTATCTCATACAGACAGAAACACAGACACACAGACAGAATAGCGATATTTTATATATGATATAGATACGTAGAGATGTACATCGAGTCAATCTGAAAGTTCAACCTTGGGAATGTTGTATGTATGTGTGCGATCTCGGATGCTTCAATCTTAGCCTTTATCGTTAGACTATACATATGTATATTCCGTTAGGTGGGGTAGAAGTGGGGTCGTTAACGGCAGTGGGTCGGTGGGTCGGTGACGCGCTAACGGGCGCGTTAACTCCAATTGAGGGCCAAGGGGTGGCTCCTCTTAGCCGTATCGCGGCTGGACATAAATCTTTTTCCTTGTTTAGGAATTTATCTTGTCCGCGGCTATAAATTCGCGTTAGGACGAACACCACCCCCTCCCCTCCGAATCCCATACAACACCCGTGACTGCTCGTCCTGCCTATATTTTCTGTATGTAAGCGATTATTTTTATATATGGCCTCTTCCCTTCTTACTGCTTTTTATTTAATTTGACTAGGTGGTTGGCACGTCATTCGATGGTTGGTGCTCAAATATCAAGCCAGTAGTACGATTCAGTTTTGAAAAGTCCAAACTGTTCCAATAATGAGTTGCTACCGGAAATATGTATACTCATTTATGCCGGGAACCTTACAGTTTAGAATAGTTTATTAATACTAAGATTGCTTTAATGATAAAATTGAAGTTGTAATCATATTAACAATGAAATTGTAATGTAATCCATACAGTTAAGAATAGTTTATCAATGTATGATTGTCCATAGATGAGTTTATGTATTCACAGAAATGAACTTTTCAATCATCAGATAAATTAAATCAGCTGATAACTAAAAATAAAACTATCACTGATTGATCTGTGTATTGGTTAGAAAGTTTGTTTTGAAGAAATAAACAATGAAATTTGAGGTTATAGGTAGCTGTTGAACTAATTGTATGTGATGTATGTATGTAAGCTTATTGTAAAAAACTAATTGTATGTAAGCTTATTGTAAATCATATTAACAATTAGATACAACATAACTTCTTATTGAATACTTATCTCGCAGATAAAACTCCGTGAAGAGATATACTTTAAGCCGTGAAATGTCAGATTTGACACATTTGGCCATAAATCAATATTTTTTTTTTTTTTTTTTTATTTTATTTCATACCAGGAAGGCATTACAGGTAAACCCCAATGCGCCTTCCTGGCCAAATTACAAACAATACAGCATTTTTTATTATATAAGTCACTAAATTACGAGACAGTGACTTAAACTCGACAATTAACGAGACATCTATGAATTGTACATACATTTTTATTGTAATATTTACATTTATCATACTCAAATAGTGGTGACATAGTGGGTAGGAAGGATTTTTAGCCAATTTTTAATCGGGAATCGTTTCAACAATGAAATCAGAGAAAATTGGCAAACTCTGATAGGAAACGATCAACCAGGAGTCACAAATCCTGGTCTGACCAGCAGCATTACAGATATACTAAGAAAAATTCTTTTCAATCGAGGTCAGCTCAAGGGATCGAACTCGGGGCCTCTCGTGTTAAGCAGAAGCTTAACGACCGAGCCACGCTGCTGGCTATATATATATATATCATGTATTACCCTACAAGAAGCTACACGCCAAATTTGAAATTTATATATACATATGAGAGTTAAAACTATAAATATTTAAATATTAGAGATAACGAGAACCTATAGAGAAAATTTTATAAAATATAGAGTGAATTATAGGCGTTTAAACAATTAAAATGTGATATGGCCATATCAAGGCGAAAAAGTTGGAAGACACGGGACGAACGCTTGTTAAACGTCAAGAAGGTCTACGTGTCCCATTTTTAAAACGCGTTGTATACGATATTTTATCTCCATCGTAATGGCAGACGATACATTAACGTATATTGATGACCAAAATGAGCAATATGGCAAAGTATGAAAACGATCGGATAAGAGATAAAAATGACCACTAACACGAAAGCCATGTGAAACGTAAAAGAGGTACGTAAAAACGATGAACATGACGTATTACCACTGAGAAAAAGCTGGAAAACAAATCAAAATAGCGAAAAGTTATTCAAAAATAAAGATAATTACACCCAAGCATGCCTAATAGAAAAGGAGTGGGGTGGAGATATGGATAATGGCCATACTATTTCGTACATAGAAAACGAACTGAAGCGTTTGCATTTTCTCAATTACTAGAGAGTAATTTGCTGCATGCGGATTCCACACAATAGCATTATACTTTAGTTTGCTTCTAGCCAGCAATATGACTGAGGGTATGGGGGAGAGGGTGTAAGGGTGGGTTTGAAAACATATATTCCCCCTTTGCAAAACCAACAAGAAAGTGTACCACCTCAAACCGTTAACCTTGTAAATACATTTTTTTTTAATTTCAATTAATCATGCACACTTGCCTAACAGATTGCTCCAAAGCGGCGAGTGTGCTAAACAGATTAAGACTCGATAAATTATATATTACATACATATATTAAATACATAATTATTACATACATACACATGTCAATCGAAACAAAACCTGACATATATGGTCAGAAATTAAAAACATTTTCACATTCAATAATCAGCCACAGAGACACCTATCTCAGAAATCTGGCGAAACCTGAGATATAACAATAACTCAAGGTTTGCAATAGAAAATTGGATAGGACAAGCTAATTTTACAGGAACTGTTTCAATGAATATCAGAAAAATTGGCAAATTCTGATGAGAAACGATCGACCTCGAAAAACGAAGGTCTGGCCAAACACGAGACTCTAGTGAGAATCGAACCCGTGACACCGTGCACAAAGAATACAACACTCATCACTAAACCACGCTGCTGGTCACCATATATGGATATATGTATAGTGTCAGGTAAATATTTGACTTTCCTATAAATTTCCAAGCTGAATATCATTAACAAATAATAAATATTGATAATTTCATAATAATTGATGCATACTTAATGTGCATACATATATTTTAGTGTAAATTGAGCTATAGGGTTGTAACATAATTGACACTACAAAACGTTTGAATACCGTCTCATATTAACTAATTTCAAACTGTGCTTTGAATTCAAACGTTTGAGACATGTATTTTTTTAATTGGTATAAAATAATTCTTCGACGTTACAAAAATACTTATTACTGTGTATGGAAAATCTAAGCAAGCGGTACATATCTACTATATAAATACGCTTCCGCTTATTTTAAATTATTCACATTCGCCATTCATGAATTCAATTTAAAAATGCAGAACAATCCTTTCGCTGACGGACGCCCACTTTATTATTTGATTTTATTATTTTTTTATTTCTACGTCCAATTTGATACAGCTTGTCTCTGAACGTTCGTAAAATTGAAACAAAGATTTTCACCAACGCTAAATGAATTTTCTCATACCATTTTTTAAACAACAAATACACATAAAGTAAATATAATAATTTTGATAAAAATAAAATTAGAAAACGATAAAATAATTAAGTACATATTCTTCTCAAATATTAATGCTTTTTACATACCTCCTTTACGTTTCACATGGCTTTCTTGTCAGTGGTCATTTTTATCTCTTATCCGATCGTTTTCATACTTTGCCATATTGCTCATTTTGGTCATCAATACACGTTAATGTATCGTCTGCTATTACGTTGGAGATAAAATATCGTATACAACGCGTTTTAAACACGCGGAAAGTAAATCTCCCTGACGTTTAATAAGCGTTCGTCCCGTATCTTCAACCTGTTCGCCTCGATATGGCGATATAAGATTTTAATTGTTTAAACGCCTATAATTCACTCTATATTTTATGAAATTTGCTCTATAGGTTCTCATTATCTCTCTTATATATTTAGGTCACTCATATTGTTCAGAACGTTGATAGTGATATATGCGATCATCAGAAGATGCTGGCCGTATATTCGATTTTTATGACTACCTACGCTGCTAATTTAAGGAATTGCAATTGCAAGTTTGCTTTTTACCTGCATACTAGAACAATTTGAAATCTTTAATAACTCATAATAAATCAATTCGAAATCTTTAGTAAATAATAAATAAATCTTTTTTTTTCATAATCAGACATAATATTAGTTATAAAGGTTTTAGATTTAATACTAGTAAAAATATAATCTATTTAAATGTATAAAAATAAATGTATGTGTGTGTGTGTCTCGAATAGGTTCCTAAACCACTGAACCGATTACGATGGAACTTTCAGGATTTGTTGTATGCATGTCCGGGAAGATTACTGTGAAAACACTTGAAACGCGATATACAAATCCGCCAACTCCAACCATTAATTGAAACACGACTTCTGCCAACTGAAGAAAGCAAATTCGTAAAAAAAGGAACATTTACATTACCAGTGTTTCTATTGATAGGTAAAGTAGGAAACTACCATTTTATACATTTAATTAATTATGCCACCCAAACGAAAAGCGATTGATCATTCTACATATGTACACCTCAAGCACGAAAGAAAAAGGCATCACGAGTTTCAGAAACAGACGAGCAACGGGATGCAAGACTGGAAACCAATCGAATACGCACCACTCAAGCCCGTGCGTCTGAATCAAAAGAACAACATAATGCAAGACGAGAAACCGATCGAAAACGCACTGCTCGATCCAGAATAACACTGCACACAAAATTTAAATCCATAGATGTCTCAATGGATTTATTCTGTAATTGATTAATTAATTGTTATTTCGTGTTCTTCAACTTCTGGAAATACAGTGATTTATTTATTTTATTTTATTTTATTTTTTATTTAATTTACACCAAGAAGGCCTAACAGGTAAACCCAATGCGCCTTCCTGGCCAAAGACAATTATATAAACATATATGTACACCATCCATATATACACAAATACTTACACGTATACACAAATACACATATACATATACACATACACATACATTACATACATCCATAAACATACAAACATTATACATGCATATACACATAAACACATAAATAAAGATAAATTACTCATATATATATATATAAAAATAAAAAAATAGCATACATATATAAATAAAGATAAAACCAACATACATACACATTATGCTCAATAATAAAATTACAAAATGAAAACAACATGTGTAAATATGTATGTAGCTAGAAGTCATTTAAAATATGCTGTCTGACAGAACTGTATGATGAAGTAAAAACATCAAGGCTCCCAGAAAGCAGGTTAAATAGTCGAATGGCTCTTGAAAGGGGTGAGTCATCAAGCACATTCGTTCTGGCCCGAATAGGCAGGAATAGAGTTCTGGAGCGAGCGATTCTCTCAGTTTCTCAGGTACCCTAAGCTTAAGATTACACAGAACTTCAGGAAGATGATATTCACCCCTTAGAATTTTTAGAAAAAGCTTACGTGAAGCTAAGGAGTCAAAGCCCAAGGAGCCCATGACAAACTTACTGGGAAATAAGTAGGGATAGCGCCCAAACTCTCTCATGTAGAGATAGCAAATTAGACCAAATTAGACCTACAATGCAAAAAACTGATATACCAGGCAATCGTGAAGCCAATATGGACATATGGCATACAACTGTGGGGATGCAGTAAGCCATCCAATATTGAAAAAATGCAAAGATGTCAAAACCAGTTTTTGAGGATTATCACCGATGCATATCGCTTCGTCACAAATGAAGAGATCCACAAGGACCTTAAAATCAAAAAATTAAAAGAAGTCATCCGAGAATGCGCCGGGAGGCACGAGTTGAGACTGCACCGTCACCCTAACATAGAAGCGTTGCAGCTATTGGACTCAACTCACCAGCAGAGGCGTTTAAAGCGAAAAAAGCCTCACGAATTGGTGTTCTGAATGTGAGAGATTCAGAAGCCCAATTCACAATTTTGGGGACGGAGTGATGATTCCGTAGTGCCCGTACATGATCTGAAGAGCAACGATATCGCTGGTGATGATTTATCGGGAATCGATAAGATGGCACCAAAAAAAAAAAAAAAAATGTAGAGATAGCGAAGAAATTTTCTTTGCACCCTCTCTAACATTAGCGTGTACCTTAAATGATTAGGACTCCATATGGCCGAGCCAGATTCAAGCAAACTGCGCACCAATGTAGTATACATTAAAGGCGTCACTCTGGTGCTATTAAAGGCGCGTGAGTTTCTGACGACGAAGCCTAAAGTTTTTCTAGCCCTATTGCACACATCTTGGATATGAGAATTAAAATTCCAGATATTTGAAAAAGTAATTCCCAAATCTTTGATATATGTGTGACGGGCAAGAATAGAGCCATCAATATTGTAACCAAATTCAATTGATGATCGAGATCTGGAAAAAGAGACAATGTGACACTTGTCTACAATTTATGTAACAATAAAATGCCGCATTATTAGTAATTAATTTTCCAGAAAGGCACATTGGGGTCTTCCTGTCAAGCCTTCCTGGTATGTACAATATATGTATCTATGTAAAATAAAATTACCATTTTTTCCTTGCCGAGGTGACGCCGGGCGATTCGGCCGGTCCAATTATAAATCCACCGATACACTAACGTACGAATCACACTTTTGAGATCGGCGCACCGTAGTCGACGATAAATTTCCACAGCGGTGTGAATGCCCCATTAGGTTTAACCCGCATATGCAACGACGTGAAGGGGATGGGGGTTTTGGGGTTTAGGGCGTGCGGCTCTGTCAGGTGGCCGCGCTCTAGGTGTTATCTGTTCAACCCGTGTTTCTGACTTCCTCCCTTAACCAACACCAACCCTCGCCTGCCCCTCCCCCTGCACCACCCCCGCCACATCCCCCTCGTGGGCCGCGGAAGTGATGTATTGTTTTTAAACGATCCCGGTGGCCGGCGGCCGCGGCTAATCCGACCTTCTTTTTCGAAAACATTTAATCTGAAATTTACGGGCGTCGCTTTTTGCGTCGACGCCCGCGCGATGTTGTAATTCATTCGCAAGATTAATTATCATTTGCCTCGCAAAAACCCAACCCACCCGCCGACTATCCGAATCCCACAGCGGGACCCCTCCATGCTTTCTTTATCTGCGTCGTTACTTCCGTTGTTGTTGCTTTTTTTTTTCTCCATTTTTTTCTCGAAGGAATTTTTAACATTCGAATTCTTTCGATGGTATCACAGTGTACAGCGGTTCATTAATAATTTCCGCGAATTTTTTTGACTTTGCTTTATATTTCTGGCGTGACCTTTCCGCATGCGTTTTACAAATGGAAGTGAAAATACATATCCCAAGATTCAAGTTTAATGGTGTTGCTTTATTGCGCGCTTGTCCGGAGCATATTGGAGTTTGGGTCTGTAATTTGGAGTCCCACTGAAATTAAATTCTCTCTCTTGATAGAATGAGTTCAAAAAAAATTCTTAGATGCTTTTATATGAAGAAATATAAATATTACCCCTATTTATTTCCCACTGCCTTTTTACAACGTATGCTAGGCTTTGACTCACTATCTTCGAGAAGAATTATTGCCATTTCCAAATATTTCTTTGGAGTATTAAAGGGAAGAATCAACAACCCTTCGATTTTATTGGAATTAAAATTTTCGGCGCCTGAATGCGGTAGAGCTTTGCGTCATCATTTACTTTTCCAACCTATTCCTGCGAAAACGTCTGCTTAATGTGATTGATGAACATTTGGACCTGTTTAATTGTCATGTTGATGAGCTGGTTAGTTTCTTGAGATTCAACACGAGACTATTTGAATGAGATGAATGAATGGAATTTTTATTATTTTTATTTTGTTATTTTCTTTCTTTTGTTTTGTAAAACTGGTGTGACGCTTTGGGGCCTATCAACCTGTCAGGTCTCACTGGTCATTTTATTATCATTATTATTATAAATAATAAATTAAATACATATACACAGCGAAAAACCCAATTTTTGCAAACCTCTTCTTACACCAGAAACGATTTGGTCGTGTGACAAAGTTTGGGTTCTCCATTCGCTATATCAGAATTTAATTGTTTGAACGCCTGTAACTTTTTCTTTTTTCACTCTATATTTTTAAACCTGCATCGATGAACCTCTTCTTAGCTCGCTTTCGATTCTTTCGTCTGATGAAATTTGGGTTCTTATCCGATCGTTTTCAAACTTAGCCATTTTGCTTGGTTTGATCATCAATATATGTGGAAATCAAATCCACCATTATGATGGTGAAAAATAATCGTAATAGACACGTTTGAAAATATTCCATTATCGTTCTCGGTGACGTCTATTTTAATAGCTACTGATCTTCTGATCATTTTCTATTTAGCCAGCAGAATAGACCAGTGGTTAGGTTACATGAATGCCTGCTGATTCAAAGGGTAGGAGTTCATACGTTCAGTGTTTGGTTTACTATTTTAGTCTAGTATTATTAATGCAATTATTTTTAATGGTTAACGTATTTTTGTCTCTATTATTTTTTCCACTTCTCTATTTTATTTTCGACCATTATGGTGCTTTCAGGATTCCTGTAATTCCACTATGGTCCAAACTTAAATAAATAAAACTCGTACATGAATGCATGCTAATTCAAAGGGTAGTAGTACGAGCAGTGTTTGGTGTACTTATATTGGCTTTTCGTTTTTAAATTTCAATACCAGAATGCACACAATGACTCGGTGCTTTTGCTAAAACTGTAGCGAAGTGCGTCAGCACTTTGTATTTCAACGAATTGCTCTTCTAGGTTATTCATATAACATATGTATAATATATTATAATATACAAATCATATGTATAATATACAAATCTTAATGCAAGTCATTTAGATCAAGATTTAATAGCGTTCGTACCCACTAAATAAACAGCAGCATAAACTAGAGGTTAGCATATAATGCTTTGAACAAAGTGGTCACGGGTTCAAATCCTACTGGTTTCTGCCGGCCAGACCTTGGATTTGTGACTCCAGGTCGATAATTTCCTATCATAGTTTTTCAATTTATCTGATGTTCATTGAAACGGTTCCAACAAATTGGCAACCTTACCCAATTTCTCTATGATATGACTGTACAGCTTGGGTGACCAATCTTTTAACTACTACGGATTACCTGCTTTCGAAATTATTGACGGTGGTCTACTAACACTAAAAGTAGTAATTTAAAGCCAAAAATAAGTTGAAGCCAAAATAAAATTGAAAATAAACATAGATAATAACCAATTCAATATCGAGTTATTTTAATAACATAAATTAATGATGACTTCACAAAAACATAAAAATAGTATGTAAATAAAACAGGATATTTTTTTATTTTAGTTTTATTAACGGCTCGGCCACTTTACATCAGTTTGAAATAGTAATTTCTCAAGATCAGATTCACATTCTTCTATAAATGCTCTAAATTTTCGTCTTTGCAATCTGCTTCCACGAATAGAATTAACTATTTTGAATGCGACATTCATCACACCATCGATGGAACAGCATATTTTTCGTGTTTCAGCGATTTTAAAGTATTTTAAAATCATTGATTGATGTGGATTCACTCGTTTCATTGAAAGAGAAAGAATTTGAATTGTTCATAATTTGGTGAAAACGCTAGAATCTGTATATTAATTTATTATATTATAATAATAATAATTAAATTCAGTACTATTTATATAATAAAAATAACAAATATAATAATATCTAACACATGAATACTGTGTATTCTATATTTTTTTCGTTTTATTTTGTTATTTATACTTGTGTTTTATTATATATTGTAGCTGTATTACCCGACTTCGCTCGGTATGCATGAAAAGTAAGCGTTCTGTTTAGATATTTTATGACATTTATAAATAAATTTATTCACCTTTTGACTGAGACAAAATCGTACACGAGACTTGAGTGAAATTTACTATTATGTTATTTGAGAACCGCTGGACAATTTGGAGGTATAGTGCGAGAAGGCACTCTCGAGAGGGCACCTATGCGCGGCACGCTCCACTTGTCCTTCACTAAGAATAAAAATATAAATGGCACACATTTCCCGAGAGAAAGACGAGAAATCCGTCTGGTGATACTAACGCCTTCATGTGAGTGACCGGTGCGGAAAAGCCTCTCGGAAAATATACGACAACCTATCACCTCTACATTTACTTCAAATTAAAAGCAACCTTTGGATTCGACTTAAAGAAACATTTTAGAAAAATGATGGGGAAATTATGGCACGCCAAAGAATTCATTTAATAAGCAAAGGAATTTCAATATTTACAATAAGTTTCTTTAAATACAATAAATAAGCATCGATATCATAATACTAGTGAATAGCCCGATGAAATATCATCGCATGGGTATAAAATTATTATATACCCGTATAAAACTAAAAAAAAAATCCGGAACCGAAACCGTTATTTTCGTAGACTCTCATAGATAGTTTTCAATTCTTTATTTGTAATAATTTTCAATTCTTAAAGTTAACGTTAGCAAAATGTAGTATTTTCCGATTATACACAAACGGTCATTGACCTCGTAACGTTGAATATTATTATTACACATAACAAATTACGTGCATATACATATGATGTGTATTTACAACACGTATTCTGGGCGAGGATATGGCATGCGACGCGAGCTCGTGAGGGCCATTGCGTTTGGATCGGAGGGTCCGAGGTTCGATTCCCGGCGCCCGCGGTGAATGAAATCAATTTTTTTCTCGAATATCGTCAAAATATAAATAATTTAAATTATAATTATAATTTAATTGAAAATAAATACATAAAAAATGGTTCAAAACCTCGCTAAATGAAATTATTAAAATTACGTATTTTTATATGGCGAGAAGGAATATTTCAATTAATGTTTAAAAAAAAAAGGCGAAATGAAAAATTGGATTTGGAGTGATGTCCGAGACCATTAGCTCAATTTAGACCCATATTCAGGCTTTTTGGGGTGATCGGTTCGAGTCGCGACAAAGTCGTCTCGTCGAAAAATGAATTAATCGATTTTTATCGATTCGTTCATTATGTTCGGCGAGAGTTAGCACACACACACACACACACACACACCCACACACACACACACACACACAGATTACCGTCTTTATATATATGATGTATATACAGCCACTCAACCGGATGAAAACCACTCCAACATAATTCAATTCGTCTCTATTCTGAGCAATACTTGTTCATCTAATTCCACACATTACTTTATCTACATACATATATTTAACAGTGGTGTCGCCCTAGTGATTTCCATGGGTTTCCGGAAATCTAAATAAAAATTATACAAATCTTGAAAATTGTTTTCGACGATTACACCTTCAAAAAGGTCGCAGTATATTACATAGCAGGTAAAGAGAAAAGACCTTTTTTCCGTTATGCACAAGCAAAATTTACTGTTTAATTTGTCTGCAGTCTGCATTCGGAATCATCCTTGTAAAATTCAAAGAGAAGCTTAGTAAAAAATAGATGTATATTTACACCACATAGTAATTATAATTCATAAAAATTATATATTATCTAAATATTTGAAATTAATAGTAGTACCATGAACTTAAAAAAAAATTGGAAGCCCGTTGTTCCGAAATTGGGGTGAAACCACTGCATATCACAACCGGAAGTAGTACTTTTACTCTAGATTATCGCAATTTTTTTATCTGTTTCTCAGAAACCTTTGAGTTTATTGAAATTAAATTTCATATCTAGAATTTTCAGTTTACGTACCGGAAGTCAGTCAGTGTTGTCTTGTTCGATAATTTTCCAACTATTTTTTTGACCCTCTAAATACATATGTATGCTCTTCCAAATATAATCCTTGTATCAATGTGATGAAAAAAAAAAAAAAACATTTAATTTAATAAACCAGAAATGGGATTTTTTCCTCTTAGAAAAGTCAAAAATGTTGTGACCACCGGTGCGTTTTCCACAGTGCTGAACATATCGAGCTGAAAACTTATATATGTATTCCTTATGTATTTACTAGGGATCGTTAAGATTTCGGTTAGAATACATAAACCGGAAGTAGTAATTATTTTTAAAACAATATTTCATTATTTTATTTTGATCTTTAAAATTATTTCTATCTTTTTGATATTTTATGCTTATATTATTTATTATAATATTGTTACGTATACTAAAAAGAGCCGCCGAGTAATTGTGATCGGATTAGGCCGGGTAGCGTCCTGAGAGACCGTGTGACCGGTGTAAGTGGTTTTAAGGATTAGCAACAAGCTAAGTGCATGTAGGCTAAACAATGGCGACCGAGTTGGCTGGTATTGGTCCTTTCACAGAATTGACCTGTACCGTGTCGTGGGAATGTCGTGGGAAGACATATCCGTACGTGACCATAACAACAGGTAAACAAATTAGACGTCGAAGATGTCCTGAGAGATCTATCCCTTATAAGGCGGTACGTAGGCGATATCATGTCATTCTGTACTGAGCACAGCCAGTGCGTGTATCTCCTTAATCATCAATAAATGCTGTGAAACGACTGTTTGCCTTTTACTTGGATCCTCCACCCACTCCCACGCAACAATATTAACTAACAAAAAATGTTTGAACAAAATTGGACAACTGGAAGTAAAACATTTGTATTCAATAATTTATTACATTAGCCCTCAAACTTGTATTGAAGATGCACTCATAACCGGTATGCATGAACGTGTTTGTTGCGTTATTATCAAATTTTGTTTTCTACATTTCTTCTATCCTTCCTAGATAATGTGTAAAAATGTATTGAACTGTAAAGTGTATACGTCTATGTACAAAATAGTCTAACCATACATACATAATTTAACCATGTCGCCTTGAGGTAATTCCTAACTTGACATTTATGATAGTAATGTGTGTAATAAAATAAAATAAAATATCACTTGTGAGCTGGCTTGCGACGTTTAACATTCTCTTGGGAACTTTCTTTAAAAAACGAACCGAAAAAGAATGGATTTTTATATACATACATACATATGTATACATAATCGTATGATTCAGTTAAACCTCGTACTAACGAACTTATATAACTTTTAAGCCAAGCTTAAATGTTGTACCAAGTAATTGGTGCCACCACATTAATTTTACTAGGTAAATCCATTAAATAAAAATGCAAATGAGTCACCATAAAAATGTTCTACGACCGAAATGTTTAGCGTGAAAATTATCACCGCGTAAGTGTGTCACCATAAATGTTTCACGAGTAAATGTTGAAACACAAAAGTTTCGCCACTCCGACAACTTTCTGCAAATATTTAGCACGAAAATGTTTCACGGGTAAATGTAAGGATTTTGTTGTTTTACTATTTGATCAATTTGCCACAAATGCTCACATCGATGTTTAATTGAATGCTATTGTTACCACAAAATCGTAAATACATAATATTTAAATACATATAACCGTCTATTAGTCTATTATTATTAGTCTATCGTCACTAGTATATTCTGCTAATCATCAGAATAGACTAATGGTTAGCATGTAATGCTTTGAACAAAGTGATCACGAATTCAAATCCCACGTGTTTCTGCTGGCCATACCTTGGATTTGTGACGCTTTTAATTAAACATCGTTTGCCAATATATCTGATTTTCATTGACACAGTTCCAACAAATTGGCAACCTTACCCATTTTTTTTACATCGAGTTTTCAGCAATCTCGAATTTCGCTGAATTGTTTAAAAATACTGCAAATTTACAAGTTTGAGCATAGATGTCTCTGTGGATGTTAATGGATATGTATTTACTTTGTATAATACAAATAATACTTGTATCAAATTGTAAAATGTCTCTGGCCAGGAAAGTGCATTGGGGCTACCTGTTAGGCCTTCCAACTATAAATAAAAAATAAAAATAAATAAAAATATTTATCGCCTCTAAAAGGTACTAAAATCATTCACATTTAAATTTCCATGTATTTTATTTATTCATCAAAAAGAAAAGTTAGAAAACTTCACCTGCTTCCGTTTGCGCATTATATTAAATTTATTTTATTTTTTATTTATTTATTTTTATTTTATTTATTGAAAAATCAACAGACAACAAGATGTACATAGATATGTATAAATAACAAATAGTAAATATATAATATATGTAACATCAATAACAGATTTTTACAAAGATTATAAAAAAATGAAAAAGATAAATATAAGGAAAACAAATGAAAAAGAAAAGAATAAAGGCTATAACATGAAAAAATATGTAGAACATTGCATAATTAAACTATAGTATTAAAATATTGGAAAAAGGCTATAAAATAGAATATAAGAAATATCATCATTACAGTTTAAGTCAAGATAATTTTACCGTCGTTTAATTTAATAGTCAAGAGAAGAGTATTGTTCTAATAAATTCATTATATGATATAATGGATTTATTGAAAATATTTCAAATTGTATATGTTTTACTGTATGTATTTATGAGTGACTTTTATAAGAATTGTAAATAGGTTTTTAAGCCCGTTTTCCTATTATGCTGTATATAAACATTAGAATAATATAATACTATGATTACTAACAAAATTGTAAAATTGTAAAATAGAAAATGATCAGTAGATCAGTAGCTATTAAAATAGATATAAGATGTATTGTGAACATTATTTAGTAATAATAAAAACCATTTAAAAATCAAAATCGAATGAGTGACTTTTCCTTATTAAAAACTTCATTTTGTATTTTATTAAATAATATTTTTTCTTTTTTTAACTACAAATAGGAAGCCCCAATTCCTCTAAGGATACATTTTCAAATTACTTTCATATCGAATGTTAATCAACGTCATGACTTATTGTATTTCACATAAAGTGACTCCCAACAATATAAATTAAATAGAACTGAATTACTCTCGACAAGTCGTTAGTGATACTAGGCAAATAAATCTTTCTTCTGCAAGCACTTTTCAGTTGCAGTACTTTGTATTTATCATTTCAAACTAATGTAATTTTCTGCACTTTGTGTAAATACTTATTATTCACAATACATACACGGAATTGTAAGCATTGTACGGATTTAATTTTCCAAAAATATTTGCACAGGCTTCCTAACCAGCCTTTGTGTTGAAGTATACGATAATCAAATTTAGATCATGTTTTTTCTAAGTTTGTTACCCCTTGGTTAAAGCGGAGAACCCTTATGGACCATTGACACTAATGCGAGGAAGGTCTAAAATGGTAAATTCTTGGGGTCGAACTCTTAAGTTTTACTGACTTCTTGATGTATTCGCAATTTCAATCATGTTTGTTGACAGTTGGTTCATATAAATATTAATACATATATGCACTATTAATAACATTTTATTATTAAGTCGATTTAGTTTGTGAAACGTGTCTCTATGTTTTTTAATAAGATTTTTTCGCCATTTTGGCAGACGTTGTATGTACTAAAAGGGGGACTAAAGTATTTTTCTGAATCTTCTCTTTGAGGTTTCTTTTCGTAATCCCTCTTGCTCTTGTGTCCAAAGTGACCGGTCGCGGCAAAGAGGCGACTCATTCAATTATCCTGAAGTACGAATCCCGGCAAACGAACGAGAAGACAATTCAATGTATGAGTTTCACAGTGCAGATAAATACTCTCGAGATCGGTCGGTTGAACGATATCAACATCAATATCATGCTAAAGCATTAGAATGATAAATTTTTAAAAAGTAAAAATCAACGATTTTCACAGAATATATTAATCTATTTTTTATTGCATACATAGATATTTTTACTTGCATAAATAGATATTTTTCCTTTCAACAATAGTTTAGTTTTAAACATTTTTATTTTTAATAAATACATTTTTAATCAGCTATAAACCACAGTTGATCTAAAACATGATAGAAATTTAGTCAGTTAAATTTATAAGTAACTAGCTGAACCCGGCATGCTTTGCAATGCCACAATAACGCATGCAATTCCCGTTCCCGTTCTCGTTCCCGTTCCCGTTCCCATTTGTCGGAAAAACGCAGGCAACGAACACATTTGAAATTATCGCGTTGCAATGACACTCATTCCCGTTTTTCCCGTTTCCGTTGAATTGAATACAAATCCTGAAAGTTTTATAGTAATCGGTTCAGTGGTTTAGGAGCCTATTCGAGACACACAGACAGACAGACACATTCATTTTTATGTATAGTATTATATATAGATTCAGTAAGTACTCTTTTTTGAACTCATTAAAATATCCATTATACATATGAATGCATTAAGAAAATTACTCACGTGTTTTCAGCATCGAAAAATTATTAAATACTCACCCAAATATTCATTATAGTTTCTGACTCTTAATTAAAACTACTAACCATTTAAAATTAATGACCAACTAAATAACTGCCTTTTAGAAGCCACATAAAAAATCTAATTTATTTACTATTTACATATGTATTTATGATTTATTAGAATCACTCATATCCAAATGGCTAACCATAATTTTATCTACAAATATCTTATATGCTTGTCGATAAACTTTCTCAAAAGTTTATGAATAAAATAAAATAAATTTTAATAAAATTTTGAAACTACATATACACGTAATGGTTTTATGTATTCAAAATTTAATATAAATATTTTGGTTTAAAACAAATTGTAATTATTTTGAATAAAAATACCAATAATTTTATTTTACTACCGCCATCTATGTATAAAACTAAAGACTATATAGACTTCATAGAGAAGGAAACTCCATAAAAAAATTCCCTGGCAGTGGGCAGCAGCTCTGTCAGTACCATCCACGGCGGAAGTATATGCAATATACTAAAACGGCAAAAGATGGAAGATTCAAAGCGACGTGGCAGCCACTCAATCGGTTTGAATTCTGCGGAGCAGAAGGTTTGGGGAAAACTACTGTGCTCTCATATCCCTAGTATAACCACCATGAAGAGAAAACCTAAAACCACGGCCCCGAGTCTCCGGCGTCCCTTCAATGGGACAGGGGTGCTAAGAATCCCCGGACTCAAAGTGGTGAACATACGAAAAATTGGTACATGGAACGTTAGGACCATGTATCAAGCAGGTAAAATTGAAAATCTGCAAATAGAAATGAAAAAAAACCAAATACAGATGCTCGGCATAAGCGAAGCTAGATGGCCTGGAGCAGGAAAAACGATGCATTGCAATGGATATACGACTTACTACTCGGGATCGCTTGACGGCACTCATAAGAATGGTGTTGCTGTGATTCTGGAAGACGACATCAGTAAAAGTGTGAGAAACTTTATTCCGTTATCTGAACGAGTCATGATGATACAATTAGCAGGAAAACCTATAAATGTTAACATAATACAAGTGTATGCCCCCACTTTTGATAAAGAAGAAAATGAGATTGAAGAATTTTATCAACAAATCAAAGAATTGATGACATATACGAAAAAACATGATGTTAACATTATAATGGGAGATTTCAACGCCAAAGTTGGAGACGAAGAAACAATGGGTATAACTGGTCGCTTCGGACTTGGAGAAAGAAATGAGAGAGGAGACAGACTAGTTCAGTTTTGCCAGGAAGAGCAGTATGTTATCTTGAATACTTTCTTTAAGCTACCTAAAAGAAGATTATACACATGGAAATCCCCAATGGACTGTCCTGATAATATTGTGCGAAACCAAATTGACTTTATTTTGATAAACAGTAGATTTAAAAATAGTATAAAATCGGTGAAAACCTACCCTGGTGCAGACGTGGCATCCGATCATAATCTACTTTGTGGGAAATTGAAGATAAGACTGAAAAAGATTTTAAGAGCATCAAAACCTAAACCAAGATTGGATTTAGAGCTGCTTAAAAATCTTACGATCCACGAACAATTTACAAAAGATCTCAATAAAAATTTTAAACAAAAATGTATTGAAGAAAATAGTAATGTAAACTTAAAGTGGGAAGGTATGAAATCAGCAATGACCCAATCTGGGAAAAAGTTTCTTGAAACAAATCAAATAATTAATAAAAAACAACCTTGGATGACGGATGAAATTATACATTTAATGGAAGAACGCAGAAAACACAAACATAATAATCCAACACAATATAAAAATATTCACCGCCAAATTCAAAGGAAAATTAAAGAAATCAAAGAAAAATGGATGGAAAATAAATGTAACGAAATTGAAAAATTACAAGAAAAACACGACGAATTTAACGTACATAAAAAACTAAAAGAAGCAACAGGATCATTCAGAAAAAAAGATTTCATACTCCTTAGGAATAAAGATGGAAAAATCATTTTAAATATGGATGAGAAGAAATCAGAATGGACCGAGTACACAAAATTGCTCTTTAAAGACAATAGAGAAACCGGAGGGCATATTGAAGATCCAGAAACGGGACCATATATATTGAAATCCGAAGTGGAACATGCTATAAAACTAGAAAAGAGTCGGAAAGCTACTGGACCGGATCTGATTCCTGCCGAATTTCTCAAGTTATTGGACGACGATAACATAGAAAATCTAACAAAACTCTATAATAAAATATATTTATCAGGCGAAGTACCTAGCGATTGGTTACAATCCATATTTATCCCGTTGCCCAAAAAGAGTAACGCGAGGACGTGTAGCGACTTCAGAATAATTAGCCTAATGAGTCACACATTGAAGATCCTACTAAAGATAATACAGGGCAGAATTTACTCACGGTGTGAAGAGGCGATTAGCAGAGAGCAGTTTGGGTTCAGACAAGGCTTGGGTACCCGAGAGGCCCTTTTCTGTATGAAAACACTACTCCAAAGATGCAGAGAAGTCCGTAAACCTGTGTACATCTGCTTTATAGACTTTGAAAAGGCCTTTGACCGTGTCCAACACGCTCGCCTGATGGAAACATTAAAAAATATTGGCCTGGATGACAGAGATGTCAGATTGCTACGAAATATTTATTGGAATCAGACTGCAGTAGTACGTGTCGATGATCAATTCACTGATGAGATTCCTATAGAACGGGGCGTCAGGCAAGGATGCATCCTATCACCTACTCTTTTTAACACCTACACCGAATCCATCTTCCACGATGCTCTCCAAGAGGCGGAGGGCATCAAGGTGGGCGGCGAGACGATCACCAATATAAGATATGCTGATGACACGGCACTAGTCGCTGAAAATTTAGCAGACCTGCAAAGATCTCTAGACCGTGTACATCAAGAAAGCAATCGAAGAGGTCTGCGCATAAATCTAAAGAAAACAAAATTTATGATAGTAGATAGAATACAAACAGACACCGGGAATCTAACCTTGGATGGAGAGGTGATAGAAAGAGTAAAAAGATTCAAATACCTGGGTACCTGGCTGAATGAAGAGATGGACCCAGATGAAGATCTAAAAATCCGCATCGAGATGGCTAGAACAGCATTTGTAAAAATGAAGGCGGCCCTTACAAACAAGCATCTCAATCTTCATACGCGGTTGAGATTCGCGAAGAGCTACGTCTGGACAGTATTACTACACGGATGTGAGACGTGGACTCTGAAAACCAAGATGATCAGCCGCATTGAAGCTTTTGAGATGTGGGTCTATAGGCGTATGCTGAAGATTCCGTGGACCAAAAAGATATCAAACGAAGCTGTCCTCGGCATGATGGGGAGAGGCAGGGAACTTGTTTCTGTCATCAAGCGGAGAAAGATGGAGTACCTCGGACACATGATACGGGGTCCAAAATACGAATTTCTCCGTTTGATAACCATGGGGAAAATAGAAGGAAAAAAATGGATTGGCAGGAAAAAGTTATCTTGGCTTCGAAACATGCGCATGTGGACCGATATGAGCGCCGAAGAGGTGTTCCGAGCCGCTGAAGACCGATGCGGATATATTCAAATAATCGACGAGGTGGTCGCCAACGTCCGGATGCGGACAAGGCATTAACAAGAAGAAGAATATAGACTTCACCCAGATTTCAGATTTGCAAACTTCAAACGCGTCTTAAACGATATTTTATCTCTATCGTAATGGCGGAGGATCCATTTACTTATATTGATGACCAAAATGATCAATATGGCAAAGTATGAAAACGATCGGATAAGAGGCAAATTTTTCCTGAATTGTAATCGTAAGTGAAACGTAAAGGAGGTTTGTAAAAATAACAATCTACATAAATCAACTATATTATATATACATACAAGACATTATTAAATATAATATTTTTTTAGGTAAATCAACCCGGGAACATTTATTGACATACATTTGTAGATATGTACGTATATTGTTACGAAATTTGGCATTCAGGCATGAAGATATGGTATTTACAAGGGCGTTCCGGGAAGTGAGCGGCAATGTACATACATATCTATGTACATATATAAAACACTCGTACAAGTGTATGAAACATTGTTTGGCCGCTAGCCCTTAAACTCGCAACGACATTATTTTAGGTTTCGCCTCGGCACATAAATTCAAGAACTCTCCTCGGTCGAGTCAAGTTATAAATACCGTTTCGTGGAAATGGGGGAAACGAAAGGGATCATCCCCTGGTCTGACAGAGAAAATATAACGCACTCGGGAAAGTGCTCCTCAGCCACTTGACGGAGAGACGCGAACCTCGGAAAATAAGGAACAAAACAGAAGTGCCCCCTAGTCTGACGAATCTATCCTATGCGAAAAAAGTGACGGAAAATAAGGAAAATATAATAAAAATATCGATCCTGTATATGTAATATGTAATATCAATTCCGTGTAACGTGAGACATTGTCGACCAAATGTGCACGTTGCGTACATAAACAAATATATATTTTACAATACATGAAGACTTCATATACATACATTCATATGTACGTCGCACAGAGTGGTATTTGGCCTGAATACCAGAAAATAGCCTTCTTTACTATTTTATGCAAGCTATTGACGATTGTTAACAATCTTAAAATTGTTGATAATTTTTCGAAATTCCTCAAGTTTTGCAGGAGGGCACTTTGTAATAGTTACTAGTTTTCTTCTTGTAAATCTTTGGATTTTTTAATAAAAAGCCTATCGTTGCTTCCTCTTATTATATCATGTATATGCTTTCGGGTCATTCGAGAGAATCTTCAGAGACATAGTCGAGAGAATCTTCATAGTCGAGAGAATCTTCATAGTCGAGAGAATCTTCAGAAACAGGAATAAAAATAAGTAGAAAATTGGCGTTCCAAAATACACTTAATTATTATTGATTATTTTTTTCAAAGTGCTTATTGATTATTTTTTTTACAAACTTTGTATTATAAGAATATAAGTAGAGATCCTAGAGTTTCATATTACATAAATTTGATTCGTCTAAGATAAGTACAATACGTTTACAAACATCAATTTGTACAAAAAGTAAAGAAAACCCAATTGAAAATAGTAGGGTTTGTTGACAGGTCGAAACATGTAAAATGAAATTTTCAAAGAAATGAAACTTAGTTTAATCTTGTTCTTCAACGTCTATACCATTTTTTTTTCACCATAAGTACTTTTAGCATAAAAATAATCACAATGAAAATTGTTTAACAACAAAATGCCACGAACTAAAACATGCGCATCACACAAATGACAGGATTCGACTGCGACTACATTTGGCTAGTGTCATATTTATCTACCTATTTTGGGACCCCAACATAAACTATATTTGTGAAAATTTGCATTTTTGATTTTTGGCCAGCTTTTGAGGCCAAATACAAGTATGTGCGTCGTTAATTTGAAAGAAAGCAATTCAAAAAATGAACCAGGGTTGAAAAATTCAGTCAATCTTTGTATAACACGATAGATACAGAGATCGATAGATAGATAGATAGATTCAGACACAGAGGAAAGAGTTAATCTTAGGACAGCCACAGCTCAAAGTCAACACTCAAAGGGTTAAGCACTAAAATAAAAAAACAGGATTCTAGTGGTCCAATAACTCACTATTGGTATTTTTCATACTAAGTTTTGAAAATTCTAATGCCGATTATACAGCCATTAAAAATAGCATTCATGTGTTAAGCAATCTTAGCTCTATTGTTTTTATAGTGAAAGTTTCTTCAATGTACTATACTCGTACGTAGGTACTACACATTTTATACATTATGTCTAAATTTTTAATGTGCATATACTTATTTACAGGTATTTCAAGTGAAAGCTTTTTAGAATTTCAACAGAGAGAGAGTGGCTATCGATCACTCGCTCGAAACAAGAGATTATCCGCAAAGTTCGAAGCGGACGAATTCTCAAACGGAGCTTTCCTCTCGCCCACTTTTTGATGAAATTATCCAACTTTCAAAGTAAGATTAATTTTATTCGCGCTCGCAATAATTATTAATCGTTCCTTATCAATAATAAGATGCGTCAAAATCTACTACAAAATCCCATTAAATCAAGTTTTTACAAAACAGTGTAAACACACATTAAAATTTTATCCACATACCTATGTATGTATGTATATGTTCATATATGTATACATACATATATAGTGCGTAAGTATTTTCGTGTGTGTGTGTTTATGTGTGTGTCTTATTGGCGATCTCTCCCCATAATAAATCGGCACGGCACTGCCGTTATTGGGCGTCTGCGTAGGAATCCGCCCTTATTCTTTCTTCCCTTGTAAAACGAGGGGTAAATATGTGGTAAGACGGAGGAGACTGAGCGAGGATGTATGAGGTGGAGATTTGTCACCGAGCATCGGTACACTTCGCACGATACCTAACGCCCCCTATCCAACTGGCACGTGCCTTTTCAAACTACCGTTTGCTAAGCTCCGACTTGCCTAGACTACTGGTTCAGGGATGGTCAAGAATTTGACTACATATGTACATATATACCAGCAGTATGCTATAGCATACAGTATACAGCATACCCAGCAGTATGGCTTAATGGTATCGTGTATGTTTAGCACCAAGTGATCAGTGGGTTCGTTCCGCCATACTCCTGGTTAGATTAGGGGGTATTTGTGACTCCAAATCGATTGTTTTTTTATCTGATCATTGTTGAAACGGTTCCTATAAAATCATCTTTCCTATTGGCACAAATCTTCTGTATTTATTGTGTGTATAATTTGTAAAAATTTTGTACAAAATCTACATACAAAGATGTCTCAATGAATTAATTATGTAATGAATTGTTATTTCGTACTCTTCAGCTTCTGGAAATACAGTGATTTATGTAATTTTTGCGATAGTTTTCAAATGCTAAAAGGGAAATTGAGATAAAATTTAGCTTTTTACTACCCTTTATCATCAAAAAACAGCCTGTTTAGCTCAGCCAGCAGTATAGCTCAGTGGTTGCGTTTATGTTTAGCACCAAGAGATTATTGGGTTCGATCCCGGGCTGATAATACACTTTGATAAGAAACGATCGACTTGGAGTCACAAATATCCAAAGTGTATCTATAAGTGTATATATTCAAAGTGTATATACAAATATCCAAAATGTATTAATATCCAAATTAACAATTAATTAATTAATCCATAGACATCTATGGATTTAGACTTGTACATATATTTTTTACAAATTGTATATACGTATGTATGTACATTAAATACAGAAAAAATAATTAAATGATCAGATAAAATTGGCAAACTTTGATAAGAAACGATCGACTTGGAGTCACAAATATCCAAAGTTTGCCAATTTTATCTGATCATTTTTGAAATTCATCCTCAAAATTGGCAAAAGAAATCATTTTACCTGTTGTCACAAATCTTCTGTATTTAATGTACATACATACGTATATACAATTTGTAAAAAATATATGTACAAGTCTAAATCCATAGATGTCTATGGATTAATTAATTAATTGTTAATTTCGTGTTCTTTAGCTTCTAGAAATACAGTGATTTATGTAATAAAATGCTGCATTGTTTGAAATTAATTTTCCAAGAAGGTGCATCGGGGTCTTCCTGTCAAGCCTTCCTGGTATACATATATCTACATATGTAAAAATAAAATAATAAAAAATAAAATACAATCGGTAGACTAACTCAGTAGTGTACAGTTTGGAATATCCTTGCACTTATGCAAAAAAGGTAATTTTAAAAATTATATTTTAAACGTACATTGTATGTATGTATGTATATATGTACATATTTATTTATTTTATTGATTTTTACATAGATGATATGTCCGGTAGTAAAGGTAAATGTAGTAAAAGACGTATGGATGTGAAACTGGGACATTGTACGCCGAGATGCTACACAAAGTTCAATGCACTCAAAGAAGTATGGAACGCTGTATGCTTGGCATGACGAGAAAAGACAGGAAGGGGAGCACGTGGGTGAGAAGTATGACAATGCTAGTGGACATAGTAGATAGAGTAAAGAGATTTAAATGGCAATGTGGCTAGTTACAACTACTTTTATTCGCCATTTTAAAAACAATAAATGACAGTAAGTTCGGTGAATGTCAGTTAGTTCGGTGAATGACAGTATACTCAGTGAAAAACAGTATACTCAGAGACTTGCAGTATGTTCAGTGAATGACAATAAGTTTAGTGAGTGACAGTAATTTCAGTAAATGACAGTAAGTTCAGTATATGACAGTAAGTTCAGTGAATGACAGTAAGCTTAGTGAATGAGAGTAAATTCAGTGAATGACAATATTTTCAGGGCATTACAGGAATTTCAGTGAGTGACAGTTAGTTGAGCAAATAAAACTTTGGCTAATTCTTATAATATTAACCACGATTCAATGAAATGATACATGATTTAAAATACAGTTACAATATAAATAGCAATAATTAATCGGAATCGGAACTGAAACAGATATCGGGAATCAGCTATGCAATGATGTGGTTGAATGGTAAAAATAAAAATATATTGAATGAAATTAGAATTGATGATAAGTTAATTGAAAAAGTTGAAAATATAAAATACTTAGGTGTATACATAGATTCAGGACTAAATTTTAAAATGCACGCTGACTATATAATAAAAAAAATGGCTAGAAAAGTTGGTGTATTATGTAGATTAAGAAATATTTTAAGTAAAAAAAGTAAAATTTTAGTGTTTAATTCAATTGTCTTGCCACATGTGGTTTATTGTGCCACTGTGCTTAATTTGTTTGGTGGCCAAGATTTAGAAAAAATGCAAAAAATACAGAATAAAGCTATGAGAGCTATTTTGAATGTGAGTAGATTTAAGAGTATTGGAAGTATGTTAGATGAATTAGGATGGATGAGTATTAGAATTAGTCTAAATATTAGTACATTGTCTTTTGTTTATAAGTTAGATCATAAGTTATTACCTAAGTATTTTGATGATTATATAATAAGGAATAGAGATAAACATAGTTTTTATACTAGAAATAAGGACAAACTAGTTGTAAGTAGAGTAAGAAAGAATAAGACGGCTGGGGGTGTTTTTCACAGGGGTGTGCTCATGTATAATGCCCTCCCAGAGTGGTCTGCTAAAAACATGGATGCATTCCTGCGAGGTGCGAAGAGACACCTCTGTGAGGGACAGTACATATAAGTTAATTATAAATTTTAGAGCTAAGTATAATAATTAAGATGTATTTTCAAATTAGCTTGATAGCTAAAATATATATAAATAAATAAATAAATAAATTAAATTATGCAATACAATTATAAAACACGAAGTCAACATCAAAGTCGAAATCGAAATCGGGAATCGGATAATATGAAAAGTACATATTTTACATCGCGTGACGTAAGCAAAAAGATTTATGAGCTATGTATGTATGTATGTTTAATTTACAAAACCTAATACCCACAATTATGTATAAACAAACCCCGATAATTGACCTCGCAACCTTGAATATTATAAATTACATACATATATATATATATATATATATATATATTAAATTAAGATCGCTTCCTTTGTCAGCCGTCGTGGTGTACTGGTCTACAGCGCAGTCGAGCAACAGAGCGTCCGGGATCAATCTGCAATTTCACAATTTCATTTTTTTTTCAAATATCGCTAAAATATAATAAATTTTAATTAAAAAATATATATTTAATTGTTTAATATGAAAACAAAAAGAAATAAAATTCTTATTTTTATATGGCGAGAAGGAAAAAAATTAAATTAGTGTTTAAAAATTTGACGTTGGCTTCATCGCTAACTATGAACTCGGGTATACCTATTAGAGGATATTTGTATTCGCGCGAGGGTGCGTGGGCTTGATTCCGAATGAATTTATACAAAGCTTAAGCTCTTTATCGATTTATTATTATGTTCGGCTAGCGTTCACGGCTTCCCGGTATAGTTCTTAGAACTGACAGCGCGATAACGTGGGAATGAGTGCTTTGGACCGTGGGATTGCATATCCGGGTACGTCTCTAAACAATGGGGAGGTAAACGGACGTCGAAGATGCAGTGAGCGACCTGCCTTTTATAAGCAGGTACTTAGGCCATATCAAGACATTCTGGACGGAGCACGGGCAGTGCGTGTATCTCTTTAATCACTCAATAAATGCCCTGAAGTGACTTCGGCCTTTTCTTTGGATCTTCCACCCACCCCTACACAACAATATTATAACGAAAAGTAGGACACACCATACAACATTCATAATTAATCCATAATTTAATATAATTTAATCTACGATATACATGTATGTACATATGTATACAGCAAACGACTCCAGCAACTTTTTGAGACGACTGCCAAATATATTTTCCATGTGTGTGTGTGTGTGTGGGTGTGTGTGTGTGTAAAAACACAAGCTGCCATTACTTTCAGCTGCGCCAAATTGTCTCTGCAAAGTACGACGCGGAGCCGTTCGCTGCATACCGGATAAAAACGTGACCCGTTAAAAGCGCACATACCATACCCCCTTATTTATATTCCATTCATAAAATGGCTTGTATGATACCGCTACACCCCTTTCAGCCCCACCTAGTGCAACTGAAGTCATAGACGGGTGTAAAGCGGTTGAGGGTAATTTGCACTGTGAGATATACGAAGGAATGGCATCTAAACCTCGAGTCGATGCTGTGGTACTTAGACCACGGTGAAATGTCGATTAAACGGGCCATGGATTATCCATCTATATTGAGTTCAAAACATATCAAGTCTTATCTGCAATATATACATTTTATATCTTTGAAAGTGAGCCCGGTGCATGAGAATCCAAGCTTGTAATTTGTAATTGTATGTAAAATACGCCAGACCGCGCGCACGCTTCACGCCTCTCTCTCGCCTTAATATGACGCTTTGATTATACTGAGCAAAAAAAATCACGTTTTCGATTGACCAAAGCAGAAATCAAATATGTAATGCTAATGATTACATATTTGATGAAAATTCAAATACGGTAATGATTTTTGTTTGTTCACTTTTTTTAAGATACTAGCTGAACCCGGCATGCGTTGCAATGCCAGAATAAGGCATGCAATTCCCGTTTCAAGTGATGGTTGGAGCTCGACGCCGTGAAGTAACGTGTCTCTTCAACGCCATTTCGTCATAAACCAACTTGTTAACGTAGTTACCAACGTAAACATTTCCTTGACTACACGTAAAATCGTAATTACGAATATTATTATTGAGAGGTTTTTTCCCGGTTTTTTTTTCACATTAATCTTCCCGGACATGCATACAACAAATCCTGAAAGTTCCATCGTAATCGATTGAGTGGTTTAGGAGCCTATACGAGACAGACAGACAAACAAATATTCAATTTTATATACATATGTATATAGGTATATATGTATGTAGATGAGCGTATAAAAAATGCACAATTTTTACAGTTTGTTTGGCTTTTGCAGCTTTTTACTGAAAATCTAGTGTTGCTGTAATCAAATTGAATATTGAAATCAATATTCAGATGTTTTTTTACTATTTTCTTTCCGTATCGCTTAAATATAGTATTAATTATTTGTCACCATTATTTGAATATGATTTCAAATGAATATAATAATGTTATAAATGTATATAAAGTACGTACATATGTACAAATATGGCAATAAGTGACACGGTGATAAATATAAAATTTAAATTTAAATCACCGAGACTCTTCACAAGTGTGTTAGTATGGTTATTAGTGTAAAGCATAATTAATATAATACTATGATTACTAAAAAAATTGTAAAATAGAAAATGATCAGTAGATCAGTAGCTATCAAAATATATATATAAGATGTATTGTGAACATAATTTAGTAATAATAAAAAGCATTTAAAAATCAAAAAAAAATACGTTTACTTTCACGCCACGATCATAAATATCTCGATGTATTTTTTTTATCTAAAAGTACTGTGTGATTCAAGTGGTAAATGATTTTAAATTAAATTAAACAATGTTGTCGTTGATTCGGTGTGCACACGAATTTGTGACGCGGTGCGAGTGGATGGCAAATATGTACATATGCAGTTCGTTTATGCAACTTACTGCATCTTCTTTTAGGTCATCATTATTTCAAAAGTAAGTATTCCATCCTAGTTTCATGTGTACGTACTGTTACATTCGTGGGTGATGTGTATTTTGTTGTTATTAATATTTCCGCTGCCACCAAGCGTTTTTGCGGAACGCTACTCCGTAAATAAAACTCACTTTATTTTATAAGATGATTATCTTCTTTAATAGTAGTAAGTATACACGAGATTAGTTAGTATTACACGTTACTAGTTAGTGGTTACTAGTTAAGTCGTCTAATCGCGAGTCACTAGTTAGACGGTTCAATTGTAAGTCAGTGATTAGTAAGAGACGGTTCGGTTGTAAGTCAGACGGTTCGATCGCAAGTGATCTTCCATATGTTTAACATCAGTATATATTTAATAGACGTAACAATTTGGACCAATCATAGTTCGTGATAAAATAGGGGGGAACTCGAGTTAAGTAAAACAATATCTTAAGACTTTAATACTTTGACCCTTGAGTGTATCGAGAAATGGTTTTCACACAATTAGTTACGCAGCTTTAAAAGGGTTTTTGAGGGAATACGATTCGAGTCGAGTCGTGTGAAAAATGCTGGTAAACTAATTAAAGACAATATTTTTAGTGTTTGCATATGTATCCCTTGAGGGTAGATTTCACGCAATTCGTTGTGCGGATTAAGAGTCGTGAGAATAATGCAGAAAAGCGATAAAGTTAGTTGAAAAACGATATTTTTAGTGTTAACATATGTGTCTTGAATGTATCGAGAAATGGCTGAGTAGATGCACGCAATTTGTTGTGCAGGCTTAAGAAGGGCTTTGATATTTTTGGGGGAAACATAATTCGTCTCGCAGATTGATTTAAAGGTCGTGGGAGTAGAATACAGCTAACATAAAACAAATAAAGACTTATGTAGATATAACAGTACGTTCTGTGTAAATAATTTTCAACTTTAGAATGTAGGGGACCATTCAAAGCAATACTAAATTGTAAAAGCAAATAAAAATGCACAAATCTACGTAGGCAGAGGGGGTGCTCGGTGTCGAAACGTTTGACAATCCCATTCGCTGACATATTTATGCGCTTGTGCAGCTTTCCTCGTAAATTTTGTTCGGCTCTACGCTCAACACAGCTTTTCAACATTTTCCACGTCCACCCTCCCCCCACCCTCCCTTTGCTTCAATCCCTCTCTCATCCCCTTGCACACTGCCATACATTTGGTTGGAAAATTCTTTTTTCTTTTCCTTTTTTTCCTACGGGCACGATTTTTGTTTATGGATTTGTCGGGTCTCTATTTCACCATCTTCGAAGCAGTTCTCCATACGTTTCCTGTATCCCAAGGGAAAGAGTGAATTTTATATTTTATATGTTAATTATGAAAATAATAAGCTGTCTTCAAGAATTAAATCCACAATTTCAATTTCTCATTGGTTTTAATTGCTCGTAAAAGTCAATATTTTGACCTCTATTGCAATAACAGAATAATATATACATATTTTTTTAATATTTAAATATGTTTTACAGATTAATTGTAAGTTTTAGTCAATTTTATAGCTGAACATGTACATACTTATGTACATACAAATGAACTAAATATACATATATACACGTCTATGACGAATAGTCGTGGTAATAATTTATTTATTTAAAGTTTGGACAATTGTAGAATTACAGGAATTTCCAATGGTCAAAAATATAACAGAAAAGAAACAAAATAATAACTAAAGAAATTAGACATATACATATAATATGTATATACACAAACAAAAACAAAACATATTATACATATATATACACAAACAACACATTTAACACAATCATAAAATTAATAAGCTATATCGGAGGAAAATTGTCTATTATCACCCCAATTCCTCACGAGAGTTTATTTCGCATTCTGGGGTACCTTAGAGGTCCAATCTAGGGACATTATTCTTTTTAATTTACATTAATGACATTTCCAAAATAATTAAGTATTCAGACTATCTTTTATTCGCCGATGACCTTAAACTTTTATAAAGTCTCATAATAACGCAGCCCTTCTCCAGTTGGACTGTCAAAAATAAATTGTCTTTTAGCATTCAAAAATGCCGTGTCCTCGATGTGACAAGATATTCAAATCGCCTAAAAGTAATGTGACAAATCTAATGTGACAAGATATTCAAGATATTCAAAGTGGTGTTGAATTAAAGTTTGTGGATGAATTTTGTGATTTGGGGGTCATGTTCTCAAATAATTTTCATTTTAAACGGCACATAGACAATATTTGTTTGCGGACCACAAAACTGCTGGGATTCTTACTACGAGTTAGTAGACCTTTCCAGAGTGCGTTGGTGCTTAAAATTCTTTATAAATCTCTAGTACGCAGCGTACTAAAATTTTCTTCCATTACATGGAGTCTTACCCATATGACTCATTCATTGAAGATTGAGGGAATCCAAAAACGGTTTCTCAGATATTGGCTATATTCTAGTGCATTCCTATTAGGGGCGTTGAGTTCTCAACTCATTGGAGTCTCGTAGGGTTATGTTTCTAGAAAGGAATTTTTTTAAGCTGTTGAATGGGATAATACACAATCCTCAGGTTCTTAATGAATTTAGATTGTATGTACCTAGTAAATTCAGGGACCTGAGGAATCGTGATTTGTTTGTTCCTCCTGTGGCTCGCACAAATATATTGGCAACGGCTCCTATATCTAGGGCGATATATCTGCTCAACCGGATTTCTGGTGAAATTGACCTCTTCAATATAAACTCTGCTAATCTGGTTGAGTGGTTGTTGAGGAATGCCAATAGTTGTTTGTAACAATTGTAAATGTGATGATATTTTGTTGTTATTATTTTGTTATTATTATTATTATGATGTAGTATTGTTATTATGATGATGTTATGTTATGTTGTATTGTATTATTATTGTATTATTTTAATTAATTGACTGGTCACAGTGAGGCGTTGGAGCTCTCTGTAATGTCACTGTGGCTAATATGTTAAATAAAATAAAATATTATAGCGGATAATAATAATAATTACAAATTATAAAAACAACAAAAAAGAGAATGTCTTATAAAAGAAAAAAGAGAAAGAAAAATAAATATAAACATATGTATACATATACACAGACAAAAATACATTTATACGTAATCGTAAAAAACAGTAGCAATCAATAATGAAGTTATTATATTATATTTCGGTACATTTACAATATATAATCCGTGACCTATATATATTTATCTGCTTTATATTTCATCGCGTATAAACAGTGAAAGTTGTTTTAAGAAAGTGAATTTCATCACTCTTGAATGATTTTCCCGATACAATGTGTACTTTCTACTCTGGATTCCGGTCCCAAAAAGGAAAATTGTCCAAAAAAACACAATCACCCCACAGAAAATTTATCTCGACGACTTATCTAACAAAATGTAACCTTAAAATCATTCACTGTATTAAAATTTCTTACAATATTAAGCATCACTGATATTGCAAAGACATGATTTTTGAATTACATTTGTCTACTGTTTTGTACAGGCTTTCATTTCGCTATTCTCAAGTCTAATAATTCATAATATTTGTATGCACAAAGTAGTACCTTTTTTGTATACATAAATTGTTAACATATTACAAGGCATGTACATATGTATAACACTCTTAGACCGGATTGACATAATCTTCGCTAAGTTGATCACTCGGACGTTACTCGGTTCTTGCCACGTTACGAGTAGCGTCCGAGTGACCAACTTAGCATATGTACTCGGTCTGAGTACACTCCTATCGTGTCAACCCAGTGTACTGTGTACTCAACTTATTGAACTAAATTTAAAAATAATTAAATGGTTTGTATTACATATGTACAAAAGTATTACATACATATGTATGTACATATGTACATATGTACATAAAATATGTTATTTTAATATTACTAGTGAGCTAATTTTATTTTTTACCGTATGCATTGATACATACATACATGTATATTTAATGTCAGTAAAATTTCAAAATATTGGAATAACTTCAAAGCCAGTTCCGAAAAAAAGAAGTATGTAGGTTGAAAATAATGTATTTTTGATTTATTTAACGACCTATAGAAAACAATTTCATTGAAAATGTAGAGCACAAACCACACGCGGGTGACAGTGACAAGTTTAATTAATTTTTCGAATATCTTATTTTAAATTAATATGTATAACGTCTAGACGGAAAGGAAAGAGGCAAAATAAGAAAAGGTAGATGAAGAAGAAAAGGTGAAACTTTGTTCAAATATATTTTGATCGCGGGCTCCATTTTGAAGAGTATCCATTGTGTGAGTTCTGATCGAACTTCAATTTTTAAAATCAGAACCGTTTAATCAACCCAAATTTATGACAAGCACCGACACATTTACTTTGAAACAAATCGGAAGCGCATATTATTTATAAGATTTTTTATACCAGTTTGACATCTGACGACCATTCATACAAATTTGCAAGAAAATGTGATAGTGGGTATTTATAAAGTGATTTTAATTTCATTGGAGATCATTGGAATTAACAAAACACTTCATTGCAAGCTTTTTATTAGCTCCACTTGTCTGTAAGGTAGTATTTGACATTTTGTGAGTCGATTTTAAATCACTTTCAGTCTTCCAATTACTATGATTTGTAATTCCAATTGTAGTACTGCTGGTCAGGATTGGATATTTGTGACTCCAGGTCGATCGTTTCCTGTCAGAGTTTGCCATTTTTTTCTGATTTCATTATTGAAACGGTTCCCGATTAAAATTGGCTATAAAAAACTTTCCCACCTACTATGTCACCCCTATTTGAGTATGATTAATGTACAATAAAATGTATGTACATTAATCATACTCAATTCATAGATGTCTCGTTTTCAGTGTCTCGTAATTCAACGATGTAATAAAAATGCTGCATTGTTTGTAATTGGCCAGGAAGGCGTATTGGGGCTTACCTGTAAGGCCTTCCTGGTATATATGTAAAAATTAAATTAATAAATACATGATATTTTACCGGCGTACGGGAGAATATTGTCACTAAAAAATCAAATGTCTCCAACATCACGCCAGGGGAATTAAATCATTAAATATTGGAATCATCTGTCAGATCGACGTGATGACATCTGGCTAATGAACATCTTCCTTGCCACCCCCAAACAACTTTAATTGTTTCATAGTTGAACATTTATAAAAATTACTTTTCCCACACAATCTCATTGTTACTCTATTTACATAACATTTTTTTTGTGTCAAAGATAATTTTAAAAGCGACATTTTTTCATGTTATTATGTTCGAAAATAAAGAAGGTCAGCGTAAAAACATCAATAAATGATAAATCCAGTTTTGTGTAAGTAAAAATGGCACTGCTTTACATCACATGAAAGCTTTTTGTGAGTTTTGCTTGGGTTGCGAATGGTTTGAGGAATAGAGATGAGATACCGAGAAGGGGTCGAACGAATGCACCTTCCATTTTTACGTAGGGTCGTCAAATGGCCGCTTTGCATGCGACCATCTGCGTTTAGGGATGCGATTTGTTGGACTAGGGGGTAGCAATGGGACCCCCTGGCGGATATTGGACGCATCTAGGGCCGTCTAGAACCTTTGGTGAAAATTGACCCTAAAGTGTGAAAGACCCTTTCGACTACAACCAAAAGTGAATCCAACACGAAAGTAGCCACGAAAATTAATATAGTTTCTTTAAATAAATTCTACATTAAAAAAAACTTAATTTTGAAACTTTATATGTATGTCACGTGATATAAATTTATTCTAACATGACCAAAAGTAGAACAGTACTCGTCACGCGCTCGTATACAGCACATATTATTTATTTATTTTATTTTTGATGTATACCAGGAAGACCTAACAAGTAACCACAATGCGCCTCCCTGGCCAGAAACAATGTACACTTGATACAGTTATTACTAGAGGTAGGATAGTCACAGTGCTATCCATTGTTCCATTGTTGTAAATCCTTTATAAAAAAGGTTCGGCAAACCTTTAACAATGCATTTACAACCTTTGAACAATACGCGGCACCTTCTAGATCCGGTGACTAGTTATTACTAGAGGTAGGATAGTCACAGTGCTATCCATTGTTTGGCAAACCTTTAACAATGCATTTACAACCTTTGAACAATACACGGTCCCTTCAGGCTCCGGTGACTAGTTATTACACTTCAAATTGGTCATTTTACAAATCGAATGCGACGTTTTATTAATCAAATTTTACAAATCAAAATTCGTAATTTTACAAATCAAATTCGTCATGTTGCAAATCAAATTAAACAATTGAATGTATTTTATATAAAAAAAAGAGAATTCGTTTTTAATCAGACCTTTATACTTTTATTAATAGCATTATTAATTTCATACTTAATTATGAAATTATATTATTTATTAATATAATTTCAAGTAATAAATTATAGTATTAGTTAAAAAAATAATACCATTATTTATTAATTAATTTTCGCGAGCAGGAAACAACAACAACAAGAGGAACAGGCTTTTCCTCCCGTATTATTGTGCGCGCGCAAAATACGGGAGGAAAAGCATGTTCCTCTTGTTCCTGTTGTATCCTGCTCACGCAAATTAAGTGAGTATGTACGTGAGTATGTACCGTTTACCATGCACCATTTTTTTTTGATCTTTCGACTTAAGATCTTTTGATTTTCGATCTTTGCCTTCCGATATTTGAGTTTTCTGTAATTTAACATTCTGTCTCGTCACGTAGACCCGTCAATTTGAAATTAACGGTGGTTCAAATCTCTGTTTTTGATTTTATAAGTTGTGTTTTAATTACAATTTATGATATTATTTTTACATTATACAAGCGATCTTACGATATTATTATAATTATGATATTATACAAGCGATATTACGATATTACCATTTGTCAATTTGAAACTTTCGGTGCCTCAAATCTCGTTTTTGGATTTGATAAGTTGTGTTTTAATTAAAATTTATGATATTATTATTATTATTATTATTATATTATACAAGCAATTTGAGGAAAATTTGTTATTTTACGCAATTGGTACCCTTTTGTATTTCAGTCTGGCACAAAGGGTTCCGGTCCAAAGTTCTCGTTTCGCATTAAAATGTTCCCCCGTTTAGCAAACAATGAAAAGGGAAAATATCGAAGGCGTTTTTCTTTTTCAATTTCCTGTCATTGACAGCTTTTCATCTGACACTCCCCGTTCTCTCTTCCATGTTTTCCCCACCATTCGTCCTTCTTCCCATCAGAGAACTAAAAACGCGCGACTCTCATTCCTTTTAATTCACCGGTAATAATTGACGTTTTATCAATTTATTCAACGAAATATTATAGAAAGAGAGAGCAAAGTGTCAAAATTTCGTACCAACGGGGAGAATGATTAATAAATAATAATAATACAAGAATTATTAATAGTATAAGATTATATATAAATAATATAAAGGCGAATACAAATTGCATACTTGGTCTAAAACATGGCATTTATTAAATGTTTGGAAAATGTATTTTTTCTTCCATTTCATTGTTTTTTTTTTCAAATATTACATATGTATATAATACTAACTTCTGAATAATGTTAGTAAAAAGCACATGTGTACGTATTTTGTAGACGAAAATGACAATTTTAAATGATTCATATGAAACAAAAACATTCATCGTGAATATCAAACATGTATAATATATGTATGTATGTACATATGTATGTTGTTTATATATAATAAACTAGTTGTTTTACCCGGCTTCGCTCAGTATTTCTAATATAAACAGCGTAAACATGGCGAATCTTATAGTAAATATTCATTTGTTTTTTTATTAAATTTATTTGAATCGAAAAAAATATAATATTCAACCAATTGAATTGTCGTCATAGAAACTTTATTTTGTTTACGAAGTTCCCAACAAACATTACATATTTTCTTACATACTAGCATAATTACAAAGTCTCTTTCGAAATTATATATTAGATATACATATGTATGATAATTCCGGAACAATAAAATAGTAACTTAACATTTGTGATAGTATTTTTTTAGTTATTAATTGACTATCATACTAGAATACAATAAAGGTTGTACAATACAATACTATGAGTATAAAAATATGATAAAATTTGCATTGAAGCAGCAAAACAACAAAAAATAAATTTTTATTTCATGTTCGGCTTTTACATGTAAACAAATTGAAATTGATAGAGAGAAAAATAAATTGCATCAATATCGAATTCTGTGAACAAACAGTTGAGAGGAAATTTCAGCGATGTAAATATTAAAATACAATATATTATATAAAATTGGAGGCAAGCTTGAGAGGCCAAAAAAAATGTAATCATATGTAAACCATTGCAAAACACGTTTTTTATTAAAAAGGCAAAAATAAAACACAATCGTAAAAAAATCTCAACTCAGTTCTAAAATACACTAAGATATGTTTATATGTATAAGTGGAAGATATATCACATGTATATATGTACATATTTATATTAACGAATCAAAAAATTATTATTTACTTCGCAGGATTAAATTAAAAAAAGAGCTAAGTGAACTTTGTATACAAAATTTGATCACAAAATAGCTTTTACAACTTCGTTGACGGATTGCATTTATTTATTATGAAAACTATACCTACTATTTTTTTTTAACTTAAAAACTTAAAAAGATTTTCTGAAAAATAATGTAAATATGTACACAATGTCATTTTAACTTAAAAATTTAATTTAAAATTTATTTTCATTTAAAAATAATTGTGTTTTCATTTAAAATAAAATCCAGTATATTTTTCATAATACCCTTTTTCATTTTATGAAAATTAAATTCAAATCACCGGAAACAGTGGCCTTCGAACGTCTCATTTGACCCAATAAAACGATAATTAATATTCCTGTAGTAGTCAAAGATGTGTTTTTTCTTTCTTTTTATCTTTAAACTTGTTTTCCGCAAACGCGTTATCGGATTATCTGAAGACTAACGGCTAATCTGACGACCGGATAAAGTTAACTTTCTAAAGCGGTGTTAAAATAAATTTAAAAAAAGTCATCGACGGTTAATAGAAGACTTGCAAAACAAACTACATATATACATACAAAATTTTACCAGAGATTCCCCATTAAATCTTAAGTAATACTAATGCAAATAATTCAAATGGTTCTCAATTATATATACTTATTGTATATTCTTGAGAAATGAGCACCTAGTATAGACGAACCAATCTAGAATTAGACTTATGTACATAAAATATACATGCTATCGCATTCATCCACCGCAACCCGCGATAGCCAATTACATTTCGTTTCAGTTTCGCATTGTATTTTGGTCAAAAAATATAACATTGTTCGTACGTATAGCGGTCGGTAGAATTTTACCATTATTTTTTGTTTGTTTTGAGTTCGCGCTTCGTATTTTGAAATATTTACATTAATAAAATTTTAATATAAAACACGTTAGTTGTTGATTTTTTTCATTTATTTATGGAATACGTATATATTGTATTTTATATTAATGGAAATTTATATTTTTAGACGATAAAAGTAATTGTCGTGTTTCAAACGGTAATATTTTGAGTTCGTGTTTCGTATTTTGAAGTATTTGCATTATATAAATTTTAATATAGAATACGTAAGCTGTAGATATTATAAGTTTATTTATGGTATTTTACTTACATACATATATCTAATATATAATTTCAAACGATACTTTGTATATGTATATTATATCGGTCTCTGTGACGAGCCGGAATTTTAAATTACAGAAAACGCAAATATCGGAAGGCAAAGATCGAAAATCGAAAGATCTTAAGTCGAAAGTTAAAAAAAAGGGCGCATGGTAAACGGTACATACTCACGTACATACTCACTTAATTTGCGCGAGCAGGAAACAACAACAACAAGAGGAACAGGCTTTTCCTCCCGTATTAATGTGCGCGCGCAGAATACGGGAGGAAAAGCCTGTTCCTCTTGTTCCTGTTGTACCCTCCTCGCGCAAATTAAGAGAGTATGTACCGTTTACCATGCACCCTTTTTTTTGATCTTTCGATTTTCGATCTTTGCCTTCCGATATTTGTGTTTTCTGTAATTTAACATTCTGGCTCGTCACTTAGACCCATATTATATGTGTATATATATGTATGTACATATGTATTGTTCGTTCGTAACTTTTTAAACAGTTTAGTTTCTATGAAGATATATTTTCTTTTCGATTCAAATAAATTCGCCCCCAGACCCCGAGGGGTACCGAAGGCTCCGGGAGCGCAGACGCCGGATTCTGGTATACATATAATTTTGAAAGAGACTTAGTATATACATGTTTGTTTGTTCGTGACAGTCAATTAAATAAAAAAAAAGAAATGAATATTCAAATAAATTTATATAAAATAAAGCTATGCAAATAAATTTAATAAAATATTTACTATAAGATTAGTCATGTTTAAGCGGTTTATATTACAAATACCGAGCGAAGCCAGGTAAAACCACTAGTATTTTATATTAATGGATATTTATATTTATTAATGGATATTTATATTTATATTTATATTATATATATTATTATATATTATATAAATATTATATTATATCATCATCATCATCATTTACAGCCATTCGCCATCCACTGCTGGATGAAGGCCTCTCCAACACGCTTCCACTCGTCTCTGTTTTGCGCAACACTCATCCATCTCATTCCGCACATTTTCCTAATTTCGTTCACCCATCTTCCTTGCGGTCTTCCTTTTACTCTTTTGCCTTCTCTCGGGTACCATTCAAGCACTTCTTTTGTCCACCTTTCGTCCATCCTCCTAGCTACGTGACCCGCCCATTGCCATTTCAATCTCTTCACTCTATCCACTATGTCCACTACCCTTGTCATATTTCTCACCCACGTGTTCCGCTTCCTGTCTTTCCTCGTTATGCCAAGCATACAGCGTTCCATACTTCTTTGAGTGCATTGGATTTTATTTTGCATCTTGGCGTTCAGTGTCCAAGTTTCACATCCATACGTCATCACTGGCAAAACGCATTGATCAAAGATCCTTTTCTTCAGGCAGAGTGGCATTTTTGATTTAAAAACAGCATTCATCCGTCCAAATGCACTCCACCCCAATTTCATACGTCTCTTTATCTCTTCATTTTTACTACCAGACATGTCAATTATTTGACCTAAATATAAATAATTATTTACTACTTCTACTGGTTTATCATCTAAGGGGATGCTATCAGGCATGCAATAACTATTGAACATTAGTTTAGTCTTATCTACGTTAATTTTTAATCCTACTTTTCTACTTTCCCTGTCCAGCTGTGTTAGTCTGATAAGTAGGTCAGCTGAATCACGAGCTACTAAAACTATATCGTCTGCGAACCGAAGGTGACTCAAAAAGCGACCATTGATGCTTACTCCGGCTGTATCCCAATCCAATTTCCTGAAAACTCCCTCAAGCACCGCATTGAATAACTTGGGCGAGATTGTATCTCCTTGTCTTACTCCTTTTCCTATGCTAAATCTATCTGTACCTGAAAAAATTTTAACTGAAGCTGTGGCATTCTTATATATTGTAGCTAACAGTCCCACATAGGGTTCCGGCACTCCCTGTGTTTTTAGAGCGTTAAGTACTGCATTATGACTAACTGTATCGAAGGCTTTCTCATAATCGACGAAACCTAGGCACAGTGGCCGTTGATATTCGTTGGCGCGCTCGATTAGTTCGCCAACTACTTGGAGGTGGTCCATTGTGCTGAAATTTGCCCTAAACCCTGCCTGCTCTATAGGTTGGTTCTCGTCGAGGATATTCTTCAGCCTTTCTGTAATAACCTTCGTGAAGAGCTTGTAGACCGCTGAAAGTAGACTAATGGGTCGGTAGTTCTTGATATCGCTTTTGTCGCCTTTTTTGTGTATTAAAATGATAGTTGCGTTATTCCATCCTTCTGGTATAGCTTGGTTCTGGATGCATTTGCTGAAAAGCCTAGCTAAGATATTAATTAGGGGGGGGCCGCCACATTTTAGTAAGTCGATGGGAATATTATCTTCCCCTGGGGTTTTACCATTCTTTGCAGTTTTTAGCGCGGCCTCTACTTCGCTAGGCAATACTGCAGGAACCCTTTGGCCGTGTGTCGATTCCAGAGTGGGGAATTGGCCGTTGTCGTTCTCGTATAGTTTTGCATAGAACGTGTAAACTCTGTCTATGATTTCTTCTCTATTCCTAATTATTACTCCGCTCTCTGATCTGATTGCGATCATTTGGTTTTTGCCTAAGAAAAGATCCTGTTTGCACTTTTTCAGGCTACGGTTATTCTTAATGGTATTTTCTATTAGCTTGCTGTTAAAATCCCTGACATCCCTGACTATTCTCTTCTTAATTTCCTTATTTACTAGATTGTATTCTTGCTTATTATTATCTCTATCTAAATTCCTTTTATGCTTAATTAGGTTTTTTGTTTCCGCTGAAATTTTGCTTAATTTAATCTGTTTCCTGAAACCACCTAATTTCTTACCTGTTGAGGTTAGAACCGAACTAATTACAGTGTTCAATTCCTCGATGTCTGCTTCTGGGTTTAATTTCCCGTATCGATTTCCAAGTTCGAGTTCGAATTCCTTTTTCCTAGACCTTAGTTGAGCGAAATCTGGAGAGTTACTGCATCCTTTTATTAATTTCCTACGTTCGCAATTTATATTAATGGCCATCTTGGCACGGACTAATCTGTGATCGCTGCCTATATCTACTTTACTTAAAACACTAACGTCTTTAACGGAGTGCAGGGCATTTGTTAGGATGAAATCGATCTCGTTTCTGTCTCCTTTAGGACTCTCCCAAGTCCACTTATTGTTGGTGTTTTTCCTGAAAAATGAATTAGTGATGAAGAGCCTGTTGTGTTCTGCGAATTCTATGAGGCGATCGCCTCTGTCGTTTCTTTGGCCGGTACCAAAATTGCCTACTGCTCTTTCTGTGTTTGCCTTTTGTCCTATTTTTGCGTTAAAGTCGCCCATGATTATTTTAAAGTGGTGGCGGCTATTATCGTATGCGCCCTGTAGTTTTTCGTAGAAGTCTTCTATTTCCTCGTCTGGGTGGCTAGATGTGGGGGCGTACACTTGGAAGATTTGACAAGTGTACCTGCTCGAGATTCTTAATACTACATAGCATATACGTTCCGATATGTCGTTTATTTCTATAATATTTCTTTCTATTCTCTTATTGATAAGAAACCCTACTCCTCCTATTCTACCATTTGGTAGCCCTCTCCAGTAGAGACAGTTACCACTTTTTAGGATTATTTGGTTTTCCTGTTTTCGTCTTACTTCGCTAAGTCCTACTAAATCCCATTTGATACTTTCTAGTTCATTCTCTAATGCAAGCACACTTCCTTCACTCGATAACGTTCTTACATTGTACGTGGCTAAATACAGGTTTCTATTAGCTAAGCTATCATCCATCGTCACTCTTACCTTGTTGGAGGTTTGGATATTATTTTTCTCGCATTTATCCAAGATGTGTTGAGAAAAAGGCGGTACTTGAGAGAGATTTCCATTCAAGGAGTGAGTTCTTACCGCCATAAACTCTTCTCTGTGGTCAGCTTTGACATATAGTCATCCTAGGTATCACTTGGATCACTTATGAGTTATTACATGCCATTTAACAGGGTTACTTTGTAAGTGAAAGTAGTTAGTTATGATAATAATAGATTAGCAATTGTTATACTACTTTTTTACAGATCTTTATCGTGAGACGCCTCTTTGGAGACAACGGATTTATATATGTGAGTGCGGTTTGCAATTTAATATTTTAATAATAACTTTAGTAAAGTATATAAAATTACACGAATTACTTTAATATAATTTAAATATGAAAAAGAACTGATGGACAGTTGGGAAACACCGTTTCTGTTTGCTATTATTCTATTAAGTAAAGTTCGTTAAAGATTTTTGGCTGGAAGCAATTATGTGGAAGATTTATTGCTTCTGTGGGACCGACTTGGCTGGCGAAGGACCCTTTTTTTGTATTCAGGTAGGGAGATGTATCTCGTTTGACACCGATTTGACACAAAAATTAGCACAAAATTTTTCGAAATAACTGATATAAAACCGCTTTTTACGACCGATTTGCTGTTTATTTTTACACTTAAATTATACTAGGATGCAATTAGTAAAATAAGTGATTATATGGTTAAGTTAAATTTCGTGCAATAGCCGGGTTTAAGCGAGTAATAGCGGGAGGAACGCAGAAGCACGTCCTCCTCACATGACACGAAAGACCGAACTCATTATATTATATATATAATATTAAATATTATAATATTAAATATTATATATATTTATATTATATATATATATATTTATATTTATATTTATATTTATATTTATATATATTAATGGATATTTATATTTATATTTATTAGACGACAAAAGTAATAGTCAATGTATGGACAGCATAACTTACATTTATATTATTAAATATCTTGCATTAAATTATATTGTTATACTATTATATACATATACATAATTAAATATGAAATAATTAAAAAAAAATAAAGAAATTATAAATTATCGGATCGACTACAACAGCAGCTATTCTCGATCTACATATGTATGTCTCATGTCTCTCACGACATATTAAGAACAGCTGGTATAATTTATAAAAATGACGCACTTTTGCGTCATACACACCGATCGCACATTACCGAACGTGTCGGGGACGCTTATAATAAAATAAAATTTTACAAGGTGTCGCCTCGTCGGTTTCGACAAAAGTGGCTCATTACATTGGGGAGGGTTGATTCTTCTCGTTTTTTTGTCCTAAATTTTTTTAATATTCTCAACCCCTATTGCCTCTCCTCCATCCTCCAAATTATCCCCTGCCCCCCCCCTCTCCGTCCCTCCACGCCTTTAACCTTCGCCTCGGTCGTTTCGCAAGGCGACGCTTAGCTCGAGATAAATTAAAGTGCTCTATTAACGTAGACTTAATTGTAAATCGTGCTTATGAATTTTATTAAAGATTATACTCAGTCTTTAAGATGAGATAGGGAGGTGGGGGTAAGTGAAGAAAGTTCCGAGCCCTTTTTGACAAGGGTTGGTGCACAGAAGCTTCGAGGAGGAATTGATGCAAATGGATTAATAATAACCCAGTACATGTATCCAAAAGTCTTTGGACGTGAAACTTAAGGCCTATATATGTATATTGAACATACCTACTTATAAACAAAATTAAGTGTGATACCTACATACATACATATGTATATGCAACTAGTGTTTTTACTCGGAATCGCTCGGTGTTTGTAATATAAACCGCTTAAACATGGCCAATCTAATAGTAAATATTTTATTAAATTTATTTGAATATTCAATTTTTCAATGACGTCACGGATTTACGAACCAACAATAGTTATATACAAACAAACATAATAGTTACATACAAAACAAACAAAGTCTCTATTGTACGTAAGTGTCGTGGTAGACCGGTTCGACTATAATTTATTACATAAACGTATACAGTATGTATGTAGTATATTATATTACGTTTGAAAATAAGTCTCTACATATTTTTAGGCCATTCAGTTTGAATATTCAAAATATATTCAAATACAGTGAGTACCACAGTAATATAAGAAAACAAAAAATAAAAATTACAAATACATATTAAAATTAATAAACAATAAATAACAATAAAGTTGAAGAAGAAAATCAACTAAAAGTACTGAAAGAGTCAGCAAAAGGTCGGGACAATCATCCATACCATCGTAAAGACGGCATATATATGTACATACATACGTGAGATTGTACTAATAAAAGAAGTGTTGTTATGAAAAATTGGTGGATAAAAAAGATTTTTACATCTGATGAATCGGGCATTAACGTTAAAATTAATTTCGTTCAAAACAAATGTGTCAAGGATACCATTAGCAATCTTGTATAAAAGTAACAAATCAGAAACCCTTCTGCGCTGAGACAAACTTGCGATCTTGAACAAAAAATAAAACTATCACTGTTGAATCCTTGTACATGTGTAGCTTGTATTGGTTAGAAAGTTTGTTATGAAGGAATAAACAATGAAATTTGAGGTTATGAGTTGCTGCCGGCAATATGTATACTCACTTATGCCGGGAACCTTACAGTTTATAGTAATAGTTTATTAATAACCTTACAGTAATAGTTTATTAATACTAAGATTGCTTCAAGAATAGTTTATCAATGTATGATTGTCCATAAATGAGTTTATGTATTTACAGAAATGAACTTTTCAATCATCAGATAAATTAAATCAGCTGATAACTAAAAATATTTGTATGTGATGTATGTATGTAAGCTTATTGTAAAAAACTAAATGTATGTAAGCTTATTGTAAATCATATTAACAATTAGATACAACATAACTTCTTATTGAATACTTATCTCGCAGATAAAACTCCGTGAAGAGATATACTTTATGCCGTGAAATGTCAGATTTGACACATTTGGCCATAAATCAATATATATCGTGTATTACCCTACAAGAAGCTACACGCCAAATTTGAAATTTATATATACATATGAGAGTTAAAACTATAAATATTTATATATTAGAGATAACGAGATCTAATAGAGCAAATTTCATAAAATATAGAGTGAATTATAGGCGTTTAGACAATTAAAATCTTATATCGCCATATCAAGGCGAACAGGTTGGAAGATACGGGACGAACGCTTATTAAACGTCAGGGAGATTTACTTTCCGCGTGTTTAAAACGCGTTGTATACGATATTTTATCTCCAACGTAATGGCAGACGATACATCAACGTGTATTGATGACCAAAATGAGCAATATGGTAAAGTATGAAAACGATCGGATAAGAGATAAAAATGACCACTGACACGAAAGCCATGTGAAACGTAAAGGGGGTATGTAATAATAAAAAAGAGAGTCTGTCATTTTAAGTTGGCAGCAATCTTACAAGACCGGTCTTATTTGATAAATGGCGCAGAAAACGCTTCTGAATTGTCTCTAAATGATCTACATGAGTTTTGTAATAAGGAGACCACTTGACTGAAGCATACTCCATATTACTGCGAACCAAACCAAACCAAAATATTGAGATTTTATCTATTATTTGTCTAGCGTATACAGATGAGTTATTTGAAATATTTCTACGAAGTTGGGATTACTCGCCTTTTGCCACACATAGTCGAACGAAAAGACAAAAATGAAAATAAAAACGATTCTTTGTGATGAAAATTTCCGTTTTCGTTGAACGGCGCTCATTAATTTTTTTCTTCTCCTCATTCCTCTTTCTCTCGTCCAGCTTTGATAAAAATGAGCGTAACCCCGTGTATCTTTCAAACGCTAAAGAGAATTAACGCTACCTTGTTAATGTATTTTTTCTCACCCCTTCGGTGTGAGGGTGAGAATTTTGCTGAAAGCATCGCAAAACTCTTTACCGTCACAAAAATAAACGGTTCTTTATAGTCGGTGGAAACTGAAACATTTTTTAAAACACTTACCTCGATGCTTTCCATAGTATGCACGGATTTTTTTTCGACATAAGGTAACGGCCCTAGCATTCGCCAGATAATTAAGTTCGTTTTTCGTATTTTGAAATATTTACATATTTTTTAAACGGTAAAAAAAACAAATTAATGTTTATTCAATTAACCATGTTTAAGCGGTTTATATTACAAATACCAAGAGAAGCCGAGTAAAACCACTAGTACGTATATATTAATAGTCGATTCGACATACGTACGTCACAGTTAAAACGCTGCCAACAAAACGTTCGAATGATTTTATTTATTAATATAATTTCAGCTATTTAGCTAATTTAAAATACATTCTTAATTACTTAACTCTAAAATTTTACGTTAAACTCATATGTACTGTCCCTCACAGAGGTGTCTCTTAGCACCTCTAATATAATATAATAACATAATAACAGATCAACAAAAAAACTTCTATATATGTATACTGTTTGCTACCAATGTTTCCTCTGGGGCAATGAGTCTCTGAGCATTTTGCGCCATCTATTGAAAATTTATTTGATTAATAAATTTTTTATTGGTATTTTATATTGTTTATATAAATATAGGTAGGAAGGTAGTTTTAACCATTTGATTTCATAGAAAACATAATTATTAAATTAAATATACATATTTAAAAAGTATTTGAAATAAATTAAATCAGCTGATAACTAAAAATAATATGTGATGTATGTATGTTAGCTTATTGTAAGAAACTAAATGTATGTTAGCTTATTGTAAGAAACTAAATGTATGTAAGCTTATTGTAAATCATATTAACAATTAGATTAGATCATATTAACATCTTATTGAATACTTATCTCGCAGATAAAACCCCGTGAAGAGATATACTTTTAGCCGTGAAATGTCAGATCTGACATATTTGGCCATAAATCAATATATATCGTGTATTACATTACATGAAGCTAGAAGCCAAATTTGAAATTTATATAAACATATGAGAGTTAAAACTATAAATATTTAAATATTAGAGATAACGAGAACCTATAGAGAAAATTTTATAAAATATAGAGTGAATTATAGGCGTTTAAACAATTAAAATCTGAAATGGCCATATCAAGGCGAAAAGGTATATATACGATATTTTATCTCCAACGTAATGGCAGACGATACATCATATATATAAAGACGGTAATCTGTGTGTGTGTGTGTGTGTCCTAACTCTCGCCGAACATAATGAATGAATCGATAAAAATCGATAAATTCATTTTTCGACAACTTTGAGACGACTTTGTCGACTTTGAGACGACTTTGAGCCGACTTTGAGACGACTTTGAGACGACTTTGAGACGACTTTGAGACGACTTTGTCGCGACTCGAACCGATCACCCCAAATAGCCTGAATATAGGTCTAAATTGAGCTAATGGTCACGTGCATCACGCCAAATCCAATTCTTCATTTCGCCTTTTTTTTAAACATTAATTGAAATATTCCTTCTCGCCATATAAAAATACGTAATTTTAATAATTTCATTTAGCGAGGTTTTGAACCATTTTTTTATATATTTTTTTTTAATTAAATTTAAATTTAAATTTACATTATTTATATTTTGACGATATTCGAGAAAAAAATTTATTTCATACACCGCGGGCGCCGGGAATCGAACCTTGGACCCTCCGATCCAAACGCCATGTTCTCACGAGCCCGCACCGCAAGCCATATCCTCGCCCAGAATACGTGTTGTAAATACACATCATATGTGTATGCACGTAATTTGTTATGTGCAATAATAATATTCAACGTTATGAGGTCAATGACCGTTTGTGTATAATCGAAAAATATTACATTTTATTAACTTTAATTAACATTTTGTTAACGTTAACTTTAAGAACGTTAACTTTTACATAAATACACGTTACATTTGAAGTGAAGGCGTAGAAATTATGTTTTTCTTCTTTTATTACTTATTCACCATGCTCTCCCACTAGTGATTAATTAATTCGGAACACCGTTTGAGAACAACTGCGATCCCGAGTAGCGAGCGACGTTATTGCCTCTAGCTGTTTTGTTTTTTCCTTTTTTTCCCCTTTTTTGGAACGCTTCTTTTACAGCTGAAGACGTCTCTTCGCGAACCACTTTTATTGGAATCGTTATTTTTTTGCGTTAGTGTTTTTTATTGCATTTTTAGTTATTTACGCTGCAAGCGTATTGCTCTTTGCGTTGTTATACGTACAAATAAATATACGACATTGTCTAAAACTAAGTAGACCGAAAATAACATTGAAAATTTACATTCAAAATAATTTTATTTAAGTTCTGTTTCTTATACACATAAATTAAGTTTTCATTTTCCATTTTTATTTTATTTTCTAAAGAAAATTTATTATACTTGTATGCATGTGTATGTATAAATAGATAATAAGCGGGCAGAAAACCATCCAGAAAACAACTATATTTATTTAGGTGATTATTGCACACAAAGCGTCATTAAGATCTCGATAATGGAATATCTGGCATCCGAAAATTCCATCCATCAAACTATCGAGAAAACTCGAGTGCTAGATATTCCATATTCCATTTTCCTGGCTACGATTGTCGTGTGTGTGATCGCAATGAGTCAAAAAGTAAGTTTACCATTTATTTAAACCAAATCTTTTACATCTCCAGAAGCAATAAAGGAAAAAAATAAGATTCAGTGCATTCGGGCGACTTGAAGCTGTTAAAAAAAACTTTTTTGAAATAAGACACTTTTTCAGCAGAGGAATGTTTTTTAATCAATCTATTTTAACAATAAGTGAAAGTCTGATATTAAATGCCAGAATGTTTTAAAACATCCAATCTATTCAAATTATTTATTTATTTTATTTATTTTATTTATTTTATTTATTTTATTTATTTTATTTATTTTATTTATTTTATTTATTTTATTTATTTTATTTATTTTATTAATTGAAAAATCAACAGACAGGATGTACAGAGATAGGTATAAAAAACACAAAAAGTAAATAAATAATATATGTAACACCCGAGTCCAATAATAGATTTTTACAAAAATGAAAAAGATAAATATAAGGAAAACAAATTAAAAAGTAAAGAATAAAGGCATGACAAAATATGTAGTACATTGCATAATTAAACTATAGTATTAAAATAATTGGAAAAGGTTATAAGATAGAATATAAGAAGAAATTGAAATTTACAAATATAAAAAACAAATGAAAAAGGTAAATACAAAATAAACAAATGAAATGGAAAGGAATGAAAGCTATAATATGATTAAATAGCACATTACATAACTAAACTAAAGTATAAAAATAATGGAAATATTGGAAAAATAGAATAGAAGAAAAAATGAATCAATCGGTCAAGATTCTCTTGATGTTAGACCTGAATTGATGTAGGGAAATAAATTATGAAACAATCTATGCTCGACAAAGCGAGGAGAGACTGAAAAGCGAACACATGGGTAAATATTACATGTAGACAAGTGAAAAAATTTAAATGGCAATGAAGTGTGTCATGTAACTAGAATAATTGAATAATAATTTCATCAGAATATTGTTATGATGTGTAAAAACAATAGAAATATATCATTCAATTGTATGTACATATATATTCATATTATTATAACAATTTATTGTAAATAGGTATTTCAGCTCTTTTTCCTATTATGCTGTACATTAACATTAGAATAATATAATACAATGATTACTAACAAAATTAAATTAAAATTGTAAAATAGAAAATGATCAATAGATCAGTAGCCATTAAAATATATATAAGATGTATTGTGAACATAATTTAGTAATAATAAAAAGCATTTAAAAATCAAAATAAAATAACAAATTTAATATAATATAACATATGCTAAATTTATATAACGTTACGTATTATTCATACATTACATATCGAAACATTATAATATAATGTCTAATTTTTTTTATAAAAACAATAAAATATATTTATCGCTATTTATATATATTTTATATGCATTTGATTTTGATTTTTAAATGCTTTTTATTATTATATGTACATTATGAGCATTTATAAGAATTGTAAATATATTTTTGAGTTTTTTTTTCTATTATGCTGTACATTTACATTAGAATAATTATATATTATAATAACCAACAAAAACTAGATCATGAAAACGTGATCAGTAATCGATTCTGAGTTCGAATCAGTCAAAATCTCGAGTTTAAATTTTCGCATGATCACAAAACTTCATCTATTGTTACTATGTAATAAAGTAATAAAATAAAATTGTAAAATAGAAAATGATCAATAGATCAGTAGCTATTAAAATTGATGTAGGATTTATTGTGAACATAATTTAGCAATAATAAAAAGGATTTAAAAAAAAACATACCTCTTCTATAATTTGTATATAAAATTATTATTTTGAATAAAAATACCAATAATTTTATTTTACTACCGCCATCTATATATAAAACTAAAAACTGGATAAACGTCAGCCACTTTTCGGAAATTCAAATTTCAAACGCGTCTAAAACGAAATTTTTTATCATCGTATGGCGGAGTTTACATCTACTTATATTGATGACCAAAATAAGCAATATGGCAAATTATAAAATGATCGGATAAGAGGCAAATTTTTTCCTGATTTGTAATCGTAAGAGAAGTATAAAAGGGGTATGTAAAAATCAAAAAAAATAAACGATGATATTGATATGTGTTTACAAATATGATAAATAATAAAAGTCATTTTAAAGGTTTCTCAGATAGAACAATATGCACAATCTACTATATTATTATTAGTATTAGATTTATTCCGAATTATATTCGTATACACGAAGATTTATCCCACAAGGGAAATTCCTCGGGTGCAATTTGAAGGGGAGGCGGGACCGGTCGGTTCAATTGAAAAGCAAAGTCATTGTTGTCCTGCGTCTTTCGACAGTAAAACCGGAAATAAAACCCCGGACTGGGCTCATTTGTTCGCACACAAACGCTCCGGTATTTTTACAATAAGTCACCGCAGTGTCAAAACGGCTGTTAATCTTCTTTTTAGTGGCTGTCGGTGACGTGAGATAACGCAAGCCGACCCCAAAGTGTTAACTCGACGTCGGAACGAAATGAAATATTTTTTTCGGGGTCACCCTGTGGCGAAAGGCGTTGGCAATGTATTTTCATATGCGAATTTTATATTGTAAATAAATAAAAAAATATATAAAAAGTTGAGTTAATTAATAGACAACGATTGATGCTTACGAAAGATCTCTATAGATTAAAATTACTTTCTAATATAAACTAACGAACAGAGTTACCGCTTTGGAATGCAACCTGCTCGGAAACATGCTTAGTCAAATCAAATATTTATTTATTTACATATATACGGCCACAAGGACCATTAAACCATAATACAATAGAACAGTAATAAAAAATACTGGCAGCATTATGAAATACTAATATCTAAGACAGCATTTTCGATACAAATTGAGCGCAAATGTATGGAAACTTGCACAAGACAAAAGTTCTACTTCCGGTTGTCAGATTTTATTCATTTTTTTTTAATGACTTAAAATCACTATCAGTACTATACACATTAAACATCAAGAAAATAAAAATAATTTAAAAGGTCAAAATAAAATAATGAAATATCGTTTCAAAAAACAATACTACTTCCGGTTTACTAATTCTGACCGAAACCTTATCAGCTCTTATTTAGTACATAAATAATACAAATATAAATTTTCAGCTTGATACCTTCAGGGGTGTGGACAGAGTAGTGGGCACAAAATTTTTGACTTTTCTAAGAGGAAAAAATCCCACTTCTTTATAGGGTTTTGGACAGAATTTGTAAACCGGAAGTAGTATTTTTTTTTTAAACAATATTTCATTGTTTTTTCATTATTTTATTTTGACCTTTTAAATTATTTTAAGCTTCTTGATATTAATTGTGTATAATAAAGATAGTGATTTTAAGTAAAAATAAAAAAAAATCACTCGATTTAAAGAACCGGAAGTGGGATTTTTTTCCTCGTAAAGAAGTCAAAAATGTTGTGCCCACTACTCTGTCCACACCCCTAAACGTATTAAGTTGAAAATTCATATTTTTATTCTTTATGTATTAACTTAGAGCTGGTAAAGTTTTGGTCAGAATTCAAAAACCGGAAGTAGTATTTTTTTTTTAAACAATATTTCATTATTCTGTTTTTAACTTTTAAGTTATTTTAATCTTCTTGATATTTATTGTGTATAATACTGATAGTGAATTTTAGTAATAAAAAAAAATTTGAACAAAATCTGACAACTGGAAGTAGAACTTTTGTTTTGTGCAAGTTTCCATACATTTGCGCTCAATTTGTATCGCTATCATAGTCATTAGTTCAATATCGAATTTTTTATATATGTTTGTATGTATAAATTATAATAGAAACACGATAAAATATGCATATATTTTATCGTGTTTCTATTTCTATTCTAACATATAAGGAAAAAAGAAAATAAATGAGACTAAAATTTCACAATGATTACTTTTTTTAATACATATGTATATACAGTATCGTATTCAGTATATAAATAATAATATTAAATAAAATAAAATAAATACGCCGTCTGTCAATTGACAGTACTTAATCGGTTAAACTTTCTATCTGGAAAAATAATGCGTACACCAAGCCACTGGTATATTATAGATTGTACATATTTCAAACAAGTTGTGACATCTTCAATGATTTTATGATGTAACTAATTAGACTTCACTGTACACGTTATGCAATAACATGAAATAAGACCACGATGTGCTCAAAATCTGGAAGAGACAAAGGATTAGATCGTATTAAAATTAGTAAATAATTCAAATTGACACATTCTCAAGCCGCATTACCGATGAAAGGGTGCCCATGTTTACATCCATGAAACCCATTGCTGATACTGAAGTTGGATTCGAAGCACGAATTTGCACCATCATAACTAAATTTTTCAATTCATTGGATGCAATGGCCCAATCTGAGCTGTACGCTGAAAATCTTATAGCTACGCTCTACGGTTTAAATGATGTTTGTCAGATGAATTATATAATTAATTCGACTATCATATTTGAAATAAAATGGAAACTGACCTCTTCCGTAAGCTTATCTCCATAAAAGCAAATAATTGAGATTTGCGAAAGGGAGGTAACGACGAACAGACCATATTTAAACGCTTCATTCATCGGTGCGAGCTGTTAAATAATTAGATTTTTATTACAGTCGAACCTATTCAGCATGAGACTAAATAAAAAAAAAAATCTAAAATGTACATGCTATCGCATTCACCCCCTCCCCCCTCGACCCGCGATGACCAATTACATTTCGTTTCAGTTTCGCATTGCATTTTGGTCAAGAAATACAACATTATTCGTGTGTATAGTGGTTGGTAGAATTTGGGTTTTATTTTTTTTTTAGTTTTGAATTTTTTTTTCGTATTTTGAAATATTTACATTAATAAAATTTTAATATATGTAAAAATTTGTTGATATTGTAGCATGTTCTAAAAGGAGCCGCCGTTTTAATCGGTTGTCGAGGATTATCTCCAGGCTTACGTGCAGTCGGCTAACAATGGAATGGACTTAGTGGTCGGTAACGGCACCCAGCCACTTTCCGCTAGAGTTCTCAGAACTGACAGCGCGAGACCGTGGGACTGCATATCTGGTACGTGACTATAACAAAGGGTAAACAAACGCGTCGAGGAAGATGCAGTGAGCGACCTGTCCTTTATAAGCAGGTACTTGGGCCATATCAAGGCATTCTGGACGGAGCACTGGCAGTGCGTGGATCTCTTTAATCACCCAATAAATGCTGTGAAGCGACTTTGGTCTTTTATTTGGATCCTCCACCCACCCCTACGCAACAGTATTATTAATTTATTTATGGAATACGTATATATTTTATATCAATGGAAATTTATATTTTTTAGACGGTAAAAGTAAATGTCAATTTCATGTTATGGACAGCAAAACTTACAGTAATATTATTAAAGACCTTGCATTGAATTATATTGTAGTAATATGACATAGTTAAAAAATAAATTATTAAAAAAAATAAAGAAATTATTTTACGTCCTTACAATGTTACAATTGCACGAATGCGATAGCATGCTCGGTTCTCGTAAGTCTCACGCTAATCGGATCGACTATAGATCATCATCAATATTATATCAAGCATATATTAGTCATAACAATCGGGAGATATTTCGACAATTTCATGGAAAATGCAACAAGCAAGCTATGTTTATGAACAAAGCTTTCGTTCACAATATTTCATGAAATGAGGAATTTTTTGAATTAGGTGTGAAATATAATTGTACTTACTGTGAAGCTAAATAGTTGCATGCAAAGTAAAAGCGTACTACCCATAAAGTTGGCAAACATCGGGAACGAAAACACATCTTCAATTTCCATGACGAAGCTGCAATAAGAGATTTTTTAAATAAACAATTATGTAAATACGAACGATATGTGTCATAGTGTTATACATTTGAATGAAATATTAAATTTTAAAAATATGCTATTATTGAATTTACTATTGAAATTGTTTTTAATGATGCAATTACATCAAAAAATATGTATATGTACAATAATAATCTGAAATGATTTTCTTTATATTTCATTTATATTAGAAATAACTTTAAACAATATCGAATTTCATTCGGTCAATTGACCTATCTGGTTCGTGACTATAAGAATAGGTAAACAAACGTGTCGAGGAAGATGCACTGAGCGACCTTCTGTTTATAAGCAGGTAATTAGGCCATACCATGGCATTCTGGACGGAGCACTGGCAGTACGTAGATCTCCTTAAACACCCAATAAATGCTGTGAAGCGACTTTGGCCTTTTACTTGGATCATCCACCCACCCCTAGGCAACAATATTATTATTTTTTATTTTTGTGTTTTTTCTAATTATCTTACTTAAGAGGGCTGTACAGCAGCGCCATGTCCATACAAACGTACTATACTTCTCCCTTCCTCAATTATGGCACTAGAGAAATTATTTTTTAATATGCTATGGATATCTACCATTGGGGTGCATCTATCGTTTTATTTTTTTGATTAATTATTTTTTATAGGAGCTAGGAGCCGCCAAACATCTATAAAATCGCCTCTTTTTTACACCCACGAAACGGGTCCAGCGTGCTTGTTTAACGGTCGATTTAAAAAAAAATACGCCGATAGATGCACAGAAAGTATATTTCTCATACCGATGATGAAATTTTTTTAAAAATTGGTCCAGTTTTGGAGAAGAAAATAGGAGAATACAAAACCTCGATTTTGTCAATTTAAAATACGTTTTATCTGGTCGAAGCGCAACTGTCGCATTCACTCAATATATATATATATATATATATATATATATATATATATATATATATATATATATATATATATATATATATATATATATATATATATATATATATATATATATATATATATATATATATATATATATATATATATATATATATATATATATATATATATATATATATATATATATATATATTGATATATATTGTCGCATTCACTCAATATATATATCGAAGAAAGGAACGGTAACAAAATTAAGGTTTCGGATGTACAGCCCTCTTAATTTAGGTTATTATTTTTATTATTATTAATATTATTATCTTACCACTATCACTGGTACTATTTTATTGTTATTTTTTATTTTCAATGTTTAAATTTTTCTTTTTATGTCACCTATATGCGTACGTGGATCTCCTTAATCACCCAATAAATGCTGTGAAGTGACTTTGGCCTTTTACTTGGATCCTCCACCCACCCCTACGCAACAGTATCATCAAAATATATTTTTTAATTTTAAATTCTATTGATTTTTTTTTTTTTAAATTAAACAATTAATAATTTGGTGAAATGTCCATCAGCCAAACGTCCGTCGGTGAAAAACCAAATACGAAATGTAACAATAATCTGTATCATACCCCAATAATCTGTCGTGTTTAACGACGACTCTCCTGTATTCTTCACCGGTAGGATCATCGACCAACAAAGTCAAATCTCTTTTCAATAGCTGAAGGTGCATACAAACTTGAGAAACCAATAAGCAAAATGTCGCATCGGTGGCTGCCATCAAAATACACACGAAAAGTCCTGCAATTTAACGGAAAATAGATCAGTATTCGAAACGGTGAATAACATATAACAAGCAAGTAAAAATCATACCACAATATACTTGAGATATATACGCTGCCACGTAATTTAACACACTAGCATGTATATCAAAAGGATGCCAAACCACATATGGCAATTCCACACTTTGATCCCATCGTCTAGGAGATTTGTAGGCTATTTTCATAAACAGATTAAATACAATGATCGAAATTGGAAATATACTCCACAAGATTGCCAAGATTGTGATTTGTGCCATGTAAAACACGATGAATTTCTTCGTTTTCACCATGTTTTCAACTACGATCTTTTTCACTGGTAAATATTCCGTATCGGGCCACATTTCCTCGAGGCTTTCCACTAACTTACATAGCTTTGCCTTCTTGGTGACGAGCAACACAGATTTCATTGCACCCAATATGGTGACTACCGTGCAAGGCATCATTCCGAACACCTCTAATATCTTGTTATCCGAATCACTCATCATGCTGACGTAAAATTGTGTGAGTTCGAGGCCTATATAAAGTATTGATTGCAAAATGGAAGCCACGAACAAATACCTGAAATTTCGATGAAACCATCACAGTGACTGTTTCAAATTTATGTACGGAATATGAAGTGGTCTGTAACAGTGTTTACCATTGAAATCTCATAAAAGCTTCACTCCTCGTCTTTTTTTCTCGAAACACGTCGTAAAGTCCTGTGCGGCCGAAAAACATATTCAGTGCGTCGAATCCATCTTGGAAGTTGCAAACGACATTTTTTAAATCGGAAAGTTTTTTTTCTTCTTCATCGACTTTAATATCTGGATTAGTTTCTCTAAAAAAATAATTAGCGATGGCAACGTTAATTTTTACTCGTGTTTTTAAATCGATTTTTTGATTTCATTGAAAATAGTAGATCATAAAATAACTCAACTCTTCCGGTAAATCGTATATCTCCTCGACCTTCACTATGGAATTTGTCTCTGCCTCCATATTTTTTATTCTTCTTTTTTCATATAACAATTACTTATTTTTCACCGACCCTTTCAATTAGTTCAATTATAATTTTATTTGTATATGTGAAAACTAATTTAAAAAATTATTTATTTAAAAATACATGGGGAAGGCGGCAAAGCCGATAGACCCAGGAGGTTTGACTTAATATAAATAATAAAACAAAAATATTTATAACAATAATAAGATAAAATAAAAAAAAGTAAGCATGAAAAAAATACGAAATAAGAGAAAATACCAAAAGATAAACATATCTCAGACGGTAACATAATAACTAAAAGAAAACAAAAATATAGAAAAGATATTGGAAAAGAAGAATTACAAAAATCGACAAAAGTCTTAGAAAGACTTCTAGCTTGTTTTTAAAAATATTAAGGTTTTCAGAATTTATTACATTGTTAAGAACACTATTCCAAAATTTAACCACTCTGTTTGAAAAGAATGAATCTCTGATTGATTTATTCGATTTTTCTTTTTGGGGTGCTCGGAGTGTGTGACCTTTAAGATGCGTGCTTTCATTGAATGAGTTTATAGTGACAATCATAATGATAATTTCTTATTTTAATTACTTCGATTGAGTCATTTAATTATTTTCAAAATCTCGTTATAAGAAAGTGATTTAAGTTCAGAAGGTATCTTTGTAATTCTCTTTTGTACCCTTCGATACATATAACATATTTTTTAAGATGAGGATTCCATATATGTTTGTATGTATTATAAGCTTATACTATTTTAGCTCTAACAAAAGTTTTATAAATTTTTGTTGAGATATACGTAAACGATTTTTAAACCTAATGTCAAATTATATGTTTAAAATGAAAAATTAAGGAACGAGTTTGGAACATGTGTATAATCGGAATTTCAAACATCAGATGATAAACATGAGACTACGATCTTATATTCAAATTCATATATATGTACATACAAATGTACGTTCAAAGTAATAGCGTACCTTGTTTTTTCAATAAAACTGAAAGCTTCAGAGGAAACTTTTCTTAAACTGTTATGTAGATATTAAAACATTTGATGGTATAAGCAGCTTAAAGTGAACTTAAAGTGAAGCAACGAAAAGTGAATGCATTTCAAACGGTTAACTAGGCTTTATATCTACAATATAGGAAAGTAATGCAATATCTCTCAAACATTTATCTACATATGCCTTGAATTAAATGTATCGGCTATTATACAAATGTCTGTCACATTTATTCAATACATTTTAATTATTTCTTCATATCATATAAATTAAATACTTATAATATATATATTTATATATATATATATATATATATATATATATCAGTGGCGGGCGGTGACTTTTCAAACAAGGGATGCTGTCCCTTGTTTGAAAAAAAAAACCGACCAATTTATTTTTTAAAATTTAATTTTATTCTTCGTTCCTTTTTACAAAATTCATCGATAACCGCATCATAGAATTTTTTATTGTTTTTTAAATTTGACATTATTTTCTTTTCGATTGCAAGACCAGAGAGTCTTTCTTCACTTTGACTACTTCTGGTGAACGTTTTAATTCTTTTCATAGTCGAAAATGATCGTTCAGCCGATGCGCTCGTGGAAGGTATCGTACAAATTAATTGTATTAAACTAAATACTTGTTCCAAAACGTGTATTAGATCATCTTTCACAATTAATTCCTTTACGTCATTTATAGATTTCAAATGAAAATCTTGCGTTGAGTACATGTAAATTAATTCGCTTTTTAATTTCATAAAATCAAAGTATTTTCCATAAGTTAGGTGGAGTGATTTAAATAGGAAATCTGGAAAATTATTTTCATATTCTTTAAATTTTTTGACGTTAAAAAATTCGAGAAATTTTAAATTTTCGATATCTCGAAATCGATTGGTTGTATTTACTGAAAGAGTTTCTAAAATTTCAGAATTGTGAAGTTTATACGTTGTTTTCACATCTTCTTCACATTCAGCATATTTTCTTTTTCTATTAAAATTTTTAGTTATTACTTTGTTCCACAATGAATCAAAATCGTCTTTTTTGTTATCTAAATATTTTACAAATTTTTTAATTTCACTTACGCAATACGATATGTCAAAGGTTTTTTTTTGTAAAATTTCAAATAAAAAATCTGCCGAATTAAATATTGCAGAAAATAAATGCAAATTGAAATTGAATTCAAACTCTTTTAAATAACGATGAAGGACTTCAGCATTTATGACAGCATCAGTATCCCATTCGTCTTCGTCATTAATTATTTGATTAAATATTTCCATTAATTCTGTTTGATATTCTAATATCATATTTAAAATTTTGCTATTGTAGTTCCATCGTGTAGGGGCAGCAGTGGGAAATCGTTTTTTTATTTGACAATCGAGAAGGGAAATTCTTCTTGAAGACTTACAAAAAAAAGTTGAAAATGACAACATACGGCTGAAAAAACGTTTGCATCCGGATATATGTTTAACAGATTGCGACAAAACTAAATTCAATCTGTGAGCGTAACAATGGACAAATAAAGAATTAGGACAAATATCTCGAATTTTTCGTTGCACTCCATTATGCTCCCCGGACATTACAGCCGCTCCATCGTACGTTTGTGCAATTAATTTGTCCAAACAACCAAATTCTTCCAAGGTCTCACGTATGTGCTGAAAAAGAGCATTAGCTGTTCTATTGGGACTAACATCGACAAATCCAACAAATCTCTCCTGAATTTCATTATTTTCATCTACATATCTAAAAATAGTAGATAGCTGAGCTTTGCGACTGATATCTGTAGATTCGTCCACAATTATGGAAACAAATTTTGATGCACGTATTTCAGTTTTAATCTCATCTAGCAAGACTTTTGATATTGCGGATACCAAGTCATTTTGTATATGGTTCGATAGTCCAGTAAACACCGTAGAGTTATCTAAATGAGTTTTCAATTTTATGTCTGATTCACTCAACAGATACAGCAATTCAATATAATTCCCTCTATTTTCCGATTCCTGGTGCTCAAAATGTCCTCGTAAAGGTTGTTCTTGTTTTGCTAAAAAACAGATCGCGCTTATTAATTTCGACAAAATGTATCTATTTGCAGTAACTTCTTTGTTGTGCATTTCAATATTTGCTTTAAATTGAGCACTTAAAAAATTTTCTATACGAGGTCCCTTTCCAAATTTTTTAAATTGAGCAGCAGAACATATGTGAGCTTGAGAACATTCATGTCTCTTGCGCGATTTACTTAAATTGTTTAGGTCAGAAAATCCAAATTTACTCCAGACATTCACTTCTTGAGAAAATAAAATACATGGCCAACAGAATAATTTCGTTAAGTGAGCACATCCACAAATCCATGAAATTTTTTCGTATGTTTCTGTGTTAAAATACCTTTTAAATGTTTTTGTTTTAGACTGAATATTTAATATTGGTGTGGGTTTGGGGCTCTTAACAATAATCTCCTTTTCATTAAATGGGAGAGAAGCAAATCTTCTTTTAGTTTTCAAAGTAGTGGAACAGTAAACTAAAAATAAAGTTAGACGAAACTAATTTAAATGAAAACTTAATTCAAAAGTAAAAAATAACCAACTTACAGTATAAATGATTAACTTCGTCTAAAGAAATGAATCGGCTAGCTTTTTGATAAATAACTTGGGGCGTAGCGTGCGGAAATATCGATCAACAGCGGCTTCCAAGTGAAACTCAATAGATAAGCAAACAGAGAAACCGAATCCACCGTAGAGGTTAAACAAGTGTCAACGCGTCCGCGCGAATAAGACAGCCTCATAGTGCGCATGCGCAAATGGGATCGGTCGCGACTCCGAATCCATGACGCGCGCGCACTTCACTCAGCGTCTACTCGCCAGCGTCACTCGCCTGTGGCCGGCCTATGCGAATGCGGCCTATGCGAATCCTTAATAAAAATTATCAAAAGATCCTATATAATGCATCATGTAACAAAAAACACGTGATATGTGAAATATATATCATATACTACATCATAATCACGTACATCACTAAGAATACATCGAAGCGAAATTCAAATATTTATTAAAAATACTCTTGGCTTTTTAAAGTTATAGGGGATGCGCCGCATCCACCGCATCCATGGACCGCACGCCACTGATATATATATATATATATATATATATATATATATATATATATATATATATATATATATATATATATTTCATTATTTTATTTTGTTCTTTTAATTACTTTTTGATATTTTATAAATTTAATATTCATAGTTATAATAATAATAATTAAAAAAATAAGTAGAAATTTTGTCTCGTGAGTTTCCCGATTTAACGATCAAATTTGTATCGAAAATTTTCTTATAACCGGTATGTGTATGTTAGTATGTGCATAATTATTGAATTTTGATTTTTAATACTTCTTATATTCCCCAAATAATATGTTGGTCAAGGATTTATTTTGTTAGTATTCCAAGGTCGAATCTCATAGCTTAAGTTTCACTGTCTTTTTTACTTTTTTTTTTAATGTTATCTCACCCATAAAATAGCACAATTTTTCGATGAAGCTAATTATTAGTTCATTCCTTTAAGCAAATATTTTTCAATAAAAATCAATTAAGGTTAAACCATATTCTTGTAATTATAAATACTATTTTAATTAGAACATTCTTTTTGACATTAATACAAACTAAACAAGAAAGTTTAGAAAACTTTGTGTCAAAATTTTTTATTCTGTCTTCGAATTAATTAATATATATGTATTATGTGACATGTTATGAAAATTATTTTCCCATCGTCAAAATGAATAATAAATCGCCGTGGAAATAATACATCAAAAGTCAATTCTAAAAAACGCAAGCAATGTCGAATCGAGAGTGTTTGCATATATGTATGTTGAAGTATATTTTTTAATTTCATATATGACGCTATATATGTATATACATATTTAAATAGAATAAAAAATTAGATATTCATCTCGTATTATAATGTTTAGATATGTAATGTATGTATAATACGTAACGTTATATGGACCATTCCAACGCACTTACACAGTACGTAACATATGTACATACATTCATACAATACATTTTTGAATGCTTTTTATTATTACTAAATCATGCTCACAATACATCTTATATCTATTTTAATAGCTACTGATCTCTGATAATTTTCTGTTTTACAATTTTAATTTAATTTTGTTAGTAATCATAGTATTATACATATTATTCTAATGTTAATGTACAGCATAGAAAAAAGAGCTCAAAAACCTATTTACAATGAATTTTTATAATTATATATTATGTATATGTACAATTGAATGATATTTTCCTATTGTTTTTACACATCATAACAATATTCTGATGAAACATTGCCTTAATAATGTGTCTCCATAAGTTTTGATTTAGTCTCACGTATACAAGGTTAACAAAAGAAAATAAAAAAAATCAATAATAAATAATAGTCTTCATACTAAAAAAAAAAAACATTCATCGTGTTCCTTTCTCACACTTATGGATTATTAAATAGTAATAGCATACTTTATTATGTCTATACTTATATATTCATTAGAACGACTCTCATTTTGTAGGTCAAAGCCAAATTTTTTTGGTACACTTAATAATGAATCATTTCATTCGTTTAAATAAGGTTTAAAATAATCATTAGATGTAGTATTATGTTTGAAAATTATATTTTAAATTGAAAAATACCTACGATTTCCGACAACGTTGCCACGCCCGTAAATCTTCTCTCTCTTATTGAATCGTACAAATGTTCAAGTTGTCAGTTTTAAGCCTCACTTTGTCTTCACTTCCATCTTTGTTTTTCTCAGATAGCTTCTTTTAAAAATGAATTGCAAGTTGGAAGAATTAATATATGTATCTAATATGCAATATAGCAGGATTTGTCTATCAAACAAAATCTTTGCGATGTTTACTGCGTATTATAAAAATTCATCGGCTTTCACAGCCTTCGTTACAACAGATAAGCTTATGTGATTTTGATTTTCTGCCAGCTTCAACTTGATATTATATATTTACATTCGCCGAACATTCCAATAATCACGTACATATCTACGGCTATACATATGTATGTGGTTATTCAATGACAGTGTATCACAGTGAAAACACGGAACTTAATAAAAAAAGTCTTATATTTTTAAGAAAAACATTAATACTATATATACAGTTTCTCATCACGCAAAAATTGGAAAGCTTTAGAAAACTTCAACAAAGGAAGTCCTTCAACAAAGGCATATACATGGTCATAGCGGCAGATTGGGGATACCTGTTATGTCGCTTTGACCCGATATGAAATTTGAAAAAAAATCCATTATTTAATCTTATGTGTTTTTAATTTATGTAAACATAATAATATACAAATATATATAAACGGACGCGATGTATGTATGTATGTGGGTATGTGGCAGACGCGTCGACAAGTATGGAGATTTCAAAAAAACAAAATTTAGAATACCAGGAGTATACGTTATGCATAGAAATGTGGCGTGACGACCGATCGAGCCAAGGAGATATGCGAAAGCAGGGTAGTGGAAAAGTGAGGACCTGAGCGTCTGACTTGTGCTCTTGATATTGAGCACTTGCGTTGGAACAGGTGACGTCAGCGTCAGATGCGCTGCGCGGGAGCGTACACACATACACACATACATTAAGACACACACACACATATTCTTTCATCATTTCGACGCCAGCGAACGGGTAGCGTTAAATGAGCGCTCGACTTTTTACTATTTACTTTTTACTGGTACACTATGTTCAAAGCATTATATGCTAACCACTAGCCTATTCTGCTGGTTTACATATACCTTTATTTTAATTCGTGTATATATTTCTCTCCGAAGCCACCCGTCAAAATCAACGGCACAAAACTAGTAGTAAATGAATTCAGTCATCCTTTTCTTCCTGTGTATATAAATCGCAAATCATCGATTAATTATTCAATGTATTTAATTCGAAATCACAATCGATAAAATATTATTGTCCAGCTTATATCAAATTTTTTTACAGAAACCCCCATGAATTTTCCTATTCCATTTGGTAAGGTACGATCGGTTCCCGGAAAGATGCACTAAATTGCACTGAATAGTAGCGCAGTTTCGGGAAGGCGCTCAAAAAGTACTTACGCAAGAGAACTCCACAAAAAAAGGTTAGCATCTTACAAATACCCCTTGACACTTTTTTGTGGAATTCTATTGCGTTAGTTCTCTTTGAGCTTCTTTGAAAGTTCATTTCATTTCATTTGTTTTATAAAAAACTTTTTCATTTGTTTTATATTTTTAAATTTCAATTTCTTCTTATATTCTATTTTATAACCTTTTCCAAATATTTTAATACTATAGTTTAATTATGCAATGTTCTAGATATTTTGTCATGCCTTTATTCTTTACTTTTTAATTTGTTTTCCTTATATTTATCTTTTTCATTTTTGTAAAAATCTATTATTGGACTCGGATGTTACATATATTATTTATTTACTATTTGTTTTTTTTATACATATCTATGTACATCCTGTCTGTTGATTTTTCAATTAATAAAATAAATAAAAATAAATAAATAATAAATAAAAGTTCGGATGTCTGGAGAGTGCAACTATCTCGAGTGCATTTTTTCCGGTCAGCGGTATGACCATTACACATTGAGAACGCGTACGAATATTTATATTTTTAATATTGAACTTACCCCCATCGAAACCCGTCAAATGCTCGCTATCATATATAAATATTTTTCATTATATATTATTATTACTTTATTTGTCTATTGCGGTAATTCAATGAGCGGAAAATGTATTGTTTTATTCGGCCGGCGAAATGTATAGCTTTTAATAATTCATTGAATTTTCCAATAGGCGCCGCCAAAGGACGCTTTTCCCGGGGAAATTTTGCGGGTCGACGCAATTATTGGACGCATAAATAACGACAAAAGCACCGAAACACAAAAAAATATGTATATATTATATATATATATAAATGTTTCGGTAGAGCGCAAGTATATTTGCGATACTTTAATTTGAATAAGTTTCGTTGTTGGCGCGGTCGGAGGAAACGGGGACTCGATCGGGAAAGGGAGGGAAAGAGCGGTCCTGGAACTTTTTGTGAAAGCTGAATTATTGTCGTGAAGAAGAGGCGCTTTAATTAATAACGGTTCGGCGATACGGATAGGCCGTTATTATGGCGTTTTCTTGGAAATGTGTTTTGCCGAGCACAAAAGTGGAGTTCAGCCCTGATAACGGGAACAGCATCCCCCTCGTCTCTCGTTTTGGGCCCGCCCGTTAATTGCCGTTTTAACGGGAACGCAACGGTAATATATTGTACACGTTTTTAAATTATGCACTGTATATATTCATGAATTAAATCTATATACATATATGTTAAGTCCAAAACTTGTCACCGAAATGGACATTCTTTCCAATACAGTCGATTGTTGAGAATTGAAAATTTAGTCCAGTTGGAAATATTACTATTCACATGAATTATTGTGTATTGAGAAGTCTTCTTAATCTATATCTATATATGTAAAATTGAATGTCTGTCTGGCTCCTAAGCCACTCAACCGATTACGATGGAACTTTCAAGATTTGTTATATGCATGTCCGGGAAGATTACTGTGAAAAAAACCTCTTAATAATAATATTCGTAGTTACAATTTTACCGACGCGAAAGTTTGAAGCGCCATTGTGTAGTCAACGAAATGTGTTTGTTGGTAACCACGTTAACAAAAGAGACGTTATTCCACGACGTTGACCTCCAACCACCACTTGAAACGGGAACGCAATGAGAACGGGAATGGGAACGGGAATTGCAAGCCTTTATCTGGCATTACAACGCATTCCGGGTTCAGCTAGTATATATATAATATAATGTCTGTTTGTCTGTCTCTCTGTCTGTCTGTCTGTCCCGTATAGGCTCCTAAACCACTCATTAATTACGATGAAACTTTCAGGATTTGTTGTATGCATTTCCGGGAAGCTTACTGTGGAAAAAAAACGGGAAAAAACCTCTCAATAATAATATTCGTAATTATGATTTTACCAACGCGAAAGTATGAAACGCCATTGTGTAGCAAGGAAATGTGTATGTTGGTAACCACGTTACCAGTTGGTTTATGACGACCCGGCGTTGAAGAGATGTTAGTTGACTTAGTTAGCTCCAACCCTCACTTGAATCGGGAACGGGAACGGGAACGGGAACGGGAATTGCAAGTCTTATTCTGGCATTGTAACGCATGCTGAGTTCAGCTAGTGGTTTGATAAGAAGAATTCTAAAATATATCCTTCTCTCAACTATCAACAATTTAATTTATCAATGGAAAAAACTGACAGGTACTTTCAAAACGGATCTACATATATTATATATTTTGAAAGGATCATTATTTTCATAATTGAATGTGATGTATGAGTCGAATTTTCATTTTCTCTCTTCCATTTGGACCTCGCTGGGATGTCTTGTATTTGCGGCTGGTTCTGATTTGCAGAATATGAAGCTAAGTGCAAGGCTTTAAAAGGTTATCAACCTTACACCCTAATTCTGATAATTGGCAAGACATCTGCATGAGTGATATCTTAAAAGAAAGGGCAATAAGCAGGCCTGTTTTTAAAATGGTTTCACCTCTAAAAGAAAATTTAGTTATTTTTTTTAATACAAAATATATATCGAAAATATATAAAATTTGTTAAAGTCTTTTCCGACTATTTTTATCTGTTGACACAGATGGTTGTATTTGTTTTTATTTGATTAATTAGTTGGACTCAGGAAACAGATTAAGCTAAGCAAAATTTCAGAGGAAACCAAAAATCTAATTAAGCATAAAAGGAAGTTAGATAGGGATAATAATAAGCAAGAATACAATCTAGTAAATAAGGAAATTAAGAAGAGAATAGTCAGGGATGTCAGGGATTTTAACAGCAAGCTAATAGAAAATACCATTAAGAATAACCGTAGCCTGAAACAGTGCAAACAAGATCTTTTCTTAGGCAAAAACCAAATGATCGCAATCAGATCAGAGAGCGGAGTAATAATTAGGAATAGAGAAGAGATCATAGACAGAGTTTATACGTTCTATGCAAATCTTTACGAGAACAACAACGGTCAATTTCCCGTTCCGGAATCGACACACGGCCATAGGGTTCCTGCAGTATTGCCTAGCGAAGTAGAGGCCGCGCTAAAAACTGCAAAGAACGGAAAAACCCCAGGGGAAGATAATATTCCCATTGACTTACTAAAATGTGGCGGCCCCCCCTAATTAATATCTTAGCTAGGCTTTTCAGCAAATGCATCCAGAACCAAGCTATACCAGAAGGATGGAATAACGCAACTATCATTTTAATACACAAAAAAGGCGACAAAAGCGATATCAAGAACTACCGACCCATTAGTCTACTTTCAGCGGTCTACAAGCTCTTCACGAAGGTTATTACAGAAAGGCTGAAGAATATCCTCGACGAGAACCAACCTATAGAGCAGGCAGGGTTTAGGGCAAATTTCAGCACAATGGACCACCTCCAAGTAGTTGGCGAACTAATCGAGCGCGCCAACGAATATCAACGGCCATTGTGCCTAGGTTTCGTCGATTATGAGAAAGCCTTCGATACAGTTAGTCATAATGCAGTACTTAACGCTCTAAAATCACAGGGAGTGCCGGAACCCTATGTGGGACTGTTAGCTGCAATATATAAGAATGCCACAGCTTCGGTTAACATTTTTTCAGGTACAGATAGATTTAGCATAGGAAAAGGAGTAAGACAAGGAGATACAATCTCGCCCAAGTTATTCAATGCGGTGCTTGAGGGAGTTTTCAGGAACTTGGATTGGGATACAGCCGGAGTAAGCATCAATGGTCGCTTTTTGAGTCACCTTCGGTTCGCAGACGATATAGTTTTAGTAGCTCGTGATTCAGCTGACCTACTTATCAGACTAACACAGCTGGACAGGGAAAGTAGAAAAGTAGGATTAAAAATTAACGCAGATAAGACTAAACTAATGTTCAATAGTTATTGCATACCTGATAGCATCCCATTAGATGATAAACCAGTAGAAGTAGTAAATAATTATTTATATTTAGGTCAAATAATTGACATGTCTGGTAGTAAAAATGAAGAGATAAAGAGACGTATGAAATTAGGATGGAGTGCATTTGGACGGATGAATGCTGTTTTTAAATCAAAAATGCCACTCTGCCTGAAGAAAAGGATCTTTGATCAATGCGTTTTGCCAGTGATGACGTATGGATGTGAAACTTGGACACTGAACGCCAAGATGCAAAATAAAATCCAATGCACTCAAAGAAGTATGGAACGCTGTATGCTTGGCATAACGAGGAAAGACAGGAAGCGGAACACGTGGGTGAGAAATATGACAAGGGTAGTGGACATAGTGGATAGAGTGAAGAGATTGAAATGGCAATGGGCGGGTCACGTAGCTAGGAGGATGGACGAAAGGTGGACAAAAGAAGTGCTTGAATGGTACCCGAGAGAAGGCAAAAGAGTAAAAGGAAGACCGCAAGGAAGATGGGTGAACGAAATTAGGAAAATGTGCGGAATGAGATGGATGAGTGTTGCGCAAAACAGAGACGAGTGGAAGCGTGTTGGAGAGGCCTTCATCCAGCAGTGGATGGCGAATGGCTGTAAATGATGATGATGATGAAGTAAACATTAAAAAAACAAAAACAAATAATAATTGACTAACATACTACCTTTAACTCCGGCAGTATTTACAATTTACTGTGAGATTTAGGTGTTTTTACAGAAATATTTAAAAATGAAATTAAAAAAAAACATAAGACTTTGTACTGAAGTATGTATGTACATATGTGTGGCTCAAAATGTCCTAAATGATATGAGCTATCAACCTTTTAGGGCTTTGCGCTTACATAGCTCATAACAACCTGTACATACATATGTACATATACATATGTATGTACTGGCTCGGTCTCCGTGACGAGACAGAATGTTAAATTACATAAAACGCAAATATCGGAAGGCAAAGATCGAAAATCGAAAGATCTTAAGTCGAAAGATCAAAAAAAATGGTGCATGGTAAACGGTACATACTCACTTAATTTGCGCGAGCAGGATACAACAGGAACAAGAGGAACAGGCTTTTCCTCCATTTTTTTTTGATCTTTCGACTTAAGATCTTTCGATTTTCGATCTTTGCCTTCCGATATTTGTGTTTTCCGTAATTTAACATTCTGTCTCGTCACGTTGACCCGTGCTGGCTGTAGGTACAAGATATTCCATACTTTATATTTTATTATTTGATATTTTTACTTTTGAATGATTATGTATTCAATGAATTTTTAGTCTGTGTATAAGTATGTATATATTTTTTTTGACCATTTTGGTGCATTAGGGAGTCCTGCAATGCCACAATGGTCCAGCCATAAACTTAAAATAAAAATAAATTAATAAATAGTACTTATATAAATAGTAGTTTCATACATTTTTCGCATATTTAAATTAGAATCAATTTGTTTGTACGTCTAAAAATAGCTATTCCCGACCTATTTTAAAAATAATAAGAAAAAAATCTTAAAATCTGGTTAATAGTCTTTTTTTGCATAGCAAAATGTCATTTGGATTATTTCGAAATTAATCGCAATTAGTTTTATCACCAGTCAAATGGGAAAGGGCTATAATTAAACGCCTGTATTCATTTATTATACGATTAATTATTAATATCATATCGTGTTCGCAGTACGTATTGCATTGACGTAATTGAAGTGTTGATGCCCTCGGTTATTATTTCGCCACATTGGGCCTGGGGTGTGGGGGATGGGAGAGAGGGGGTGGGGTGGTGGTTTAGGACGTTTACCGAATTCGTAAGCAAACCATTACCATCCTAAGTAAGCACTTAGTGTATAACCTGACCGCATCGACTTTTGGATTTCCGTTTGCACAGGCTTTAGGCCTGTTTTGAATCCGGCCTAGTCACGAGGGCTGGCTCTTTAGTGACCTGTTTTTCTCATGTAATAATAAATTTCTGGAACCAATACGTCTCCTCGTCTCCCTTTGCTTAGGGCGATTTCCGGAGTCCCTAAAATAGCCTATTTCAATCGCTTTGTAATGAAATATTGGGAAAAATGTTGCGAAAAATATGGACAGTGATAGGATACGATTTTCAACTAATTAAATATCTATATATCGGTTCTAGGACACTTACCTCCTGGACATTAACCCCCCGTGCAAATATCCCCCGCCATGGATAAAAATGATTTAACTATTTTGAATAAAAATACCAATAATTTTATTTTACTACCACCATCTATGTATAAAACAAAAGACTACATAGACGTCACCCAGATTTAAAATTTTCAAACTTCAAACGCGTCTTTAACGATATTTTATCTCTATCGTAATGGCGGAAGATCCATATACTTATATTGATGACCAAAATGAGCAATATGACAAAGTATGAAAACGATCGGATAAGAGGCAAATCGTTTCCTGAATTGTAATCGTAGGTGAAACGTAAAGGAGGTTTGTAAAAATAGTAATAAATAATTAATGATTTAAAAGTAATAAATAATAATATTTTAAGTGTGGTAAAGCATATTTAATTTCAATTTATTGTTGTAAATAGAATAAATATCAATTAAATTTATTGGATTTCTTCAAAAAGAACAAACATTACAACAAGTACATATACTGCACTCAAATATTGGCCGGTCATCCATCAAAAGCTCCAAGAAAGACATACAATGTATAGTATTTAAACTTTACATAAAATTAAATTAAAAGGGATTTTTGACCGGGGGTATGTGTCCAGGGGGTACATGTCCTGATACCCTATATACATATCTGTTATTTATTTATTTATTTATTTTAAACAGACCATTGTGGCATAACAGGAATTCCTAAAGCGCCACAATGGTCAAAAAATATAACACAAAAAAGAAAAAAAACAAAATAACAATTAAACATAAACATAAATACATCTACATACATAAAAAATAGCATTTATAATAACAGATAAAGTAAAAATATCAAATAAAATATAGCATAAGGAATGCCTTGCACCTACAGCCAGTTTCAATAAATATGTAAGAAACAACTACAAATACAAAACATCCCTGTAAGGCCCAAATGGAAGAGAGTTAATCAAAATTTCACTCATAAATCACAATCAATCATGAAAACAATGATGAGCGCAGACTACCAGATAAATGGGTTAGAGTAATTTCCGACAATTTACGCTCACTAAGGTGGAAAATATCAATTTAAAAAAAAATATCAAAATATCAACAAATTCAGTCTCGGCAGCAACGATTTCATTAAGAAGTCGGATAGCTCTTGGAATAGGAGCCATTCGAAAAAGGACTGTGCGGGCAGGAGGTACAGCCAGCAAATGATGATGTCTACCACGCACATAGTGAATAGGGACATAAAGCCCCAACTGCTCCAGCAACAACGGGCATGACGTATTACCACGTAAGAGCAGGAGAACGAAACGAATTAATGAGAAGTTTCTCCGAAGTTCAAGGGAATTATACCCAAGCATGCCCAAAAGGAAAGGAGTGGGGTAGAGATATGGGTAATACCCATATTCTTTCCTATATAGGAAACGAAGAAATGCTTTTTGCACTTTCTCAATCATCAGAGAGTAATTTGCTTCATGCGGATTCCACACAATCGCATTATACTCTAGCTTACTTCTCACAAGCGAATTGAAAAGCAAGCGAGAAGACAAAGGATTGGAGAATAATCTTGCATATCTCAAAACAAATCCAAGTCGACGAAAGGAAACGTCAGCGACTTTTTTGATATGGTTGTGAAAGGTGAGCTGAGGATCAAAAGTGATACCCAAATCGACAATAGATTCCACACGCTTCAACAAGACGGATCTAATGGAATATCCGTGACAATAGAGTGAATGTGTTATAATCTTTAATGTGGGAAAGATGGCGTTCTGTTTTGTTAAGAGGTGAATAGGGAGAAGATTTATTTGCAACATATGTACATACATACATATGTTCATATGAATATACGTGCATAATGTATTATGGTTTTAAATCTGAAACAGATTATTTTTGTATTAAAAAATAACTAAATTTATCTTAAAAAATAATAATTTACTAACGTACGACTTTTAACTTATATGATATGTATATGTATACCAGGAAGGCCTGACAGACCCCAATACACCTTTCTAGATAATTAATTACAAACATTGCAACATTTTTATTACATAAATCGTTGTATTTCGAGAGGTTGACGATCACGAAATTGACAATTAATTAATTAATTAATTATTCCATAGAGACATCTATGGAGATAAACTCGCATATATATAAATTTTTTACATATTGTACATGAATCAAATTCAGATATTTGTGACATAGCGGGTAGGATGATTTTTGCCAATTTGCTGGAGGAACCGTTTCAACAATGAAATCTGATAAATTGGCAAACTCTGATAAGAAACGATCGACTTGGAGTCACAAATATCCAAGTCTGACCAGCAGTATTAAAGATTAGCACGGGATCAAACCCGGTAGCCTCTCGTTGCTAAACGCAACCACCGAGCCATACTGCTGGCAGTATCTATTAGTATCTCGGTTCTCATAAATCAGATCTACTATATCAATTTACTCTTGATTGAATTTCTTATTATTTAGTATTTAAAAAATTTCAACCCTCCCTCACCGAAGTGGGGTATGGAAGTGCCCCAATTTTTACGTTTTTCGTAATAACTATGTAGTTTTCAAAGCTATACACCCCATATTTCTTGTATTCCTAGAATGAACTACAAAAAAATTATTTTTATATATTTTGTATGATTTAGAATATGGCTACATCGTAAAAAAATACATTTATACATTTCTACGTTCTAAAGTATGATTTAAAGGTGGTAGCGATAAGTCATGTTTTTGACTGTTCGCTTGCATATTCTCGTTGATCGATGAATCAATGCGAGAGAAAGAGACAGCTTTATTTTCGTAAGCTATTGTTTTCGTCGCTTTTGGCGCGTAGATATTGAGTCATGCAGTCGGCTGTTGGCGTTACCTACATATGTGCGTTTTCGTGTGGATGCTTGTCGTTATTTTTTAATACAAAAATTGTCAAAAACATGCTATAGGACTAAAACTTTTTTATTTTGATGTATAAAATGATTAATAAGATATATATTTAAACCTATTTGTATCGAGAAAAGCTGTATTTTGATTAAAAAATGCTGGGATCTTACTCCACCCCGGTTCGGGACACTCGTTCGATCTCGACGCTTTGTCCTTCAAAGATTAAATGCATCCTACCTTGATACTAAAATGAAATATAATTATTCATATTTGCAAATAAAAATTTTCATATAAGCATTATTTCGTAAGCTACAGTCATTTTCGTGTCCATATAATTCTGAACAACAAAACAAACAAGGTAAATTAAGAGACCCCACACATAAAACACACTGTATCACACATAAAACACACGGTAAATTATGTACATTCAAACATAATTTACCGCAACCGAATTATTATTGCTTCAAATTGTAATGAAAATAAATATTTAAATTAAATTTTTGTACCGCTTTGTGCCGATGAATCGCGCGTGAAGATTAAACATTTCTGCGAGAACAGCGATCCTAGATACATCGCGATTTTCACGCATCGTATGATTCGTGGCATAAAAATGCCACAACAGTTTTAATTAATTCCAAGACATTGAAACTTCAGGCGAAGCTAATCAGCCGATTCGCTTGACGTATCATTTTATAATTATTCATAAGGGTTAATAATGTTGTGAATTCTGCAGCTGCTGTCGACGCTAATTTGAATTTAGTAAAATCGTTACAAGGACATTAGGCAAATTGGAAAACTGTTCCTTGCTCTGCGTTCGACGTTCGGTCGATCATACGTGTACATATGTACATACATATGTATAGGTAAAATCAAAATTATTTATTTATTAATAAGTGTTATGACAGATTTTCTCCAGAGCCTCGTGCTTCTAGGCGTATTAACTACATATGTATGTTCATATATAAATATCAATCTTTGTCAGTCAAACAAATTTCGTCGAAGAATATCAGCTTTTCTTAGTTGAAAAACAGTAGTTAAAGCAATCTATGTATTTATGGATATCTGAAGAAAATATCACATTATTTGATTTTTACGTTATATGTGTACGTAGTAGCAATAAATGAAGTGTTGTGATCATGTGAAAATTCGAACTCGAGATTTTTACCGATTCAAACTTGGAATCGATCACAGATTACGTTTTCATGATCTAGAAAAAATGTGTTGGCTGGTATGTGTGTCTAAGCGTTCTGGGGATTTTTTGAACACCGTTAGTCCTATCAAACTGAAACTTAGTATCGGTTACTGAAATGCTAATCGCTACAACGTAAATTTTTTTCAAATTTTTAAGTTGGCCTAAAGTGGCACCACCCCTTATGAATGTCCTCTCTGCTTAAGTTTGTGCAATCAATTATCTCCCAAGCCGCTCAACATATCAGAATTATTTTTTTTACATGTAATAGATATTATAAATTTAATGCATTTAAGTTTTTTTTATATATTTTTACCTCAACCGGAAGTAGTACTTTTACTCAAGAGAAACGAAGTTTTTTGTTTTTCTCAGAAACCTGTAATTGTATTGAAATAAAGTTTCATATTTAGAAATTATATTTTAGAAGTTAACACGTTTAAGTTTTTTCAAGCCTTTTAATATGTGTGCTCTTCACGAGAAAATTCTAATATAATTCCTGTATCAATGAGATGAAAATAAAAAAATAATCAATCGGAAGTGCAATTCTCGTTCTCGCTCTCGTTCCCGTTCCCGTTCCCGTTCCCGTTCCCGTTCCCGCATTCAATTTGATATATAGGTATAGATGTATTTGTTGACGTGGGCCATCTGCTGTGTGCTTGTGGTACAGCCCTGAATGGTCAGTACATTCGAGTGCGAGGTAGGCGTGGCGCGATTATTGTCACACTCACGGCGTGATGTGTTGAAGGCGGGATAGCTTTACTTTCACGTCAGTAAAATCGTAATTACGAATATTATTAATAAGAGGCTTTTTTCCCGATTTTTTTTCACAGTAATCTTCCCGAACGTGCATACAACAATTCCGGAAAGTTCCATCGTAATCAGTTCAGTGGTTTAGGAGCCTATTACACACAGATAGAGACAAACAAACAGACATACACACAGAAATTTTATATATATACATGTATATATATATATATATATATATATATATATATATATATATATATATATATATATATATATATATATATATATAGATATTCCTCAAATACATATGTAGATAACGTCTATCTATTATCACTGACCATACATTGCTAGATGTTCGTTGAATACATCACTTGTTCGTTGAAATATCATATATTTAAATGATACGTATATACATACATATACAGAAAAATACGTATTGAAAAATTGATCTCACTTACAAAATCAGTTTTTGGAATACAATGGAAAATCCTCTTCAACAACGGCTTATTAAATGATAGACTACTAACAAACTAACCAGTACATTCTATGACAGAATCACTAATAACCATACTAACACACTTGTGAAGAGTCTCGGTGATTACAACAAAATGTCTATACCCTTCAGGTATAACACACAGATTACCTAAACACAATCTGGTTTAGGTCATCGACTTTAGAGAGTCTTTAATTAATATTATGTATTAGATGTATTATGAACATTTATAAGGATTGTAAATAGGTTTTTGAGCTATTTTTCCTATTATGCTTTAGATCAACATTAGAATAATATAATACTGTGATTACTAATTAAATTAAATTAAAATTGTAAAATAGAAAATGATCAGTAGATCAGTAGCTATTGAAATAGATATAAGATGTATTGTGAACATAATTTCGTAATAATAAAAAGCATTTAAAAATCAAAAAAAATCAATCAAATGATAGACAGTTAAAGTGTAATTGAAAAGTAGGGCGTAAAAAATGGAGTGTGGAATAAAAATGAGTTCAATAGTACATTTATAATGCAACCACTTTTAGACAAAATATCACGTTTCAACTAAAATATCACCAACCACATTGATACACATTTGCTGGATAACGACTATCATAAGGTCGCAATGCAACGATGTTAAACCGCATGCAGATTTGATGCAACCGATCTCTAAGTGGTGCGGTTTGCTGGGAAGCACGATTTGCAAATGCTAGGCGTGAAGCTGCATAATAAACTTTCGTGTTCAATAGCAATTTACACATTCATGTTCGCATTTAATATCACGAAACAATCATTTGAAAATCAGTGACCTTTAGGGGGGCGGGGGGCGAGTGACGGTTACGATAACCAAAATTTCGTGTTGTTTTCTTCTAATAGTGTTAGAAGAAAGGTCAAGCACATAGATGCACGCTTGTTATTCTATGTACGTAGTATGTTTTATTATCTATGTACACTGTTGCAATAGATGAAGTTTTGTGATCATGCGAAAATTCGAACTCGAGATTTTAACCGATTCGAACTCAGAATCGGTCACTGATCATGTTTTCATGATCTAGAAAAAATGTGTGTCTGTGCATTTTGGAGACTTTATGAACACCATTAGTTCTATCGAACTGAAACTTAGTATCGGTTACTGAAATTTTTTTTGATTCGACGTAAATTTCTTTCAAATTTTAAAGTTGACCGGAAATGGTGTCAAATTGTGACCGGCAATGGTGACCGGAAAGTTGACCCTCATATTTAGGTGTCCTCTTATTTAAGGTTTTGAATTTAATTATCTCCCAAACGGCTTATTAAATCGGATTGAAATATTTTTACGTGTAACAGAAATTATGAATTTTAAACCCCAATATTTTTTCCTAAACCAGAAGTATTACTTTTACTGTAGAGAATCGAAGTTTTTATGTATTTATCAGAAACCTTTTGGTTTATTAAACTGAAATTTCATATCTAGAAGTTTAAGTTTAATACAAAGTTATTTATAAAATTTGGTAAGCATCTGTCAACAGGAAGTGGCAGTTTATTCTTGTTCAATTTTTCTTCCACTAATTTTGGCCCCACCACGAAAACGCACAGCACACTTTCTTTTCGTGCTTTTTGCTAGCTACATAGATCTGTTACCATTTAACTATATTATTTTCCCCGAAATGAAAAGAGAACCGAAACTAAATGCTTTGAAGATATGGAAGTATAACGGGAATAAAGTTGAAGGATTCCAGAATTGCTTTGAGAACTGGATTTTTTTGGGATAAATCTTTTTGAAGATAATTAAATAGTGAAAATACTTTAAGATACTCTCTCGTATGGGTATACATACATGTGTGCCAACTAAGTAATTCAAAATAAGTGGAATTTAAATTTTTGCTTTTCGTTATTACCTCGCTTTCAAGTATTTTTCCAGGTATCGTGTGTTATTATGACAATACGCGTAGTTTAACCATATATTTCTCGACGTTGAAACTAATGAGCGTGCAGAATTATTCGGGCTGCAGTTTGCAACTTTGCGGTTTTCAAACTGTGGCGCGCAAACGGGTGAAGTCGAAAAAAGAAACTCGAGCAACGTGAAAAGTCTAAAGTACGTTCTTCTTCAGCTCAGGTGGTTCTCCTTCTTCCCCGGCATCTCTCGCCTCCCTTTCTTCGTCGAACCATCCTCTCCACCTCTTACTTCTACCCCACTCCCACTCTTCCAGTTCCGCTTCAAAGTTATTAATTACAGACGGGAAGAATGCCTTCGGTGTTGGTCGGTACGTCTTTTGTTGCTGAAGAATTTCAGAGAAATACGGCTGAATGTGGGGACGGTGGTGAGAGCAAAGTGGGGAGGGAGGGAGGGTGAAACGAGTAGGGAGTGCATCAGTTAGTGTTAAGTTAATCAGAAACTATTTTTACGAGTTGCAAAAGAGCTGTCTCATAGACAGTATTGTTTTAATAAATATTGGAAAAATCTGGAAGAATTTTTATTAATTGAATTATATTTCAATATTAATACTTCATATATATAGCTGAGATAGCACGTAGAAAGAGTGCATAAAAGTCTTTAATGACATATTTGGCCAAAAATCAATATATATCGTGTATTACATTACATGAAGCTAGACGCCAAATTTGAAATTTATATATACATATGAGAGTTAAAACTATAAATATTTAAATATTAGAGATAACGAGAACCTATAGAGCAAATTTTATAAAATATAGAGTGGATTATAGGCGTTTAAACAATTGAAATCTGAAATAGCATATCAAAGCGAAAAGGTTGAAGATAGATTATGGTAGCCTTACGTACCGTCATAAACGTCACCGTATCCGAGATTCTGGATATTTGTTACGCATTGTATACGATATTTTATCTCCAACGTAATGGCAGACGATACATTTACGTATATTGATGACCAAAATGAGCAATATGGCAAAGTATGAAAACGATCGGATAAGAGATAAAAATGACCACTGACACGAAAGCCATGTTTTTTGATTTGATTTTTAAATGCTTTTTATTATTACGAAATTATGTTCACAATACATCTTATATCTATTTTAATAGCTACTGATCTACTGATCATTTTCTATTTTACAATTTTAATTTAATTTGGTTAGTAATCACAGTATTATATTATTCTAATGTTAATCTAAAGCATAATAGGAAAAATAGCTCAAAAACCTATTTAAAATCCTTATAAATGTTCATAATACATCTAATACATAATATTAACTAAAGACTCTCTAAAGTCGATGACCTAAATCAGATTATGTTTAGGTAATCTGTGTGTTATACCTGAAGGGTATAGACATTTTGTTGTAATCACCGAGACTCTTCACAAGTGTGTTAGTATGGTTATTAGTGATTCTGTCATAGAATCTACTGGTTTGTTTGTTAGTAATGTCTGTAACAAACGGAATATTATATATGGCATGCAGTTTTTTCAGGTTAGTATATATGGGTGTATTATAAATTATTTTTAGGGATTTATTTTGTATTACTTGGAGCTTGGAAAGGTTAGTATTCGAGGCGTTATTCCATACAGGTGAAGCATAGGTTAATAATAGCCATGTGAAACGTAAAGGAGGTATGTAATAAAAACTATTGGTAAGTGTTTTTGAGCTATAATACTGAGCAACAAAAAAAATTACCAGAGCGGAGACTAACCAATCTTTACTTAGTTTGACCTACTGAATTTGAATATGATAATGATTTTTGTTGGCTAGTGATCGCTTACGAGATATGAGCGTTTAAAAAAATGAGTGATTTTTATAGTTTTTTTGGCTTTTGCGGTCTTTAATTCAAAATCTAGTATTGATATGCTCAAAGTGAGTATTGTCAGATTTTTTTTCTATTGATTTTGATTTTTTTTTGTTTTAAAATACTAGTGAATTGTCTTAAATTAAATGTCTAGCGAATTTTAAAAGTCAAAAATGTTTTTTTTGTACGAATTTTTTCTGCTTGCTATTTTGCGTTTCTTTGGCCAGTTTTTTATTTCACCACGTTCATAAGGATTGATTTTCTATCTCAATATTTTTTTTATCAAAACATACTAACTCAAGCCGTAATTGCGTTACAAAGACTTTCGTTCAGTTCCCTTGGATAGCTAGCTGTAATCGCTTCAATCTGACACAAGATTCCGATGTAATTTTGAATGAGTTCGTTAATGATTAATCCCCTCTGGCTTAATGTCGGAAACATTAACTTACTTCAGTGTTTGCTAACCCCCGTATGTCGATTATATATCAAATCCACGTAAAGAGTTGAAATGGTTCATAATCAGATCTCATTTTTTTGACGTGCAGGAATGTCCCTGAACAGAATGAAGTTAACAAAATGTTTGTAATTTTTTTTTTACTGAAAATGCATTATTCAAAATTCAATTGATCAATTGATTACATATATGCACTAATTGCGTTCACCGATGTGAATATTTCATTATATTAGAATTTCCTAGCAGAAAAAAAATGCGCATGCATTTTAATTGCCCATTTTTTTATCATCTCCAGTGACGTAGTAATGATCGTTTGATTGGACGATTAGGTGAAGGGAGGGCTGGCAGGGGGTGAGAGGGGTAGAGCGCCCTAAAACTTAATTGATAGCCGCCATTAGGCCATGGGCGGCAAAATTGGCACCTTGAAAAAATTCGGATCGTGCGCCGCCCTGAGAAAAAATTGAATCTGCTAATTAGACGACAGATGGCGCCAGCGCTTATTAATGGCGGACGAAAGTCGAACGAATTTATCGGCCACCGATTGAACAATCTAACAATACGAATTTTTCAGTTATATATTTGTATTCTTGATTTATGTATGCCAATTAGATTGGCCCTGGTTTTATGTCTAAAAAACGAATATTCGAAATGACCAACGGATTGTATGCATAAGTTACGTAACAAGGATAGGATTTTTTTTTTTATTTATTTTATTTATTTTATTTATTTTATTTATTTTATTTATTTTTTTATTTATTTTTTTACCAGAAAGGCTTGACAGGAAGACCCCAATACGCCGTCCTAGATAATTAATTACAAACAATGCAGCAGTTTTATTACACAAATCACTGTATTTTGATAAGCTGAAGAACACGAAATTAACAATGAATTAATCCATTGAAACACCTTTTTAGACTTGTATATAATTTTTTACAAATTGTATATACGTATGTACACAATACAGAAGATTTGTGACAGAAGGTAGGACGATTTTTTTCTCAATTATAAGGAATCGTTTCAACAATGATCAGATAAAATTGACAATCTCTAAAAAGAAACGATCGACTTGGACTCACAAACATCAAAGTCTAACCAGCAGTATATTTAAGATTAGCCCGGGATCGATCCTCTTGGTGATAAACATAAACGCAAACACTGAGCTATACTGCTGGCTGAGCTAAACAGACTGTTTATTGATGATGAAGGAAAGTAAAAAGCTAAATTTGATCTCAATTTCCTTTGTATTATAGCATTTGAAAATTATCGCAAAAATCGAACGTTGAACATTATTAATGGCGTCTAATTTTATAAATGGTCAAGGTTAATGGTTTGAGGAGGTACACTTTCTTGTTGGTTTGGCAAAAGGCGGGATAGATGTTTTCAAACCCACCCTTACACCCTCCCCCCCCCCCCCTCCCAAACCCTCAGCGAGAAGAAATAATTCCGTGCCCTTTATTCCGAGTGGGGCCCTTTGAGTCGGGGACGCATTGTGTTTGTTGTCAAATAAACCCTCGGCAACTCGGCTCCGCTCGGAAACAAAAACCGGAAACAACCAGAACCGACGCGATCGGTGGCAACCCTTGCCGGGGTCAAATTTTACACGGCGTTTTGTGCAAATTTACAAACGCTCACGCGCCACCCCTGGGGGAAAAGGGCTCACGGTTCGACCATCTAGTCGATGCGAATCGGTTCCATAACGTCGTATGTATCAATATTTTATTTACATAAGCATATGTGCTTTTCAATTGGATACTATATATATATGTATATATATATATATATATATATATATATATATATATATATATATATATATATATATACATACACACATATATATATATATATATATATATATATATATATATATATATATATATATATATATATATATATATATATATATATATATATATTTTTTTTTATATATAATATTATTGTATAAAAGACAAGAAACCAAGATCGACGCATTCATAGCATCTAGGTGTTCTGCTCTAAAGTCGCCTCGAGGGGTCGACCCTGTGTGTATATAGGTACATAGAGGATGCTATCCGAATCAATCATAGTGCGCATTTACATGTAAATATAGAATTAATATCCATCAATACAGTCGTAAAATAATACGTAAAGATTGACGATGATGGTTGATTTAAATTTTAACGACAAGCGGTACCTAATTCCTGAAGCAACAGTTCTTTTAACAGTGCCTCTTAGTTATGGGCCATATATCCAAGTTATATTTTATTATGTAACATTGTTTTTATAGTTTTTACCCCGTTGATATATAAACGGGTGATTTTGGAAGGTAATAGATATTGCATAATTTGATTTATCTAAAATTAACATTTATTGTTTTGATTTTTTTGAGTTCGAGCCTTGAGTTGACTTTGATTGAAAAAAAATGTATTCTGGAGTATTTCGGCAGTGGTGATGGTCAGACTTGAATATTTATGACCCCAAGTTGATCGTTTACAATTAGAGTTTGCCAATTTATCTGATTTCATTGTTGGTGAAACAGTTCCTCATCAAAATTGGACAAACAATCCTACCCACTTTGTCACCACTATTTGAATATGATTTAAAATGTATACATAAATGAACCGATAGCATGAGACCTGCGATGACCAATTACATTTCGTTTCAGTTTTATATTTCATTTTGGGAAAAAAAACAACGTTGCTCATGCGTATAGCGGTCGGTAAATCTGATTTTTTTTTAGTTTTGAATTCGTGTTTTGTATTTTAAAATATTAACATAAATAAAATTTTAATATAAAAATAACAATGGAAAAAACCATTAAAAAAATATTCTGTGTTTTCCTGGATGAGCTTGGAAAAAATAACAGTTAAATACGAAAAATATTATAACAAATGATACATATTTATTCAATCAATTTGTTGCATTAAAAATCATATTAAAAAGAGAATTAAAATGTTCAAATGTGAATAGAAAAATAGCTGGAGAAAAATGGGTATTTAAATTATATTATCGTTAACCTTTGAAGGACGGAGCGTCGAGATCCTAGCCGGGGTCGAGTAAGACCCCAGTATTTTTTAATCAAAATACAGCTTTTCTCAATACAAATGGGTTCAATATACATATATCTTATTAATCATTTTATACATCAACATAAAAAAGTTTTAGTCGAATAGCATGTTTTGACTATTTTTGTATTAAAAAATAACGACAACCATCAACACGCAAACGCACATAGGTAAGGCCAACAGGCGACTGCATTATTCAATAGCCACGCGCCAAAAGCGACGAAAACAATAGCTTACGAAAATAAAGCTGTCTCTTTCTCTCGCATTGATTCATCGATCAACAAGTACATACATATATGCAAGCGAACAGTCAAAAACAAGACTTATCGCTACCGCCTTTAAATCATACTTTGGAACGTAGAAATGTATAAAAGTATTTTTTTACGATGTACCCCTTTTCTAAATCATACAAAATCTATTAAAATAAATTTCTTGTAGTTCAATCTATCTACATAGAAATACAAGAAATATAGCTTTGAAAACCACATAGTTATTACCAGAAGCGTGGTCTAGTGGTGAATGTTGAATTATTTCGTACTTGATGTTACGAGTTCGATTCCCCGCTAAGTCTCGTTGTTGGCCAGACTTTGATTTGTCTAGGTCGATCGTTTCTTATCAGAATTTGCCAATTTTTCTGGTTTGCATTGAAACGATTCCTGTAAAATTGGCGTTTCCTTCCCAATTTTCTGTTGCGAACCTTTAGTTATTGTTATATCTTAGGTTTCGCCATATTGCTCACCATAGATGTCTCTGTGGTTGTTTATCGAATATAAAATTCGTATTGTTACATGAAAGTTATTCATCGTTATTTATCGTATTAATACGATGTTTGTAATATATGTATACTGACCATAGATGTCAGATATTTAGATTTACATGTATCTATGTAATAATTATGTTGACCAGGAAGGCGCATTTGGGGTTTACCTGTTAAGCCTTCCTGGTATATTTGTATATATATGTATGTGAAATATTACGAAAAACATAAAAATTGGGGCACTTGCATCCCCACTTCGGTGAGGGAGAGTTAATGGAGATTTAGTCAAAAGTATTCTACAGTGCATTGAAAACTATGATTTCATTTGTAGCCAAATGTAATTATTTGAAAAAACTAAATGGTCTAATATTGTTCATTTGTCCCGGTTTGACTTTTGAAGAAATCCACCTAAGTATTAAAATAGTCAGGGTATTCAAAAAACCAATGTTTTTGTCTTTGAAAAGCCGCTTTCGACAGACATGTGTGCCAATCTGTCTGGGGAACAAATATTTGTCTGAATGGTCTTAAGTCTGAGACGCTCTAGTATGTATAAAAGTTGATTTGCATTAACATTCACTCGCTTAACATTAACAATCAACCTGCTACAGGGTTCCTCATGCAAATGATAGATGCGAGTGAGCTCCCATGTATAAACACACCTGCGTAATTTAAGCAAATCTACTAAGCCTGCTCCATTGGTTGATTTCGATTCACCATCGCGAGTGTTTCGTTCGACGATTCGTTTTAAATTACAACCGCTAGCTAAGGTCGTGTTTCAAAATTACAGTCTCAAGATTAATCTGGAATCGATAATGTATAACGAAATTACTGTCGTATTTACTTGCTCGAACGCACATTGCGGTTGGAGAAAGTCATTTTTTTTTTCTTTTTTTGTCCACCCACGTGCTATCTGGGGACCATCGTGATCGTAAATCGAGCGAGCTAACCTAACCTAACCTAACCGTTACGACAATGACCCTTTTCTGCCCGAATTACGACGGTCTGAACGATCTCGACCCGACCGGGGAGGGGTAGAGGGTAAACCACCAATACCGAAATGCTCCCGTCCGCCAAGCATGAATGAATTACGCGTTTTATGATTTGTGAAATTTATTAATGTTGGCGTTTTTTAGTGTGTCCCAAATGAAACGATCAAATTTTGTAGATTAACCGAGTGACTCTTTCGAATTTGAATCTGACTTATGTACATAAATATACATACATACATAAGGATGTATGCGTATGAAACATGTACGCAAATGCGTACTTATTTGACGACTGCCTTCGTATACAGGGTCATTGCAAAGTTTCATCGTCATTTCAGATCTTCGTTTTAATTTGGCTTCACTGACATTACTGAAGTTGCACTTATTGACGTTTTATTAGAAACTAACTGAACCCGGCATGCGTTGCAATGCCACAATAACGCATTCGATTCCCGTTCCCGTTCTTCCCAGAGCGTCCGAGTGTCCCGAACCGGGGTCAAATAAGATCCCAGCATTTTTTAATCAAAATAAAGCTTTTCTCGATACAAATGGGTTAAATATATATCTTATTAATCATTTCATACATCAAAATAAAAAAGTTTTAGTCCTATAGCATGTTTTTGACAATTTTTGTATTAAAAAATAACGACAAGCATCCACACGCAAACGCACATAGGTAAGGCCAACAGGCGACTGCATGACTCAATAGCCACGCGCCAAAAGCGACGAAAACAATAGCTAACGAAAATATAGCTGTCTCTTTCTCTCGCATTGATTCATCGATCAACAAGCATATGCAGGCGAACAGTAAAAAACATGACATGATCGCTACTGCCTTTAAATCATACTTTGGAACGTAGAAATGTATTTTTTTACGATATACCCCTTTTCTAAATCATACAAAATCTATTAAAATAAATTTCTTGTAGTTAATTCTAGGATTACAAGAATTATAGGGTGTATAGCTTTTTAAAACCACATAGTTATTACGAAAAACGTAAAAATTGGGGCACTTGCATACCCCACTTCGGTGAGGGAGGGTTAAAGTCGTGGTAATCTGACTTTTAACAGTGGAAACATGCAAGCAGTAAACACATTTGAAATTATTCAATTGTTTTTTTCTATTTTACCCTAACAACCCAGGTGGCGACGCGAACACATTTGAAATTATTGCCTTGCAATGCCACTCATTGCCGTTTTTCCCGTTTCCGTTCCCGTTTTCGGGAAATTTTTTTTACAGAAACCATCGCAGGCATACACATAATAACTTCTGTACGTTTCATCACAATCGGTTGAATGGTATATGAATGCATACGAGACAGAAAAACCGACAAACATTGATTTTTACATACCTCCTTTACGTTTCACTTACGATTACAATTCAGGAAAAAATTTCCTCTTATCCGATCGTTTTCATACTTTGCCATATTGCTCATTTTGATCATCAATATTAGTAAATGGATCCTCCGCCATTACGATAGTGAAAAAATATCGTGTAAGAGGCGTTTGAAATTAGAATTTCTGAAAAGTGACTGACGTTTATCCAGTTTTTAGTTTTAAACATAGATGACATTAAACATATAATTATTTTTTTGCGAGATATTTTTCGAAATAATGAATAGAGGACTTACGCTAATTTTAAATATAACAGCTCATATGATTGTTTTGAAAATATTTTTTCTTGTTTAAAATTTCACGAGATGTCACGGGCCGGTTCCAGCCCACAGGCTGTAGGTTGGGTACCCATGTTTTAGTCTTTTAATGACGGTACGCCACTGATACCTGAATATCTAGATTTCATATTTTTTTCTGCACAATCGGAAACGATAGCCTCCTATTTATAAGCTCTCTATATTAATCGACCATTTTGGCGCATTATGGACTTCTGTAATGCCACATTGGTCCAAACTTAAGCAAATAAATAAATAAGCCATTTTTAATATTCTACCAGCATTGTGCCAGTTGATATTTCAACGATCAACTTGATAGTTGATATTTCAATGATTTTTGAAATAAACTGATACATGAATCACGCCCGAGGCTATTGTCACTAGTGGTTTCATCACGTACGCTGCTCATTCTATCCCCGCACACTCGCTCGGCCGTCGGCATACAAATGAGCATGCGTATGTATCTTTGTCAGTAGTCACGATGCAATCTTCTGCATTCTTACATATTTGCCTACTCTCGCGACTCACCCGGCCGTCTCCATACAAATGAACATGTGTATATATGTATGTATGTGCCTTCGTGTGTGTATTATTTTCAGTGCACATGGTGCAATCTCTTTCGTTATTATGAACTTCCGATAATTGTAATATTTATTTTTTGAAATTTCCATACTTGTCCACGCAAAAATACATACATTTTTTTAAGGGTTTTTGCCCTTCTGTTTTTATATATGTACATATGTATGTGTATTATTATTATTTGCAATTTCACTTTTCTTAATTTCGAGAAATATCTCGCAAAACATAATTAAATATAATGCTTTGCTTGTTAGTCTATAATACATAACGTATATATCCAGAATTTCAGGAAAGTAGAATATAATAGAATGTTATATTCTAATTTTCTGAAATTCTGGATATATACGTTTTAGTATTATTACCCGGCTTTGCCCGGGATATATAAAAAAATTAAAATAAAATTTTAAAAAATTTTTAAAAAATTTAAAAAAAATAAAAATAATTTTTTTTAAATAAATTTATTTTATTAGGAGCGGCGCCCCCGACAGGGGCCCCATGGGGCTGCGTAAGCATTAGCCTGGATACACGGGAGTGTATAGTATTTCTAAATTAATTACGTGAAATATATGTTCAGTAAATTAAGATAAAACGTTCGCCAACGACCATACCACGTTGAATACACCGGTTCTCGTCCGATCACCGAAGTTAAGCAACATTGGGCGCGGTCAGTACTTGGATGGGTGACCGCTTGGGAACACCGCGTGCCGTTGGCCCCCACTTTTTTTAAACATTTTTATTTTATTTAATTAATTTATTTTATTCGTATGTATGTACTCTAATATAACATACATATAAATATATAAATAAAATACATTCTTGGATTTGCTTAGATTTTGTATAAAATTTTATAAAATTTTGTTTGATGGAGTCCCACATAGATGTCGGTAGGGTCCTTCGCTTTATACTTGCGGTAATGTTGCACTAGGGCTTATATATGCAACGAGTGTATTTTCAAGTTATCGCTTCTCGGCCTGTTGGCTAAGATCAAAGTGTAGTATCTGTTCTTATCAGCTTAATATCTGATAGTTCCCGCAATGCGGGACCAGTATATTAAACTGATTTTTGGAAAGTGACGGGATGATCGGGGCTTGCTCCACTCCTGTCGCGGGTTGGCCCGGCATTGCAGTGCCGCCGGGATCGGCCCACATTAAATATTCATAAGAGAGCGATGAGGATAGTTTGTCTATCCATTGCACTGTGTCTGGTGACATGCTGTTTATTAATCAGCATGTCACCAGATATCGTTGGGTACTCTTCAAATAACAGTAGACCGCTCCATATTTCGACAGGCTGGAGTTAGTTACCACATAGGAGGAAATTGGGCATCTATTTTTGTCAATTTTATTTAGCATTGCATTTTTAGCGTTTTAGGGCATTAAAAATGTTCAATTTTAACATTTTCGATGAATTTTAATAAAATTTATATACATATATATACAATTTAAAGACAACACAACAATTAAAAAATAATAGAAAAATTCAAAAATGTTTTGGAATTAAAATTACAATGAAAAAAACACGAATATAAAAATACAAAGACAAAAAATATGAATATAAAAATATAATCCCAATTAAAATTTATTAAAACTCAACATGGAGCATATTTCTACAAATTCTGTTTTGAGATTCGTGCGACGATCGGTAACATTTATAATGTACTAGCTGTATTACCCGGCTTCGCTCAGTATTTATAATATAAACCGCTTAAACATGACTAATCCAATAGTAAACATTTTATTAAAAAAAAAAAAAAAAATAATTTAAATAAAAAATTATTTTTTTTTTAAAAAAAATCTATTTTTTTTGCCTTCTGGGGCTTCACCCCTCCGCGCCCCCATGAGCAATTGCCGTCTAGGGCTTCGCCCCCCTTAGTTTATGCCTTTTAGGGCTTCGCCCCTCCGCGCCCCCATGATTAAATGCCGTCTAGGGCTTCGCCCCCCTTAGTTAATGCCTTTTAGGGCTTCGCCCCTCCGCGCCCCCATGATTAAATGCCGTTTAGGGCTTCGCCCCCCTTAGCTAATGCCTTTTGGGGCTTCGCCCCTCCACGCCCCCATGATTAAATGCCGTCTAGGGCTTCGCCCCCATGATCAGTTGCCGTTTAGGGCTTCGCCCCATAAGGCTGCGCCCCATGAGGCTGCGCCCCATAAGGCTGCGCCCCATAAAGCTGCGCCCCCTTTGGGGCCCCTTGTGGCGCCCCTGGCGGGGCCCCATGACACTACTAGCCTTGCGCCCCCGCCGGGGTGAATCCATTGAATCGAAAAAAATCAAATCGGTGCCTATGGATCGAAAAAAATAAATAAATCGAATCACGTGTTCGATGACGTCACCGATCTACGGACGGCGACGAACGAAGGATACATATTTACATACATACATACATGCAAAGTCTCTTTCCAAATTATATATTAGATGTATTACAGACTAACCACTTATTAAGAATTAAAATAAGTGAAAACAATTTGTCAATTAAATCAAACAGAAAAAGTGTTTTTGGAACTGAAAATTGGACTTTCAAATATAGCGGCTAAATTATAAAAAAGTTATAGATCAACATGCTATTGATCCATACATTAAAATGAAAAGATCCGTAAGAAACTTTATTATCGAATAACCTACGAGTTAAGTAAGAATATATTATACATATGTATATGAGAGATAATGTGAGACTATAATGTAAATTACATATATATAATATATAGTGTGAAAAAGATAAAGTTATGGGCGCTTAAACAATGAAAATCTGACAAAACGAGAAGGTTGCGGAAAGGAAAATATCATGTCTACTTACCAGTAAATGTCAAGATGGTCAAAATTGTGGCATTTTAAACGTGTCTATTACGATTATATTTCACCATCGAACTATCAGAATCGATTTAAATTTCCATCGTTGCCCAAACCACGCAAAATGGCAAAGGTTTCAAAACGACCAGAAGACTGTAGGAAAATATAGTCAGTCGTTGGCGAAGTTTTTTTTGATTTTTAAATGCTTTTTATTATTACGAAATTATGTTCACAATACATCTTATATCTATTTTAATAGCTACTGATCTACTGATAATTTTATATTTTACAATTTTAATTTAATTTGGTTAGTAATCATAGTATTATATTATTCTAATGTTAGTGTACAGCATAATAGGAAATAGAGCTCAAAAACCTATTTACAATTCTTACAAATTCTCACAATACATCCAATATATAATATTAATTAAAGACTCTCTAAAGTCGATGAGCTTAAGCAGATTATGTTTAGGTAATCTGTGTATATACCTGAAGGGTATAGAAAGTAAACCTTATAAGTAAACCTTAGAATAACCTTGTAAAAAGGCATGCATAATGGGAATTGATTTCTTTGCCATCAGATGCAGTCCTGATAACTTGTTCGATTTAAGGTAAACTACAATTTTACTATACATAGATGATTTTGAACATATGTATATTACGAAATAAGAGTATACGGATGTATATTGAGAACATGAAGACCCTGTATTTAAAAAAAAAAAGTGTATAAAAAAAGCGAGTCGTCACCGTCACGTTCGGCCATGAAACCGACATTAGAGGATTTTAACCCTCCGACGGGCGTTCGATCGGGAAACTTTTACGGCGTATAAACAAGGCAGTGAAATGTTTATTGCGACTTAACCCCTTCCCACCCGACACCCCCTTGACTTGCCGGAGTTTCCTGGTTTTTGCAAATTCGCGCCGCGTACGCCGTTACTTAGTGCCAGCGTTTGAACTTGAAAGCTCACGTAGGAGGCGAAAAATTGATGCAAATGTAGGAAGCTGGTGAGAATTATGCCGTTGTCTGTGAGCTACTTACTACTCGATTATTCTAGATTAAGTGTTAAGAAATGAGAAATCGTCCCAAAAGTGCCACCACTCTTTAATTTGAACGAAGTTTAGAAATTTTTTGATTTGTTTTTATTTTACAACAATGCAACAATTTATGTTTCGCTCTAGTAATGTACTTTTTTCCTTCGATAAAAGATTATCGATTTTATATAACCAGCAGCATAGCTCAGTCGTTAAGCTTCTGCTTAACACCGAGAGGCGCCGGGTTCGATCCCATGAGCTGACCTCGATTGGAAAAGAATTTTTCTGAGTACATCCGTAGTGCTGCTGGTCAGACTTGGATATTGTGACTGCTGGTCGATCGTTTCCTATCAGAGTTTGCCAATTTTCTCTGATTTCATTGTTGAAACGGTTTCCGTTTAAAAATTGGCTATAAATCCTTCCTACTTATTATGTCACCACTATTTGTAGTATGATTAATGTACAATAAAAATTATGTACACTTCATAGATGTCTCGTTAATTTTTCAGTGTCTCGTAATTCAACGACTTGTAATAAAAATGCATCATTGTAATTGTAATTGTAATTTGTAATTGGCCAGGAAGGCGCATTGGGGTATACCTGTAAGGCCTTCCTGGTATATGTAAAAAAATAAATAAATACAATTAGAGGCATTTTAAAAAGTTCCGAGATTATACGGATAAAAAATACAGAGTGAAAAAAGATAAAGTTATAGGCGTTTAAACAATTGAAATCTGACATAGCGAGCGGGTGGGCGCAAAAGAGAATAAACGATCGGAATGGTGTGGATAAATCTGGCAATGTGGACAATAGACGTCACCGAGAAAGATAATGGCATATTTTCAAACGTGTCTATTACGATTATTTTTCACCATCTTAATGGAGGACTTGATTTCCACAGATATTGATGACCCACCCGAGCAAAATGGCAAAGTTACAAAACGATCGGATAAGAAATTAAATTTCATCAGACGAAGCCAGACGAAAAAATCGAATGCGAAGTAAGAAGTGGCTAGTAAAAATCTATATCTTCAAAATTTAACTTACATTCATTTATAAAAAATCTATATTTTTAAAATTCAACTTTTTAGATTCATTTATAAATTCATTTCCGAAAAAACCATCGAAAATCAAAGACAAATATTCGTTTCCTTTTAAATTCAAGACTTGTCCAGCATATTCGCTTAATACGCCAACGTTTGCCTTTGTTATACGAAATTATGTACTGTGCAATAACTAGCTGTTAACATAAAGGAGGGAGTTTTCTCTTGAACAACAATTTTCCTTTTCGATAGTCGAATCATATATAAAGACGGTAATCTGTGTGTGTGTGTGTGTGTGTGTGTGTGTGTGTGTGTGTGTGTGTGTGTGTGTGTGTGTGGGTGTGTGTGTGTGTGTGTCCTAACTCTCGCCGAACATAATGAACGAATCGATAAAAATCGATTAATTCATTTTTCGACGAGACGACTTTGTCGCGACTCGAACCGATCACCCCAAATAGCCTGAATATGGATCTAAATTGAGCTAATGGTCTCGGACATCACGCCAAATCCAATTTTTCATTTCGCCTTTTTTTTTTAAACATTAATTGAAATATTCCTTCTCGCCATATAAAAATACGTAATTTAAATATACTGCATTCCCCCCCAATCGACCCGCGAAGGCCAATTACATTTCGTTTCAGTTTCGCATTGCATTTTGGTCAAGAAATACAACATTGTTCGTGCGTATAGTGGTTGGTAAAGTTTGACTTTTATTTTTCGCTAGTTTTGATGTCGTGTTCCGTATTTTGAAATATTTACATCAATAAAATTTTAATATAAAAAAGTAAGTTGTTGATATTATTATTTTATCTATAGAATACGTATACATCTAATATATAATTTCGAAAGAGATTTTGTATGTATGTAAGTTTTGGTTCGTAGAATCCGTGATGTTAAATTTAATAAAAAACAAATGAATATTCAAATAAATTTAAATAAAATAAAACTATTCAAATAAATTTAATAAAATGTCAACTATAAGATTAGCCATGTTTAAACTGTTTATATTTCAAATACCGAGCGAAGCCTATAATAATCAATTTCAATCATTAGACAATGAAAATGTTTAATTTTATCTAATATTTGTGTTAATGCAACTATTTTTCAACAACATAGGATTTTTGTGCGATTGCTGTTTATTATTTAATTTCAATATATTTTTATTTTGGCCCTTTTTTCATTTGTAAATATATTTCACAAGACAATATTCTTCGTACTGCTGTTAAATAAAAATAGACATTGCGATTTATTCTATCAACAATATACCAAAGAAAATTCCCCAGACATGGCGAATGTTTGTCCACACTTTCTATATAAATGGCGTAATCATTTCGTTGCAGTCGTACAATTTTTGCGACATTTGTAAACATTGAATCTTTCAAAAGGAAGAACAACAATAAACAAGAAGCGAACTAGCCGGCAGACTTAACCAAGAGCAATTGGCTTTACTAGTATAGTAAAAGGCATCTCAATTAACTGACAAAATATAGAATACGGTTTCATTTTCTTAAAAAGTCTTATGAAATTGTTTGAAAAAATCTATTCTCAAATATAAAAACAAATGTGCAATCGATATATATGTATATATATATATATATATATATATATATATATATATATATATATATATATATATATATATATATACACATATAAATATTATATAATATTTTCACGATAATGTGATAAATAGATAATATGTATGTATATATAAATAATCTCTCCTCTGCTAAATAAACAGCGAAAACGTTGACTGAAGTAAATTCAAAGGATTTAGTCGTCTTCAAAGCAGATTTTGATGCTTTCAATTATTACGCTTTAGCTTTCGCACAATATTTCATTTATGTATAAACGACTAAACGAACTTTTGAACGGTTTATAAGCTTCAGAATTGCAATGCAAAATTTATCCACCGATTATGTAACGCGGTAACACTATTCAGCGTAAGCACGTAACTCGCGTGTATTAATATTTGACATACATACATATACAATATAATAAAACAGTTTAATCCTGGAAATGCCGCACTAAGTTACAGACTGTAGCCTGTTAATAATGTCACTTAATCAATTACTCTATTAACCCTTACGATTAACGATCTCAATCGCTTTCGAACCTTAACAAAAACGGACAATGGAAATCAACCCTTCATTTATTACCGTAATTAAAATACGGCTACAAACGAGCAGTCAACGAACCTAAGGCCAAATCGAGTATCGAAATATACATAGGTACATACATACATATAATATTATATAATATGTATGTACATATATTGCACAAATATCTATCGTTTTTTGTTTAATTAAGCTGTCGACAAAAATTGTCAACTCAATGATATATAAAAATACATCCAATCGATATTTGAATGTAAAATCATTCAAATAACAAAGTTTTTTTAAAAACATACCTCTTCTATAATTTGTATATAAAATTATTATTTTGAATAAAAATACCAATAATTTTATTTTACTACCGCCATCTAAGTTTAAAACTAAAAACTGGATAAACGGCTGGCACTTTTCAGGAATTCAAATTTCAAACGCGTCTAAAACGATTTTTTTTCTGCATCGTAATGGCGAAGGATACATTTACTTATATTGATGACTAAAATGAGCAATACGGCAAAATATGAAAACGATCGGATAAGAGGCAAATTTTTTCCTGAATTGTAATCGTAAGTGAAGCGTAAATGAGGTATGTAAAAACAACCTAATGAAGATTCAATTTTGACAAATTTCCCAATAATTTTATTTTTACTTTATCTACATACATACATATGTACGTAGTAATAATAGATGAAGTTTTGTGATCATGCGAAAATTCGAACTTTTTTTCTTAATCATGAACTCAGTTTTGACTGATTTCATGATTAAGAAAAAAAATGTGTGTATCTGAATTATGGGTTTTTTTTATTTATTTATGATCAATTTTCCATTGCATTTTAATGTAACTGATGTAAATAAAATTTTGTATTGAAATGAAACATTTATTCTACATACATAACTGTGGAGTCGAAGTTGGAGTGGTCGTTTGGTGATTATTCCGCACAAAGCGATATCGCACACGTCACTTAAATATCGATCAAGGAACATCTGGCGCCCGAAAATACCATCCATCGAGAGTAACCCACGCGAACTATCATACTAACGAGAACTTGATTGCTAGATATTCCGTATTCGCGATGTTCGTGGAAACGATTGTCGTGTGTGCGATCATAATGTGCGAAAAAATCTGCTTACCAATTTTGAATGTTCATTTTTACGAGGTTTTTATTAGTTTCACTTGTTCAACGTTAGGTGTTCCTTTCATTTAACTCTTCTGATCGCTTTGAAACTTTGCCATTTTGCGAGGTTTGGCTGCCGATAGAGATTTCAATTACTTCCGCTAGTTCGATGGTGTAATATAAAAATGTAAAACCAAGTGGTCACGGGTTTAATCCCCACCTGGTGCTGCTGATCAGACCTTGGATATGTGACTCCAAGTCGTTCGTTTCGTATCTCATTTTTATTGAAATAGTTCCAACAAATTGGTAACCTTGTCCTATTTCTTGCATATTTCAGCGTCTTGAATTCGCTGATTTTTAAATATGCTGTCAAATTCATACATAGAAGTCTCTTTGATACTGTAGCGTATACTAAAAGGAGCCGCTGTTATAATCGGTTTCGAAGATTATCTCCAGGCTTAAGTGCAAGTCGACTAATAATGAGAGACCCCCGAATGCACTTAGCGGCGATATCGGCACTCGGTCGCATTCCCGTGGAGTTTTTAGAACTGACAACGCCAAAGCGTGGGTTTGCACATCCGAGTACGTGACTAAACAATAGGGAAGTAACCGGACGTCGAAAATGCCCTGAGCGACCTGTCCTTTATAAGGAGGTACTTAGACCATATCAAGACATTCTGGACGGAGCACTGCCAGTGCATGTATCTCCTTAATCACCAATAAATGCTGTGACATGACTTTGGCCTTTTACTTGGATCCTCCACCCACCCCTACGCAAAAATACTTTGAATGCTAGCCAATTAAAAACATCAATAATTGTGGGAACTACATTGATAAGCAAGGTACATAACAGCGGCGTGGTCTAGTGGTGAATGTTGAATTATTTCGTACTTGATGTTACGAGTTCGATTCCCCGCTAAGTCTTGTTGTTGGCCAGACCTTGATTTGTCTAGGTCGATCGTTTCCTATCAGAATTTGCCAATTTTTCTAGTTTGCATTGAAACGATTCCTGTAAAATTGGCGTTTCCTTCCCAATTTTCTGTTGCGAACCTTTAGTTATTGTTAGGTTTCGCCATATTGCTCACCCTAGATGTCTCTGTGGTTGTTTATCGAATATAAAATTCGTATTGTTACATGAAAGTTATTCATCGTTATTTATCGTATTAATACGATGTTTGTAATATATGTATACTGACCATAGATGTCAGATATTTAGATTTACATGTACATATCTATGTAATAATTATGTGGACCAGGAAGGCGCATTTGGGGTTTACCTGTTAAGCCTTCCTTGTATATTTGTATATATGTATGTGAAAATATGTATGTAAAAATAAAAATAAATAAATAAATATGTACACACACGTATAGTACAAATAAAATTGAATTTGACATTTTTAATTTTTTTAAATCAGAGTTAGAGTCGGGTTTTTTAACGACTCCACATCCATGATAAAATCCCCGCTTGAAATTATTCAAATAACAACCAGCTGTTGTTTAATAAATTTTGTCTGGGGTACAACCATACATACATATGTAGAAACATAAATATGTACATATGTGTGTTCGAGAGAGGCCCTGTGTATATTATAGTTCTCGACACGATAGGAAGGGAACAAAGACAATAAGTGGAATTGGGCTAGACACGTTACGTGATACTGATAAATTATGCAATAACACACGGAATACAAAAGAAGTCCTCGCGTTTTACAACAATCACTTTATGTCGCTACATCCTCCGCCATAACTGTTTCCGTCCCCATGACCCCATCCCAAACAATCCCCATTTTAACCCGACGTAAACATTTTGCGCCCGATATTTTAAATTTCAGCACAAAGAACCGCCTCGGCGTGTGTGCAAAAAAAATAAAGTAAAAAAAAAAAAAAAACCCCGGCGATTTATGACGACGAGATATGTGTGTTACGCTTATAAATTACGCAAACGCTCTTACGACGATGCGACGACGCATATTGTAGGGTCGTTTTGGTCGGAAAATCTCGCATGTAATTACAGTGGTTGTGTGCTTAGCTTGGGTTTTGAGGTCTGAGGTGTGTCCTACTTTTCTTTTGCGTCAATGGTGAAATTACTGATCGCTAAAAAAATTTATTCACTTCTACAGAGTGAAAGTAACAACGGTATATGTTCTACTGTAGACACTTATCATCAAGGTGAAGGATTTTTATTAGTTTTCCTACCTACGCCCATACCACTGTTCCCGTTATTTTAAAAATCATTTAACAATCTTTCTGTCAGGCGATGATTCACTGATGCTACATTATTTTTTAAGCTCCCAAATGGTTTCCTTGAATATTCCGATTTACTGAGTAAGGTTGGTTTCAGGATCTCAGTTAGGTATTCTAGACACGTTGCACTCTTTTCACTTAATCCTTTCAAAATATTCCTATCTACAGCGTGTTTATCGTATGCTTGATTATATTCGGTACTAGCTGAACCCGGCATGCGTTGCAATGCCAAAATAACGCATGCAATTCCCGTTCCCGTTCCCATTTGTCGGAAAATTGCAGGAAAATTGCATTTGAAATTATTCAATTATTTGTTTATTTTACCCTAACAACGCATGTCGCGGCGCGAAAGCATTTGAAATTATTGCGTTGCAATGCCACTCATTCCCATTTCCGCTCCTGCTTTTTGCCGATTTTTATTCACAGTAAGCTTCCCGGACATGCATACAATAAATGCTGAAAGTTTCATCGTTCCATCGTACAATAACGCATGCAATTCCCATTCCCGTTTACGTTTCGATAGGTGAATATTTCAGTTTCAAATTAATACTTAAGAGGGCTGTACAGCCGAAACCTTAATTTTGTTACAGTTCCTTTCTTCGATATATATATTGAGTGTATGTATATATATTGAGTGAATGCGACAATATATATCAATATATATATATTGAGTGAATGCGACAGTTGCGCTTCGACCAGATAAAACGTATTTTAAATTGACAAAATCGAGGTTTCGTATTCTACTATTTTCTCCTCCAAAACTGGACCAATTTTTAAAAAAATTTCATCATCAGTATGAGAAAGATACTTTATGTGCATCTATCGGCGTATTTTTTTTAAAATCGACCGTTAAATAAGCACGCTGGACTCGTTTCGTGGGTGTAAAAAAGAGGCGATTTTATAGATGTTTGGCGGCTCCTAGCTCCTATAAAAAATAATTAATCAAAAAAATAAAACGATAGATGCACCCCAATGGTAGATATCCATAGTGCCATAATTGAGGAAGGGAGAAGTATAGTACGTTTGTATGGACAAGGCGCTGCTATCTAGCCCTCTTAATAATCAAATTAAATTATAGCAAAGTATAGCAACACATATGTAAGTGACAGACAGACAAACATTGATTTATATACATACAAAGGATTGTTATGAGTGGTACGTAATGTCAGGTTGATATGAGAAATGTATTTGTATTTGTACGTTGGCATGCGTGCGCGCAAGTTGGTTGCCAAAGTACACATTTTTTTAACTACACACTGGCGCTTCATACTTTCACGTTGATAAAATCTTTATTACGAATATTATTATTTAGAGGTTTTATCTTCCCGGAATTGCATATAACAGACCCTGAAAGTTCCATCATAATCGGTTCAATGGTTTAGGAGCCTATTCGAGGCACACATCCAGAAATTCATTTTTATATATATACATATGTATATATATAGATTTTTTATTATTTGATTTAAGCAACCAGCAGGTACAATGAGCGATTATTCTTGTTAAATTATATTAAGCCAGCAGCATAGCTCGGACGTTAAGCTTCTGCTTACCGTCAAGAAGGTGCCGGGTTTTATCCCTGAATTAAAATGAATTTTTCAGAGTATGCTGTTTGTCAGACCTGGATTTGTGACTCCAGGTTGATCGTTTCCTATCAGAGTTTGCCAATTTTCTCTGATTTCATTGTTGAAACGGTTCCCGGAAAAAAAAATTGGCTAAAAATCCTTCCTACCTACTATGTCACCACTATTTGAAATTTGATTGATGTACAATAAAAATTTATGTACAATTCATAGATGTCTCGTTTATTTGCGAGTTTTTTCAGTGTCTCGCAATTCAACGACTTATAATAAAAATGCTGCATTTGTATTTGTAATTGGCCAGGAAGGCGCATTGGGATTTACCTGTAAGGCCTTCCTGGTATATATGTAAAATAAAAAATAAATAAATAAATTACAAATATTATAACGCTTCAAATATTAAATATAAAGAAAAAAATTAGAAAATATTCATCGGCTGGAATTATATAGTAAAATTTAAAATAAAAAAAATGAAATATATTCTATTCGTAGATAAATATTTACTTGAAATCTTATCGAGAGCGTAGGCGGATAAAAGACAGGGGTGGGTGGCAGTATTTAGGGGGTGGTAATCAGGGGATGGTGGAGTAATGACTGTCGAGAAAACGGAAACAGTGTTAACACCTTAACGCCTCATAGCCGCGCGCAATAAAGTGGTAATAAAGGTGCGCTAGGAAATGGGATAGGGACCATATTTGGAAGTGGATGTAGATGAGAACGACCCGGAACCAAATTATGGTACAGCGATTTCTGTCCCCGTGCATATTATTACATCTGCTTCTGTGCCATTGTGCCGCGATTCACTTCCTCTCGCCGTTTAATAACAAACCGGAAGCTCCACACCCCCACAGTGGACCTGACTCGTATGTGCCTAAGCAACGCGGGGCAAGTTTTAGTTTAATTTTTAATTCATCCCCAACGATTTTGGGACATCTGCAGTTTATATCTTGTATGTATGCATATGTATGTATTCATTGTTTGTTTCTATTTTACCAATAAACTGTCTATTCATAAAAGAAGAAGGAAGGCATTAATAACGTAAAATACTTTTTGATCAACTTACAGGTAACCCCAATGCGCCTTCCTGGTCAATTACAAACAGTTTTTATTATACAAGTCGCTGAATTACGAGACACTGAAAAACTCGCAAATGAACGAGACATCTATGAATTATAGATAAATTTTATTGTAAATTTAATCAATCTCAAATAGTGGTGACATGGTAGATAGGAAGGATATTTAGCCAATTTTACCGGGAGCCGTTTCGACAATGAAATCAGATGAAATTGGCAAACTTTGATAGGAAACGATCGACCTGGAGTCACAAATATCCAGGTCTGACCAGCAGCACTACAGATATACTCAGAAAAATTCTTTTCAATCGAGGTCAGCTCGTGGGAATGAACCCGGCGCCTATAGACGCTAATCAGAAGCTTAACGACCGAGCTATGCTGCTGGCTTATAAAATATAGAGTGAAAAATCAAAAGTTATAGGCGTTTAAACAATTAAAATCAGACATAGCGAGATGGCGGCGAAAGGGGATATGAAGTAAGAAGAGGCTAAAACGAACAAACTGGACGAACAGTCTGAACGATCCATTCGGACGATAGACATCAAGAAGAAATATGACGGAGTATTTCAAACGTGTCTATTATGATTTTTTATCACCATCGTAATGGCGGACATCATTTCCACAGGTGACCGTAAAAAAGTCGAAAATATTCGTTAACCACGCATACATATGAAAAAAGGTTAGTATATATATCAGTGGCGTGCGGTAAAACTCTCTCTCCCCCCGTCGTACATCCTCACTTAATTTGCGCGAGCAGGATACAACAGAAACAAGAGGAACAGGCTTTTCCTCACGTATTCTGCGCGCGCACATTAAACAAGACTGTATGACAAAAAAATAGAGATAATTTCACCGCATGCCACTATATATATATATATATATATATATATATATATATATATATATATATATATATATATATATATATATATATATATATATTTTTTTTTTTTTATTTTTTTTTTTATTTTTTTTTATTTTACATATATACCAGGAAGGCCTTACAGGTAAATCCCAATGCGCCTGCCTGGCCAATTACAAATACAAATGCAGCATTTTTTTATTATAAGTCGTTGAATTGCGAGACACTGAAAAAACTCGCAAATTAACGAGATATCTATGAATTGTACATAAATTTTTATTGTACATCCATCAAATTTCAAATAGTGGTGACATAGTAGGTAGGAAGGATTTTTTAGCCAATTTTTTTTTCCGGGAACCGTTTCAACAATGAAATCAGAGAAAATTGGCAAACTCTGAAAGGAAACGATCAACCTGGAGTCACAAATCTAGGTCTGACCAACAGCATACTCTGAAAAATTCATTTTCATTCAGGGATAGAACCCGGCACTTTCTTGACGGTAAGCAGAAGCTTAACGTCCGAGCTATGCTGCTGGCTATATATATATATATATATATATATATGAGTTCGGTCTTTCGTGTCATGCGGGGAAGACGTACTTCTGCGTTCTTCCCGCTATTACTCGCTTAAACCCGGCTATTGCACGAAATTTAATCTAAAAACTTAACCATCTAATCACTTATTTTACTAATTGCATCCTAGTATAATTTAAGTGTAAAAATAAACAGCAAATCGGTCGTAAAAAGCGGTTTTATATCAGTTATTTCGAAAAATTTTGTGCTAATTTTTGTGTCAAATCTGAGCAAAAGAATATACGAACGAGATACATCTCCTTACCTGAATACAAAAAAAGGGTCCTTCGTCAGTCAAGTCGGTCCCACAGAAGCAATAAATCTTCCACATAATTGCTTCCAGCCAAAAATCTTTAACGAACTTTACTTAATAGAATAATAGCAAACAGAAACGGTGTTTCCCAACTGTCTATCAGTTCTTTTTCATATTTAAATTATATTAAAGTAATTCGTGTAATTTTATATTCTTTACTAAAGTTATTATTAAAATATTAAATTGCAAACCGCACTCACATATATAAATCTGGTGTCTCCAAAGAGGCGTCTCACGATAAAGATCTGTAAAAAAGTAGTATAACAATTGCTAATCTATTATTATCATAACTAACTACATTCACTTACAAAGTAACCCTGTTAAATGGCATGTAATAACTCATAAGTGATCCAAGTGATACCTAGGATGACTATCTGTCAAAGCTGACCACAGAGAAGAGTCTATGGCGGTAAGAACTCACTCCTTGAATGGAAATCTCTCTCAAGTACCGCCTTTTTCTCAACACATCTTGGATAAATGCGAGAAAAATAATATCCAAACCTCCAACAAGGTAAGAGTGACGATGGATGATAGCTTAGCTAATAGAAACCTGTATTTAGCCACGTACAATGTAAGAACGTTATCGAGTGAAGGAAGTGTGCTTGCATAAGAGAATGAATTAGAAAATATCAAATGGGATATAGTAGGACTTAGTGAAGTAAGACGAAAACAGCAAAACCAAATAATCCTAAAAAGTGGTAACTGTCTCTACTGGAGAGGGCTACCAAATGGTAGAATAGGAGGAGTAGGGTTTCTTATCAATAAGAGAATAGAAAGAAATATTATAGAAATAAGCGACATATCGGAACGTATATGCTATATAGTATTAAGAATCTCGAGCGGGTACACTTGTCAAATCTTCCAAGTGTACGCCCCCACATCTAGCCACCCAGACGAGGAAATAGAAGACTTCTACGAAAAAATACAGGACGCATACGATAATAGCCGTCACCACTTTAAAATAATCATGGGCGACTTTAACGCAAAAATAGGACAAAAGGCAAATACAGAAAGAGCAGTAGGCAATTTTGGTACCAGCCAAAGAAACGACAGAGGCGATCGCCTCATAGAATTCGCAGAACACAACAGGCTCTTTATCACTAATTCATTTTTCAGGAAAAACACCAACAATAAGTGGACTTGGGAGAGTCCTAAAGGAGACAGAAACGAGATCGATTTCATCCTAACAAATGCCCTGCACTCCGTTAAAGACGTTAGTGTTTTAAGTAAAGTAGATATAGGTAGCGATCACAGATTAGTCCGTGCCAAGATGGCCATTAATATAAATTGCGAACGTAGGAAATTAATAAAAGGATGCAGTAACTCTCCAGATTTCGCTCAACTAAGGTCTAGGAAAAAGGAATTCGAACTCGAACTTGGAAATCGATACGGGAAATTAAACCCAGAAGCAGACATCGAGGAATTGAACACATTCATTTTAATACACAAAAAAGGCGACAAAAGCGATATCAAGAACTACCGACCCATTAGTCTACTTTCAGCGGTCTACAACCTCTTCACGAAGGTTATTACAGAAAGGCTGAAGAATATCCTCGACGAGAACCAACCTATAGAGCAGGCAGGGTTTAGGGCAAATTTCAGCACAATGGACCACCTCCAAGTAGTTGGCGAACTAATCGAGCGCGCCAACGAATATCAACGGCCATTGTGCCTAGGTTTCGTCGATTATGAGAAAGCCTTCGATACAGTTAGTCATAATGCAGTACTTAACGCTCTAAAAACACAGGGAGTGCCGGAACCCTATGTGGGACTGTTAGCTGCAATATATAAGAATGCCACAGCTTCGGTTAAAATTTTTTCAGGTACAGATAGATTTAGCATAGGAAAAGGAGTAAGACAAGGAGATACAATCTCGCCCAAGTTATTCAATGCGGTGCTTGAGGGAGTTTTCAGGAAATTGGATTGGGATACAGCCGGAGTAAGCATCAATGGTCGCTTTTTGAGTCACCTTCGGTTCGCAGACGATATAGTTTTAGTAGCTCGTGATTCAGCTGACCTACTTATCAGACTAACACAGCTGGACAGGGAAAGTAGAAAAGTAGGATTAAAAATTAACGCAGATAAGACTAAACTAATGTTCAATAGTTATTGCATGCCTGATAGCATCCCCTTAGATGATAAACCAGTAGAAGTAGTAAATAATTATTTATATTTAGGTCAAATAATTGACATGTCTGGTAGTAAAAATGAAGAGATAAAGAGACGTTTGAAATTAGGGTGGAGTGCATTTGGACGGATGAATGCTGTTTTTAAATCAAAAATGCCACTCTGCCTGAAGAAAAGGATCTTTGATCAATGCGTTTTGCCAGTGATGACGTATGGATGTGAAACTTGGACACTGAACGCCAAGATGCAAAATAAAATCCAATGCACTCAAAGAAGTATGGAACGCTGTATGCTTGGCATAACGAGGAAAGACAGGAAGCGGAACACGTGGGTGAGAAATATGACAAGGGTAGTGGACATAGTGGATAGAGTGAAGAGATTGAAATGGCAATGGGCGGGTCACGTAGCTAGGAGGATGGACGAAAGGTGGACAAAAGAAGTGCTTGAATGGTACCCGAGAGAAGGCAAAAGAGTAAAAGGAAGACCGCAAGGAAGATGGGTGAACGAAATTAGGAAAATGTGTGGAATGAGATGGATGAGTGTTGCGCAAAACAGAGACGAGTGGAAGCGTGTTGGAGAGGCCTTCATCCAGCAGTTGATGGCGAATGGATGTAAATGATGATATATATATATATATACATATATATATATATATATATATATATATATATATATATATATCATCATCATCATCATTTACAGCCATTCGCCATCCACTGCTGGATGAAGGCCTCTCCAACACGCTTCCACTCGTCTCTGTTTTGCGCAACACTCATCCATCTCATTCCGCACATTTTCCTAATTTCGTTCACCCATCTTCCTTGCGGTCTTCCTTTTACTCTTTTGCCTTCTCTCGGGTACCATTCAAGCACTTCTTTTGTCCACCTTTCGTCCATCCTCCTAGCTACGTGACCCGCCCATTGCCATTTCAATCTCTTCACTCTATCCACTATGTCCACTACCCTTGTCATATTTCTCACCCACGTGTTCCGCTTCCTGTCTTTCCTCGTTATGCCAAGCATACAGCGTTCCATACTTCTTTGAGTGCATTGGATTTTATTTTGCATCTTGGCGTTCAGTGTCCAAGTTTCACATCCATACGTCATCACTGGCAAAACGCATTGATCAAAGATCCTTTTCTTCAGGCAGAGTGGCATTTTTGATTTAAAAACAGCATTCATCCGTCCAAATGCACTCCACCCCAATTTCATACGTCTCTTTATCTCTTCATTTTTACTACCAGACATGTCAATTATTTGACCTAAATATAAATAATTATTTACTACTTCTACTGGTTTATCATCTAAGGGGATGCTATCAGGCATGCAATAACTATTGAACATTAGTTTAGTCTTATCTACGTTAATTTTTAATCCTACTTTTCTACTTTCCCTGTCCAGCTGTGTTAGTCTGATAAGTAGGTCAGCTGAATCACGAGCTACTAAAACTATATCGTCTGCGAACCGAAGGTGACTCAAAAAGCGACCATTGATGCTTACTCCGGCTGTATCCCAATCCAATTTCCTGAAAACTCCCTCAAGCACCGCATTGAATAACTTGGGCGAGATTGTATCTCCTTGTCTTACTCCTTTTCCTATGCTAAATCTATCTGTACCTGAAAAAATTTTAACTGAAGCTGTGGCATTCTTATATATTGTAGCTAACAGTCCCACATAGGGTTCCGGCACTCCCTGTGTTTTTAGAGCGTTAAGTACTGCATTATGACTAACTGTATCGAAGGCTTTCTCATAATCGACGAAACCTAGGCACAGTGGCCGTTGATATTCGTTGGCGCGCTCGATTAGTTCGCCAACTACTTGGAGGTGGTCCATTGTGCTGAAATTTGCCCTAAACCCTGCCTGCTCTATAGGTTGGTTCTCGTCGAGGATATTCTTCAGCCTTTCTGTAATAACCTTCGTGAAGAGCTTGTAGACCGCTGAAAGTAGACTAATGGGTCGGTAGTTCTTGATATCGCTTTTGTCGCCTTTTTTGTGTATTAAAATGATAGTTGCGTTATTCCATCCTTCTGGTATAGCTTGGTTCTGGATGCATTTGCTGAAAAGCCTAGCTAAGATATTAATTAGGGGGGGGCCGCCACATTTTAGTAAGTCGATGGGAATATTATCTTCCCCTGGGGTTTTACCATTCTTTGCAGTTTTTAGCGCGGCCTCTACTTCGCTAGGCAATACTGCAGGAACCCTTTGGCCGTGTGTCGATTCCAGAGTGGGGAATTGGCCGTTGTCGTTCTCGTATAGTTTTGCATAGAACGTGTAAACTCTGTCTATGATTTCTTCTCTATTCCTAATTATTACTCCGCTCTCTGATCTGATTGCGATCATTTGGTTTTTGCCTAAGAAAAGATCCTGTTTGCACTTTTTCAGGCTACGGTTATTCTTAATGGTATTTTCTATTAGCTTGCTGTTAAAATCCCTGACATCCCTGACTATTCTCTTCTTAATTTCCTTATTTACTAGATTGTATTCTTGCTTATTATTATCCCTATCTAAATTCCTTTTATGCTTAATTAGGTTTTTTGTTTCCGCTGAAATTTTGCTTAATTTAATCTGTTTCCTGAAACCACCTAATTTCTTACCTGTTGAGGTTAGAACCGAACTAATTACAGTGTTCAATTCCTCGATGTCTGCTTCTGGGTTTAATTTCCCGTATCGATTTCCAAGTTCGAGTTCGAATTCCTTTTTCCTAGACCTTAGTTGAGCGAAATCTGGAGAGTTACTGCATCCTTTTATTAATTTCCTACGTTCGCAATTTATATTAATGGCCATCTTGGCACGGACTAATCTGTGATCGCTGCCTATATCTACTTTACTTAAAACACTAACGTCTTTAACGGAGTGCAGGGCATTTGTTAGGATGAAATCGATCTCGTTTCTGTCTCCTTTAGGACTCTCCCAAGTCCACTTATTGTTGGTGTTTTTCCTGAAAAATGAATTAGTGATGAAGAGCCTGTTGTGTTCTGCGAATTCTATGAGGCGATCGCCTCTGTCGTTTCTTTGGCCGGTACCAAAATTGCCTACTGCTCTTTCTGTGTTTGCCTTTTGTCCTATTTTTGCGTTAAAGTCGCCCATGATTATTTTAAAGTGGTGGCGGCTATTATCGTATGCGCCCTGTAGTTTTTCGTAGAAGTCTTCTATTTCCTCGTCTGGGTGGCTAGATGTGGGGGCGTACACTTGGAAGATTTGACAAGTGTACCTGCTCGAGATTCTTAATACTACATAGCATATACGTTCCGATATGTCGTTTATTTCTATAATATTTCTTTCTATTCTCTTATTGATAAGAAACCCTACTCCTCCTATTCTACCATTTGGTAGCCCTCTCCAGTAGAGACAGTTACCACTTTTTAGGATTATTTGGTTTTCCTGTTTTCGTCTTACTTCGCTAAGTCCTACTAAATCCCATTTGATACTTTCTAGTTCATTCTCTAATGCAAGCACACTTCCTTCACTCGATAACGTTCTTACATTGTACGTGGCTAAATACAGGTTTCTATTAGCTAAGCTATCATCCATCGTCACTCTTACCTTGTTGGAGGTTTGGATATTATTTTTCTCGCATTTATCCAAGATGTGTTGAGAAAAAGGCGGTACTTGAGAGAGATTTCCATTCAAGGAGTGAGTTCTTACCGCCATAAACTCTTCTCTGTGGTCAGCTTTGACATATAGTCATCCTAGGTATCACTTGGATCACTTATGAGTTATTACATGGGTTACTTTGTAAGTGAAAGTAGTTAGTTATGATAATAATAGATTAGCAATTGTTATACTACTTTTTTACAGATCTTTATCGTGAGACGCCTCTTTGGAGACAACGGATTTATATATGTGAGTGCGGTTTGCAATTTAATATTTTAATAATAACTTTAGTAAAGTATATAAAATTACACGAATTACTTTAATATAATTTAAATATGAAAAAGAACTGATAGACAGTTGGGAAACACCGTTTCTGTTTGCTATTATTCTATTAAGTAAAGTTCGTTAAAGATTTTTGGCTGGAAGCAATTATGTGGAAGATTTATTGCTTCTGTGGGACCGACTTGGCTGGCGAAGGACCCTTTTTTTGTATTCAGGTAGGGAGATGTATCTCGTTTGACACCGATTTGACACAAAAATTAGCACAAAATTTTTCGAAATAACTGATATAAAACCGCTTTTTACGACCGATTTGCTGTTTATTTTTACACATAAATTATACTAGGATGCAATTAGTAAAATAAGTGATTAGATGGTTAAGTTAAATTTCGTGCAATAGCCGGGTTTAAGCGAGTAATAGCGGGAGGAACGCAGAAGCACGTCCTCCTCACATGACACGAAAGACCGAACTCATATATATATATATATATATATATATATATATATATATATATATATATATATATATATATATATATATATATATATATATATATATTATATATATACATAGTACCGTTTACCATGCACCCTTTTTTTATCGATCGACTTGAGATCTTTCGATTTTCGATCTTTGCCTTACGATATTTGCTTTTTCGACCTTTTCACTTTCGGTGCCGTGAGGTAGACCCAAACCTGTATGAAATAACCTGATTAGGATCTGTCGGCACGCGCAGATATATGTAAATGACAGATATAAACGTCATTCGACTTTTGGCCGAAACACCATGCTATTCGACTTAACGCCATGCTTTTTAAAATTCGTTTTAACAATCATTATATAAGCTACGATTGAAGTAAAAATATATAAGAGAGATAAAGTGAGCCTATAATGCAAATTTTATAAAATATAGTGAAAAAAGAAAAAGTTATTAAACAATTAAATTTGAAATAGCGAGAGAGTGGCGAAAAGGGGAAAACGATCTGAATAGTGTGGATAGATCCGGCTACGTGGACAATAGACGTCATCGAGAAAGACAATGGAGTATTTTGAAACGTGTCTATTCCGATTATTTTTAACCATCGTAATGGCGGATTTGATTTCCAAATATATTGTTGACCAAGCTGAGCAAAATGGCAAAGTTTGAAAACGATCGAAAGAGTGTGGATAAGAACCCAAATTTCGTCAGACGAAAAAATCGAAAGCGAAGTAAGAGGAGGCTAGTAATAAAAATATCAGTCATCATAGAAAATAATTTTTAGCTGGAATTTTTCCGAAGAGGCTAGTATAAAGATTAATCTGATTACAAATTGTATATATGTATATATACATATGTATGTACCTATACGTTTGTACATAGCTGAGATTTTAATTACACAATCGCCAAATTGACGATTTACCACTCCGTCCATGTTATTCTTATTATCTTACGTCTGCCTCTTCAAAAGCCTTAAAAAACGAGCCTTGAGACTGAACAATTTACTTCTAATAATGAGCTGGATTCGAAAGTAACCGGCTATTTTGAGGGCTTTGAGGAAAAGGACTTCCGGCAGGGGATAAAGGTATTTGAGCATCGCTGGATAAAGTGTATTCGAAGATTATATTGAAAAATAAGTCATCCCAGTACTAAAAATTCAACCTTTCATTATCGGGCTCTAAACATATGTACATATCAAAAGATTTCTTCCATTAGAAGAGTTCTTATTAGTATTGGAATTTCTTTAATTACAACTTTTTTCAATAATTACATACATGTATGACAACTTAAATCTTATCTTTCAGATGCTGAAATATTTTTGGATTATTGGTTTATGATATCCTTTCCAAATAACCACATATCATATGTAAGAACTTGTTATTTCTGAAAATCAATACGATCATTAAACTGTAATCTTGTACGGCTTGTATGGGATGTGTCACCATCTTGTTGAAACTACTAGATCTAATTTACTATTCAATTTAGACAATACAAATGATCTATATATTATATTGAGATGAATTTGGTTGATTAACGAGGCTGCCTGTGGTGGTCAATGGTGGTGGTAACGAAGCTGTCATAGCATTATATTATGTAGAAAGTCGATGATTTACTTGCAACATACATACATACATATACATATTATATATATATAGCCAAATTACATCTTTGAATTTCAATTTCGTCTTAAGCTCGACAGTTATTGTGCTAACGCAAGGCGTAGCTTTTATCTTGCAACTTACTCAAAATCAAATTTCAATAGAATTTAAAATTAAAAAATATAATTTGACGATACTGTTGCGTAGAGGTGGGTGGAGGATCCAAATAAAAGTCCAAAATCGCTTCACAGCATTTATTGGGTGTTAAAGGAGATCCACGCACTGCCAGTGCTCCATCCACAATGCCTTCATATGGCCCAAGTACCTGCTTATAAAGAGCGGTTCGCTCGTTTGTTTACCTATTGACGACACGTTTTTTTACCGATGTTTATAGTCACATGCCACGCTTTCGCGCTGTCAGTTCTTTGAACTCTAGCGAGAGTGCCGTTACCGACCACTAAGTCAATTCGGGGGTCTCCATTGTTAGCCGACTGCACTTAAACCTGGAGATAATCCTCGAAAAACAATTAAAACGGCGGCTTCTTTTCGCATATGCTACAATATGTTTCGACATATATGTATTTACATATTCTTCTTCTTCTAATGCCGAATCCGTATTCAGACGTAGGCGACTACCATGGGCAGACATCGTTTGAATTCTGAATGACCCGTGCGAATTCTTCGCTATCATGGGCAAGCCGAAATAGCTTTTCGAGACCGAGTCCCATCCATGACCTGATGTTCCGGAGCCAAGAGAGCTTCTTTCTCCCAAGCCACCGTTTGCCTTCTATTTTCCCTTCTATGATTGTTTGTAGAACGCGATATTTGGAACCGCGAATAATGTGGCCAAAGTATTCCATCTTACGGCGCTTCACCGTATATTTACATACATATATATATATATATATTTTTTTTATACATAAAATAATATCCAGTACTAGAGAAATGCTTTCCAAAGCAAAGTGTCGTTAGTACGATTCGGCAATGCCACTTCGAGCTGAAATATCTCAAAGACAGGCCAGCCCGGTAGAGGTAGACGATATAAAAATTAAACATATTCGCGACCACGAACGAAAGTCACCCACCAGGTAAATAAAGGCAATCAGATGTGCGGTCTGGTCGCTCGCTATCTTCCACGTGTCTCCTTCGACTCGATACAAAAGCACGCGGTCTCAATTGTTCAACATGAACAATGGTCCCATTATCGTCCCGTAGAGCCTTCGAGCTTTCACGGTGAACGAGCTCCTCAACCCCCTCCCCCATCTTACCATCTCCCCCATCCCTATCCTCCTCCTCTGTCCTAGTTCGTAGTATTCTTCTGCTTTTTCGCCTCCCTATTTTCACTGCGTGTCCCATTCGAGTTTGGATGAACTTCAACGTCATGCAGGGTTGTGCCAAATTAACCTTATCTCCGGACATCCTGTTCTCTCTCTCTCTCTCTCAGTACTTACTTTGAAAGATTGGCATACAGGAAATGGTGGTTAAATCATGCGTGCGAATGAACGGAAGCCGTTGTTGACTTTCAGCAACGTACAGTGGTCAGATTGGGGTCTACGTGACGAGATAGAGTGTTAAACGACAGAAAACGCAAATTTCGGAAGGCAAAGATCGAAAATCGAAAGATCTTAAGTCGAAAGATCAAAAAAAATGGTGCATGGTAAACGGTACATACTCACTTAATTTGCGCGAGGAGGATACAACAGGAACAAGAGGAACATGCTTTTCCTCCCGTATTCTGAGCGCGCACATTAATACGGGAGGAAAAGCCTGTTCCTCTTGTTTCTGTTGTATCCTGCTCGCGCAAATTAACTGAGTATGTACCGTTTACCATGCACCATTTTTTTTTTGATCTTTCGATTTTCGATCTTTGCCTTCCGATATTTGCGTTTTCTGTCGTTTAACATTCTGTCTCGTCACGGAGACCGGTCAGATTGATACGTTAGTCAGGTCAAAATATTAGTTTTCGTCTATCCTAGCATTATGCACTCGTACAGCATCGAATAGCCAAGCTAACTAACAAAAAACCAACATTGTCAACCATTTTGATAAATATGAGAGCAAAGCATTTAAAATATTATTTTTAAGTACTATAATATAACTATGATGAAATAGCATGGCATTAAATTGATCATTATTGGTTTTTTTATCAGGTAAACCCATTTATTTTGTACGTAAGTACTATCAATTCCAAACAGTTTTACTTTTACAAATGTAGATAGAATCGATTTAGTTTTGCTCGGTGGATTGGGAAGAGAAACTTTGTATATAATGTTTTGCGTTAAACAATATTTAAAAATACTAGTGGCCCGTAATACATTTATTCTGCTTTTCCAAGATTCTGCACATATTGAATTAAAATAAGTGATAACACTTTGTCAATTAAGTCAAATAGTGTTTTTGGAACTTAAAATTGGACTTCTGCCACTTTCAAATATAATGGCTCAAATAATGGATAAATAATTAAAGAAATAAATTAGTATAAACTTTTTTGTTGTTAATGTATTGTAAAAATATTGAAATACTATATTTTTTTATCAAAAGATGCAATTTTATCTCTTGTATTAAAATTTGTAATACTTTTTTGTAATGACAAATTGACTTCAGTTCACTTAACTAGCACCCATTTAAATATAAAAAATGTACGTTCTTATACATACATAGATACTGTTATGTACCTTCCATATCAATGAAAGGAGTGTCGGACTTTGCCCAACCCAGTGTTACATACCTCGCTTATCAATTTAGTTGACTAACCAGTAGGAATAAGACACACCATTGATTTGTGACACACCTAATTTAACAAGTAACCCATTGATGTGTGACACACATAAATTAATAAGTAGAACCATTGATTTGTGGCACACCCAATTTACTGACTAACCGAAATTGTACGACATGTGTCTTCAATACTTCATTACCTTAAAGAAAAGTATATAAACTCATACTGATAGAATTCAAGTCAGTCCTCACCACCGACTCCGCAGATGACAGCCGTTAGTCATCACCATCCACTCCGAGAGATGACAGTCGTTAGTCATCACCATCGACTCCGAGAGATGACAGTCGTTAGTCCTAACCATCGACTCCGTAGATGACAGTCGTCATCATTAAGACTCCGAGAACGCGTCCGCAATTGACGGTCAGCACAGCAGCAGAACAATGTTAAATAAGCAAAGTTAAGGTGAAATAGTTCTACGTATCTCATATGAAATTATCATCGTTCCATAATCTATCGTTTTTCGAATATATCTACAATATATAGATAAATGTAACTTGGTTAGTTAACAAAGTAGTTTTAAAAAATTAAATAAATCTTTCATTGAAACGCTGTAATTATAATTTTGGTGGTAGCGGTGGAATGATTAAACTAAAATTTATTAATCTTTCATTGGAACATGACATGATGAATACATATGTACATACATACATATATTCAATGTGATTGAAATGTATTTGAAACGATTTTTGAACATCAAAAAAATAAAAAAAAAAGCTCAATTCAATTAAAAGTATTATAATTTACAGTAAAGAAAGCATCTGCGCAGCGATGCTTTTCTTTTTCGACTATTTCCACGAGAAAATGGGAAGGGGAGGGGAGGAGAGTGTGCACTTTAAAGCGAAAATAAAAATGAGGCGGTAGAATCCAGGCGGATTAAGCGGTCCTTATCGCCGGGCTTCCGCTTTTTAAAACTGAAGCCCAACTTATACCGCAATTTTAATGTATGCAAACAATATGATAATTGCATCGTTAGCCGCACTTTGCAATAACACTTAAAAAATATTTTCGGCCCTTTTGTGCCGGCAAAGCCAACGAGTGCCGGATGTGGAAGCTCGCACAGACCGGAAATCGCGATGCGAAACCGAACAGGATTTGAACCGCCGTCAAAATTCTATTGCACACTAATGACGTCTATCAAAATATCTTCATATAAAATACTTGATAACTATGAGAATTACTAAAAAATATATGCTGGTCCGCCAACTGAAAATGTTAGAGTAGCACTGTTTTAAATGCTACATAGTAATTTAATTATCATTTACAAATTAATTATAATTATTTACAAATTGATTTAATTATTATTTATAATTATTTTCATTGTTGAGTAATATCGAATCTAAATGACTTTAAAGGCACTTTAAAATCTCAATATGTAGTATTTCTATAAATCATAGTCATAAAGTCCAGTTGCAAAGATGTTTGAATCTTAAAATTGTATATGTATATGCATCTACGAACGAGAGGTGCTGTATTACATAAAAATTAAATCAGCTGATAACTAAAAATAAAACTATCACTGTTTGATCTGTGTACATGTGTAGCTTGTATTGGTTAGAAAGTTTGTTATGAAGGAATAAACAATGAAATTTGAGGTTATGAGTTGCTGCCGGCAATATGTATACTCACTTATGCCGGGAACCTTACAGTTTATAGTAATATTATATTAATATAACCTTACATAACTTACATTAAATAACCTTACAGTAATAGTTTATTAATACTAAAATTGCTTAAGAATAGTTTATCAATGTATGATTGTCCATAAATGAGTTTATGTATTTACAGAAATTAACTTTTCAATCATCAGATAAATTAAATCAGCTGATAACTAAAAATAATTGTATGTGATGTATGTATGTATGTAAGCTTATTGTAAAAAACTAAATGTTTATAGCTTATTGTAAATCATATTAACAATTAGATACAACATAACTTCTTATTGAATACTTATCTCGCAGATAAAACTTCGTGAAGAGATATACTTTAAGCCGTGAAATGTCAAATTTGACACATTTGGCCATAAATCAATATATATCGTGTATTACCCTACAAGAAGCTACACGCCAAATTTGAAATTTATATATACATATGAGAGTTAAAACGAGAACCAATAGAGGAAATTTCATAAAATATAGAGTGAATTATAGGCGTTTAAACAATTAAAATCTTATATCGCCATATCAAGGCGAACAGGTTGGAAGATACGGGACGAACGCTTACTAAACGTCAGGGAGATTTACTTTCCGCGTGTTTAAAACGCGTTGTATACGATATTTTATCTCCAACGTAATGGCAGACGATACATTAACGTGTATTGATGACCAAAATGAGCAATATGGCAAAGTATGAAAACGATCGGATAAGAGATAAAAATGACCACTGACACGAAAGCCATGTGAAACGTAAAGGAGGTATGTAAAAAGTGAGCAACGTTTAAGAAGCTGCGGCGCATTGTCGTTGCGACCTCTATACAAACAATCATCAGTGTGACGATAAAACTATTTTTGGTGGATTGTTCACCTAAATCCGATAAGTTCTATCATGGTAGAATTGGTTATAACCCACTTTAAAATTCCTACAAATAACTACCGCTATGCAGATCTTGTTCCTTAGCGACGAAATTTAATGGAGAATCTGTGGTGAAGGGTTGTTTGATGCAATAAAGTCGGTCAACATCATCAAGAAAGTATAATATTTAGTTTTCCCATTGAACACTGACCTTTTATAAAAGCCCCACAAACACAGTTTTCATTTTTGTGCTCAAACTCGCGATACATTATTTAAAAACACGTGAAAAACAATTCTCCTCTTCCTTATTTCATGGGATTGAAATGTGAATCAAAAAGACGCAACGATCTGTCGGTTAATAAGTTAGGCAATCTGTGGCAGCTATAATTGCAACGATTTAATGTTAGCTACAAACTAGTAGGAAGCAAGTTACGTGCATTTCAATGATTTATTTATTTATTTATTTATTCAAATAGAAAAACTGCTAATACATATAACACAAAATAGCAAAATAACAACAAAAAATTATAAATCATCTTCCACAAAGGTATCCATTAACACCCTTCAAGAAAGCAGCAATGTTATTAGAACTTCTAATGCCTTCAGGAAGGTCATTATACATTTGAACACCTCTGTGAAAAACACCTCCTGCAGTTTTACCTATAATTAATTTATTCCTATTTCTCGTTTTATAATAATGTTTATCTCTATTCCTAACTATTTATATGATTTACATAAATATGATCAAACAAAGTTTGGTGATTTGTGTAGAAGTGTAGTCAAATATCTGCATTTATAGGACATTTACTAACCTTATTTTCAATTACTATATAAATGGATTATATGCAATACGCCCCTTTTCAAGCGAAAAACAACACATTTATTTGTTATCTATCTTATTTATTTGTTTTTTATCTATAAAAATAACACATTTATTTGTTATAGCGAATCTTCTAAAAGATTTTTATATGACATATTTTCAAATCAAACAATAAACATTACATAGATATATATTATTTACACACTTTTTCAAACATTCTATCATTACTTTATAGAAGTTCACTTCAAATATAACACAAATTTCTCACATGTATGTACATAGTATAGGTATATATGTAGTCGATCCGATTTGCTTACGAGACTAACGAGAACCGATCTTGCTGTCACATTCGTGCAATGTTGTATCATTGTAAGGACGTAAATATATTTTTTTAAATCATTTCATATTTAACCACATATATACATAGTATTATTACAATATAATTCAATGCAAGGTCTTTAATTATATTACTGTAAGCTTTGCTGTCAATAAAATGACGTTGACAATTACTTTTATCGTCTAAAAAATATAAATTTTTATTAATATAAAATATATACGTACATATTCCTTAAATAAATTAATAATATCAACAACTTACATAAGTATATTATATTATTTTTTTTTTAAATTGTCATGCTAGATTGATTCGACAATTATAAAAATAACATTTGAGATTTGAAAGTTAACTCTGATCGCTTCTGCACTCTCAATTCAAAATAGAATTGCTTTCATTACACGCATTAACATAAACTGGTTTTATCTTTATTTATATATGTTTGCTATTTTTTATTTTTATATATATGAGTAATTTATCTTTATTTGTGTGTTTATGTGTATATGCATGTATAATGTGTGTATGTATATGGATGTATGTATTTGTGTGTGTGTATGTATGTATGTGTATATGTACATATATATACAGACCCAAGACAGGAAATTCTTACCACCAGCGTAAAACTCGTTTTTTGTTGATTTTGTTAAATTTTAGAACAGGAAATGAAACAAAACTTTTTATTATACACGCATAATATATTCATCAATAATATTTACAAAAAAAAACTGTAACTAACTTAATATTTAGTTGTCCCTCCCCTATTTGTTATAACAGCCGGAATTGATCTCTATGCATGACTGTATTGTTTTTTTGATTTTTGAATTATTTTTCCATGTATCTATTATTTTTTTTCTTTTAAATTATCTAACGTAGTATTAGGGCTGTTATAAAAAATACTTTTTAATACCCCCAACAATTTTCAACCGGATTTAAATCCGGTGAATTACCTGGCCATAACAAAATTCGAATATTTTTTGTGGTCAGGTAGTTGTTAATTGTTTTGGCCGTGTGACATCTTGCATAAAAATGTAATTATGTGCATCCATCCCCTTTGATTCAAAATAAGGCAAAAATCCGTTCAACAATTTTTTTTTGTATTGATCCTGCCCCAATGTACGGGTCCAGCCCCTTATGGGTCCAGACCCTTTTCCGCTAATAACGGACCACACCATACTTTGGCCAGGAAGGCGCATTGGGTTTACCTGTTAGGCCTTCCTGGTATAAATTCAATAAAAATAAATAAATAAATAAAATCGATTGCCGCAATGAGAAGCATGGCTGATTTGCGAATATGTATTTTGCTATACATTGTGAATACATACATACATACATACATATGTGTGTATATTTTTTATGTCAAACGTCCACCGTTGTCAAGATTGACTCGTGAAAAAACGGGTAAAAGTCGGAATTCTCGACAGGGTGGACCCTTTAGGCTCGGAAGCGAGGCTCGGTTGACCTAATCCTTCCTGTCATTGGCTACTCTTTGCGATGCCAATAGTATTGCCGTGCCCTGAATTAACTTGACTTTAACCTGATGAAATACTCCGACATATACTGCCTAGTTCGCATATAATTTCGGACGGTTGGGCAGCGTACGGAAATATTCCACATATTGCAAATGGAATATACACGCATTCATTTGTGGTTCAATACAAATTCATCTAAATATGAATCAAAACGGGCACTCGTTGTGCCAAATTGACGCTTCATCTTTTTTTACACACGCATCCACATATTTTACACATTTTTCGTATGTATTTCACTATCATTTGGATTCACGAAATTCGGAATATTTCCGTACGCTGCCCAACCGTTCGAAATTATATGCGAACCAGGCATACTTATTATATGTCGGAGTATTTCATCAGGTAAAAGTCAAGTTCATTCAGGGCACGGCAATACTTATATATATATATACAATACAATACAATATAGTGCTCGCAAAGAGCAACCAATGACAGAAAGGAGCAGGTCGACCAAGCTTCGCTTCCGAGTCTAGAGGGTCCGCCCTGTCGAGAATTCTGACTTTTAGCAAAAAACGAGGGACCTTTGTGACAAAGTGCTGCAATCTACGATCCTTTCCATCGAATGTTGTGTATTTCTTGACCAAAATTCAATGCGAAACTGAAACGAAATGTAATTGGCCATCGCGGATGGATTGGGGGGTGAATCCGATAGCATGTACATTTTACGTATGTTTCATGCTAGACCGGTGCGACTAAAGGAAATCAAATTAATTAATAGGACTAATAAATATTAGAGATAACGAGAACCTATAGAGAAAATTTTATAAAATATAGAGTGAATTATAGGCGTTTAAACAATTAAAATCTGAAATAGCATATCAAGGCGAAAAGGTTGAAGATAGATTATGGTAGCCTTACGTACCGTCATAAACGTCACCGTATCCGAGATTCTGGATATTTGTTACGCATTGTATACGATATTTTATGTCCAACGTAATGGCAGACGATACATTAACGTATATTGATGACCAAAATGAGCAATATGGCAAAGTATGAAAACGATCGGATAAGAGATAAAAATGACCACTGACACGAAAGCCATGTGAAACGTAAAGGAGGTATGTAAAAAGTGAGCAACGTTTAAGAAGCTGCGGCGCATTGTCGTTGCGACCTCTATACAAACAATCATCAGTGTGACGATAAAACTATTTTTGGTGGATTGTTCACCTAAATCCGATAAGTTCTATCATGGTAGAATTGGTTATAACCCACTTTAAAATTCCTACAAATAACTACCGCTATGCAGATCTTGTTCCTTAGCGACGAAATTTAATGGAGAATCTGTGGTGAAGGGTTGTTTGATGCAATAAAGTCGGTCAACATCATCAAGAAAGTATAATATTTAGTTTTCCCATTGAACACTGACCTTTTATAAAAGCCCCACAAACACAGTTTTCATTTTTGTGCTCAAACTCGCGATACATTATTTAAAAACACGTGAAAAACAATTCTCCTCTTCCTTATTTCATGGGATTGAAATGTGAATCAAAAAGACGCAACGATCTGTCGGTTAATAAGTTAGGCAATCTGTGGCAGCTATAATTGCAACGATTTAATGTTAGCTACAAACTAGTAGGAAGCAAGTTACGTGCATTTCAATGATTTATTTATTTATTTATTTATTCAAATAGAAAAACTGCTAATACATATAACACAAAATAGCAAAATAACAACAAAAAATTATAAATCATCTTCCACAAAGGTATCCATTAACACCCTTCAAGAAAGCAGCAATGTTATTAGAACTTCTAATGCCTTCAGGAAGGTCATTATACATTTGAACACCTCTGTGAAAAACACCTCCTGCAGTTTTACCTATAATTAATTTATTCCTATTTCTCGTTTTATAATAATGTTTATCTCTATTCCTAACTATTTATATGATTTACATAAATATGATCAAACAAAGTTTGGTGATTTGTGTAGAAGTGTAGTCAAATATCTGCATTTATAGGACATTTACTAACCTTATTTTCAATTACTATATAAATGGATTATATGCAATACGCCCCTTTTCAAGCGAAAAACAACACATTTATTTGTTATCTATCTTATTTATTTGTTTTTTATCTATAAAAATAACACATTTATTTGTTATAGCGAATCTTCTAAAAGATTTTTATATGACATATTTTCAAATCAAACAATAAACATTACATAGATATATATTATTTACACACTTTTTCAAACATTCTATCATTACTTTATAGAAGTTCACTTCAAATATAACACAAATTTCTCACATGTATGTACATAGTATAGGTATATATGTAGTCGATCCGATTTGCTTACGAGACTAACGAGAACCGATCTTGCTGTCACATTCGTGCAATGTTGTATCATTGTAAGGACGTAAATATATTTTTTTAAATCATTTCATATTTAACCACATATATACATAGTATTATTACAATATAATTCAATGCAAGGTCTTTAATTATATTACTGTAAGCTTTGCTGTCAATAAAATGACGTTGACAATTACTTTTATCGTCTAAAAAATATAAATTTTTATTAATATAAAATATATACGTACATATTCCTTAAATAAATTAATAATATCAACAACTTACATAAGTATATTATATTATTTTTTTTTTAAATTGTCATGCTAGATTGATTCGACAATTATAAAAATAACATTTGAGATTTGAAAGTTAACTCTGATCGCTTCTGCACTCTCAATTCAAAATAGAATTGCTTTCATTACACGCATTAACATAAACTGGTTTTATCTTTATTTATATATGTTTGCTATTTTTTATTTTTATATATATGAGTAATTTATCTTTATTTGTGTGTTTATGTGTATATGCATGTATAATGTGTGTATGTATATGGATGTATGTATTTGTGTGTGTGTATGTATGTATGTGTATATGTACATATATATACAGACCCAAGACAGGAAATTCTTACCACCAGCGTAAAACTCGTTTTTTGTTGATTTTGTTAAATTTTAGAACAGGAAATGAAACAAAACTTTTTATTATACACGCATAATATATTCATCAATAATATTTACAAAAAAAAACTGTAACTAACTTAATATTTAGTTGTCCCTCCCCTATTTGTTATAACAGCCGGAATTGATCTCTATGCATGACTGTATTGTTTTTTTGATTTTTGAATTATTTTTCCATGTATCTATTATTTTTTTTCTTTTAAATTATCTAACGTAGTATTAGGGCTGTTATAAAAAATACTTTTTAATACCCCCAACAATTTTCAACCGGATTTAAATCCGGTGAATTACCTGGCCATAACAAAATTCGAATATTTTTTGTGGTCAGGTAGTTGTTAATTGTTTTGGCCGTGTGACATCTTGCATAAAAATGTAATTATGTGCATCCATCCCCTTTGATTCAAAATAAGGCAAAAATCCGTTCAACAATTTTTTTTTGTATTGATCCTGCCCCAATGTACGGGTCCAGCCCCTTATGGGTCCAGACCCTTTTCCGCTAATAACGGACCACACCATACTTTGGCCAGGAAGGCGCATTGGGTTTACCTGTTAGGCCTTCCTGGTATAAATTCAATAAAAATAAATAAATAAATAAAATCGATTGCCGCAATGAGAAGCATGGCTGATTTGCGAATATGTATTTTGCTATACATTGTGAATACATACATACATACATACATATGTGTGTATATTTTTTATGTCAAACGTCCACCGTTGTCAAGATTGACTCGTGAAAAAACGGGTAAAAGTCGGAATTCTCGACAGGGTGGACCCTTTAGGCTCGGAAGCGAGGCTCGGTTGACCTAATCCTTCCTGTCATTGGCTACTCTTTGCGATGCCAATAGTATTGCCGTGCCCTGAATTAACTTGACTTTAACCTGATGAAATACTCCGACATATACTGCCTAGTTCGCATATAATTTCGGACGGTTGGGCAGCGTACGGAAATATTCCACATATTGCAAATGGAATATACACGCATTCATTTGTGGTTCAATACAAATTCATCTAAATATGAATCAAAACGGGCACTCGTTGTGCCAAATTGACGCTTCATCTTTTTTTACACACGCATCCACATATTTTACACATTTTTCGTATGTATTTCACTATCATTTGGATTCACGAAATTCGGAATATTTCCGTACGCTGCCCAACCGTTCGAAATTATATGCGAACCAGGCATACTTATTATATGTCGGAGTATTTCATCAGGTAAAAGTCAAGTTCATTCAGGGCACGGCAATACTTATATATATATATACAATACAATACAATATAGTGCTCGCAAAGAGCAACCAATGACAGAAAGGAGCAGGTCGACCAAGCTTCGCTTCCGAGTCTAGAGGGTCCGCCCTGTCGAGAATTCTGACTTTTAGCAAAAAACGAGGGACCTTTGTGACAAAGTGCTGCAATCTACGATCCTTTCCATCGAATGTTGTGTATTTCTTGACCAAAATTCAATGCGAAACTGAAACGAAATGTAATTGGCCATCGCGGATGGATTGGGGGGTGAATCCGATAGCATGTACATTTTACGTATGTTTCATGCTAGACCGGTGCGACTAAAGGAAATCAAATTAATTAATAGGACTAATAAATATTAGAGATAACGAGAACCTATAGAGAAAATTTTATAAAATATAGAGTGAATTATAGGCGTTTAAACAATTAAAATCTGAAATAGCATATCAAGGCGAAAAGGTTGAAGATAGATTATGGTAGCCTTACGTACCGTCATAAACGTCACCGTATCCGAGATTCTGGATATTTGTTACGCATTGTATACGATATTTTATGTCCAACGTAATGGCAGACGATACATTAACGTATATTGATGACCAAAATGAGCAATATGGCAAAGTATGAAAACGATCGGATAAGAGATAAAAATGACCACTGACACGAAAGCCATGTGAAACGTAAAGGAGGTATGTAAAAAGTGAGCAACGTTTAAGAAGCTGCGGCGCATTGTCGTTGCGACCTCTATACAAACAATCATCAGTGTGACGATAAAACTATTTTTGGTGGATTGTTCACCTAAATCCGATAAGTTCTATCATGGTAGAATTGGTTATAACCCACTTTAAAATTCCTACAAATAACTACCGCTATGCAGATCTTGTTCCTTAGCGACGAAATTTAATGGAGAATCTGTGGTGAAGGGTTGTTTGATGCAATAAAGTCGGTCAACATCATCAAGAAAGTATAATATTTAGTTTTCCCATTGAACACTGACCTTTTATAAAAGCCCCACAAACACAGTTTTCATTTTTGTGCTCAAACTCGCGATACATTATTTAAAAACACGTGAAAAACAATTCTCCTCTTCCTTATTTCATGGGATTGAAATGTGAATCAAAAAGACGCAACGATCTGTCGGTTAATAAGTTAGGCAATCTGTGGCAGCTATAATTGCAACGATTTAATGTTAGCTACAAACTAGTAGGAAGCAAGTTACGTGCATTTCAATGATTTATTTATTTATTTATTTATTCAAATAGAAAAACTGCTAATACATATAACACAAAATAGCAAAATAACAACAAAAAATTATAAATCATCTTCCACAAAGGTATCCATTAACACCCTTCAAGAAAGCAGCAATGTTATTAGAACTTCTAATGCCTTCAGGAAGGTCATTATACATTTGAACACCTCTGTGAAAAACACCTCCTGCAGTTTTACCTATAATTAATTTATTCCTATTTCTCGTTTTATAATAATGTTTATCTCTATTCCTAACTATTTATATGATTTACATAAATATGATCAAACAAAGTTTGGTGATTTGTGTAGAAGTGTAGTCAAATATCTGCATTTATAGGACATTTACTAACCTTATTTTCAATTACTATATAAATGGATTATATGCAATACGCCCCTTTTCAAGCGAAAAACAACACATTTATTTGTTATCTATCTTATTTATTTGTTTTTTATCTATAAAAATAACACATTTATTTGTTATAGCGAATCTTCTAAAAGATTTTTATATGACATATTTTCAAATCAAACAATAAACATTACATAGATATATATTATTTACACACTTTTTCAAACATTCTATCATTACTTTATAGAAGTTCACTTCAAATATAACACAAATTTCTCACATGTATGTACATAGTATAGGTATATATGTAGTCGATCCGATTTGCTTACGAGACTAACGAGAACCGATCTTGCTGTCACATTCGTGCAATGTTGTATCATTGTAAGGACGTAAATATATTTTTTTAAATCATTTCATATTTAACCACATATATACATAGTATTATTACAATATAATTCAATGCAAGGTCTTTAATTATATTACTGTAAGCTTTGCTGTCAATAAAATGACGTTGACAATTACTTTTATCGTCTAAAAAATATAAATTTTTATTAATATAAAATATATACGTACATATTCCTTAAATAAATTAATAATATCAACAACTTACATAAGTATATTATATTATTTTTTTTTTAAATTGTCATGCTAGATTGATTCGACAATTATAAAAATAACATTTGAGATTTGAAAGTTAACTCTGATCGCTTCTGCACTCTCAATTCAAAATAGAATTGCTTTCATTACACGCATTAACATAAACTGGTTTTATCTTTATTTATATATGTTTGCTATTTTTTATTTTTATATATATGAGTAATTTATCTTTATTTGTGTGTTTATGTGTATATGCATGTATAATGTGTGTATGTATATGGATGTATGTATTTGTGTGTGTGTATGTATGTATGTGTATATGTACATATATATACAGACCCAAGACAGGAAATTCTTACCACCAGCGTAAAACTCGTTTTTTGTTGATTTTGTTAAATTTTAGAACAGGAAATGAAACAAAACTTTTTATTATACACGCATAATATATTCATCAATAATATTTACAAAAAAAAACTGTAACTAACTTAATATTTAGTTGTCCCTCCCCTATTTGTTATAACAGCCGGAATTGATCTCTATGCATGACTGTATTGTTTTTTTGATTTTTGAATTATTTTTCCATGTATCTATTATTTTTTTTCTTTTAAATTATCTAACGTAGTATTAGGGCTGTTATAAAAAATACTTTTTAATACCCCCAACAATTTTCAACCGGATTTAAATCCGGTGAATTACCTGGCCATAACAAAATTCGAATATTTTTTGTGGTCAGGTAGTTGTTAATTGTTTTGGCCGTGTGACATCTTGCATAAAAATGTAATTATGTGCATCCATCCCCTTTGATTCAAAATAAGGCAAAAATCCGTTCAACAATTTTTTTTTGTATTGATCCTGCCCCAATGTACGGGTCCAGCCCCTTATGGGTCCAGACCCTTTTCCGCTAATAACGGACCACACCATACTTTGGCCAGGAAGGCGCATTGGGTTTACCTGTTAGGCCTTCCTGGTATAAATTCAATAAAAATAAATAAATAAATAAAATCGATTGCCGCAATGAGAAGCATGGCTGATTTGCGAATATGTATTTTGCTATACATTGTGAATACATACATACATACATACATATGTGTGTATATTTTTTATGTCAAACGTCCACCGTTGTCAAGATTGACTCGTGAAAAAACGGGTAAAAGTCGGAATTCTCGACAGGGTGGACCCTTTAGGCTCGGAAGCGAGGCTCGGTTGACCTAATCCTTCCTGTCATTGGCTACTCTTTGCGATGCCAATAGTATTGCCGTGCCCTGAATTAACTTGACTTTAACCTGATGAAATACTCCGACATATACTGCCTAGTTCGCATATAATTTCGGACGGTTGGGCAGCGTACGGAAATATTCCACATATTGCAAATGGAATATACACGCATTCATTTGTGGTTCAATACAAATTCATCTAAATATGAATCAAAACGGGCACTCGTTGTGCCAAATTGACGCTTCATCTTTTTTTACACACGCATCCACATATTTTACACATTTTTCGTATGTATTTCACTATCATTTGGATTCACGAAATTCGGAATATTTCCGTACGCTGCCCAACCGTTCGAAATTATATGCGAACCAGGCATACTTATTATATGTCGGAGTATTTCATCAGGTAAAAGTCAAGTTCATTCAGGGCACGGCAATACTTATATATATATATACAATACAATACAATATAGTGCTCGCAAAGAGCAACCAATGACAGAAAGGAGCAGGTCGACCAAGCTTCGCTTCCGAGTCTAGAGGGTCCGCCCTGTCGAGAATTCTGACTTTTAGCAAAAAACGAGGGACCTTTGTGACAAAGTGCTGCAATCTACGATCCTTTCCATCGAATGTTGTGTATTTCTTGACCAAAATTCAATGCGAAACTGAAACGAAATGTAATTGGCCATCGCGGATGGATTGGGGGGTGAATCCGATAGCATGTACATTTTACGTATGTTTCATGCTAGACCGGTGCGACTAAAGGAAATCAAATTAATTAATAGGACTAATAAATATTAGAGATAACGAGAACCTATAGAGAAAATTTTATAAAATATAGAGTGAATTATAGGCGTTTAAACAATTAAAATCTGAAATAGCATATCAAGGCGAAAAGGTTGAAGATAGATTATGGTAGCCTTACGTACCGTCATAAACGTCACCGTATCCGAGATTCTGGATATTTGTTACGCATTGTATACGATATTTTATGTCCAACGTAATGGCAGACGATACATTAACGTATATTGATGACCAAAATGAGCAATATGGCAAAGTATGAAAACGATCGGATAAGAGATAAAAATGACCACTAACACGAAAGCCATGCGAAACGTAAAGGAGGTAAGTAAAAAGAAACTTAGTGGGTTTTTTTTTAAATAAGTTCAACTTAATTCCTCGTCGTGTTCTCCATTTTTTTAAAATATGTAAATGGGGGTTAATTATGAGAGAGAATGATTCTGAGCTGCGATGACGCACATACGCGTCATTGGTGAAGAAGCGCACGTGCGGCCGCCGCGGTGTCACGAGTTATGTTCGAGCGTGTTCTGGCTCATGCAAATTCTCTACCAACTCAACTCAACTACCACCCCCTAGTCTACCCCATAGTCCACCCCCTAGTCCACCCCCTTCCCGTCCCGAGTTATTACTCGCAGCTTTTCAGGACACCCTCCTGTCTCGTCCCGCACCCCTCGCCCCAGGGGCACATCCTTTGCATATTTCATTCGCGAGTTTACCATACTGCTCGTGTCCCTGCCGCACAATGTACCGCGACGCACGCGTTCGTTCTCCCGCATTTTCTTTCCACTTTTCCTTTTCTTTTCCTTCGGGCGAGAAGGAAAAGAAAAGTCTCCTCGAGTTTGGATATTTTCTGCAGTTTTAGAATTTCGGAATTGCGCATCGACGGCGGTCAAGGTCGTCAACGTTTATTCGAAAAAGTTTCTCGGCGCTTTCGAGGATTAAAGTGTCCAAACTCAAAGAAAATAAAATTTAAAAAAGAAATTTTTTTAAAAAATTAAAATGAATTACTCAATAGCTTCTCTTTATTTTATAAACAACTTTCATGAAACTTTTCGCTTAAGACATTTTTTAGAAAATGATTTCACTTCAAAATATTCCAAATAAGATAAGATATTTTATAAAATATTAAGATATTAAGATATAAGATAAGATATTTTTTTCATTTTTGTAAAAATCTATTATTGCACTCGGATGTTACATATATTATTTATTTACTATTTGTTTTTTTATACATATCTATGTACATCCTGTCTGTTGATTTATAATAAAATAAAATAAAAATAAATAAAATAAATGTTTGCAAGTTCAAGATTTATTCATTTTTTTATCATTTCCAGAAGTGAGTACATTTTAGGCGGTGACCTTCACCGCATCGAAAGGTCGAAAAATCTAAAATGTTCGTTTACCATGAATACATATGAAAAGCGGGTAGTATAATAATTATTATCAATGGTGTGCGGTCAAACTCTCTCTCCCCCCCATCGTACAGCCTCACTTAATTTGCGCGAGCAGAATACAAGAGGAACAGGTTTTTCTTCCCGTATCGTACGCGCGCACATTAAGAAAGGCTGTACGACATAAAGAGAGATAATTTTACCGCATGCCACTGATATATATTATATATACATAGTATCTTTTACCATGCATACATTCTTTTCGATCTTTCCTTTCCGATATTTGCTTTTTCGATCTTTCGACTTTCGATGCCGTAATGTATACCCGTTTCTACTTTAAATGGTAACTAACATTTGCAATCCAAATTTCGTGTGTATACACATGCTAGTCTCAAGTTTTTTGCTATCTATCTATCTATCTATACTTTTTTGCTATCTGCCACTGTCAAAAACAATTGTAAACAGTATACCAGTGGAGACGACGTGACGGTGTGCAAATTCTGAGAAAACTGTCGTTAGTATTTGCAATAAATGAGGACAAAGCTTAACGCGATATCCTGCCATAAATTATATTATTTTAGTTATACTCGTAGCTTTTTCGATCTTTCGACTTTCGATGCGGTGATTTAGACCCGTTTAAAACTATCTAAAAAAACCCACGTCCCACATTCAGCGCTGTGTGACACATTCGCCCTTATGCTTCGATTCTATATACATATACATATAGTGTTACACAAAAAGTTCCGAGCTTTCAATCATCCCGTCTGTGATGTAGACCCCATTTTAGCATATGTATGTACATAAAACATCAATTTTTCTTCTGAATTCTCTATTTTGGCTTTGAAAATTATAATTAACTAACTGAACTCGGGATGCGTTGCAATGCCACAATAACGCATGCAATTCCCACTCCCGTTCCCATTTTTCCCGTTCCCGTTTTTGGGTGATTTTTTTTTACAGAAACCCTCGCTTTCGTTTCCTTTCCGTTTCAGAGTATCGTTTTCGTTGCTCGCCTGTTTTGTCCGCGACGTATTATGTCGCGACTTGACTTGACTAAAAAAAACCAATAGAAGACGGCGAACACTTTTTCAATTATTCGATTGTTTGTTTATTTTACCTTAACAACGTAGGTTGCGAACTGATTTGAAATTATTTGCCATGCAATGCCACTCATTCCCGTTTTAGGCGGATTTTTTTTACATAAACCATTGCGGACATCCACACAATAACTTTTATAAGTTTCATCGCAAACGGTTAAATGGTATAGGAACGCATATGTGACAGACAAACAGACAAACATTGTTTTTATATATGTACATAAATAGATAGATTTCTGCATTAATAACAATTTTTATTCAAATAATTGTTTGTGAATATCAAGAGCTGTGGGCAGCTCCGAGACCGACTGCGAATATATCTTATCATTCGACTTCGACTCCAACTTGAACGATTTTTGTCCGACTCCAACTTGACGATATACTTTTTTTATAAATAGTAAAAATAATAGTGATTTTCGAAATAAAAAAATTAAAGGAATTAAAATCACCCAAAATGGAAATGCAACACAATTTATACGTAGAAATATGGGTTAGAAGTATGTATGACAAAAGTAGTGGATATAATGGATAGAGTGAAGAGATTGATATGTCAATTGACGAGTCATGTAGCTAGAAGAATGGACGAAAGGTGGATAGAAAAAGTACCTAACAGAATGCAAAACGGTAAAAGGAAGACCGCAGAGAAGGAAAATGTGTGGAGTGAGATGGATGAGAGTTGCGCAAAACAGAGACGAGTGGAAGCGTGTTGGAGAGGCCTTCATCCAGCAGTGGACGACGAATGGCTGTAGATGACGATGATTTGAATATTTAGTTCATATATATAGTATGTATGTATGTATGTATTTAAAACATAAGAGCGTACTCATTTAGTTTAATTATAAATAATACGCTATGGTTCAGTGATTACTGGTCACAAAGTACTCGTCGCAAAGTCACTAAAATCTATATATAACGGAACATCTGGCAGCCGAAAAGTCCATCATACTAACGATAACTATCACACTAACGAGAACTTGAGTGCCAAATATTGTGTATTCGCGAAAATTGCCTTTGTGACCACCGCAATGTCACGAATAATCCAATTACCATATGTTATATACATACATAGGTATTTAATATAATTAAAAATATAAAAAAGATATGAAAATTTTTTTGTTCGAATTAATTCCACAATAATACATACATATATAACACTAGATACTTACTAATAATATTACGACAAATAAAATACATCTAATAAATATGTAATTTCGAAAGAGACTTTGTAAGTATGTAAGAAAATATGTAATGTTGGTTCGTAAATCTGTGACGTCATCGAACAAATGAATATTCAAATAAATTTAAATAAAATAAAACTATTCAAATAAATGGAATAAAATGTTTACTCTTAGATATGCCATGTTTAAGCGGTTTATATTACAAATACCGAGCGAAGCTGGGTAAAAACACTAGTATGCTATAATACGTAGCTATTTTCAGCTGTTCATTTCGTCCGAAATTTTCGACTGTACTTGTCTTAATTAATCAGATTCTAGGACTCAATATATCAATAGTTCATACACAAATGCATAGGTATAATAAAGTGGACTCGTATGGTTCACACATTTTTTAATCCATCCCACATTTACCTTTATTCGGTATTTTTTTTCCTACCCCGGAAACTCCCGCCGTTTCCGTAAAAGAACGCGCACATCTCCTCCCCTCGCCGTTGTAATTATGAATTTATTACTAGCACATTTCGCATACATTAACCGGTCCGACGGAAAGACGGCGGAGGAGAGAACGAAGGGGAGGAGACCGGCATGGGGTGGGTCGTTGGACATTAATTAAGCGCAAAACAAAGAAACGGATCATTTGCTAAAAGCGAGGGGTGGGCGATCGTAGCACCGAATCGAATTAGAAGATAAACTTCAGCGAAAGGAAAGAGGGTGAGGGGTTCGGAGCAGAGGGGGAGGAAGAGGGCTATCCCTTCGAGGTAGCCAGCCGTTTGCTAATTTATTTCCAGCAGCCAGAGTAGCACTTAACAAAAGCTTGATGGCATCTTTATTGTCGTTGTTTGCATAATCCCCAGATTGTTATATGCAGTTAATTCCTACAGCTACGCTGAACGGTTTATCTTCGCTGAAAAATTTACCTACACTCTTTGTTTTTCAAAAATAATAACGATTTCATACAATTTTAATGCACTTTTACTTTAATACCTTAATATCTAAATATTCAAATTTATTATTAAACGTATACAATTTGTATTCTGACGATTAAAATCTACTATATGTATAAAACACTAAAGTTTATTCGTATATGTACATATGTATTTATGTACCTATGTACATACGTATTTTTCTTCAACAGTAAATTTTTTCCGATTCAAAGGATTCAATGTTCCCAGGGGAGTAGGCGCCGAGGGTGAAGCCCTGGGGCTACGCCCCCTAGGGGCGCGGACGCCGAGGTTGGAGCCCTAGGGGGCGCAGACCCCGGGGGTGCACATATATTTTTGTTTGTTCGTGACAGTCAATATTCAAATAAATTTAATAAAATGTTTACTATTAGACTAGTCATGTTTAAGCGGTTTTTGTTTTACAAATACCGAGTGAAGCCGGGTAATAAAGCTAGTGATTAAATAAATTAAAATATAATTGAATTGGTCAAAGCTTTAAATGTTCAGTTAATGAAATATACGATCAAAATATACATTTCAGAGCTATGCTACTTACCAACTGTAATCAATAACTTTATTTAATAACAAATATTTAATTGCTTTTAATAAACTTACACGAGAGTTTGAGATTTATTTATTTGAGACTTAATTAAATATAGATTTAGGGACACAACACATCCATGGTACCATCGAGTCATCTTTTTCTCGCTCGCCTTTGCTCGAACATGCGCGTTTAACCCTTTGAATGCTGACCAACACCGATCGGCGTTTTGCTAAGAAGTCTATGGGCCTGAAGCACGCCGATAGGCGTTGTATTTTTAGCATGTACAAAGTAAACAAGAATACTACCCTCTAAGCCTTTCCAGGTAGCATTGAAAAAAAAATTCACTAAACATGGGTCGTGTAATCCGTGTCATTCATTTGCCAACTGGTTATATATATACAATATATAACTATAGCAGAATTTCCCGATGGAAATTCCTAGCTGCTGAGTATTTTAGATTCAGGTTTGAAATTTAGATTGTGAGCATTACAGTTTAACAACAAAGAAGAAGATTTGGAAAATATATTCATTAATAGACTTCTTTTGGTTATTTTATATTGTTGCAAGATATATAAGAGAGTCTTAACACGCCTTTACAAAACTCAAAATCCTCGGCGGTAGTTATCTAGGGTTTGTTTGGATTAGCTACAATGTTATACCAGATTTCTATTGGATTTCTAAATAATTCTAGTTGGAAATGTTGGAGAAATTTTCAGTGTGGCGGGCTTTCAACAGAAAAGACATCAGCACTCAAAAGGATTAGAATAAATTAATATATTTATCTATATAAATTTCATTTAATGTAAATTGAAAATGTTTGTCACTTAAAAAGAGCATTGGCCAACGGCGTCGTTTCCCTCAAAATGTTTATATAAATTTTATATACAGTGATTCAATTCTGATTTAAAAGGAAATGCACGCGTGAGAGAGTTTTCCGTGAAAATCTTTTAAGAGTGTGCTTTTCAACCGTTCGACCATGCACTGAGGTGACCCACGTCTTCATCTTGGCAGGCAGGTCTGACTTTTAATAATCTGACAGAACTTGGCGTTCTACCATTTTATATGTAACTTTTCTAGTGCATTTAACATACATACATATGTATATGTATGCAATGTACACATAAAAATAATCGTTAGGTACAAATAGATTGCACTTACTCTCTTAAGTGTCTATCTATATTTTAATTGTTCTAATAATCGTTTCTAAGTCACAAAAATGCTAGAGAAAGTCTAATGAATCGCGTAAAGATGAACTTTGACAGATCACAGAAATAACATCATGGATTCCATGAACAGTATATATACTCGAAAAGCGCCAGACAGATTGAACCGCAGATTAACTGGATGGCTGCTTTAAACGCAATTCTCGACTTCACGAATGAAAAATTGCACATCAGATGACGAGTACTTTCGATGTGCACAGATGCAATTATTAAAATGGTAATTATTAAAATTGAGTTGAATCTTTCTGGCGAGTTTTTAATAATTTAATAAGGGAAAATTCGGAATTAAAGTTTCAGAAGCACAGAACGTATACAGGGTAGGTATGTCGGGACTTCGGGTAGATTTCGCTTAGTGTAAGTGCGAGCAGTGCGCACGCATAAGGTACACGTGTCGTTAATCTGTGGTTCAGTCTGTCTGGCGCTTTTCGATCGTTTGCACCGCATCGATACCTACATATATATTCGATGTAACACAAAGATAAGTATGTACATACATATATATATGTATGTACATATGTTACATATGTACATCGATTTATGTGCGTCAAAAGCATTATTTGCTATTAGATTACATATACATAAATACACATACGTAATTCGTAAATGATTTGATATCCCATAGACAAACTTTATTTTAATTGAAATGTAAACGGATTAATGCACACTCTAGTAAAATGTATGTACATATATACTGAAAACTTATACAACGATTTTTCTGAAATATAAAATAACTTCGTGGAATTAATGAACGTGCACTTTCGGTTAAAACCAACGATAGGGATGAAATTGTGTATTTTTTGCGTCGAATTTATGAAATTGCCCATTACGTGAAATGAAAAATGCAAACCCGTCGCTTTGTTCACGAATTAAACAAATTATCGTATGCACGCGCAGTCATACTTGCCGCTTGAAAATTATAAGTAACTTTTTGTTAAATCTGTCTAAAACATACATACATATACATACATATATCATCATCATCATCATCTACAGCCATTCATCATCCACTGTTGGATGAAGGCCTATCCAAAACGCTTCCAGCCGTCTTCGTTTTGCGCAACTCTCATCCATCTCATCCCACACATTTTCCTAATTTCGTCTACCCATCTTCCCTCCGGTCTTCCTTTTACCCTTTCGCATTCTCTTGAGTGCAATTCTAGCACTTCGTTTGTCCACATTTTGTTCATTCTTCTAGCCATGTGGGCCGCCCACTACCATTTCTATCTCTTCACTCTATCCACTATATCCGCTACCCTCGTCATACTTCTCACCCACGTATGCTAATCGGATTATTAGTCACATTATGATGGTCACAAAGACAATATTTGCTATGAAAACCACTAATGCGGAATATTTGGCACTCGAGTTATCGTTACTATGATGGTTATCGTTAGTATGATGGACTTTTCGGCTGCCAGATGTTCCGTTATAGAGATTTTAGTGACTTTTGGGGGAGCGCTTTGTGACCAATGATCACCGAACCCCCACGTTTATCGCTTCCTGTCTTTCCTCGTTATTCCAATCATAAATCGTTCCATACTTCTTTAAGTGCATTGGACATTGTGTAGTATTAATATGTAATCCATAATTAGTTTTGTGAATAAAATAATTATATTTGGTAAAACTGACAGCAACTTGGTGTATATTTAAAGTAAAATAATTGAAACGCATGCAATTAATCACATTATAATACTAAATAATTAATTAAACAAACTAATTTTAAGACATATCAAAATGACTATCACAACTGTCATATTGACAGATTAAGAGGGCTGTACACCCGAAACCTTAATTTTGTTGCCGTTCCTTTCTTCGATATAAATATTGAGTGAATATATATATTGAATGAATGCGACAATATATATCAATATATACATTGAGTGAATGCGACAGTTGTGCTTCGACCAGATAATACGTATTTTAAATCGACAAAATTGAGGTTTCGTATTCACCAATTTTCTCCTCCGAAACTCGACCAATTTAAAAAAAAATTCATCATCGGTATAAACAAGATATTTTCTATGTAACTGTGTGCATATATTTTTTTAAATCAACCGTTAAATAAGCACGCTAGACTCTTTTTGTGGGTGTAAAAAAGAGGTGATTTTATAGATGTTTGGCGGCTCGTAGCTCCTATAAAAAATAACTAATCAAAAAAATAAAAACACATATGCGTGCCAATGGTAGATATCCAAAGAACATTAAAAAATAATTTATCTAGTGCTATAATTGAGGAAGGGAGAAGTGTAATACGTTTGTATGGACAAGGCGCTGGTGTCAGCCCTCTTAAGAATTAAATTAAATTAAATCTATAAACTGTGGGGACATTTTCAATATTGTTTAATAAATACTCTACTTCACAATAATAAATTAAAATGAAAAAAAAATAGACACCTCGTTATGAAATGTGGTTGTTTTAGGAAGCGGGGGCTATTCCCAATATACCGCACATGGTAACCGCTTCCACGAAAATCGCTCACACTGTCACACAAAAATTGCTTACACCGAAAATCGCTCACATATGGGAACACAACCAGAAATTTAAGCTTAATGCCAAGTTATATACATACATATAAAACGTGCATTCTTCAACCGAAAGTGGCAGTTTACACTCATTCAATTGTTCCTCCACTATTTTTTTTCGACCCTAAGGGTGATGTGAGATGGGGTTTTTTTTAAGATATTTTTAAACATATAGAAAAAATCGGTCGTTCATTGTATCATACCTGGTACTGTCTTTTAAAAATGAAACATTTGAGCTGTTTCGTTGAAATTCTATAGTACTGTTTATCCTTGCTTGACAGTGATCGATAACGGTGTATCGACAAGTTTATCAAATATGAGATACACCGCTATCGTCACGGTCAAGCAAGGATAAAATTTTAACGAAAATGGTCCAAAGGATCGTTTTGGTATATAATATATCACTGTCAAGCAAGAATAAACACTACTATAGAATTTCAACGAAACATATCAAATGTTTCGTTTTGACAAGACGGTACCAGGTATGGTACCATAAACGCCATATTTTCCCTACATGTTTAAAACCGGTGACCGTCACCGCGTCGAAAAGTCGAAAAAACGAAAATTTTCGTTTACCATGAATACATATGAAAAGCGGGTAGTATACATATATGTATATACAGCCTCACTTAATTTGTGCAAGCAGGATACAAGAACAGGCTTTTCTTCCCGTATCCTGCCCGCGCACATTAAGCAAGACTGTACGACAAAAAGAGATAATTAGACCGCATGCCACTGATATATACATATATTATATATTGTACATAGTACAGTTTACCATGCATACAGTCTTTTCGATTTTTTGACTTTCGATCTTTGCTTTCCGATCTTTCGACTTTCGATGCCATGTTGTAGACCCGTTTCTGCTTTAAAATGGTAACTAACATTTGCAATGCAACGTTAGTGTATGTACACATGCTAGTCTCAAAATTTTTTTTGATATCTTTCTATCTATCTAAAGTTTTTTGCTATCTGCTAGTGTCAAAAACAATTGTAAACAGTATACCAGTGGAGACGACGTGACGGTGTGCAAATTCTGAGAAAACTGTCGTTATTATTTGCGATAAATGAGGAGAGAGCTTGAGGCGATATCCTGCCATAAATTATATTATTTAATTTATACTCGTAGCTTTTTCGATCTTTCGTCTTTCGAGGCCCGTTTAAAACTATCTAAAAAAACCCACGTCCCCACATCCCACGCTGTGTGATTTCACCCTTATACTTCGATTCTATTTTTATTTATTTTATTTTATTTTATTAATTGAAAAATCAACAGACAGGATGTACATAGATATGTATAAAAAAAACAAATAGTAAATAAATAATAAATGTAACATCCGAGTTCAATAATAGATTTTTACAAAAATGAAAAAGATAAATATAAGGAAAACAAATTAAAAAGTAAAGAATAAAGGCATGACAGAATATGTAGAAGATTGCATAATTAAACTATAGTATTAAAATATTTGGAAAAGGTTATAAAATAGAATATAAGAAGAAATTGAAATTTACAAATATAAAACAAATGAAAAAGGTAAATACAAAATAAACAAATGAAAAGGAAAAGAATGAAAGCTATAATATGATTAAATAGCACATTACATAACTAAACCAAAGTATAAAAATATTGGAAATATTGGAAAAATAGAATAGGAGAAGAAATGAATCAATCGGTCAAGATTCTCTTGATGTTAGACCTGAATTGATGTAGGGAAATACCAAATAGATCAACCTCATATATATACATACATACATATGTAGTGTTACACAAAAAGTTCCGAGCTTTCAATCATCCCGCACGTGTCTACCTTCGGCAAGTCACCTCGTCGGCCAGAAGTCGAACATATTTGCAAGGTTCGTGTGACGTGTTGCGCTCATTACAACTCAAACGACCCGAGGGAAAATATTAATGGCGACGCTTAGCGCGAATTCCTCCACTTTGAGCGGCGAAAGGACGGGAGCGCCACGTGCGTCGGACACGTGTGGAATCCACACCCCGAACCCCTCCCCGTCATCATCCCTCACCATTCACCCCGGCACCGGCACAAACAAGGGCGCCCAAATTAATGCCCGAGCGCCAAAGTGGCCCCGTCCGGCCCCGACGACATGCCACAACTGCGACGCGACAATCTCGGCAATATCTCTCAGACTTCGTCTTTGACCCTTTCGCCGTCGGCACAACCGAAACAGGAATGCTCTGCGTAACGAGCGTGGTGTTGTCGCCCACGCACGCTGCGAAGCCGCGTGACGTAACTCCCAAATAGCAGACGTCTGCGACCAACCTAAGCGACAGCATCCCTGTGATACTATTGAAATTCAAAAAAGTCTATATTTTTCCTTACTTTTTATTATACACTAGCTGAACCCCATAACGCATGCAATTCCCGTTCCCGTTCCCGTTTTTTTTCACAGTAATTTTCCCGGACATGTACACAACAAATCCTGAAAGTTTCATCGTAATCGGTTCAGTGGTTTAGCAGCCTATTCGAGACACACATACACACACACACACACAGACATTAATTTTTTTATATATAGATGTAGGAATACGAGATGGGTCTACGTGACGAGACAGAATGTTGAATTACAGAAAACACTAATATCGGAAGGCAAAGATCGAAAATCGAAAGATCTTAAGTCGAAAGATCAAAAAAAAAATGGTGCATGGTAAACGGTACATACTCACGTACATACTTACATACTTAATTTGCGCGAGCAGGATACAACAGGAAGAAGAGGAACAGGCTTTTCCTCCCGTATTAATGTGCGCGCGCAGAATACGGGAGGAAAAGCATGTTCCTCATGTTCCTGTTGTCCTGTCATTGCAACGCAATAATTTCAAATGCGTTCGCTACCTGCGTTTTTTCGACAAATGGGAACGGGAACGGGAACGGGAATTGCATGCGTTATGGGGTTCAGCTAGTATATAATAAAAAGTAAGGAAAAATATAGACTTTTTTGAATTTCAATAGTATCACAGGGATGCTGTCGCTTAGGTTGGTCGCAGACGTCTGCTATTTGGGAGTTACGTCACGTCACGACACTCATTCCCGTTTTTCCCGTTTCCGTTCCCGTTTTTTTTCACAGAAAATTTTCCCGGACATGTACACAACAAATCCTGAAAGTTTCATCGTAATCGGTTCAGTGGTTTAGCAGCCTATTCGAGACACACATACACACACACACACACACACACACACACACACACACACACACACACACACACACACATTAATTTTTTTATATATAGATGTAGGTATACGAGATGGGTCTACGTGTCGAGACAGAATGTTGAATTACAGAAAACACTAATATCGGAAGGCAAAGATCGAAAATCGAAAGATCTTAAGTCGAAAGATCAAAAAAAAATGGTGCATGGTAAACGGTACATACTCCCGTACATACTCACTTAATTTGGGCGAGCAGGATACAACAGGAACATAAGGAACATGCTTTTCCTCCCGTATTCTGCGCGCGCACATAAATACGGGAGAAAAAGCCTGTTCCTCTTGTTCCTGTTGTATCCTGCTCGCGCAAATTAAGTGAGTATGTACCGTTTACTATGCACCATTTTTTTTTATCTTTCGACATAAGATCTTTCGATTTTCGATTTTTGCCTTCCGATATTTGCGTTTTCTGTAATTTAACATTCTGTCTCGTCACGGAGTCCGATACGAGATGTATTACTCGGCATTGCTGGGTATTTGTAATATAATCCGCTTAAACATGACTAATCTAATAGTAAACATTTTATTAAATTTATTTTAATAGTTTTATTTAATATAAATTTATTTTAATAGTTTTATTTAATATAAATTTATGTGAATAGTTTTATTTAATATAAATTTATTTGAATACTCGGCAAAAGTCGGAATTCTCGACAGGGCGGACCCTCTAGGCTCGGAAGCGAGGCTCGGTCAACCCGCTCCTTCCTATGATTGGCTACTCTTTGCGATGCCAATAGTATTGCCGTGCCCTGAATTAACTCGACTTTTACCTGATGTAATACTCCGACATATACTGTCTGGTTCGCATATAATTTCAGACGGTTGGACAACATATTGAAATATTCCACATATTGCGAATTGAATAAACACGCATTAGTTTGTCTATTCATGAACCTATGAATCGAATGTGTCGTCTACGAACCAACGAACGAAGGTTACATATGTATGTATAGGTATATGCATATATATACAAAGTCTCTTACGAAATTATATATTACATTACAATATATTTCAATGCAACGTTTTAATAATATTACCCCTATTTATTTCCCACTGCCTTTTTACAAGGCATGCTAGGCTTTGACTCACTATCTTCGAGAAGAATTATTGCCATTTCCAAATATTTAATTAAATAGAAAAATTGACAACCCTTCGGTTTTATTGAAATTAAAATTTTCGGCGCCTGGATGTGGTAGAGCTTTGCATCATCATTTACTTTTCCAACCTATGTTTATTCCTGCGAAAACGTCTGCTTTCAATAACTCGTCTCTTGTGAAGACTTTCCGGTTCCTTAATGTGATGGATGAACATTTGGACCTGTTCAATGATCATGTTGATGAGCTGGTCAGTTTCATGAGATTCAACATAAGTCTATTTGAATGAGATGAATGATTGGTAATTTTTATAGTTCTTTTATTTTTTTGTAAGACTGGTGCGGCACTTTGGGCCAACCTGTCAGGTCAAATTGGTCATATTATTGTTATTATTATTATAGAAATAATAAATAAATAATATTACTGTAAGTTTTGCTGTCCATAACATGACGTTGACAATTACTGTTATCGTCTAAAAAATATAAATTTCCATTAATATAAAATATATATACGTATTCCATATATAAATTAATAATATCAACAACAAATTTATTACGTTTCTATTATCAATTTACAAAAGTATATCCATTTTGTTTCTGTATACGTAAATACGAATCTTTTTTCTCTGCCTGACTGGCCGCCTACACTGGATACACAATATAAATTGCTAGTGCCAGAGTAGCAGTTGAACTTAGGTTGGCGACCACGGGATCACGGCAGATAGGCGACTGCCCCGAATTGAATTAACACTTGAGCCGTTATATTTTAAAATGACATAAATCCACTTTTCTTCATTTCGAGAAACAATTTTTAAAAATACTGGTGGCCTGTAATACCTTTATTCTGCTTTTCCGAGAGTCTGGACATTTTGAATTAAAATAAGTGAAAAAAATTTGTGAATAATGTTAAACAGAAATAGTATTTTGAAACTGAAAATTGGACTTTCGCTACTTTCAAATATAATGGCTCACTTGTTGACTCTTGATGACCCACCAACAACATACAAAATTTATTTTTTTATTTTTTGGTTAGTCCCGGTCGCCCTTAAAAACGTGCCCCTATATAGACATATAGCAATATGTACTAATTAGGGTATATCGAAAGTAGCAAATTTTGTAATTTGAAAACAGCTTTAGTTGGAAAAGACGTTCGTAAAAAATAGTATAAAAGTTCTAAAAAAAAATCTACCTTCTCGTCAGCCCATTAAGAGGGCTGTACACCCGAAACCTTAATTTTGTTACTGTTCCTTTCTTCGATATATATATTGAGTGTATGTAAGTATATATTGAGTGAATGCGACAATATATATCAATATATATATTGAGTGAATGCGAAAGTTGCGCTTCGACCAGATAAAACGTATTTTAAATTGACAAAATCGAGGTTTCGTATTCTCCTATTTTCTCCAACAAAACTGGACCAATTTTTAAAAAAAATTTCATCATCGGTATGAGAAAGATACTTTCTGTGCATTTATCGGCGTATTTTTTTTTAAATCGACCGTTAAATAAGCACACTGGACTCGTTTCGTGGGTGTAAAAAAGAGGCGATTTTATAGATGTTTGGCGGCTCCTAGCTCCTATAAAAAATAATTAATCAAAAAAAACAAAACGATAGATGCACCCCAATGGTGGATATCCATAGCATATTAAAAATTAATTTCTCTAGTGCCATAATTGAGGAAGGGAGAAGTATAGTACGTTTGTATGGACAAGGCGCTGCTGTCCAGCCCTCTTAAGGTTCATGAAAATCTTTTTTTTTACAAGCCTCTTCTAAGTTAGCCTTCGCTCGTTCGTCTGACAACATTTGGGTTTGATATCCTATATAATTCCGATCGTTTGGAAACTTTACCATTTTGCGCGGCTTGGTCAACAATATATGTATGTATGTAAATTCAAATCAAATCCACCAGTACGATGGTGAAAAGTAATCGCAATAGACAAGTTTAAAAAATGCTACAATTTTAACCATCTTGACATCTAATGGTAAGTTGCCTTATTTATCTGCCTCTCCGCCACCCTCTCACTTTGTCAGATTTTAATTGTTTATTATATAAACTAGATAAGAATATATTACCCAAATATTTTAATAATTACATATTATGAATAGAGACTTACACAATTATAAAACTAGAAATAGGAATAAATTAATTATAGGCAGAGTTAAGAAAGCAAGAACTGCAGGAGGTGTTTTTCACAGAGGTGTTCAAATCTATGATACCCTTCCTGAGAGCATTAGAAGTGCTAATAACACAAAGGGTGTTAATGGATACCTTTCTGGAAGATGATGTAATTATTTTATTTTTATTTTATTTTATTTTATTAATTGAAAAATCAACAGACAGGATGTACAGAGATAGGTATAAAAAAAAACAAAAAGTAAATAAATAATATATGTAACATCCGAGTTCAATAATAGATTTTTACAAAAATGAAAAAGATAAATATAAGGAAAACAAATTAAAAAGAAAAGAATAAAGGCATGACAAAATATGTAGTACATTGCATAATTAAACTATAGTATTAAAATATTTGGAAAAGGTTATAAGATAGAATATAAGAAGAAATTGAAATGTACAAATATAAAAAACAAATGAAAAAGGTAAATACAAAATAAACAAATGAAAAGGAAAAGAATGAAAGCTATAATATGATTAAATAGCACATTACATAACTAAACTAAAGTATAAAAATAATGGAAATATTGAAAAAATAGAATAGGAGAAAAAATGAATCAATCGGTCAAGATTCTCTTGATGTTAGACCTGAATTGATGTAGGGAAATACCAAACAGATCAACCTCATTCAGCTCTCCGTTAAACATACGATAAACGCGCTGCAGATAAAAATATTTTTGGGAATTAGTATTGAAAGGATCAAGTGAAAAGAGTGCAACGCGTCTAGAATATCGAACTGGGATTCTGAAATTAACCTTATTCAGTAAATCAGAACAATCAAGAAAACCATTTATGAGCTTAAAGAAGAATATAGCATCAGAATGTCGTCGCCTGACAGAAAGATTGTTAAAAGAAAGGATTTTTAAAATGTCGGAAACAGTAGAATGGGTATAGGTAGGAAAAAGGTAGCGTAAGGATTTAATAAATTTAAGTTGAACTTTCTCAATACAATTAATATGGGATAAATAAAAAGGTGACCAGATAATTGAGGCAAATTCAAGGTGAGACCTTACAAAGGAAAAATAAAGTAATTTTAGTACATAAGGATCATTAAAGGGTTTTGTTGAGCGGAGTAGGAATCCAAGAGATTTAAATGCTTTGTTGGTAATAAAAGAAATATGTTCAGAGAAATCTAGTTTATTATTGAGTATTACACCAAGATCCTTAATAGAAGATGACGTGTTAAGGATTGAATGATTTAATTGATATTGATTAGTAATAATTGACTTATTTCTAGTGAAATTTAAAATAGAGCATTTTTCTAGATTAATAAAAAGATCATTATTTAAACAATATATAGAGAATCTATCTAGATCTTCTTGTATCTTATGATAAATAAATGCAATGTTCGGCATTATAATTTTATGTTTCAGCTACTAATTACAGTTTTTTTTTGTTGGTAGTATTATTTTGTCCTTATAATTTTAGTTGTTATTTTGTCCATTAGGAGTTTGCTATATAAATAAATAAAAAAAATTATGAACATTTTACCACTATTCATAAATACTACCTCATTCATATATTACACGGAATGACTAACTGGCATATTTGATATATGTATTAATTTTTGTGGTGAATTTTAGCGGATTGGTTAGCTCCACCTGCTAATATGGTACGCCAGCCAGAGCTGTGCGACCCCTGCCTCTTCCCACAGCAGTGCGCCTTTCCAAAACTTAAGCCATCTATTATCCCGCGGTCTCTCTGGTGATAAAACTATTTATCTTATCTCGCCAAAGTAAGTTCAATTACGAATTCCGTATTAAGTGGGACGTACTCATAGCGAATCTTCGCAGTCAGGGGCGCACAACCCACACGTCACTTCGGTCTATTACGATGCGCGAAACTGCTTCAATAGACGAGATTGGTCCATATGTATACCATTGGCATCGTCAAATTTATGTGGACCCACCAATCAATCAATGAACCACCTCAAATCGTTGTTGTTTGTCACTATTGTACGTACTGTTATATGTTATTGGAACCCCACTGTCGTGGGAATTGGAAGATACTGTTACGTACGCCGCGGATTGAGCGAATTGCACTTAGACCAACGGATATCTGTTATCGGATTAACTAAGTGCATGCACTTACTTCCAAGGATTATATCTGGACTCTAAGTGCATTTAGGCTAAACAATGACCGTTATTAGTTATTTCTCAGAATCGGTACGGGGAGACCCAATGTCGTGGAAATACATATCCGAATACGTGACTATACAACAGGTAAACAGATTAGGCGTCCTGAGAGATCTACCCTTTATAAGGCGGTACGTAGGCGATATCATGTCATTCTGGACTGAGCAGTGACAGAGCGTGTATCTCCTTAATCATCAATAAATGCTGTGAAACGACTGTTGGCCTTTTACTTGGATCCTCCACCCACCCCTACGCAACAATACCATTGGAAGCATATCTTATGAAAAATTTAAAATTGAATTATTTACAGTTTGCTTTTATTTTTTGGATGTGGCTATTTGTACATACAGTATCGACAAATTATTGGCTATTTGTACATACAGCATCGACGAATTATTGGCTATTTGTACTTACAGTACATAGTACATAAGAAGGTTATAAGAATTAGGATTTAAGATTAATAAATTATAAGATTAGAAATTTAAAGTCGGTTAAGAAATTTTTCCTTCGGCTGTTGCACATAACCTAAAAGCGCAACATTTGACAGCGAAAGTGGCGTTTGGTTTAAACTTCAACAAAAATGTTCAAAAACCGTATTCAAGACTAAGATTCGATTCAATCTCACTTATTTGATGCTTCTTTGCATTGCTGCCAGATTAATACAGTGAAATTTTAGATGAATTAGTGACTATTTGTAGGTACAGTAGTAATGAAACTTTTTCTTGACTTGATATTTTGGGAGTTTATATGCTTAGAAGTAAATTTATAAATCAAATATTACAATGACAAATCAAGTTTATTTGTTTCATAACAAACTTGCCGCCGTTATAATTGGTTTTCAAGGATTATCTCCAGGCTTAAGTGCTGTTGGCTAACAAAGGACACCCCCGAATGTACCAGCCACTTCCCGCTAGAATTCTCAGAACTGACAGCGCGAGACCGTGGGACTGCATATCTGGTACGTGTCTATAACAATAGGTAAACAAACGTATCGAGGAAGATGCACTGAGTGATTTGGCCTTTATAAGCAGGTACTTAGGCCATATCAAGACATTCTGGACGGAGCACGGGCAGTGCGTGTATTAATCACCAATAAATGCTGAGAAGCGACTTTGGTCTTTTATTTGGATCCTCCACCCACCCCTACGCAACAATATAAATCGTTGTATTTGGTGGGCTGCAGAACACGCAATAAACAATTATTTAATTAATTAATTAATCCATAAAGACATCTATGGATTTAGACTTGCACATAAATTTTACAAACTGTACATAAATCAAATTCAGATATTTGTAACATAGCGGGTAGGATTGTTTTTGCCAATTTGATGGAAGAACCGTTTCCACAATAAAATCAAATAAATTGGCAAACTCTGAAGGGAACCGATTGACTTGGAGTAACAAATATCCAAGTCTGACCAGCAGTATTAAATATTAGCACGGGATCAAACCTGGTAACCTCTGTGTGCTAAATATAAACGTAACTAAAGAGCCATACTGCTGGCTAGGTGATTACGTATATGTTGTGCAAAGAAAAATCATGTTTTTGGAGATGTCGAAAAATTCGTCCATTAGTTAAAACCACGCCCAGTTTGCTCTGGCCGATTCCAGAAACTTGTCACTGTGAAATTAATGATTCTTCATTTAAATATTCTGAGGTGGCTTTTATTTAAAAATTCAAGTTAAGATTTTTGCGACTTCTTCTCCGTCGTCGTGCTTATTTTTCCCATTCCTAGATTGCTTTATGCGTCCCGTTGCGACATAGCTGAAAAAAAAGGGGAAACTAAAGACAAAGCCTCCAATAAATTTCATCAATACGTAATGAAACACTTCTTGGAATTCCCTTTCCTTTCATCTCGGCCCGGTGTCTATTATATTTATGTATTGTCTTCTTTGTGTAAATTTGGAGCCTGCATTATACTCCTTCCCTGCCCATTCCCCCTCCGCCTCGTCTCCAATTTTTTCCACGGCTCCGGTTAATATTTATTTATACAAAGAACCTATTGCGAAAAAATAATTTTATTTTTCCAGAGGAAATGCTTTAAAGGCTTTCATCACCGCGAAAAAAATACAACCTTAGGGCTGATTTAAAAAAATCGTAACGACTCCCTTTGCATCACTCCGTGCGCCTCGCCAAATGTAATTAATTAAAAAGAATTATACACGTATACATTTATATATCTGCAATCATTTTAAATTACATAAATATTATCAAAAAATTATTACCAAATTCAATTCACTCTTCTGTGATCATCATTATAAATATTGATCATTTTTATTATATACTTACGTGTATGCACGTACATACATACATACATATGTTCATTATAATGCTATTACCTGGTTCATACCTATGTATGTATGTAATGTAGCAATGTAGCCTGATATTCATTTTTTATTCCAATAGAATGACTCAAATTTGTAGTAGTATGTATAACCACGCATTCGTCATCATCACCTACATTGCTGGATGAAAGCCTCTCCAACACGCTTCCACTCGTCTCTGATCCATCTCACCCCACACATTTTTCTAATTTCGTCTACCCATCTTGCCTGCAGTCCTCCCTTTACCCTTTTGCATTCTCTCGAGTACCATTCTAGCATTTCTTTTCTCCACCTTTCGTCCATTCTTCTAGCCACGTGGCCCACCCATTGCCATTTAAATATTTTTACTCTATCCACTATATATATCCACTGGTTATATCTACTATATAACCAGTAGCGTGGTCTAGTGGTGAACGTTGAATTATCTCGTACTTGATGTTACGAGTTCGATTCCCGCTAAGTCTCGCTATTGGCCAGACCTTGGTTTGTCAAGGTCGATCGTTTCTTATCAGAATTTGCCAATTTTTCTGATTTTCATTGAAAAGATTTCTCGAAAATTGGCGTTTCCTTCCCAATTTTCTGTTGCGAACCTTTAGTTATTGTTATATCTTAGGTTTCGCCATATTAAAATTAAATAAAAAAAAAAATACCAATTATTTACCACGATGAGGATAAATCTCTTATAAAAATTGTATTTTTTGTTGATAAAAATAAAATAGATGCGTAATTATTATGCTTATGTATGTACATGTAATACATACATACATTCATGCATACGTACATGATACTTTTAATTTGGTATTGTAATGTTTTACTGACCGAAATAAACAAATTATTCAACTTTTTATTCACATAATTGTAGTTTTCAAGAATTACTCATGAAATTGATGTTGAAATTCATTCAATACACAAAATATATAAAACGTTGAAATTAAACTGCATATTTATTGCATTGCTCAAAGTCTTTGTGATAAGCGAATCTTGACATCAGAATAAGAAGTCAACAACAAAAAAAATGAAAAATAAGTTACAAAGTCTAGAATCCGTACGTGAAATATATTTTATGAAAATAAGAGAATGCCGAGCGGGATTACGGTTTGCGAGTTGAAAATGAAATATATACTGAACGATGCGGAGAGAAAACTATTTTCTAAGGAAATCCGTGACTGGGAAATCGGATAGTAGTCGCTGTTTATTTTTTCATACACATTTTCATTCGCGTTGTTACGCCGACGTTATGTATGTATCTTTTATGCGCATATTTATATAAAAGTGCAACATAGCATATATGTATGTATGTAAGTGACACATATGTAAAAAATAACATACATGCATACGTATATGTACATATGTATCTTATTATTATATTTTCCATTGAAACAATAACACACTAAAAAGTCCATTAAATCAGACCAATTCAAATTGATTTAAATAAATATCATCTAAGCACTTTTTAAAATTGATGATCATATATTTTTTGTGGAAATTTCATTTTTTATGATAACTTGTGAGTAAATTCCACATATATATGTATGTATATATACATATACATATATATGTATATATAATATAATTCTATATCGTGTATTACCCTACAAGAAGCTGCACGCCAAATTTGAAATTTATATATACATATGAGAGTTAAAACTATAAATATTTATATATTAGAGATAACGAGAACCAATAGAGCAAATTTCATAAAATATAGAGTGAATTATAGGCGTTTAAACAATTAAAATCTTATATCGCCATATCAAGGCGAACAGGTTGGAAGATACGGAACGAACGCTTATTAAACGTCAGGGAGATTTACTTTCCGCGTGTTTAAAATGCGTTGTATACGATATTTTATCTCCAACGTAATGGCAGACGATACATTAACGTGTATTGATGACCAAAATGAGCAATATGGCAAAGTATGAAAACGATCGGATAAAAGATAAAAATTACCACTGACACGAAAGCCATGTGAAACGTAAAGGAGGTATGTAAAAATGATAAATGGTCAGAATAAATTAATAATTGGTCAGAACCAAAAATAATAAATGGTCAGAATGTGAAAATTAATAAATGGTCAGAACGACGAAATATATGGTCAGAATATTTAAAAATAACAAGTAGTCAGTCAGCAGAAAATAAAACTTTATAGACAATATTGCAATTAATTAGGGAGATGTTTTGTTGAAGAGGGTAGTAGATTGTGCGTGAGCGCGTGCGAACTGTCAATGTCGAGATGCGCGCGCATCGAATGACACTCGTTTGACGTTTGTTTGGCTGATGTCGTCTTGACCACTTGTACTAATCTTCAATGTTACACGCACTAGTAATGAGACTAGTGCTAACTGACAAAAATGAATCTGACCATCTGTCAACATAATTCTGACCATTTAATACAAATTATGACCAATACAGTTAAAATTCTGACCATTCAATATAAATTCTGACCATTTAATATTTATTCTAGTTCTAGTATTCTGAACGTTTAATATTAATTCTGACCAATGTTATATAAATTCTTACTAATGTAATATAAATTCTGACCAAAAACGGATTAAAATTCTGACCCGAAAAATACGAGCCTTAATAAAACTGTAAATTTTCCTAACAAAATAAATAAATGAAGTCAATAAGAGATAAAAATGACCACTGACACGAAAGCCATGTGAAACGTAAAGGAGTTATGTAAAAATGAATGTCTGTTTGTCTGTCTGTCTCGTATAGGCTCGTAAACCACTCAACCGGTTACGATGGAACTTTCAGGATTTGTTGCATGCATGTCCGGGAAGCTTGCTGTTAAAAATATCGCCCAAAAACGGGAACGGAAACGGGAAAAACGGGAAAGAGTGGCATTGGAACGCAATAATTTCAAATGTTTTCGCGTCGTGACCTGCGTTGTTAGGGTGAAATAAACAAACAATTGAATAATTTCAAATGTGCTCGCTGCCTGCATTTTTCCGACAAATGGGAACGGGAACGAGAAAGGGAACGGCAACCCTCCCGGTTGACGAGGAATACAGATAACAGGGAACAGTGAACGATCACAGCGAAACTCAAAGAATAATATCGCAGTCTGAAATTGAAACAGCCATAGATTTCTCTCCGAATATGGTCATTTTAAATACCCACCGTATTTTCACCGTTGCACCTACCAAGAACTTGCACCGGATGATGCATGGACCTATACCTGATACCTCCTGGCGTTTTGGCGCCCTGAGACTTGAATAAATTGTGACCGATTGCCATAGTCTGACCCACCCACCCACAGCCACAGTCGGTACATTTCGGAACGGCTTTCCGATGCATTATTCACGGCCCGCTGAAGTCGGCCCTATTTTCGAAACAAGTCTCGTTTGGACCCTGAAAATATCGCGTCGGGACGCATCAAACATTCACCCGTACAAATAGGACGGACGGGCTCAGACGAGGGACAGACGGGTGTGAGAAAGTGGGGTAGGTATTTCCTCCCGATCCTCCCCTCCCACGTTCCTCCCAAAACGTCGAAAAGGAATCCCTAATGCGAGGGAGAGTTGCGAATTCCGAGCACTCAGTACTTGAATGCTCGAGTCTCTGGCTTGTGAGCGATCGTTAACACTTGTCGCGCCTTTGAAGTTGCCCGTTCCTATGAAATCCGACGTGTGACCAACACGACACTTTTCGACCTTGTCGCTTTCCTCCAGTCAATTCATTGCAAGCTTTTACGTTTAAATGTCTATAAAATTGACGACCCGTTCTGAAACCCGAATCTCCCGTTCTGGTTTGTAAATGTATACGTAAATGAATAGATAATAGGCCATATATGTATTATATGTATGTAAATTTACTTCATTATTCTAGTCTAGTATTTGTGAAGATACCTTACTAGTGTTGTACCCGATGAAATATTAAAATTATTATATGTTTAAAAAAAATTATAAAATCCGAATTCATAATTCGAAATCGGAATCGGGAATCGGATAATAGTGAAAAAAAAATGTTCAAAACCTCATAAGTAAAAAGGTGTATGAGTTTAGGCTTTTCATCGATTCATTCATTATGTTCGGCTAGCGTTAGGACACACACACAGATTACCGTCTTTATATACATATATAATATGATGATATTATAAAGTTAAATAAGAAATAGTTAAAGAAACTATTTTACGTCCCTTCAATGTTTCAACACATTGCATGAATGCTACAGCATGCTCGCTTCTAATAAGTCCTTTAATACCTTTTTAATATTTAATTGTTTAATACGAAAACGAAATTGTAAAAACTACCTACCTACCTACATACATATGAACAATATAAAACACCAATAGAAAAATATAATTAATTAATTAAATACATTTTCAAAAGATGACGCTAAATACTCAGAGACTTTCCAAGAGGAAACATTGGTTGCAAACAGTATACATATATACATATGTAAATGTATTTTTCTTTCGATATTATATTCGTACATTTTTTTGGCAGTGTTTTAGCTGTGATGTATGTACATATGTATGTCGAATCGAAACGACTATTATAATATTATTGCATTAGGAATTCCTGTAATGCTACAACGGTCCAAACTTTAAATAAATAAATAAATAAACAAATAAATATGGCGAGCGTTATCGCAGATACACACCTGTACACACAAAATAGCGATATTATATAAACATGATACGATATATATTATTATATTAAACGCGACATCTATGGTGAAAAATTGTAAGCAATTTACAATGCAACTATGTACGATCAACATCCACAGAGATATCTATGGAGAAATTCGTGACATGTATACAAACCAGCGAAAAATCGAGATGCTGAATAATTCAACTCAGTTCCGATTCCCAATATCTGGTTCAATTCCGATTCCCAATTCCTATTTCAGTTCCGATTCCCGATCCTAGCTTCGTTTCCGATTTCCTATCCCTGTTCCAATTCCGATTCCCAATTGTTGTTTTAGTTCTGATTCCCGATTCCTGCTTCAATTCCGATTCCCGATCCCTGTTTCAGTTCCGATTCCGATTAATTATTATTGTATAATATGTATTGGAACTTTATTTTAAATTATGTATCAATTTGGGCATAACACTAGTATATGTATATTAAGTTTAATTAAACCAATAACGAAGTTTCCGTCATAAAAAAACTCAAGTTTAAGATACCATTTCTATTTTTTTATAAATCCATAATAATCCGATAGAGACTTAAACATAAATTTAAACAACAATAAATAAATAAAACTGTTGACAAAACGAGGACCATTCCAACGCACCTACACAGTACGTAAACTACGTACATTAATACAATACATTAAACATTTGATTTTTAAATGCTTTTTATTATTATTAAATTATGTTCACAATACATCTTATATCTATTTTAATAGCTACTGATATACTGATCATTTTATATTTTACAATTTTAATTTAATTTTGTTGTAGTCATAGTATTATATTATTCAAATGTTAACGTACAGCATAATAGGAAAAAGAGCTCAAGAACCTATTTACAATTCTTATATATACATTATACATAAATATGTCCGTATGTAGGTGAGATTAAATTTATTTTGATTTTCAAATATCACATCTCGGTTCGATTGGTTCAAAATTAAAACGAACAAGCGTACCAATCGTTTCCAATTATAAACAAGAACTGACGGAATCTGCGGGATTGGCACATAACGATTCACCTTCCGGGGGATTTGGGATAATTGGATGGCTGAAAGATTGATTGGCAGACAGACTATCCCAAAAGTTTCAAAATAGCAATACCCCGAACCTCGAAAATTATTTACTTGTGTGCGTACACATGTGATATTTATGTACTACATACATATATTTACTCGCACGCGCGCACAAATACACATTTATGATATTACATCTAAGATTGGATCCTATTCAATATTTTAAATTGTTTATCAAAGTCGTCTCGAGACACGTATGAAATATTCACAGCGTTCAAACTGTTACAACGTAACGTACATACATACATATTTTCACCGCATATGAAAACGCTTAATCTCTCAATCTAAATTAATTAACCTCTCCCTCATCGAAGTGGGGTATGCAAGTTCCCCAATGTTTACGTTTTTGTGGTTTTCAAAGCTATACACCCTCTATTTCTTGTATTCTTAGAATGAACTACAAGAAATTTATTTTAATAGATTTTTTATGATTTAGAAAAGGGGTACATCGTAAAAAATACATTTATACATTTCAACGTTCCAAAGTATGATTTAAAGGCGGTAGCGATTAGTAATGTTTTTTACTGTTCGCATGCATATTCTTGTTTATCGATGAATCAATACAAGAGAAAGAGACAGCTTTATTTTCGTAAACTATTGTTTTCGTCGCTTTTTGCGCGTGGCTATTGAGTCATGTAGTCGCCTGTTGGTCTTACCTATCTGCGTTTGCATGTTGATGCTTGTCGTTATTTTTTAATACAAAAATAGTCAAAAACATGCTATAGGACTAAAACTTTTTTATGTTGATGTATAAAATGATTATAAAGATATGTATTGAAAAAAGCTGTATTTTGATTAAAAAATACTGTTGCTCGAAAAAATACTCGACCCCGGTTCGGGACAGTCCTTCAAAGGTTGATCTATCTTTACCACATATGTACATAATTATAAATTGAGAGCGTGGATTTTTTCCGTTAAATCAAATGATTTACTTTTACAATTATTACTTGCTGAAAATCCAGGTACACTTGTATAAAAAAAATATATTTTTTTACAAACCTCCTTTATGTTTCTCTTTTTATTTATTTAGCTTGCGCTCCGTTCTTAAGCCCACAATATCTTGAGACTCGTTTTCTCAACTTTTCGTCTGCTTAAACAGGAGTGGTTTGTATATTATAAACAGAAATGTTTTTGTACATATGTATGTCACAGTGAAATTATATTTCAAGTGAAAATATATTTTCACTGACGTTTAAATCATAACCAGTTACATTTTCAGGGTTGGTTTTATTAATTAAATATTAGGTTTTTAGGGTTGGTATTATTTAAGGGTTAGGATAGGTTAGGTTAAGTAAGGGTTGGCCCTATTCATTTAAGATTGGGTTGTTAGGGTTAAATTTAGAGAGTTTAGCGTTAAAATTCATTGTTTGATACATTTTCACTGCTTGAATTGGTGAAAATATATTTTCACTAGTGAAAATATACTTTCATATGAAATATGCTTAATATATATTACATACATGTACAAATATGTAACATATTTGTACATGTAGGTAATATATTTAACATACGAAACATATTGTGATCAATCATAGATTTTTAAGCTATCACACCTTTAAAATATAAAAAAAAACGTTGAAAAATCAATTCTTACTATATTTGTTTAATAGTTAATGTTCATCTCATAAAATAAGTATTTCTCTTCGTAAAAAAATCTTATACACATATCTTACATATGTGCTTTGTGTATATGTTACAGTGAAACTGTCATTGTCAGTGACATTATAATTTCTCTAGTGAGATTATAATTTAACTGAATCAAGCAGTGAATGGGGATATAACAATAGAATTGCAAATTCACTTCTCAATGTCAGTGTAATTCTAATTATAATGAATGTACTACCAACCCAAACAACCTAATCTTAAATAAATAAAACCATCCCTAACTTAAGATAACCTAACCTAACCTTGAATATAAAAAAAACTAACTTAACTTAGCCTTAACTAACATTAAATAAATAAGTGTTGGCTGCTAAAATATTCACAACACAATATATGTACATATGTATATAATCAGTGTAGTGATCGGGGTGAAATATACCCAAGATTATATACTCTCTTTCAACATCCCAAAATATAATTAAATAATGAACCAACCGTTTCAGCTTTTTATAAACACCTTTTTGATACCAAATTTAAATTTGAATGAAATAGAGAGATATGTCTTGCTTTTAAAATCTGACATAGTGTCCATCGCTATCGCCGATGATTTATCCGTAAACATGATTTATGCAGATATCCGTAAATATGTATGTTTTAATTACAATTTTCGAATCAGAAGCAAAACTTTAGACCTTGCAATTAATTATCAAAATCGTCCTTTTGGTGGGATGCGTCCTATAATCGATAAGATCCTCACTTAACAAAAAAAAAAAACATCTTACTCTCTCAAATGACCGATTTAATTCAACAGTTAGCCGACAAACGCGTGTCGGTGATTCAAAATCAATTAATTTTCCGCACAATTACGTATACCCAAATCGGCCTCCTTACCCACCCAAACCCTTCCTCATCCTCTTCAACCCTATTCTTACCAACGACAGGTTTCGCCTTCGGCGCATAAATCTTCTCGATTCATCCCAATTTATCCACCGCGTCCAATTTGTTACGCTTTATCGTCATCTGCGCTCGTTATTTTCAACACTTAACAATTAGTCATACATTCACTTTGTTTGCCTTCGAAGCTGAGCCACACGTTCGACACAATAAATCTTTTCGTATACATATACATATGTATGTATACCTAACTACACAACACATATATAATTTATTATAAGACCAACTGTATCCAAACTTTTACGGTCGCGCACCCCGTATATTGAACATAGTCAAACTTTTTTGACGATCGGCAACATTGAGCGGCGAAAATCATATATGTGTGTACATATGTATGAAAAAAGAGTGAATATGTATTTTTCCGAAAAAGATCACAACCACGTGAATGATGTTATGAGTTACATAAATACACTTATTTTGTACATTGAAAAAGTAATCAACCGATATTTGCAAGTTGTGTATTCATATGTTTTGAAACTTTTTGCGCAACTATTATACATATTTTTTTATATTATACCAGGAAGGCCTGAAAGGTTAACTCCAATGCGCCTTCCTGGCCAACTACTTTCATATGTAAATCGAAACAATACCTGACTTATATGGTCAGATATTACAAACATCGTATAACTACGTTCATGTAACAATACGAATTTTTACATTCAATAAACAACCACAGAGACATATATGGTGAGTAATCAGGCGAAACCTGAGATATAACAATAACTCAAGGTTTGCAACGGAAAATTGGGAAGGAAAAGCCAATTTAACAATTTACATGGAAATTTATATTTTATAGACGATAAAAGTAATTGTCAATGTCATGTTACGGACAGCAAAACTTACAGTTATATTATTAAAGACCTTAAATTGAAATATATTGTAATAAGATTATATATCTACAAAGTTAAATAAGAAATAATTAAAAAAAATAAGGAAACTATTTTACGTCCTTTCAATATTACAACACATTGCACGAATGTGACAGCATGCTTGGTTCTCGTAAGTCTCACGCTATATCGGACCGACAATAATATTAAATTAAAATAAATAGTATATATATATATATATATATATATATATATATATATATATATATATATATATATATATATATATATATATATATGCACATATATATATATATATATATATATATATATATATATATATATATATATATATATATATATATATATATATATGTATATATATATATATATATATATATATATATATATATATATATATATGTATATATATATATATATATATATATATATATATATATATATATATATATATATTTATATATATATATATATATATATATATATATATATATATATATATATATATATATATATATATATATATATATATATATATATATATGTGTACTATGCGTGTGTGTGGGTACTTTCGAGTGAGGCTGTGTTCGCAACTGGGTCACATCCGTCCCCGTAAAAATGAAGCTCACAGGCGAAATCTTTAATAAACGCAAACGCAAGACGACGATATTAATAAAATAACAGTGGGAGACATATTAAGTAATAAACATGTTGATGTGGATGTGTGTATGGGTGTCTATTATGGCAAAATTTTATAAGGTCATTAAATTTTGATGCGCAAATGTAACACTCTCATGTGAAAAATAACGTGTAATTAACAATATGGAATAAAAAGTAAAAGGCTTGAGGGATTCCGAATTGGTAAATGTATACTTTGCATGCATATATATGTACATATACATAGTATGTACATACATACATATTTTATTATATTATGCTGCCATAATATATGATTAATCAAGACATTTTCCTGATCCACATCTACAGAAAACATACGCGTCCTGACTGTTGGATTTATTTTTGGTTAATATTTTGTTTAAATGTACATAAATATATATATGTATATATGCATATACATACAATGTAGGTATATAAAATTTCAGTTCAATAAATTAAGTGGTTGAAAAACTTCGAAACTATAAAGCATTTTGTCTTTGCAATAGGAAAAATTATATACAAAATTTGATATAATTTAATTATCCATACACACTTTGAGTACAAAGAAAATTTCAATAGTTTTGGAAAAAATCCAAAAATGAAAAAGTTCAAATTGACTAAAATTGAAAGCATTATTATTGAATAAAAATGATTTTAAAACTTTGCCGCACTGTGAAGGATAGCGAGTGACCAGGACTTATATTTTATTTTATTTCTCCAAATACACTGAATGCAGGGGCTTCATATTTTATGTATTCCTCGTCAAAGCCTCCATGATTCGGATTATATCATTGCGAAATAAAAACATTGATCAATATCAACAGGAATAATTATTTTCACGAGAAGCCCCTTGTAAACGTGCCTCACAAATGCGATAGATAAGGGAATTCAGTACGTGGCGCGCTCAACGGTTATGAGAAAGATATCCGCCTTAGAAAAACAGCTCTTCTTCAGCCGTTACTTATTTTATATTATTCGACGTTTAATGAATTATACATCAAATGATTTTTATACCTATCTAATTACAAATTTTGAATTATTTTAACCTAAAACATACATTTTTGAGTTGACGCTTGGTGTCCAGCACAGTGGCTAGAGGATATTTTTAGCATGGTAAGGCAAGCGTTAATGTTACATTAATTTATCAGCTTAATTAACCACATGGATTAATTTAAAGTTATCCACAAAATACACGAACACACTTCGGATTAAATAAATACATATATAAAACGTAAATGAAACCTTACACATAATGATGTTCTGCTAAATCTTTTGCATGAATTGTTTTTCAATAAATAAAATATCAAACTATCAAATCAAAATGTAAGCAGTAAAGCCACAGCGAAGTTGAAAAACGATTTAAATTTTTTATGTCAATAAAAAAAAAAAAAAATGCTTACAGGTAAATTTTCACCGTGAGATAAAATAAATCTCCCACCTACACTGCAATCTAAAAAGTTAAATATAATATTAAAAATTAACATAGTGTTATTATTAAATTAAATTGAACAGCAATTTAAAACAACGTGAAAAATCACCAGCTATATACAGTCTTCATAGCAATAGTTTAAGCGCCTTTGCCAATCATCTTCTTCAATACATTCTTGAATTGCACTCAATTTAACAAACACTGATATTTATTTTTAATTCATTACACTGTTCGACAAATGACGACTTTTTTTTGGTTCAGAGACGAGATATGACTTTTCTTATAGATCTATGCCCAGTAAACACGAATCTGGTAATAAAAAATGCTGATTGGCTCGAGATTCAGAGATATGTGTGTTTTTTAAATCGCGCGATTTTTCTATATCTTGGTGTTGTTCGGTCGATGTCTCAAAATCTGTCAATTTCACTTGGGATTTTTTCCCACTGTTATTACTATTTTATATTGAGTATTTTCTATTGAAACATGTTTATTTAGATAGTGTTCTGACCACACTATTTTTTGTTTTCGTTTAAAAGGGTTAATTGGAAGTGTGCTGGACTTTACATCGGTAAAATTGCGAGCAAAAAGCTCGTACAAGTGTTTACTCGTATTTACACGAATCTGAATTGAATTAATAGGGATAATATATTAAATTATCTTTATATGAGAATTAATTAAAATTCCACTTAGAAAAATCATATTTCTACTATTCTTGTGGATAATTAAAATGTTTGGAATTTTATTTAATTCTCATATAAAGATAATTTAATATATTATTTTTCGTGTCGAGCAGTGCTATTATTACTTCATACAAAAACAATTGAATCCGTTTTTCACTCACGAATAAAAATTTCATCACAGGTAAATTATTTACAATATTACGAAAATCTTTGTATCACAATACGTAACCGATACATAATCAATAGTAACCGATACAAATGACTTATCTGAACAAAATACGCGGATGCTGCATGCGAATTGCGGATTCTCAGAAGATAATATTAAATAAAACTATCGTCTACAATGTAATTGCGATTAATCTTTCCTGAAAATTTGCAGCTTCGATTCGCGAACGACATCTCTGCATTGATTGATATTTTTAAAAGGAATTGAATCGTTAAATACTAGCGTACAATTTTTGCCTATTGTACTAAATAAAAATAAAAAACTGAATTACATTTATTAATTTCAAGTGCATTTGAAATGATTTTCGATTTTCTTTCGTTTGATTATTATATTATTAAATTAATAAAAACATAATACTTCTCCAACAACAAGGTCTACATATATACAGTGAGACTCCTTTATTACATTCATTAAACTTTTTAAGCTATCGTTTTTTCTATTTTTTAAACCTTTAAAATTTCACTAGGCTATGTTGGAATCAATAAAATAACAACATTCAATCGTATTATTTTGAAAATTTAAAACCATCTATGTAACTTTCAAATTTTTCTTGCTTTTCTTGAGCAAGCAACGAGTCGTTGATTTTCGAAAATCTTAACAATTTTGACTCCGGATCTCTAGATACGGACCAAGACATCTTTAGCACACCTATGCTTATACAATCAATAGTCAAAATTACTATACATAGTTGATTCAATGCATATTTACGAGAACAAATCAGTGTGTGATATTTACGAGAACAAAACATGCTATCACATTCATGGAATGTGGTATATAATATTATTACAATATAATTCAATGCAAGGTCTTTAATAATATTGCTGTGAGTTTTTCTATCCATAACTAGCAGCGTGGTCAAGTGGTGAGTATTGAATTATTTCGTGCTTGATGTCACGGGTTTGATTCCCGCTAAGAGTCTCGTTGTTAGCCAGACCTTGGTTTGTCGAGGTCGATCGTTTTTGATTATTCAGAATTTTCCAATTTTTCTGATTTTCATTGAAACGGTTCCTGTAAAATTGGCTTTTCATTCCCAATTTTCCGTTGCAAGCCTTGTGTTATTGTTATATCTCAGGTTTCGCCAGATTTCTCACCATAGATGTCTCTGTGATTGTTTATCGAATGTAAAATTGGTATTGTTTCAAGAAAAAGTTTATTAATCGTATTTATACTATTGTTGCGTAGGGGTGGGTGGAGGATCCAAGTAAAAGGCCAACAGTCATCTCAAAGCATTTATTGATGATAAGGGAGATACACGCGCTGGCAGTGCTCAGTCCAGAATGACATGATATCGCCTACGTAGCGCCTTATAAAGGGTAGATCTCTCAGGACGTCTAATCTGTTTACCTGTTGTATAGTCACGTATTCGGATATGTATTTCCACGACATTGGGTCTCCCCGTAGCGATTCTGAGAAAGGACTAATAACGGTCATTGTTTAGCCTAAATGCACTTAGAGTCCAGATATAATCCTGGAAGTAAGTGCAAGCACTTAGTTAATCCGATAACAGATATCCATTGGTCTAAGTGCAAGAACTTAGTTAATCCGTTAACAGATAACCCTTGAACGGTCACGTAGTCTCTCGGATTCTATTCGCTTAATCCGCGGCGTCCGTAACACTATGTTTGTAATATCTGACCATAGATGTCGGGTATTGTTTCGGTTTGCATGTACATATATGTATGTTATAATTATGTATTTAGATGTCGCGTTAATTATGAGTTTTCAATGTCTTGTAATAAATTATCCATAGTGACGGCCTGGAGCTAATCTGTGGTGTCACTATGGTGAAATTGTAAAAAATAAATAACATGACGTTGACAATTACTTCTATCGTCTAAAAAATATAAATATCTATTAATATAAAATATATACGTATTCCACAAATAAATTAATAATTTCAACAACTTACGTATTTTATATTAAAATTTTATTAATGTAAATATTTCAAAATACGAAAAACGAACTCAAAACTAACAAAAATTGAAAGTCAAATTCTGCCAACCGCTATACGCACAAACAATGTTGTATTTCTTGACCAAAATGCAATGCAACTGAAACGTAATTGATCATCGCGGGTGGAGTGATAACATGTAAATTGTACGTAATTGTCATGCTAGATTGATTCGACATTAATAAAAATAACATTTGAGATTTGAAAGGTAATTCTGATCGCGTCTGCACTCTCAATTGAAAATAGAATTGCTTTTATTACACACATTAACATGAATCAAATGGATTGCCGCAATGAGAAGCATGGCTGATATGCGAATATGTATTTTGTTATACAGTGTGAATACATACATACATACATATGTATATATGTGTGTATATTTTTTATGTCAAACATCCACAGTTGTCAAGATTGACTCGTGAAAAAACGAGGGACCTTTGTGACAAAGTGCTGCAATCTACGATCCTTTCCACCGAATGTTGTCCATTTTACCGCAGCATCCTTCCTTTATTTACTCGTCCATTCTTCTTGTCGTTTCACTTGAATAATATCTTTGTATATACCTACCTACGTAAGCTCACGCACGGATGAAACGGGTTCATATATACAATATATAATATAAACACGCTTTTCGCGTCGCATTGCAGGTGGTCGTGAAACGGTTCAATTTTAACTTCATCACTATCTAATTGAAAATTCACCACTTTTATAAATAATCGATGAGACAATTTTGACTATAAAATTCATGTTGAAATGAGAATTTTTTTCAAATTAAAAATCCGGTTGTATTCCTGTATAGGCTAATATTTAATCGGTGTTATTTTATCGCGCGCTCATATTACCATTATTAACCTATGCTTCACCTGTATGGAATAACGCCTCGAATACTAATCTTTCCAAGCTCCAAGTAATACAAAATAAATCCCTAAAAATAATTTATAATACACCCATATATACTAACTTGAAAAAACTGCATGCCATATATAATATTCCGTTTGTTACAGACATTACTAACTAACTAACCAGTAGATTCTATGACAGAATCACTAATAACCATACTAACACACTTGGGAAGAGTCTCAGTGATTACAACAAAATGTCTATACCCTTCAGGTATAAACACAGATTACCTAAACACAATCTGCTTTAGGTCATCGACTTTAGAGAGTCTTTAATTAATATTATGTATTAGATGTATTATGAACATTTCTAAGGATTGTAAATAGGTTTTTAAGCTCTTTTTCCTATTATGTTGTAGATTAACATTAGAATTAGAATAATATAATACTATGATAACTAACCAAATTAAATTAAATTGTAAAATAGAAAATGATCAATAGATCAGTAGCTATTAAAATAGACATAAGATGTATTGTGAACATAATTTCGTAATAATAAAAGGCATTTAAAAATAAAAAAAAATCGGTGTTATTTCAATGTATTGTTAGTATAGCGTAGCTTCTACACAATTTGACATACATATGTACATATTTATTATATGTATAACATTGATTGATTTTTTTGAATAAATTTGTACCTATGTAAGGATACCTATAATGTTATATAATATATATAATAGGTGTGTATAGGTAGAAGTAATAAAAAGTATGTAATTTAAAGTATAAATCTCCTTGTGGTTTTGAGAATAGAACTCCGTGTCAGTAATTATATTTATATATTTTTATTTTCATGCTCAAGTGATTCCTTTTGTTTACAGATAATCTTGTTTTACATGAATATGAAAGAGACTCGACAGAACTCAAAATTCAAAGCGAAATTTAACGAGCTCGGGTTTTTCAAAAGACTATCCCGTCAGCTTTGATAACTATTCTTTTTTTTCTAGCTTTTACAATGGTTAGACATACATGAGATAAGAATTTTCTATACATATAAAAATATCATTAAAAAAAACCTTCTAAATCGTTTATTTCTGTAAGCTTTCAAGTTCAATAATAGCGGAAAAATTTAAACTGAAACCACTCTAAACCGAACTTTCTCAAGTTTTCTTAGCCAGTCACTATTTTTAGAATTAAAAAAATGTAGAATCTCCTCAATATGAAAACTATATGTAATTTTTTTAATACATAAATATAAGAACACATTGAAAGACTTAAACATGCACTATATAATATTAGCATACAGAATTTTAAACAATCATTTTTATTACACTTTATTGAAATTATAAATACATTTACCGACCGCATTAATACGTTTAGGTAAAAAAATGCGAAATAAGCTGATTACATCACGGAAAAAATGTGTAAAAAAACCAGATTACCAAATTATAAATATTTTAAGGCATTGAAAAATCACAATCGATATGAAGAACATTCGACTATTAATTCCAATAATCACTATTGACATATCAATACATACATACATATGTATGTATGTATTGATATGTTAATATGTACTAGAGTTATAGACTTCAATAATCGAATTCAATTGATCAAATTAGTAACGATTGATTCGTCTGCACTCCGGTAATTTTTTATTGTTGTTGTTGTTGTTGATAAAATTTATGAATTACATCTTTAAATATATCGGCGTATTAATTAATTATCGGTGTAGTAATTTCATCTTTAAATATATAATGGACAAAAGGGCATTTAAGAAAATAAAAAAATCTAAAGAACAGAGCAGTGAAATTAAGGGCTATCCTTTTAATTAAATAACGTAAATACCAACTGAAAATAAATTTAAGTAGAATATATCAAAACCATTATTCTGACATATGTATGTATATTATTTACACTCGATATCGTAGTTTTTGTTTTAATTTTGTTTTTTTTTTAAGAATTTCATCATCTAAAGCTCCACATAGATAGGTAAATAATAAATATATTATACATATATAACAGTTTAGTGCCGGTGGAAAAGTTTTCTGAATAACTTTCCCTCAGGATGCTGCTTCTCAATACATGGTGCTGTTTTCCGTACATCGCAGAGAATATGAAACCTATTCAGCAACGAGGAACTATTATATTCCTACGGGCTACACATGTACGTATTATATGTATTTGTGTATATTCAAGTTGGATTTTCCGCCGTTTGCCCCGGATGCGGATGCTGGCAATGCGGTGCCCTTATTCAAATAAAATACGTACAATCTGGACACAAAAGGGGTGCAGGGGCGGTTCTAAACTTTCACCCTAGTTGCAAGAATGCACTGAAAGGAATACTATCGAATTGCTGCCACTTCCGGTGTGAGAGCTTTCGTAGTGTTTGATTATGCACACAGCAGGGGCCAGCAACCGTGCGCCGTATATCAAATTTTCACCCGCATGCGGAAAAGCTCGCGAAAATTATATGCTATATACATATGTACATATGTGTGTGTGTGTGTGTGTGTGAACATTGTGAAATTTTGCGCATTATTAATTTTTAATTAAATTTTGCGCGTCTGTGCGAGGTAGCGCGTCGCGAAATTATTAAGTAGAGAAAAATAATTGTTACAATATTTTTGAACAAAGTTGACTAATATGGACTTAATTTAGTCTTGTTGAGCCTACTCTCTTGAATAATTTCTTCGTCATTTTATTTTTTATTAATAAACCAATTTAAGTTATGTTATACAAAATGACAATTGAGCATGTGGATATTTGATTGCTTGTTTGTGTAAGGAAGAAGAAAACATTTTTCAAGTGAGATTATTTGCTGCCTTCCGAAGTTAAGCTTTTCATTATTCTACTATAGAATTTTTTGAGTGGCTCTTTGAAATGTTCAATAAGAGCATATTTTTATCCTCTCCTTCAGCTTTTATATAGGTATGTAGGAAGAAATCGTAAGCTGAATAAATCTCGAATAAACGTGGAGAACAAACTAGCTGACGATTTCTTAAAATTATGAGAATTTTATCACCCTCAATTTCGTCATTTCCCAGAAATGTTGAACCATAATCAAACCGATTTATGTAAAATGTACACATTCACCCCCCAGTCGACCCGCGATGCCCAATTACATTTCGTTTCAGTTTCGCATTGCATTTTGGTCAAGAAATACAACATTGATCGTGTGTATAGCGGTTGGTAGTATTTGGCTTTTTTTTGTAATTTTTGAGTTCGTGTTTCTTCTTTTTTTTAAATATTAATATAAATAAAATTTAAATGCAAAATATGTACGTAAGTTGTTGATATTATTTATGTATTTATGGAATACGTATATATTTTATATTAATGGAAATTTATATTTTTTAGACGATAAAAGTAATTGTCAATGTCATGTTATGGACAGCAAAACTTTCATTAATATTATTAAAGACCTTGTATTGAATTATACTGTAATAATATTAATTAGTTATATAAAAAATAATTTAATACAAATAAATTAATTATTTTACATCCTGACAATGTTACAACACATTGCACGAATGCCACAGCATGCTTTGTTTTCGTAAGTCTCATGCTACAATATATACAATAAATATCTTCTTCCATCAGATCGACCATAGTTTCTAAATCATAGCCATGTTCTTTTCTTATTCAAGAAAAATAATCCAACTTTATATAGTAGATATGAGCTATTATAAGTGGCATAAGTCCAAATTTCATCATTTCGAGAAATATTTCGCAAAACATTAAATATAATATTTTGCGTTTAAAAATTATAAAAAAAAAATACTGGTGACTTCTGCATTCGATTCGGTATGTTTATTCTACTATTCCAAGATTTTCGACGTATCGTATTAATAAAAGTGATAACAATTTGTGAATTTGTTTGAATGTGCAAGCTGGTCCACTATGCACTCATTTCTACAAATTGTGATTTTGTATTATTTAATGTTAATACAAACCAAACTACAGTGATTGTTGCGAATTTGTTTTTTGATGTTTAACATTGTTGTTAATTGATGATTGTGATTTTGAATTTTTATTATATTGTAACGGGTCTACGTGACGAGCCAGAATGTTAAATGACAGAAAACACAAATATCGGAAGGCAAAGATCGAAAATCGAAAGATCTTAATTCGAAAGATCAAAAAAAAGGGTGCATGGTAAACGGTAAATACTCACTTAATTTGCGCGAGCAGGGTACAACAGGAACAAGAGGAACAGGCTTTTCCTCCCGTATTCTGCGCGCACACATTAATACGGGAGGCAAAGCTAAGTATGAACCGTTTACCATGCACCATTTTTTTATCTTTCGACTTGAGATCTTTCAATTTTCGATCTTTGTCTTTTTTTTTAATTTAACATTCTGGCTCGTCACGGAGACCGATTGCAACATATGTTAATAGGAGCCACCGTTATCATTAGTTTTCGAGAATAATCTCCAGGCTTAAGTGCTTTCGGATAACAATGGAGACCTCCGAATGGACTTAGTGGTCGGTAATGGCATTCGGTCACTTCCCTCTAGAGTTCTCAGAACTGACAGCGTGAAAGCGTGGGACTGCATGCCTAGACCGTGGGACTGTATATCTAGTACGTGACTATAACAATAGGGTTGAGGAAGATGCAGTGAGCGACCTGCCCTTGATAATCAGGTACTTCTGGACGGAGCAGTGGCAGTGCGTGGATCTCCTTAATCACCCAATAAATGCTGTTTTATACGACTTTAGCCTTTTATTTGGATTATCCACCCACCTCTACGCAACAATATTATTATTTTTGTGTTTTTTCTAATTATCTTACTTAATTTAGTATTTATTTGCTTAATTTGAATATATTTATTATTATTAGTTTATTGTGTATTTAAAATAGTTTATCTTATAATAATTTTTTTTTGTTATCGATTTTGTAATTAATAAAAGGCAACAAATTAAACGGTCAGAATTTAAATCATTTTTGGGTCAGAATAAAAATTTTGGTCAGATTTTTAATAACAGCACGGTCATAATTATATCATTCAGGGTCAGAATAAATAATCAATGGTAAATAAAAATTGTAAATGGTCAGAATAAAAATGATAAATGGTCAGAATAAATTAATAATTGGTCAGAACCAAAAATAATAAATGGTCAGAATGTGAAAATTAATAAATGGTCAGAATGACGAAATATATGGTCAGAATATTTGAAAATAACAAGTAGTCAGTTAGCAGAAAATAAAACTTTATAGACAATATTGCAATTAATTAGGGAGATTTTTTGTTGAAGAGGGTTGTAGATAGTGCGTGAGCGCGTGCGAACTGTCAATGTCGAAATGCCCGCGCATCGAATGACACTCGTTTGACGTTTGTTTGACTGTTGTCGTCTTGGCCACTTGTACTAATCCTCAACGTTACACGCACTAGTAATGAGACTAGTGCCAACTGACAAAAATGAATCTGACCATCTGTCAACATAATTCTGACCATTTAATACAAATTATGACCAATACAGTTTAAATTCTGACCATTCAATATAAATTCTGACCAATTATTATAAATTCTGACCATTTAATATTTATTCTAGTTCTAGTATTCTGACCGTTTAATATTAATTCTGACCAATGTTATATAAATTCTTACCAATGTAATATAAATTCTGACCAAAAACGGATTAAAATTCTGACCCGAAAAATACGAGCCGTAATAAAACTGTAAATTTTCCTAACAAAATAAATAAATGAAGTCAAAGAGAAATAATGTTTTTAGAACTGAAAATTGGACAAATATAACGGCTCATATATCGGTTTATCGATTGGTATATAAAACAATACGTATAGAGAGTGTCGTCTGGATATCTCTCATCCACTGATATCGGTGTATGAAATTTTCTTTTCGGCTGATTAATCCGGCGATACTCGCTCATTAGCTCGGTCCGAAACGTGCCGGGACACTTAATGAAACGCCACATCTATCGCGCAGACTTCCCGGAAAATTTATTGGAAAATTAATCTCGGAATAGAGGGAAGAAAGGGAGAGGACGGAGAAATCGTCCTCGGGAAACTTTCGCTTTTCGCCTTGTTCTTCTCAGGCATTCTCGCCGCGAATCGCACACGCGGCAAATGTGATTTGTCCCATCTGCGTTTCTTTCGCTTGGATAAATTGCCATCGTAATTATTGTTGTCGATGACGAACGTGAAATTTGAAACGAAACTTTAACATCGATCCGAAATTTAATATGAAAACCGATGATTCTGCTCAGTATACGTATGTATAGATATGTATGTATATGAGAACACCGCTTTCGAATCAATTGCTTCTACATTCGATTCGAGACGTCTGGAATTCGAATATTCTTCATTGATCGTCTCGAGTAAGATACTGCGTACACAATATCATAATTCAAATCAAACGTATCATATCGCTATTGAGACAGCTCTATTTAGATTTATTTTACTCTATGTACATTATGTCTGGATATTCCACTTCAGACAGTAAGCTCAACATTTCATATACATATAATACATATATTGTATATGTAGTATGCATCATCTTACGTTTTCTTTGTTTTGTATATTGGTTTTCACTTTTAACGTTGAATTTAAAATCGTTTTAACTTTGAAATTTTATTTTTCAATTCGATATATATATCGTTGAATATTACTTCAAAGTTGTGCAAAAAATGTATAACATTTTGTATGTAGAATATAAAGGTCTTTTAAATTTTAGCAAAAATTCTATTATTAACTAGTGGTTTTGGAAAGAGAATTGATACATACATGAACGAGATCGGAAATGAAATCGCAACCGAAGTCGCTACCGAAGTCGCTACCGAAGTCGCTACCGAAGTCGCTACCGAAGTCACTACCGAAGTCGCTACCGAAGTCGCTACCGAAGTCGCTACCGAAGTCGCTACCGAAGTCGCTACCGAAGTCGCTATCGAAGTCGGAACCAAAGTCAAAACTGAAGTCGGAACCAAAGTCGAAACTGAAGTTGGAACCGGAATTGGAATCGAAATCGAAACCGGAATAGAAATTTGAATCGAAATCAGAACCGGAACTGAAATTGGAACCAAAATAGGAATAGGAATCGGAATCGGAATCGGAACTGGAACGAAAATAGGAATTTGGAATCGGAATCGCTATCGGAAACGGAACTGAAATAATAATCGGAATCAAATTCGAAATTTTTCAGTCATTAATTTTAAAATTAGTTTTTTTTAATCTACATACTTATCTCTACATATGTATATAGGCTCAATGCACTCTTCGTGATGAAATAAATAAACTTTTATAAAACAAAAGTTCGAGTATTTTCATTTTGTAATAAATCTGTTTGAAAATTGGTAAAACTTTGATCTAATAGTAAATACACATATTACATATGTACATACATATATGAAACAATCGTTTTATTGATTTATTCAGTTGTCATGAAATTGGAAGTACGTTCATAATAGTCAACCTAACACGCTTTGATATTATATGTATATGTAAATGAACTTCCTGATTTTTAAAAAGCTACATATGTATGTATGTTTGTGTATGTATACCGCTCGGAAAAGCCTTTGGCGCAATTTTTTCGCTTATTAATTTGGAAAAAATAAAATAAATGAAATATAATGATTTCTGTGGAATTTATTTTTGGAGATAAACATTTTGCATGCGTGGCGCTGGCGTCTCGCGGAAAACTAATTTTTCGCGAAATGCTGGTTCAGAATGGTATGATTTGTCAAAGGGAACAAAAACAAACATTTTATTGTAAAGTCTACATACGTTGCGGCATTTTAACCCTCCCTACAACCTCATCCAGCGTCACCACTCCCCCCCCCCCTATTTCCCTTCGCCATTCCTTAAATATATTTTTCAATACGACAAAATTATTATTCCAGGCGTGACCGCGACACACATTCCGGGTTAGAGGGGGGGTTCCTTCTCGCATGTCCGATTCAGCCCTCGCAGCTGTTCTTCAACCGTTCCGGGAAAGGGAACCGCCGCGTGGTCACCCTACTCTGACTGAAATAGGGGGAGGTAGAAGGTTTGTGGGGTAGGAAATACACACACATACTTTCCTGTAGCGAAGTTACGTGACACAATCGTGACAATAAAGACTTACTTGGTCACTGAGACTCGTACTAAAGACAATATAATGCCTACATATGTATATATGTATATATATATATATATATATATATATATATATATATATATATATATATATACATATACATATGTATATATGCACATTTGGATATAATCCTCCTTAATGATTATAGTTTAAGTTAAAAATTATTTAACATTGATCTGTAATAATTATTATAGATCAATGTTATTGAATAACTGAACTGATGGTTTGGTTTTTATTACTAACCTCTTTTACGTTTCACTAACGATTATTGTTCAGGTTAGACGGATGTAGAGAGATCGAATTTTTTATTAAAAGTTTGTTTTGAAGTCATTATAAATTTTATAAATCAAATTTAGCATGTTAAATAGTAATGTATTTGGATTTGATTTTATTTTAACACTATGGTATATGAGCAGATTTTTGTTGTTTTCAAACTGACCTTGAGATTTATCTGAATAATTTGCATAATACATACATACATACATATTTAAATTATTTTTATGTGCATATGCATCTGTAAAACGAGAATTAAGAATTTTCATCGATAAACCTAGTGGAAAACTTTTGTCATATCAAAGAAACGTTGAATAAAAATTTAATTGATTTTTAACAATATCCTGTGCTACCAACCAATCGATTTTTCTATATCTCTTTTTCGAGAATAGTTTTGATTTTTTTACTATTTTTAACAAAAAATAAATATGTAATACTAACTTTTGAAGTTTATTTAGGTTGATTATGATACGTCTTGACTGTTAAACGAGAATTCAGTCACCGTTTCGGTAGAAATTCACCCGTACAAAGCGCAAAGCTCTCGCAATGGGTATTTGTATGGGGGAAGCTAATTTTCAAAATATCGTCATTTTTTCATGTGCCCGTGTTTATTTTAAAGAAAAATTGTTGAGTCCTTCCTTTGGTATACATCTTTAATTTGAACACAAAAAATTCCCAAAAAATTAACGAATTTTATTAAATATATGGAAGCAAAAATTACCTCCTGTATTTTGACGCAAAATTTTAAGTCAAAACAGGTAGTTTTTGGCCTCCTTACATTTCATGAAATTTTTTGATTTTTTTCAAAGTTTTCTGTGTTCAGATTAAAGGCATATACTTTAGGAAAGGCGACATGAAAAAAATTACGATTTTCATGTAATACTATTACACCTGCTGGAGTATTTCATAAATAAATGTATATGAATGAATTGTTGATATCCATAAAGTTTTTTGAACGATATAAAAACAACTTCATTTGAAATTAAATTGATTGGTTGTGTTTGACAAAATTACATCCTTATATTACGTCAGATCTCTTTTGAACGTTCTTTGAAACACACATTAGAATGCTCGAGCTCAGGTAACCCAATTTCCAGAATAGTTCACAATATCGGCGATAACTTATTCCCAAGTGATTTGGTCCACGTCGGATCTTTGGCCGATGTATTGCCAAGGATTTCCAAGAAATTTTGATGAAAATATTTTTCAAATCAACGTCTATTTCCGGTGTGAACGACGATGTTTCCTCTTTGCGCTGAAACGTATCTCGGAGTGACGGCCGTGAGACGCAACACGTAGTCCGGTGAATTTATTTATATGTATAAATAAATTGAAACGTCTTTCATCCGTCACTCCACGAACGGACAGACGGACAGACATTTTCCCTTCTGAGAAAAGGGGTTGTGGGTGAAAAGAAAATTGCAGGGGAGGGGGAAATCAGTGGGAGTATCAACGCAAAATAATTGTATCGGCAAATTAATTTAATCCACGATACACATGTACGTCGACAATGTTATAGCATCGTTGCGCAATGTTAATCAATAAGTTTCAACTGTCGCCATATAGTGCCTCTATATAAATATGTAGTAACTGCTTAGTTAATCTAGAGCGGTGAATCCCAAACATTTTCGCGTTATTCGCAATTTGTGAACGTGATTAGTTTCCTTGAGAAGGTTGAAAGTTTGTCGGATTGTTGGAAAATGTTGGACTGCCTTCTTGCTGGGACACATTCAATGAATTGTAACTTTTTAAAAGTATATTTTGCAAGTGGTTATAATCTTGACAGGATTTTTAAATCTGATATATCTTTTGCCGTACATTTTTATATTTAGAATTAATTACACTGTTCGACACGAAAAATGTTTTGGAGACGAGATATGACTTTTCTTATAGATCTATGCCCAGTAAACACGAATCTGGTAATAAAAAGTGTTGATTGGCTCGAGGTTCGGAGATATATGTGTTTTTTAAATCGCGCGATTTTTCTATATCTTGGTGTTGTTCGGGCGATTTCTCAAAATCTGTTATTTTTCTTTTCAAAATGAATATTGGAATCTACAGTCGGGTATTTTATCTTTCATTTGTAGTACTTTTCAGCTTTTAAATCTCTCTAAATAGTCGTCCAGTTCAAATCAAAAGTCAAAATTACCTATTTTCACTTGGGATTTTTTCCAACTGTTAATACTATATTATATTGAGTATTTTCTATTGAAACATGTTTATTAGGATAGTGTTCTGACTACACTATTTTTTGTTTTCGTTTCTTTTAAAGGAACTGGAAGTGTGCTGAACTTTAAATCGGTAAAATTGCAAGCAAAAAGGTCGTACTAGTGTTTACTCGTATTTACACGAATCTGAATTGAATTAATAGGTATAATATATTAAATTATCTTTATATGAGAATTAAATAAAATTCCACTTAGAAAAATCATATTTCGACTATTCTTGTGTATAATTAAAATGTTTGGAATTTTATTTAATTCTCATATAAAGATAATTTAATATATTATTTTTCGTGTCGAGCAGTGCTATTATTACTTCATACAAAAACAATTGAATCCGTTTTTCACTCACGAATAAAAATTTCATCACAGGTAAATTATTTACAATATTACGAAAATCTTTGTATCACAATACGTAACCGATACATAATCAATAGTAACCGATACAAATGACTTATCTGAACAAAATACGCGGATGCTGCATGCGGATTGCGGATTCTCAGAAGATAATATTAAATAAAACTATCGTCTACAATGTAATTGCGATTAATCTTTCCTGAAAATTCGTTTATTTTATCGAGGTAAGTGGAATTTTATTTAATTCTCATATAGTACTACCAATGAAAGATAAAATACCCGACTGTAGATTCCAATACTCATTTTGAACAGAAAATTAACAGATTTTGAGAAATCGACCGAACAACACCAAGATATAGAAAAAACGCGTGATTTAAAAAACACATATATCTCCGAATCTCGAGCCAATCAACATTTTTTTATTACCAGATTCGTGTTCACTAGGCATAGTTCTATAAGAAAAGTCATATCCCGTCGCTGAAACATTTTAAAAGTCGTCATTTGTCGAACAGTGATATTTATAACTAATCCCTGGGACTATTATGTATATGTAGTCACGTTCCAGGGGTTGGTTGTATTTTTAAAAATATTAGGGTGATAAATGTACAAATATCCCAATTAGGGGTCCCAAATCTGAGTATTCGAATACTTTTTATTCCGTATTTTTTATTATTTTCAATCTAGAGCACATTTGAATCTATTCATTATGCCAGATAAGGCTTATCATGACCATTCTGAAACTCCATTTAAATAATTTAATATTTTCTATTAGATAATCGGCATTCGAATATATTCGAATATTTGGTAGATTTAATCCCAACAAATATTTCTTTATTTTTGGTTAATTTATAAATTTATATTTCCGTTACAAGTTATAGTGAAAAAAATTTTTCATTAGCCACATTTTTTTATATCTCTAGTTTATTCAAAGGGTAATTTTGAACTCGATTTTGTAAGTCGGTGTATTGACTGGCTGGATTTGATGTTCTGACTATACTGTACGGTTTATCGATATGGTTTATCGAATGTACAATTGGCCGACGAACACTTGACCGAACGAACGCCGATGGACTTTTGACCGAACGGTCATTAGATTGACAGACGTTTGGCCAAACTGACATTTGGCCGATTGTGTATCAAAATTACTCAAAACTCACTGAACACATATATTATTCCGAAATCAACTGAACCGCATTAAAATTTAATATTTTCAATCAATATAAACAGTTAAAAATATCATTTGGCCAAGCGTCCTTTCGGTGAATATTCCGTCAACTATTTTGTAAATTTGCTTTATAAACATCAGAATTAATATCAGTTTCGTTTATTAAGGCTATTTACAAGACACGCAATTCTGCGAACTCAATGTAAGTCACCAGGCAAAGTAATTATTTATTTAATATACTTGGTGGAGGCGGCAAAGCCGATAGAGTTTGATTTATTTGTGTAAATTAAATGAGAAAAAAAGTACATTCAAAATGACAATATTAAATAAAAATAAGAGAGAAAAAAAGTTAACAAGAAACATAAATAAGATATTGGGAAAGAAGAATTAAAGAAACCCTTTAAGTTTAAGAAATGCCTCAAGCTTATTCTTAAAAATATTAAGGCTAACAGAAATTATAATTTCATTGGGAAGACTATTCCAAACTGAAACCACTCTTTTTGAAAAGAAGGAATCTCTGATCAATTTATTACATTTTTCATTTTGGAGTCTAAGCGAGTGACCTCTGAGGTAAGTGCTTTCGTTGAATCTAATAAGATTGGACATAAGACATGTATAATGATTATTTAGTATTTTAAGGACTTCAATTAAGTCGCTTCTTATTCTTCTCGTCTCCAGAGTAGTGAGATTCATTCTTTTCAATCTTAAGTTCAGAAGGAATCTTTGTAATTCTCCTTTGTACCCTTTCGATACATATAACATATTTTTTGAAATAAGGATTTCATATGCTAAAAGCTTATTCTAGTTTAGGTCTGATAAAAATTTTGTATATTTTTGATAATAAAGTTAAGTTCAGAAAATTGAATACATGTTTTATTACATATAAAAATGATTAACATTTATTCACAATATGGTTATTATGAGAGGACCATTTTAGGTCGCAAGTGGTGATGATACCAAGGTCTAATTGATTTTAATTATTACTTATAAATACTTGGAAATAGACATTCTTCGCCAAAAATAAACCAACTTGGGACGCATCACAAAAGTACTTGACAAACTTGATATAAATCACCTACATTGTAAAGTGGTATCATACAAACTAGACAAGAAGGACGAGAGGGGGACTTCTTAAAGATCCTCTACAGTCGTCTCTTCTCAAAATCAATATTGTTCCTCGACATTCGCGGCACTGTTGATCCACTAAATTTGTGCATATTACGTTCGAGTGACGACACACGATACCTTATTATACGCCCGTGAGCTCACACTCCCGTGAATTTTCATTTCGAGGTGTCTTACCTCACACCGACCCATCATCTCGGCTCTCCTCCTCCCGTTCATATTTAATTTGCCCCCCGCAGCCTCCTATTCACGGGAAGATGGAAGAAACGCTTATAAATTTCGGCCGTATCTGGAGACACGTGTATATTTCTGAGAAGGGGGGGGGGACAGGTGGGTTGGAAAAATGTCGTCGTAGTCTCAGCCTAGGCCCTCATCAATTATTGTAATATCATATTGTGTAAGTAGTACGATGTTGATTCACTCATTAGCTGGATTATCGGGCATTATCTAGCCGGTCCACTCAGCTTCCGAAATTACATGGTGGACAGGTCAGCGACATTTCCAATCGAATGTATTTTCCTTTATTCCGTGTCTTCGAAATAAACACCTAATCCTCCAAATGTTTATTTTTTCATTAAAAACCTTTTTTTTTGTTATTATTTATTTAAGTATAAATTTGGACCATTGTGACATTACAGAATTCCCTAATTTTTTTTATTTATATATTATCTTAGCTATCAAGCTTATTTAAGGGAGGTATTCCAGTCTAGAGGCATGAATTGTATGTAGGTATTTTTTCAGGTGCAATAAAAAAAAACAAAAAATATTTTTAGTAGCCATTATTTTACCAAATATTTATTAATTTTTGAAGAATAAATAAAAATAAAGTAAAAAATCAAAGGAAAAAATCACCCTCGCTGAGGTGTCTCTTCGCACCTCGCAAGAATGCATCCATGGTCTTAGCAGGCCTGATGCACTCAGGGAGGGCATTATAAATGAGCACACCCCTGTGAAAAACACCCCCAGCTGTCTTATTTTTTCTTACTCTACTTACAACTATTTTGTCCTTATTTCTAGTCTAAAAACCATGTTTATCTCTATTCCTTATTATATAATCATCAAAGTACTTAGGAAATAACTTATGATCTAACTTATAAACAAAAGACAATGTACTAATATTTAGACTAATATATAATACTCATCCATCCCAATTCATCTAACATACTTCCAATACTCTTAAATCTACTCACATTCAAAATACCTCTCATAGCTTTATTCTGTATGCACCACAATGTTCGAAAAAATACAAAGAGATGACAAAAATATAGATACATATATACACAGACAAAAAATACTTGTAAACATAATCATAAAAATCATAGCATTATAATAATATTTCGACAGTAGGACATTGTATACGCGAAATGCTATTGGTCGAAATGAGGTGGAAGGGAAAGTATGTGAGATTAAAAGTAAGTTTCTTCCTACAGCTATCAACTACAAGTTGAGAAGTTTACTTTAGATGATGTACTACCAAAAGATTTTTATACATCCGTATATTGCAAAAATACAAATGATTCGTCAAATTTCAGAAGAAAAAAAATGTTCCGGTTCCATGGCGCAAAACTATTTGATCAATTCTGTTCATAAAAAAAATATTTTGTTGAATATAAAAATGTGTTGAGAAATGATTACAAATAAATAACCGTGATAAATTTCAAGTGTATTATTCATTGTTTAACAGTGTTTCGAGTCCTTGAAAGACTCACTATCTACCACCTACTAGTTTTTCATACTATGGCAAGGCGAGTCGCGGGAGTATATAAAAATGCAGGAGATCGCGCCGTGACTACTGACGAAGACACATGCTCATTAGTATGGGGATGGCTGGACGAGTCACTAGAGTACATAAAAATGCAGGAGATCTCACCGTGACCACTGATGAAGTCACATGTCAGGACGGCGCGCCGTCCGCGTACAACATTTTTTACCTTTCATGAAGAAGAAACAAACCCATTTTCAGTTCATTAAATTTAGTGATTTTTTTTTTATTTTTACTATTTTTATTATATACAAAAATATCAAGAAGATTAGAATAATTTAAAAGGTCAAAATAAAATAATGAAATATTGTTTTAAAAAAAAATACTACTTCCACTTTATGAATTCTGACCAAAAACTCAGCAGCTCTAAGTTAGTACATATAAAATAAAAATATAAATTTTCAGCCTAATAAGTTTAGGGGTGTAGACAGAATCGAGGCAACAACATTTTTGACCTTTCTAAGAGGAAAAAATCCCATTTCCGGTTTATTAAATTAATTGGTTTTTTTATTTTCATTAAATTGATACGAGAATTATAATGGAATTTTTTCGTGAAGAACACACATGTATAAGGGGTCGAAAAAAATAGTGGAAGAAAAATCGAACAAAAGTAAACTGCCACTTCCGGTTAAGGGATGCTTACCAAATTTTATAAATAGCTTGCTATTACGCTCAAACTTCTAGATATGAAATTTTAGCTCAACAAACCAAAAGGTTTCTGAGAAAAACATGAAAACCTCGATTCTCTAGAGTAAAAGTACTACTTCCGGTTCAGGTAAAAATATTTAAAAAATATTAGGTTATAGAATTTATAATTTATATTACATACATGTAAAAAAAATTAAGTTCCATTTAGTTAGCGGTTTGGAAGATGATTGAATTCAAAAACTTAAAAAAAAAAGAGGACACCTATAAGGGGAGGTACCATTTCCGGTCATTTTAAAAATGTACGTCGGGTCGATAAGAATTTCAGTAAGCGATATTAAGTTTCAGTTCGATAGGACCAACGGTGTTCAAAAAATTCCCCAAAATACACAGACACACACACATTTTTTATAGATCATGAAAACCTGATCAGTAATCGATTCTGAGTTCGAATCAGTCAAAATCTCGAGTTCGAATTTTCGCATGATCACAAAACTTCATCTATTGTTACTACGTACATAGATAAAGTAAAAATACATTTATACATGTTTACGTTCCAAAGTATGATTTAAAGGCGGTAGCGATAAGTCATGTTTTTGACTATTCGCTTGCATATTCTTGTTGATCGATGAATCAATGCGAGAGAAAGAGACAACTATATATTCGTAAGGTATTGTTTTCGTCGCTTTTGGCACGTGGTTATTGAGTCATTCAGTCGCCTGTTGGCCTTACCTATGTGAGTTTGCATGTTGATGTTTTTCGTTATTTTTTAATACAAAAATAATCAAAAACATGCTATAGGACTAAAACTTTTTTATTCAAGGGCATTGAATAAACAAGGACATTGAACGTTTACTACTTTTTAGTACTACTGGAAAGTTCCCTTACGGTTTTGCCCTGAATAAATAGGACGGGAAATTTTATTCATTCGTCCTCCCATGAGAGGTCTCGATAGCTTTCCGTAATGAACGTATCTATAATATTATATAATAATAAAATAAATATTAGCCATGGTTTTCCAACCCTTCCTATACTTGTACGTAATCCCTCGAGTGCGACCACTGACCACATATTAAAGATTGTTGTTAAACTCACATTCTCACGTACACATCGTATCGTATTTTACATAGGTACATACAGTGGCGGACTGGGACTGAAATCAGTGCATGCCAGGAGTCAAAGGGGGCCCCTCCAGGGTTAAAAAAATTTGTCCCCCCCCCCCCCATATAACAAAAATTTCTTCTTTCCACCACGTCAGGGACGTCATTTCAGCTTTTTCTGGGGGGGCAGGCAAAGATTGGTCAATTTTTCAAAAAATCTTTTTTATATCGGAATAAAAATGGAAAATATTCTTTGCATACACCTTATTGAGTTATAAAATATGAAAAAAATAAGCTTATTTTTGAAAAAGTAATTATATAAAAATATTATGTAAAGAGAAAAAAGCGCCGCAGGCGAAAATTTTTTTCCACAAATCTTCACATGGTCAACATTAATCGACCATCAAACTGAGTCATCAAAAAACTATCAATTAACTTAATTTCTACCAACTGTCTATTCACTTTATGTATGTACATGTACGTAATAACAATAGATAAAGTTTTGTTTTGTTTCTCTTCAAAGCACATAGCAGCGATTATTTTATTAGTTACCCAAAAGTAACATAAGAAATAAACGTAGCATTCATAGATCCGTAGTATCTCATTAATCATTAAATTCATAATATTTTCTAAATTCACACTATTCATTAGTTTAGAGGGGCGAGTTTCCAGTCGACCAATAGTCCGCCAACCGATTCAAACATACTAATTACCTGACTAATTTCGATATTTCCGTACATTCAAATCGTACTTATTTGATTTCTGATTAGTGATTCTGATTTGATTAGTCCATAGTGTGTTTTCCAATTATCCTAAAATCCCATCATCTATCTGTTCATGTGAGTGTCTTTATTTTAATTTACTATTTAATTTAAATACCCTTTTATATATATTTCTGATTCTTTAAATTAATTACAAACCATTTAATATAATAACTGGCCAAATATACTAACCAGTGGATACAAACTATTAATAATACTTACTGACCATTTTGATATACTATCGGAAACTACTTTAATCTACTGACCGAAAAGGGTAATTAGTAACCGACCATATAAATAAGGACCTTTATTTTATTGGAAGTTAATTACCTTGTAGTACATAGTTCTATCAATTTTATACGTTCAGTTTCAAAAGGCAACGAATTAAACGGCCAGCATTTATATTATTTTAGGGTCAGAATAAAAATCAAATTTCGGTCAGAATAAATAATCAATGATTAGAATAAAAATGGTATATGGTCAGAATAAAAATGATAAATGGTAAGAATAAAAATGATAAATGGTCAAAATAAAAATGATAAATGTTCAGAAAAAAGTAATAATTGGTCAGAACCAAAAATAATAAATGGTCAGAATGTGAAAATTAATAAATGGTCAGAATTTCGAAATATACTGCAAAATATTTAAAAATAACAAATAGTCAGTCAGCAGAAAATAAAACTTTATAGATAATATTGCAATCAATTAGGTAGATGTTTTGTTGAAGAGTGATGTAGATAGTGCGTGAGCGCGTACGAACTGTCAATGTCGAGATACGCGCGTATCCGAATGATACTCGTTTGACGTTTGTTTGGCTGTTGTCGCCTTGACCATTTGTACTAATCTCCAACGTTGCACGCACTAGTAATGATACTAGTGCCAACTGACAAAAATGAATCTGACCATCTGTCAACATAATTCTGACCATTTAATACAAATTATGACCAATCCAGTTTAAATTCTGACCATTCAATATATATTCTGACCAATTATTATAAATTCTGACCATTTAATATTTATTCTAGTTTTAGTATTCTGACCGTTTAATATTTATTCTGACCAATGTAATATAAATTCTTACCAATGCAATACAAATTCTGACCAAACACGGATTAAAATTCTGACCCGAAAAATATGAGCCGTTTCAAAATTAGTAATTCTAACTTTCAATGAAAATAGATGTATGTTTTTTTGATTTTTAAGTGCTTTTTATTATTACGAAATTTTGTTCACAATACATCTTATATCTATTTTAATAGCTACTGATCTACTGATCATTTTCTATTTTACAATTTTAATTTAATTTGGTTAGTAATCATAGTACTATATTATTCTAATGTTAATGTACAGCATAGTATGAAAAAGAGCTCAAAAACCTATTTTCAATTCTTATAAATGCTCATAATACATAATTTATTAAAGACTCTCTAAAGTCGATGACATAAAGCAGATTGTGTTTAGGTAAGACATATTAAAAATAGATGTATGTAAATTTGCAGAACTCAAGTAAAACTTGTCAACATTTGGAATTCTACATATTTATTTAGCATCTTCATATAAATACATATGAAAGTTTGAGCCAAGTTCTCACTGAAGAATTTTCACACATCTCGACATACATATTATATGTATATATATACATATATCACGAAAGCTTCATAGATACGATACTCGTATAATACCTACATAGAATACAAAAGGAACTGTTTTATTAGACGGTAGCTCGCTGAAAATAAGGTTCAACCCCTTATTCACTGAGGGAGTATCTTGTTTTGTTTTAGGTTTTTTTACCTGCATTATCGATTTGATTTATGTCTCTCCAGTGCTTCGCATACTTACATATTACGTGTTCACCTTTTTTTTATGAGTTTGAGGGCAGCTAAGGCCTTCGATATGCCTCAATTTATCATTTTCTTAGCATTACTACGACCTACAACGGAAATAAAATCAAGAGTACATGTACTACATACATACATATATCATAACAGAAGAATGTATTAAGAATTGTATATAAGTTTTTGAGCTATTTTTCCTCTTGTGCCTCAAACAAGAAAAAATGTGCAAAATAGATAATAGCTATAGAACAGTCCGAAAAGCATAATTTATGAACAATACAATACTGTTTTGATACAAGGACACATACAAATCACAAAAAAGAGAGCAGTAGACGTGTTACTCACAATCTCCAGATTGACTTAAAATTTAATGGCTTTTTGCGAAATAATCCGCTTACCAAATATATATATATATATATATATATATATATATATATTATATATATATATATATATATATATATATATATATATATATATATATATATATAGGGGGGGGGGCACAAATTTTGGATTTTCACCCGGGCGCCAACTACCCTTAGAGTGACCCTGGCTATAGGTTTATTAACCTTCGTACATTGTCAACTCCATTTGTTTTTAATTGTACACGTTTTTGTTAATGAATAATTTCAACTGTAGATTGTTCCGATTAACTGAGTAAGGTTGATTTCAGGATCCCAGTTAGGTATTCTAGACACGTTGTACTCTTTTCACTTAATCCTTTCAAAACCAATTAATTCCCTAAAATTTTCCTATCTACGGCGTGCTTATCGTATGCTTAACGGGGAGCTGAATGACGTTGATCTATTCGGTATTTTCTTACATCAATTCAGTACTGCCATCAGGATAATCTTGATTGATTGATCCATTTCTATTTCTATTTCTATTTCTATTATATATTCTTTATCCAATTATATTATATCACTTTATGTTTATCCAATTATATGACATATATCACTTTATGTTTAATTATGCATTGTCCTATTTAGTCATATTTTAGTTTTTATTCTTTTCTTTTTCATTTGTTTGTCTATATGTATGTACTAGATATATTATGTATTTTGTAAAAATCTATAATTGAGCTCAGATGTTATTTTTACTTTATCTATGTACGTAGTAACAATAGATGAAGTTTTGTGATCATGCGAAAATTCATGAAGATCAACCTTATCAAAAGCTTTAGCAAAATGGGTGTAGATCACATCAACTTGATGCCCTGCATCTAGCGATTTAGTAATGAAGTTTGAGAAAGACAAAAGATTAGTAGTCGTAGGCGTGCTGAACGAAAACCATGCTGTTGGTCTATGATAAACCGATTGCAATGATTATAAAGTAATCTCTGCAAAATTATTTCGAATAATTTGGCTGGAGCCGAAACAATGGCTACTGGTCTGTAATTATTAATAAAAGATTTATCGTCATTTTTGTGAATTGTGAATTTTTTGAATTGTGAATTGAATAATTATGTTTTGAATAATTTTACTCACTTTCAGCTTGTTGTGAATTTATGTATCCTTGAATGTCTAAATTGACTGGACTATAATATAAATAAGAGGTTAGTAAAAAGTAAAATTACAAAAACATCAAGATTTAAAAAAAAGAAAGACAATGAAGGTGAAGAAGCAAATCAACCGCAGATTATTTTCTTCACCTTTGTCCTAAAGATACTAATCGAATCATTTTTTTGATGATGGCTGCACCCCATAAGGCTACGTCCCCTGCGCCCCTTGTGGCGCCCCCTGCGGAGACTGAACTTAATGTGCACGAACGGGCTACAAGAGGAACAGCCTGTTCCTCTTGTATCCCGTAATGCAACGGTTTCCAAACTTTATGCTACTGCGCCTCCCTAAAAAAAAAATTTTTTTTCCGCGCCTCCCTACCTTTTATTTTTTAATAGATATAATAATATAGACACGTTTTAAATAATAAACCTTTATTTAAAAAAAATACTGAACACTACAATAGACAGAATAATAAATAGGTTTTGCTAGGTTTTAACTAGGGTTGCCATACGTCCCGTATATACGGGACATGTCCCGTATTTCACTACTCGGTCCCGTATTACAATTTTTTCCGTTTTCTCCCTAAACTTTTCTCCAAATACAGACTGTCGATTTCTTTAACACTGCATTGATAAGTGGTCACAATCATTCAAAAAATGTAATGCTTTCGATTGGATGACTCTCAAGCAAGTTCCTGAATGGGGGGAAATAGAACGAACCGTTGAATACTTGCAAGTAAGGAACATCGATGTTGGAAACAATGAGCTTCTTTTCAACCAGTTCGTATATTTAAAAGATTATTTAAATAAAAATAATATCAACGAAAAGTGGGAGACAACGCTGAAATTGAGTATGGAAGAGAAATAGCTGAAGTTTTTTAGAGATACCAAGCATATTGAACAGAAGTCATGTTTAATAAAACTATGTGAGTATATATTTGCCATTCCAGCCCACAATGCCAATGTGGAGAGAATATTTTCCCTGATGTCGACACAATGGTCGGACGAAAGAAATAAGCTGGCAGTTGAGACAGTTGAGGCAATTTTGGTTTGCCAGTATAATTTTAAAATGACTTGCGCCCAATTTTATCATCATGTAAAAGAGGAAAACGATTTAATTAAAAAAGTTAAATCATCGTTAAAATACGATTGGTCTAAAAAAGACTAATTTTTTAAAATAAACTATTACCTACCTACTTTTCCATATTTTATTTCTGTAGCACTTAAATGTCCCGTATCAATGCTTGACAATTATGGCAACCCTAGCTATAACATAAATTTATACGAACGTGTATATTTATTTTTATATTAAATTACTAATTAAACTACATCTAAAACATCAAAATTTAATGCGAAGGATGTTGTTGTTTATCAAATCTTGGGGGCAATATGGAGAGTACCACTCGTAACTCCTTTTCGACTATTAAACTGGCTTGATATTTGGTTTTCATTGCAGCTAGTGCCGAAAAGCCCGTTTCGCATAAATAAGACGTTACAAACGGTAGAAGTACTTACATTGCTTTGCAATACAAAGATTCATACTCTCCACTAAGATTCATCCAAAATTTAATTATGGTTTCATTTTGAAACTTTTGTTTTAGTGAGCTATCGCATGATAATTCTATCAATTTTTCTTTTTCGGTGGTTGTCAGCTCGAATTCGTCTTCTTCATTGTAGTTAAATGGAATCTGTATCCACAAAAACTTTGAGAAATCAAGGTCTTTGAAATAATTGGAAAAATGCAGCACTAAACCATCCAAGTGGTCGATAAAAAGATTCTTACTTGCTTCAATATTGGCTGTGGCCCAGAAATCTTTTGAAATTGAAAACATATCCAACTCATTCTTTTGTAAATTTGATTTCCATAACTTCAACTTTTTAATGAAAGCTTTTACTTTGTCTTTTTGAACAAGTGGATGTATTTGTGATCCCTGCATTGATTTATTTAAACCGCACAATTTTCCAAAAATTTCAACCAAATAGGCAAGTTTAACAATAAAATTATCGTTCGTCCACAAATGTATCTCTTCGTGTTGGTTTTCTTCGAGAAAGGTTACTATTTCTTCTTTGAGTTCAAACACCCTTTGAATCAATTTTGCACGGGATAGCCAGCGAACTTCACAATAATACAAAAGTGAGGTATAATTAGCTTCCATAGGACATTGCTCTCAAAGGACTGTTCTTAATGTAGTTTATAATTTTTATAACTTTTGTAAAAATGCTGTTCAGTTCCTCGCTCATATTTTTTGACACTAGAGCTGCTCTGTGAAGCATACAGTGCGTCCAGATAGCATGTGGTACATTATTTTTGACCAATGCTTGAAGACCTGCTTTGTGGTCATTGAGTGAGCTCCGTCGGTACACAAACCAACGCAATTATTCCACTTTATGTCGTTTTCTTCAAAAAAAACTGTCTATTATATTGAAAATTTCGATGGATGTGCTCTTCCCAAGAATGGGTTTGCAAAATAATATATCTTTTAATATATTATTATCCGCGACATATCGAACATATGCAATTAAATGGGCATCTTTAGCTAAAACAGAGCGTTTGCAAAGGCGCAATTTTTAAAATCTTCCTCTCCGGATATTTACTTTATCTATGTACGTAGTAACAATAGATGAAGTTTTGTGATCATGCGAAAATTCGAACTCGAGATTTTGACTGATTCGAACTCAGAATCGATCACTGATCACGTTTTCATGATCTAGAAAAAATGTGTGTGTGTGTGTGTGTGTGTCTGTGTGTGTGTCTGTGTGGGTGTGTATTTTGGGGATATTTTTAACACCGTTAGTCCTATCGAACTGAAACTTAGTATCGGTTACTGAAATTCTTATCGACACGACGTAAATTTTTTTCAAATTTTTAAGTTGACCGGAAATGGTACCTCGCCTTATAGGTGTCCTCTTTTTTTAAGTTTTTCAATTCAATTATCTCCCAAACCACTAGCTGAATCGGACTGAATTTTTTTTAAATATAATAAAAATCATAATTTTTATAACCTCATATTTTTTAAATAGTTCTATCTGAACCGGAAGTAGTACTTTTACTCTAGAGAATCGAAGTTTTTTATGTTTTTTTCAGAAACCTTTTGGTTTATTGAACTGAAATTTCATATCTAGAAGTTTAAGTTTAATACCAAGTTAATTATAAAATTTAGTTAGCATCCGTCAACCGGAAGTAGCAGTTTACTCTTGTTCGATTTTTCTTCCACTATTTTTTTCGACCCCTTAAACATGTGTGTTCGTCACAAAAAAATTCAAGTATAATTCTTGTATCAATTTGATGAAAATAAGCTGAAAAACCGCTGCCGTAATGTATATAGAGCTTTCAATGGATATGACTTCAGCAATCAAAGCGACACATTTCACATAACATTTTACATAACATTTACATAAAAAATAACGTTTTGGTAAGCGAATTTTTTTTTATGAAAACTTTTAAGTTTTCTTGTTTAATTATGAACATATGCTGTTTTTCTCGGTAGCTACAATTAAAGGCACGTGTTATTAAAGGCACGTGTATAAAGGTGGGTAGAATTCGTTCACTCTTTTTAAATTTCAGTAGCTTCAAGCAACTCGATTGAGCACGTTGGCACTCGTTCGACATCATTGACTAGTGTAAATATTTTGGTGTTTTGTCATCGTGTGTGTACTGTGTTTTATGAAATATATTTATTAATGGTGTTACCCTATTGGTTTCCATGGGTTTCCGGAAACCCAAGATTTGTATAATTTTTGTCAAATTATACAAATCTTGAAAATTGTTTTCGATGTTTTCAAGTTCACAAAGGTCGCAGTCGATTACATAACAGGTAAAGAGAAAAACCTTTTATCGGACACTCAGAATCATCCTTCTTTCTAGTAAAAGTCGTAAATTTTGTTGCGTCATTTAACACCCAAAAAAAGCCGAAGATTCCATTTTTTTTAAACACGTGCAAAATTCTTTGTCTTTCAGTTTGGCACATTCTCCGATTCGAAACGGGCGTATTTTTATTACATACCTCCTTTATTTCGGTTTTACTCGAATGAATTGTTAGACTCTATTTTCATTTACAAATTAAGATTTTTAGTTTTAGATTTAAATTAATGTAAAATTTAAGACAACAAAATATTGTAATCTTCATTGTGTTGTTTTTATTATATCAATGTGTTATGGTTCGGTGATTATTGATCACAAACGCTCGCCCAGAAGTCACTAAAATCTCTATAACGGAACATCCGGCAGTCGAAAAGTCCATGATACTAACGATAACTATCATATTAACGAAAACTTGAGTGCCAAATATTCCGTATTCGCGATTTTCATGGCAAAAATGATATTTTGGGCGATCGCAATGTGACTAATAATCCAATTACCTTGTGTTATATGTATATGTTAATTGCATGATTTTATATGTATTGTCATGTTCCAATGAAAGATTAATAAATTTTAGTTTACTCATTCCACCGCTACCAGCAAAATTATCATTGCAGCGTTTCAATGAAAGATTTATTTATTTTTTAAACTACTTGGTTAACTAACCAAGTATTATTTATTAATATTAAAATGTTACACTTATCTTATTTTATAGATATATTCGAAAAACAATAGATTATGGAACGACGATGATTTAATATGAAATACGTAGAACTATTTCACTATTAACTATTAACCTTTGTTCATTTTGTTCTGCTGCTGTGCTGACCGACATTTACGAGGTCGATGTTGATGACTAACGACTGTCATCTCTCGGAGTCGATGTTGATGACTAACGACTGTCATCTGCGGAGTCGATGTTGATGACTATTGACTGTCATCTCTCGCAGTCGATGTTGATGACTAACTTTACGGAGTCGATGGTGATGACTGACTTGAATTCTATCAGTATGAGTTAATATACTTTTCTTTAAGACAATGAAGTATTGAAGACACGTGTCGTACATTTTCGGTTAATTGGGTGTGCTACAAATCAATGGTTCTATTTGTTAATTTACGTGTGTCACACATACATGGGTTAGTTGTGAAATTAGGTGTGTCTTATTCCTACTGGTTAGTCAACTAAAAAGATAAGCGAGGTATGTAACACTGGGTTGGACAAAGTCCGGCACTCCTGTCATTGATAAGGAAGGTACATAACAGTATGTATCTCCGATTTCCGTAGTCTTAATATCATTGGACAATCTTCATGTTGTTATGGTCGCTCCCCACCTAATATTTAATATAAATGTATAAACAGAGGGCTACCGACGGTGCACGGCATTCATTCAATAATTAGTATCAGTTAAACATTCAATAGGTGATGTGCCAATCACCATACACCAGCCGGCAGTCCCTCTTCTATTTCTTGTAATAAAGGAAAGTAAAACCGACAAGAAAGGAGTCATTATTACTCAATTACAAAATTTTCCAATCATACTTAATTTGAGTTTCTCACACGTTGCTCTCAGTTCAAAATTTTATTTTGTTTTCAGTTTTTATATTTTAATTAAGTAACCACCACATTTTACATTTTATTACTATTAAAAAATAATTGATTTAAAAATATTATAATTTAATACTTCTTCTTCTTCTTCATGTGCCATGTCCTCCTAGAACGTCGGCAACTAGATGTCCCATTCTTATTTTGTCCATTGCTGCTCGGAATAGTGCTCGGGTGCTGAGGCCGTACCACTGCCGAAGATTCTTTAGCCACGATGTTTTCCGCCTGCCCTGATTGCGTTGGCCTACGATTTTCCCCTGGATTATTAGGCGCAGGAGATTGTATTTTTCGTTCCGCATCACATGTCCGAAGTACTCCAATTTACGTCTTTTCACACTTTTGAGCACTTCGACATGCTTTCCCATCAGGGCAAGCACCTCGGCATTGGTACGACGCGCCATCCATGAGATTCTCAGCGTCCTTCTGTATGTCCACTTCTCAAATGCCTCTAGTTTCTTGCATGTGGCATCCATCAGGGTCCACGCCTCTGTCCCATACAGTCTCAGTCGGAGTACTATACTGAGATCACGTGTGATTAGGACTTTTTTCAATTTCAAGAATGTAGCTCTTGCTTGCTCCACTCTAACGCGAATTTCCTTTCCACTTTCACACGTTTCACCCAGATAGCACCCAAGATATCTAAAACCATCCAATCTCTCCACCACGCTGTTATTGATCTGTAAATGAGAGCTGAACCCCGCCCTAGAGCTATGCACAACAACTGCATCCAGTGTTGCCTGTAAGTCGTTGAAGTTCGTGGTCAGTAGTACTGTATCATCCGCGTACCGAATGTTATTAATTACTGTGCCATTTATTGTAATTCCGGAATCTATCTCTTCCAAGGCTTCAGCAATAATATTTTCTGAATATAAATTAAACACGCATTAAAACAAGCGGTGATAGCACACATCCTTGCCGAACTCCCTTCATTATTCTTACGCTCTCTGTTGTATCACGTTCGACGCGTACTACGGCCGTCTGATTCCAGTTGAGATTACCATTTAGCCGAATATCTCTTTTGTCTAACCCAGGGGTCGGCAACCTTTTGAGTCGGAAGAGCCAAAAATTACAATTTACAAAATTTCAAAGTTTTTAAAGAGCTACAAAATTTTTTCTTGCCAACAATAAATAGTACTCGCATAAATAAAGTTTTTTGATTAAAAAAACTAATCTATTTATTAATAAGAAAAAATATCTATTTATTCATACTTTTAAAACCAGTAGCGTACAAAATATCGAAATAAAAATTAAATTTAAAAATTGAAATTAAATATCAAAATTAAAACTATTATTGTTATATTAAAATTAAATTCAAATATCAAAATAAAATTATAATCAATATATTAAAATTAAAATAAAATATTGAAAGTTAAAACAGAACATGCCCAATTTAAATAAATTTTCGAGATTGACCTAAAATTAGATCATCAACAATCACATACAGGTAATCCTCGACTTTTGTTTGTCGAAGATGTTTTGACTTACGAAGATACGCACTAAGATTGAAAAAAAAATCAAAGAATTATTATTTTTACTTCCCCGTAATGCGCAGTTACTGAGAATATCTCATGTATAAGTATGGGTGACCGAGCGATGGTCCCAATCCGGTACGTTGTCGGTTTATCAAACGATTTTTTTTTAGTCTTCAATTGTTTCTCTCATCGAAATAAATCAATTAATTAAATAATTTCAGAGGTAAATTTTATCGGATAATGTCTTCAATTGTTTCTATCGTCGGAATAAATCAAATAATTAAATCCATCTCAGAGGTAAAATTTATCGGATAATGTGTGATTATTAATTTTATTTCGACGAAAGAAAAAAAATCCTTTGACAAATCACCGACAGTTTTTTTGTTTAATGTCTCATCGGCGGCGGAAACACAGTAGTATATCGTGACGACTTTTAATAAGAAATAACAACAAGGTTTTTTTCGCTCGTAATCAGAGAAATTATAATATTTCTCTGGTTGTAATGCGTATCGTCGTAATTCAAAACATTGTTGTAATTCAAAACATCAACGATGATCTAATTTTAGCTCAATCTCGCTCGTTAGCTTAATTTTGATATTTAATTTCAATTTTTTTATTTAATTTTTATTTCGATATTTTGTACGCTACTGGTTTTAAAAGTTGGCCCAAAATCGTCGTTGGTTTGGTGCGTAGGGACCATTAGATTAGTCATGTTTAAGCGGTTTATATTACAAATACCGAGCGAAGCCGGGTAAAGCCACTAGTGATATAATAAAAACAACAGAACTTTAAAATGAAAGCACAATATGTCAATAGGTAAATAATAATTAACAATGGAAAAATAACATGCAATACAACTTACAGATAATTCTGCTGCCCAATCGACATTACACTAACACAATTATTGAAGATTCTACGAATGGATATCCGACAACTGAAGATCCGTCAACTGATGCTACTACGACAGAAGAACCAACAACTTAAGCTGCTACGATTGAAGCTCCTACAAGTGAAGCTCCTACAACTGAAGCTCCTACAACTGAAGCTCATACAACTGAAGCTCCTACAACTGAAGATCATTAAACAATCATTCTTAAATTGTTGATATAAATTAACATTAAAAATTTTAACAATTTTTTCAACTTTTCCCAACGTCACAGATAGAATTTGCTCAAATTTAAATTTGGCGCATTTTACAGGAGTTGTTACAGTATAAAGAATTAATTATAAAAAGTAATGGCCACTAGAAATTATGTACTATCAATTATAATTGAAATGCATATAGCTTGTGGGTATAAAGGGGAAAAGAAAACCTAAAACAAAATTTCAGAACACTGCAATTGTACTGATTGTTATTGTAAAAATGATTATTGAACAGTGTGAGAGGTCCACGGCGAAAGAATTCCATGAGGCCTTTAACAGTATCAGACCTTAACTAAAGAGGACAAAGACCCTTTATATAGATAGTACATAATTTCTAGTGGCCATTACTTTTTATCATTAATTCTTTACACTGTAACAACTCCTGTGAAATGCGCAAAATTTAAATTTGAGCAAATTCTATCTGTGACGGTGGGAAAAGTTGAAAAAGTTGTTAAAATTTATAATATTAATTTATATCATGTAAAAATTATTTACTGTGTATGAACACACAGTCAGTTCTATTGTATTTTTGTGTAAAAGAAATAATAAAAGCCCAAAAAACTATTAATAGTGACTTATTGTTTAAATTTAAGGTACATTTTTGCCCATATTCAAAGACTTCAAAGAGTGTTTGTCTGTAATAGTTCCCTGTCCAAAAAATGTTTGTATTTTAAGTTAAACCAATGAGTGAGAGGTGACTACGAGCTTGTTAAAATACAAAGTGTTCTATGGCTCAGATCTTCTAAGGCTCAAAGTGTTCTATGGCTCAGGTCACGCAGGGCTGTTTTGGTCCTTCGGACAAATGCATCTCCGGACTCCGGAGAGATATATGCAGTTAGATTAACCGTTTCACACCCGGTGATTTCTTAGTCGCTCACATTTTTATACATTTGGTCTGGTCGGTGTAGCCTAGAGCTATGTTCTGGGACATGTGTAATGAAATTAAATATTTATAATAAAATACTGATTCTTCACAAAGTATAAAATTCTGACTGTTAAAATATTGATCAAAATGTATAAAAATAGCATTAATTTATGTACAAGTCATATGAGATGATCGAAACATATGTATGTAGTCATATTATACATAATAATATGTAAATTAAACTAAATTAAACATCCTCATTCAGCTGTCACTTTGACACTTGGTTATAATATTACACGCTGTCCAGTTCACGCATTCGGCAAAGAATTTGCCGAATCCGTGAACTGGGCAACGTGCTTGCATTTTTCACGCATTCGGCAATTCTCTTGCCGAATGCGTGTAATAGACAATTTCACGGATTCGGTGTAACATATATATAAAATTATTTTTATCTCAATCGGAAGTAGTACTTTTACCCTATAAGATCGAGGTATTTTTATGTTTTTCTCGAAAACTTTTCGGCGTATTGAACTGATATTTCATATCTAGAATTATAAACCTAATGCCAAGTTATATGTATATAAAATTGCGTGAACACCCGTTAACCGAAAGTGACAGTTTACTCCTGTTGGCAGTTTACCGGATTTTTCTTCCACCATTTTAATCGACCCTTTAAATATGTGTGCTCTTCACGATTTCATGTATAATTCCTTGTATCAATGTGATGAAAATATAATAAAAAACAATTATTAAATTTAATTAACCAAAAGTTGGATTTTTTCCTCTTAAAAAAGTCAAAAATGTTTTTTTACCACACCCCCGAACATATCAAGTTGAAAATTTGTATTTGTTTTCTTTGATAAGGTATGTATGTATTAAATTTGATAAGGTTTTGGTCAGAAAGCAATTTTATTAAATAACTAAAACTTTTTTTGGACCGAATTCGTTACATATGAAGTTTAAATCCATCTCATTCGTTGTTTTGTGAGATAATGGACGTCTGCAAATAAAATAAAAATACTAGAAATAAAATCATTTGTGATTCAACCGATTCAATAAAATATTAATTTAAAACCTTTCTTGAAAACAAAAAAATATACGAACTTTCGGAAAAATAAACGTTACACATCTGTTTTTGAGACAAAATAAAGTAAATGGGACCTTTCTAACGATTCGCTCCATAGGATGAACAATTTATAAGAATTTTACCCCAGGCATACCACTTAAAAAACCAAAATATACTTGCTTCGAAATAATAAAATCTTTTTTTTTCAATGCACATAGCAGCGATTATTTTATTAGTTACCCAAAAGTAAAATACATAAGAAATAAACGTAGCATTCATAGATCCATAGTATCTCATTAATCATTAAATTCATAATATTTTCTAAATTCACACTGCCCAAATGACGTCCCTGAAAACAATGCATAATATTTTCAATTAATGTTAATCGAAAATCGGGATTTTGGGGAGGGGCTCCTATCCTATATTTCTATATACATGGATGTGTCTAGATTAGGAATAGATTTTATATTCGGAAACTGTTTAAAATTGTGTATTTAAATATTACTATATCGTCGAAGTACATATAATCAAATGTTATTTTGAAAGTATGAAGTAAATTTTAAACGCTGGTTGATGATGAATCGTCCTATCAAAATTGTTTTAAGTAATTCAGTTTATATTATTCTCGGAAATTTGTTTATTCCTATTTTTATTTCAGTAGGTAGTTGTTATATAGGTATTAAATAGGAGATAATTAAATCGAAAAACTAAAAGAAAAAAAAAATGGTGATTTTATTTTTTATTTTTACTTAAAATCACTATATTTATTATACACAATAAATAGCACGACGCTTAAAATAATTTAAAAGGTCAAAATAAAAAAATGACAACATTTTTGACCTTTCTAAGAGGAGAAAATCCTACTTTCGGTTTATTAAATTTAGTGATTTTTTTTATTTTCATCACATTAATACAAAAATTATACTTGAATTTTTTCGTGAAGATCACACACGTTTAAGGGTTCGAAAAAAGTAGTGGAAGAAAAATCGAACGAGAGAAAACTGTCACTTCCGGTTGAGGGATGCTTACTAAATTTTATACATAACTTGGTATTATGCTTAAACTTCTAGATATGAAATTTAAGTTCAATAAACCAAAAGGTTTCTGAGAAAAACATAAAAAACCTCGATTAACTAGAGTAAAAGTACTACTTCCGGTTCAGATAAAAATATTTAAAAAATACAAGGTTATAAAAATTATTATTTCTATTACATGTAAAAAAATTTAATCCGATAATGTTAACGGTTTGGGAGATAATCGAATTCAAAAAAAGAGGACACCTATAAGGGGAGGTACCATTTCTGGCCAACTTAAAAATTTGAAAAAAATTTATGTCGTGTCGATAAGAATTTCAGTAACCGATACTAAGTTTCGGTTTGATAGGACTAACGGTGTTCAAAAAATCCCGAAAATACACGGACACACAGACACACACACACACTCACATTTTTTCTAGATCATGAAAACGTGATCAGTAATCGATTCTGAGTTCGAATCAGTCAAAATCCGAGTTAGAATTTTCGCATGATCACAAAACTTCATCTATTGTTACTACTTACATAGATAAAGTAAAAATAGTACATTAGTACAACTTCGGGTCAAACTAAAATTTTGAAAAAAAAAATGTATGTAGAGTCTGTTCAAGAAACGAGCGACCTGGGTGACAGTATTAGTGTATATATGTACATGCAGTGGTCATTAGTTTCGCTTCGGCGTTCGACGTATGAGGACGTATCTTCGCTTTTTTCATATACGGTGGTTACAAAGTTCCCTACACATAAGTAATATAAAAAAAAATGTTAGTTATTTTTTTCAACAATGTAAAAGTATAGGTATAATACAGTCGTGCATGATGTAGTGGTGCGGCATATGCGCTCCGGTATTTCCCTCTGCCAAAACCAGATAATAATCCAAAAAAAACCGTCAATTCCGTTTCAAAATTCCAGAAAAATTACTTATTTCAATAATTGACAAAATTACTACTTTTAAGCTTACCACTACATCACCGATTAAATTACACCGATTAACCACTACGCTCGATTGTATATCGTATCTTTATTTATGTGTATTTATGTGTTTATGTGTATATGCATGTATAATGTTTGTATGTTTATGGATGTATGTAATGTATGTGTATGTGTATATGTATATGTATATGTGTATGTATGTATATGTGAATATATATATATATATATATATATATATATATATATATATATATATATATATATGTGTAGGTGTGTATGTATGTATATGTATATATGTGTATTTTTATATTTATGTATGTATATATCTGTATTTGTGTATACGTGTAAGAATTTGTGTATATATGGATGGTGTACATATATGTTTATATAATTGTCTTTGGCCAGGAAGGTGCATTGGGTTTACCTGTTAGGCCTTCTTGGTGTAAATTAAATAAAAAAATAAAAATAAAATAAATAAATAAAATAATAAATCTAAATAAAAAATATTTTGTATTTTTTTTTGTATTTGTTTTTGTACTTTTTTATATTACGTAATATAGATATAAATAAATTTAGATAACACAAAAGTTCCATTTGTTTCATTTTTGAGAAAAACTTTAAAAAATTAATGTATATATATATATATATATATATATATATATATATATATATATATATATACGTAACGCATACTTTGCAGTCAACCGGTAGTTACGAACACTGTCAACCAGGTCGCTCGTTTCTTGAACAGACTCTACGTCATAACGATAAGCATTTTATTAACCAGATTTCAGTGTGATAGGATTATAAGTGTTCGAATCATGATATAATATAATATTTAATGACATTAATGATACAATATATTTTTTTAATTCACACAAATTTTATGAAATGTTTACGATCAATGTGTTCTAAGTGATAAATCTATATTTGTTTTATAAAATGCACATTTAAATTGTCTTCATTCTAAAAATAGCGATTGCGGAAAATTTTAGCAACGCTATATCGCATTTGCATTTTTATGAACAACCACACCGAGTATGATTCACCGCATCATATTTGACATATTTCACTATTTTGGAAAAGTTGTCAATCACTTGAAAATGTAGTTGAACTTTGGTCGAATTATTGACCCCACATATTCCCGATGGACAGTAGCCTGTAGAATTATCGCACACGTGCAATGATGTCCAGGCAGGATAGACCAATTCTGAAGTTGACAAGCTACCATCTGAAATAAAAATATGTAAGAAAATTCCAAAGGAAATTTTTTAATTTTTCAAATGAATTATTTGTTACTTAGTAGTTCTTCGGATTTGAAGGATCGTTCTTGTGGAAAGTTGCATTCGAAGCATGTGACGTCTTTCATCATACGGAAGATGGCCTGGTCTGAAGAAATTTTCGTTAGTGAAATTCGCTCTGTCGTTCTACGTTCTGTTGTTATTGATAACGATGGTGAAACACAACATTTGGCAGAATAAATTGTGTTATATAATTTTAGTAACAACGAAAGCTTTATTGAAATGAACATTTTTACAAGGTTTTTCTTAGTTTCGCTAGTTTTCAATGTAAAACTACACTGATACACTGTTGGTGAATGCGCAGTCACTGCTTGCTAAAACCAGACTGATTCTCAGAATTAACGAGTTTATTCGCATTATTTCGACTTTACCTACAAGGAAAAGTGAGTTTATTAAAGACGGGAAGTTCATGATGTCATTTTTGCGACGGATATTTACCATGTGTGTAGTTTTTCTTGTCATTTGCATGTAAACACAAGAACAGGGTTTGTTAAATCGGGGTTCACTGAATTATGACTATTTTTACTTTATCTATGTACGTAGTAACAATAGATGAAGTTTCGTGATCTTGCGAAAATTAGAACTCGAGATTTTGACTGATTCCAACTCAGAATCGATTACTGATCACGTTTTCATGATCTAGAAGAAACGTGTGTGTCTGTGTATTTTGGGGATTTTTTAAACACCGTTAGTTCTATCGAACTGAAACTTAGTATCGGTGACTGAAATTTTTATCGACACGACACGTAAATTTTTTTCAAATTTTTAAATTGACCGGAAATGGTACCTCCCCTAATTTTTTATTTTTTTTTTAAGTTTTTGAATCCAATTATCTCCCAAGCCGCTAACTGAATTGGACTGATTTTTTTACACGTAATATAAATTATAAATTTTATAACGTAATATTTAAATATTTTTATCTTAACCGGAAGTAGTACTTTTTCTCTGGAGTCTAGAGAGTCGAGGTTTTTCATGTTTTTCTCAGAAACCTTTTAGTTTATCGAACTGAACTTTCATATCTAAAAGTTTAAGCTTAATACTAAGTTACGTATATGATTTTGTAAGCATCCGTCAACCGGAAGTGGCAGTTTACTCTTGTTTAATTTTTCTTCCACTATTTTTTTTGACCCCTTAAACATGTATGCTCTTCACGAAAAAATTCAAGTATAATTCTTGTATTAATTTGATGAAAATAAAAAAAAACACTAAATTTTACAAACCGGAAATGGGATTTTTTACTATTAGAAATGTCAAAAATGTTGTGGCCACTATCCTGTTCACACCCCTGAACGTATCAAGCTGAAGATTTATATTTGTATTCTTTGTGTATTAACTTAGAGCTGATAAGGTTTTGGTCAGAATTCGTAAACCGGAAGTAGTATTTTTTTTTTTATTTCATTATTTTATTTTGACCTTTTAAATTATTTTAATATTTATTATGTATAATACTGATAGTGATTTTAAGTAATAAATAAAATTTAACAAAATCCGACAACCCGAAGAAGAACTTTTGTCTTGTGCAGGTTTCCATACATTTGCGCTCAATTTGTATCGAAAATCCTGTCATAGCAATTAGTATTTCATAATGCTGCCGGTATGTGTGAATGTGTCTGTACGGCTCAATTTAGAATTTTGTTTTGTGAACTTCTTACATTCCTCAAATACATAGATAAAGTCATGGGTTGGTCACATCCGAATTTTTTTATATTTATCCTTTATTTTTATGAATTTATGCATCTGACGCCTGTTGATTTTTTCAATCTATATCTATATATATAAAAATCAATGTTTGTCTGTCTGTCTGTCTATCTCGAATAAGGTCCTAAGCCACTGAACCGATTACGATGGAACTTTCCGGATTTGTTGTATGCATGTTCGGGAAGATTATTGTGAAAAGAAAAACGGGATAAAACCTCTTAATAATAATATTCGTAATTATGATTTTATCGACGCGAAAGTATGAAACGCCAGTGTGAAGTTAAGGAAATGTTTACATTGGTACCGACCTGCGCGCACGCATGCCAACGTACAAATACATTACGTACCACTCATAACAATCCTACATACATATGTTTATAAATCAATGTTTGTCACGTATGCGTTCCTATACTTAACTTTAATTTACTTTGATTATTAAATATTAATTTGAAACTGAAACATTCACTTATCGAAACGCATCGAGAAACGGGAACAGGAACGGAAATTGCATGCGTTATTGTGGCATTGCAACGCATGGCGGGTTCAGCTAGTACATCTAAAACAGAGGAGCCTATTCGAGACAGACAGATAGACAAACATATAAAAATCAATGTTTGTCTGTCTGTCTATCTGTCTGTCTGTCTGTCTGTCTCAAATAGGATCCTAAACCACTGAACTGATTACGATGGAACTTTCAGGATTTGTTGTATGCATGTCCGGGAAGATTACTGTGAAAAAAAACGGGATAAAACCTCTTAATAATAATATTAGTAATTACGATTTTATCGACGCGAAAGTATGAAGCGCCAGTGTTTAGTTAAGGAAATGTGTACGTTGGTAATCAACTTGCGCGCACGCATGCCAACGTACAAATACATTACGGACCACTCATAACAATCCCACATAAATATGTATATAAATCAATGTTTGTCTGTCTGTCTCGTATGCGTTCCTATACTTTAGTATAATTTAAAAATGAACAAATAAACAAATAAAACATTTCAAATGTGTTCTGACAAATGGAAACAGGAACGAGAACGGGAACGGGAATTTCATGCGTTATTGTGGCATTGCAACGCATGCCGGGTTCAGCTAGTAAATAAATAAACTGTACCTATGAATGTATTGGACACGGACTAGCTGCCGTTAGTCCTCACACCTGCACTGCACTGCATTGATATTCATTTAATAAATAAATAAATAATAAAAAAAAACGTACGATTGAATTAGGCCAGATTGGAACGATACTTGTGGCCGATGGGTCTCGTTCAATCTCGGTCCGCTGCAGATAAATAAGCAGGGATTTTTAACCGGCGATCCGCGGCCCGGCCGAGGGCTCCGTTTCCGCGGCCAGGATGTATGGCCTAATAAATCGGGCCAGGGGGTGGGCTTGGAGGTAGAGAAGGAGGACCCGTGTCCTGCCAGCGCCCTCGTTAGATAACCGTCCGGCGGGATTAACTGCCTCCGGACCACCCAACGGTTTCGGGGTTGGGGGGAGGGGGACAAAGGGACCCCTACTGGTACGCGAGCTGCGAGAGATTTAACGCAACTATCTTGATCGCATCTATCCGACTGGAAAATTACTTAGCCCGCCCAGGCGCCTTCGTACACCCGCCTATTGAAAACCCCTGAACGTTCTCCCTTCCTTCCTTCCTTGCCCTGTTTTCAACTCTAGCCTCTTCCTCGATAAAGATTCGATCGGACCGACGAGGTCGACCATCGTCTAAATCCATAAATATCGAACGCGAGAAACAATGCGATCGATGGCTTGCGATTGGAGACTGCCATCTATAATACAATATACTAGTGTGGTACGCAATGAAATATCATCGCATGGGTGTTGGCATATTAAGTTATTAAATTAAAATAGCTCGGTCGTTAAGAGGGCTGGACACCAGCGCCTTGTCCATACAAACGTATTACACTTCTCCCTTCCCCAATTATAGCACTAGAGAAACTATTTTTTAATATGCTATGGATATCTACCATTGGGTTGCATCTATCGTTTTATTTTTTGATTAATTAGGAGCGGCCAAACATCAATAAAATCGCCTCTTTTTTACACCCACGAAAAGAGTCCAGCGTGCTTATTTAAGAGGGCTGGACACCAGCGCCTTGTCCATACAAACGTATTAGACTTCTCCCTTCCCCAATTATGGCACTAGATAAATTATTTTTAAATATGCTATGGATATCCACCATTGGGTTGCATCTATCGTTTTATTTTTTGATTAGTTATTTTTTATAGGAGATAGGAGCCGCCAAACATCTATAAAATCGCCTCTTTTTTACACCCACGAAAAGAGTCCGGCGTGCTTATTTAAGAGGGCTGGACACCAGCGTCTTGTCCATACAAACGTATTACACTTCTCCTTTCCCCAATTATGGCACTAGAGAAATTATTTTTTAATATGCTATGGATATCCACCATAAGGTTGCATCTATCGTTTTATTTTTTGATTAGTTATTTTTTATAGGAGCTAGGAGCCGCCAAACATCTATAAAATCGCCTCTTTTTTACACCCACGAAAATAGTCCAGCATGCTTATTTAAGAGGACTGGACACCAGCGCCTTGTCCATACAAACGTATTACACTTCTACCTTCCCCAATTATGGCACTAGAGAAATTATTTTTTAATATGCTATGGATATCCACCATAAGGTTGCATCTATCGTTTTATTTTTTGATTAGTTATTTTTTATAGGAGCTAGGAGCCGCCAAACATCAATAAAATCACCTCTTTTTTACACCCACGAAAAGAGTCCAGCGTGCTTATTTAAGAGGGCTGGACACCAGCGCCTTGTCCATACAAACGTATTACGCTTTTCCCTTCCCCAATTATGGCACTAGAGAAATTATTTTTTAATATGCTATGGATATCCACCATAAGGTTGCATCTATCGTTTTATTTTTTGATTAGTTATTTTTTATAGGAGCTAGGAGCCGCCAAACATCTATAAAATCGCATCTTTTTTACACCCACGAAAATAGTCCAGCGTGCTTATTTAAGAGGGCTGGACACCAGCGCCTTGTCCATACAAACGTATTAGACTTCTCCCTTCCCCAATTATAGCACTAGAGAAACTATTTTTTAATATGCTATGGATATCCACCATTGGGTTGCATCTATCGGTTTTTTTTTTGATTAGTTAGAAGCGGCCAAACATCAATAAAATCGCCTCTTTTTTACACCCACGAAAAGAGTACAGCGTGCTTATTTAAGAGGGCTGGACACCAGCGCCTTGTCCATACAAACGTATTACACTTCTCCCTTCCCCAATTATGGCACTAGAGAAATTATTTTTTAATATGCTATGGATATCCACCATTGGGTTGCATCTATCGTTTTATTTTTTTGATTAGTTAGGAACGGCCAAACATCAATAAAATCGCCTCTTTTTTACACCCACGAAAAGAGTCCAGCGTGCTTATTTAACGGTCGATTTAAAAGAAAATACGCACATAGTTGCACAGAAAATATCTTTCTCATACCGATGTCTAATTTTTTTTTTAAATTGGTCCAGTTTCGGAGGAGAAAATAGGACAATACGAAACCTCGATTTTGTCAATTTAAAATACGTTTTATATGGTTAATGTATTAATGTGCACGCGCAGAATACGGGAGGAAAAGCATGTTCCTCTTGTTCCTGATGTATCCTGCTCGCGCAAATTAAGTGAGTATGTACGTGAGTATGTACCGTTTACCATGCACCATTTTTTTTTTTTGATCTTTTGACTTAAGATCTTTCGATTTTCGATCTTTGCATTCCGATATTTGCGTTTTCTGTCGTTTAACATTCTGTCTCGTCATGTAGACCCATTTTTTACATATGTATATACCAGGAAGGCCTTACAGGTAACTCCAATGCGCCTTCCTGGCCAATTACAAACATTTCAACATTTTTTTTTATTATATGTACAAGTCGCTGAATTACGAAACACTGAAAAACTCGCAAATTAACGAAAAATCTATGAATTGTAAATAAATTTTACTGTACATAATTAATCAATTTCAAATAGTGGTGACATGGTAGGTAGGAAGGATATTTAGCCAATTTTACCGGGAACTGTTTCAACAATGAAATCAGAGAAAATTGGCAAACTCTGATGGGAAACGATCGACCTGGAGTCACAAATATCCAAGACTGGCCAGCAGCACTACATATATACTCTAATAAATTCTTTTCAATCGATGTGTATCCATATTGCCCTCCAAATGTATCCATGATGAATACATGTGTTGAGTTCGATACACGGATAAAGTTTACACTGTGCTCGTATATAATGTAAATATTATATGTATTTAAATATGTATGTATGTAGATAGAAGGTATATGTAGGGCGACAGTCGTCTAAATTGCGCAATTAATATTAATGGCCATAATTCAGCGATCAATAGTCGACGTTTTGTGTGCTCGGAATTAGATTGGCGACAGCGAGTCACATTTACGAACCGTATTTCGAACCGCAAAACGAACGCAGCCTCTCAAACATTCCAACTAATTAGCACCCATCTGACTAATTGGCGGTGAATTATGCAAGTTGTCGTTATGATGCGGGCTTAATTTTTTCCATGAAACTAGCGATGCATCCAATCGAGGTATTATTATTTTGAAAATATATTTTTTTATTATTTATTTTGTGTATGTAGAATGTTGAATGTGGAAAGTAATGATGTTTGTTCAAATTATAGTCTTTTTTTTGTTTTTTATGAAAAGTTTACATTTATTTAGTTATTTTATTTTATTTAAATTGACAGACATAGAGATACTATGTATCTATATATATATTTATATATATATATATATATATATATATATATATATATATATATATATATAAATATATATATATATATATATATATATATATATATATATATATATATATATATATATATATATATATATTTGTATATATATATATTGCTGTCGGTTCCCTCATCACTGAGGATCGTGACTATGATGTGCGGTCAACCAGCTGCCTCCATTCAGCTCTAAATTCAGCCAAGCGAAGACTTGCTACCGTGGAAGCGCCCGTCGCTGCAGATACGCTACCAACCACAACCAACCGCTCCAGGCTCTCCTCACCTCTTCGTGCAATGTGGCCGAAGAACTGCAATATACGTTTCAGGCATATTGTTGACAGTCTATCCTTAAATTGTATTAGTGAGAAAAGAAAATTCGCCACAATAAAATATGCCTATACGAAAAAAAATATGTCAATTATTATAGTTTTTCTATGTGAAATATATCACCCGATTTCTCGCATAAAATATTATTCCTCGATACCATTTAAATTTTATACACGCAAACGTGTACATATGTATGTGTGTTGATGTATTTTGCGAATTATTTAAATATTTTTAATTGGTGGAAAAATCGTAACGAATTTTCATTTGATTACAATTCAGTGAGTAGTGTTTATTGAGAATTGTAAATTTATCTTTGAGCTTCTTTTTCTATTATGACCTAAAAACTAAAATTAAAATAAGATAATATAAAAACTAAAAGAAAAAAATGTATATATACATAGATATGTGGATTGCTTAATTTTTCTCATAACTATTTTACTATAAATGATATTATCACTAATTTAATTATGTTAAACTTCAACATTATATTTATTTATTTTTACATTTTCGACATAATGAAATTACAGAATCTGAAGTTCCAAATCGTCAATCTTGATAAACTAAAAAGATACAATAATAAGAATGATAATAAAATATGAGAAAATAATTAAAAATATATATTAATAAAAAATATAGTTTATTTATATAAAATATGAAACATAAAATACACCAAAAGAACACGTTTGTTTACATTCTCTAACTAATCAATCCCTCAGCAAAATCGGCATATTTTACGAATTGGTACGTGCCATAGAAGAAGAGTCGGGTAGATATTGATTCATTCGTCTATTACTGCTTCCTAAATCATTTTTTTTAAATTATATTAATGACATGATCATTTATATTCAATATTTAATTAATTCTGGCTGTGATAATTATTAAATAAATGCGCAGGTATAAAAAAATAATCAAATTAAATTTAAACACATTTTTACATGTGAGAACGATAATTTGGCAGCCACTGCAACTATTTTCAAGAGGATTCCTACATATTTATAATGTACTTATGTATGTGCTTTGTATTATATGTATATGTACTAGTGTTGTGCCCGTTGATATTTCAACGGTTGGTTTCGGAAAAAGAAGAAGTCACAACCGAAGTCGGAATCATAATCGGAAATAGGACTCGGAAATCGGAACTGAAATTTCAATTGGGAATCGGAACTGGAACCGGAATCAGAATCAGAATCGAAATCCATGTAACAAATCTTGATAATTCCGAAATTTGTTTTTTTTTTAATCTCCATACTTGTCGATGCACTTGACACATACCCACATACATATTTACATCCCGTCTGTTAAAATTTTTATTTTTATTTTGATGTGTTATGTTTTTATGCGTCCTAGCGACAGTTTGGAAATACCTGTTATGTCACTATGAACCAATATGATATATTATAAAATATATCGATAAGAATCTTCTACCCAACAGTTTGATCATAAAGAATTAAGTAAATACGATTTACTAATGCAACCTCTGATACTGTATAAAAACTAAACTTCCAAAACAATGCTGAAATATACTTAAAACCAATAAAAATAAATCAAATTTACAAATAAGTTGATGACATATTTTACATATGTACATATGTATGTCATGCCTCATAACCCTCTCCATTTGTACTTACCTCCTTTACGTTTCACATGGCTTTCGTGTTAGTGGTCATTTTTATCTCTTATCCGATCGTTTTCATACTTTGCCATATTGCTATTTTTGGTTATCAATATACGTTAATGTATCGTCTGCCATTACGTTGAAGATAAAATATCGTATACAATGCGTATTAAATATCCAGAATCTCGGATACGGTGACGTCTATGACGGTACGTAAGGCTACCATAATCAATCTTCAACCTTTTCGCCTTGATATGCCCATTTCAGATTTTAATTGTTTAAACGCCTATAATTCACTCTATATTTTATAAAATTTGCTCTATAGGTTCTCGTTATCTCTAATATTTAAACATTTATAGTTTGAACTCTCATATGTATATATAAATTTCAAATTTGGCATCTAGCTTCATGTAATGTAATACACGATATATATTGATTTTTGGCCAAATATGTCAAATCTGACATTTCACGGCTAAAAGTATATCTCTTCACGGAGTTTTATCTGCGAGATAAGTATTCAATAAGAAGTTATGTTGTATCTAATTGTTAATATGATTTACAATAAGCTTACATACATTTAGTTTTTTACAATAAGCTTATTCTCAATATAGACTCTTTTAAAATTCTAAAACTCGCTGTTTTCGATATACACGATTTTCATATGTTATCAAATAGCATGTAAAGAACCGCATAGATAAGTCGAGAGAGAGAAAGAGTCCCACGTTGGATTTTTGTACCGCTTTTGTCTTTTACTATTGCGTCTCACTTTACGAACCAGTCTCGAAACTAATGCTAACTCGAGTCTTCTCTGGGCTTTGTTAGCTTTCGTTCAGGTATAAAAGTTTTCGAGTTTCGACCCAAAGTTTCAACAGCCCTACCCCATTCTTTTCACTCACACATGCCCACGAATGTATCAAACTATCGAAAAAGAAAATACGTCATAGATTCAACTGTCTAAATGTATATAAATACATCTAAATATATATAAATACATCTAAATATATATATATATAAATACACCCAAATGTATATAAGCCAGCAGCATAGCTCGGTCGTTAAGCTTCTGCCTAACACCGAGAGGCGCCGGGTTCAATCCCATGTACTGGCCTATATTGAAAATAATTTTCTGAGTATATCTGTAGTGCTGCTGGTCAGACCTAGATATTTGTGACTCCAGGTCGATTGTTTCCTATCAGACTTTGCCAATGTCTCTGATTTCATTGTTGAGAGGGTTCCCGGTTGAATTGGCTAAAAACCTTCCTACTACTATGTTACCACTATTTGAGTATGATTAATGTACAATAAAATATACATATGTACAATTCATAGAGCTCTCCTTAATTACGAGTCTTCAGTGTCTTGTAATTCATTGGCTTGTGTATTAAAATGCTGCATTGTTTGTAATTGGCCAGGAAGGCGCATTGGGGTTTACCTGTAAGGCCTTCCTGTTATAAAATGTAAAAAAAATAAAACAATAAATTCACCTAAATGTATGTATATAAATACACCTAAATGTATATAAATACACCTAAATGTATATAAATACACCTAAATGTATATAAATACACCTAAATGTATATAAATACATCTATGTAAATGTATACTACACAACTTCTTCATAAACTGACAGGAATTTTGTATGGGAGTTCGTCAGCACTAAGCCCTTTTAGGTTCTAAGTCAAGGTGCCTCCAGATATGTAGTTTAGCAAATTTAATGGTCCTTAGTTGAAAACTATGCTTGTAAATTACGGTCACACGTATATTGTACATATTTGTGTAAAAGAGCCGCTATATTTGAATGTGGCAAAAGTTCACTTTTATTCATTTATCTTCGAGAAATATGTATATGTACATACTTCGATAAACATTAAATGTAATGTTTTGCGCTTAACCATACTTAAAAATACTCGTGACCTGTAATTCGTTTATTCTGCTTTCAGAGATTCTGGACATATCGAATTAAAAAAAAAGTGATAACATTTTTGAATTGAGTTAAACAGAAATAGCGTTTTTGCGACTAAAAATTGGATTATCATATATTTAGATAACAAATTGAATAAATCTTTATCATGCTATTATATTTTGAGTACTATACGATTACGATTTCGTAAAAGTCTTCTTGAAAGCTTTGAATTTTCAGAAGCAGTGTGCGTCATGGCAGATAAAGGGTATTAAATTTTTGTTTGATTTTTTTAGCGTATCTTTTTGATTTTCTTTCTTTTTTTTTTTTGAAGAAGAAACGTGGTGTGGAAATTTTCCATCATATTTTGTCAGGGATGGCAGGTGAGGTTTTTCCTCAATTTTGTCGCGTTTTAACGCAGCCATGCTTTTGAACTCGTTCAATCTGGCGCACTCAATTATTTTTTGATAACATTTTTGTACGTTCGCGTTCCAAAAAAAAACTATATTAGAAAAAAAACCGACCGTACGTACAACGTGTGCAGCGTCACAAGCTTAGGTACATTTTTCATGCAGACACATTTTTAAAATGGAAAATTTAAAAATGTACCGAAAAATACAGGCTCCATCAATACACAACACTGGATTGAAGAGGGTGAGTGGAAACGAAAGTGGGGGTTGGTTTAATCTCAATTGATAATTATTTAGAAAGTAGGGGGAGGGTGTAGGTGGTGAAATTTAGCGTTTCGTATATAGGGAAGGGGGTGTCTTTAAATCTTGTTTGGACAGAAACCCCATTAACCTAGTAGTAGATTTACCGCTACTTATGGCTCCTTAACGCTTCTTTAGTACCGAAGCTTCTCAATCTTTTACGCTCTTGCTTACTTCTCCACCTCTCTGACCACTTAAATTTTTAGTTTCCATTCTAGTAGCAAACATTGAAACTTTTTACAATCCACTGGTGAGACCGACTCAACAATCCAACATCTATCTTTTTCTAAACTTGTCTATTCAAATATTTACAATTTTTTTTTTTAAATCTGAAAATTAGAACCGGTAAAATCAACTACTTGCAAAATAAAAAAAACAATCGATTGAAAAATATGCCACCAATGAATCGGACGATTCAAATAAAATTTGGTTGATTGAATTCGGAAAAATTATAGATTTGTCCAGAAAAAAATAACTGCAGTTTTGATAGATATTTGTTTTTATTTTTTCGATTCCGAACTGTATGAACGATTTTAGCGGGTTAGCAATACATTTTATTATTCATTGCCCGTTTCGTTCACTGTCGATGCAGTCAAACGATACACTTTTTTTTTTGCTGAATTTTTCTATTGTATTTATAACTTATAGTAATTACGGCAAATTCCTCAAATGGAAATTAGTAGCTCTAACAAGAACAGTAATTTGTGCATGAACTTTTAAACACTGTAAACTGATTCAAATCATCATTATTCCATTTGAATCAGAGCTGAAATCACTATATATTAAGGATTGCAATATTGAAAGTCCCGATACCGATAGCATCGATATTTGGTATTAAAAAAAGAAATACCGATACGATTCGGATGAATATAAATCCAGATCAATTTTCCGATTTCATGTCAAAATGTTAAGACAAAATTGAAACTGCCTAAATATCCAACCTACTCACTAACGTCATTATTCAGTCCCACTTTATATATTTTGTTACCACTCTAGAGGGGCATTGGAAACCACTGGAGATAAAAACCTTTCTCAAAACACTACAAATTTTTGACATCGTAAAATGTGTACATAACGTACATAAATCGCCGAATGAGATGAAATGGCTGAACTACTTCGTAGAACAGAGATAGAGAGTAGACACCTGGGTCTATAGATAAACAAAAATAAAACGAAAATCTTATTCGTTGACAGATTTGAGATTCTCATAAAGTTGAATGCTCTAAAAGACTATGGTATAAGTCGATGACTTTAACTACCTAGAAAATGAAAGTCGAAAAAATTATGTAAACAAGTCATCGTACTTTTTAAAATGAATTTAGATTGTGTTGTTGTATACTTGTGGATTGCTGTTGCAAGTTACAACTTGTAACACACCCGAACTATAATTCGGAACTTATCGAATCTTGCCTTATTGAACTCGCCTGAAAGATCCAACTCAATTTTAATAATTACCATTTTAATAATTGCATCTGTGCACATCGAAAGGTTACCCGTCATCTGATGTGCAATCTATCATTCGAGAAGACGACAATTGCATTTAAAGCAGCCGTCCGTTAGTCTGTCGTTCAATTTGTCTGGCGATTTTAGAGCGGATGCACCGCATCCGCTCATTTCGATTGCATTTTAACTGTTTGAATTTCAGCATGTACGAAAGACGAGATATTCATGGGGTTGCGCAGATGACATTTCGATGTACATTGATGATTGGCAATTCTTAAAATTGAGTTGGATCTTTCTGGCAAGTTTAAAATGGCAAAAACCGAGACAAAAGTATGAAATGAGCGCCCGCTTGGTTTACAATCGTTTGCAGCGCAGGGATTAATAATACATATATCAGATTCTTTATAAATAATCAATAATCAATAATAAAAAATCAGTAATCAATGATAATAATTTAAAATATACAAAACTCCGAAATCAATTGTATTTTAATCTCTTTTTTCTTTTCCTTTTCTCGATATTACAAATTCCATCATGGATAGTATAAAAATATTTAAAATATAATAATAATAATATAACAATCATATATACTTCTATTAAAATTTACTTTCAATACCACAGAAAGCAAACGCTAACTGGTGACTAAAAGTCTTTTAAATTGATATTTATTCTATTTACAACAATAAATTGAAATTAAATATTGTATATAAATTGAAATTCAATATTAGTCCGGTCGAATTAGACCAAAAAAACTTTTACAACTTTTGTAATCGTTATACCTCAGAAACGGTGGCTCTTAAGAAGAAAAGTATTGCTACACTTTTTATAGATAATTTTATGATCTACAATTTTTGTTCAAAGTAATTTTATGATAAAACTAACCGTTTTGCTGAAAATCGCTAAAAACCCATATTTTTGACCTTTGACATCAAGTAAATTTTATTCCAGGTACCAGAACGATGAGGAGTTTTGACATGTCATTTATAATTATGTTTTAAACGATTTTACTGACTTTCAGCTTGTTGTGAATTTATGTATCTTTGAATGTCTAAATTGACCGGACTATATACTCTACCGCACTCAATTTATTCTTATTTATTACTTAACTTTATTATTAATTATTAATTATTTATTACTATTTTTAAACAATTTTTATCCATGGCGGGGGCTATTTGCACGGGGGGCTAATGTCCAGTGGTTTTTGGCCAGGGGTATGTGTCCAGGGGGTACATGTTCGGACATCCTGGTAGGAGTGAATCGTCAGTCGTATATCCAAGATGACACCAATGACCACGACGCTCAGCATTGAGCAAACGAGCGAAAAGAAAGAATAAATTATTGAGACATCCCCTTCGTGCCCGGACAGGATGCGACCTTATCATCAACCGGCTCTCTTCCTCCCCCCCATCCCCCCGCTTCCTTATCATCAACCCCAGTTTCCCTTTCAAATGTCGAGAGTCGCGTATGCACGAGCGCGTGAATCGTGAGTGGAAACGCACGCGGATGAGCGGTCTCGAAATTAAACGCGCCGCGCTGTGTACCAACCTATCGTCGTATGCTCGGCTCGTGCGTGGAGCGCGTGCCAATTAGACGCCGTTTCGCATAATGGAATTAAGGAACAACGACGACGATGCCTAAAAGCCGAAAAGGATGTAATTTAGCCGTGAGTCCGAACCGGCGGACCGGAACGTGTTACACTTCCGGCTATTAACCTTCCGGACGAGGCGCAATGGAGGAATCAGAGTTCGCAGGTGGAAGGAAACCACTTTGTCACATCACCGAATTTCATTTTCAAATAATCAAACTTGTGTTTATCACTTGAATGAGATTTGCTTAAAATGTACATATATCAAAAGTAGCGGAAGTCCAATTTTCACTTCCAAAACACAATATCTATATGACGGGTGACCGTGAAAAAGTCAAAAATATTCGTTTATCATGCATACATATGAAAAACAGTTAGTATATATATCAGTGGCTTGCGGTAAAACTCTCTTGCCCCCCGTCGTACATCCTCACTTAATTTGCGCGAGCAGGATACAATAGGAACAAGAGGAACAGGCTTTTCCTCCCGTTTGCCGCGCGCGCACATTAAACAAGGCTGTATGACAAAAAGAGAGATAATTTCACCGTATGCCACTGATATATACTAGTGTAGGGCCCATTGATTTCAGCGGGTGGTTTCCAAAAGAAATTGAAAATCGAATAAAAATAAAGTTAAAGATATGGAATTGACTGGTTTCGGAAAGACAAAGGCACAAAAAAATGAAAATTATGAAAAAAATGAAAAATATGAAAATAATGAAAAATATGAAAAAAATGAAAAATATGAAAAAAATGAAAAAAAAAATGAAAAAACTGAAAATAATGAAAAAAATAGAAATAATGAAAAAAATGAAAAAAATGAAAAAACTGAAAATAATAAAAATATGAAAAAAATGAAAAATATGAAAAAAAAAAAATCTGTTCCCCATACTGTTTGATGGTTGATCATAAGAAATCGGAAATCGAAAAAGATTGTCGACGAAAGCCGAAGATACGCGAATGATTGGTTCCCCATACTTCTAAAGGATAATCGAATATTAAGTAATTTTAGAGCGTTTTTTCTGTCGAGGCTGTAGTCTAATGGCTAGCGACCTGTTCTGGGCGAGGGGGCCTTAGTTCGATTCGATTCCGTGATTTGGAATTAATTTTATTTTTCAAATATCACTAAAATATAAATTAATTTCAATAATTTCAATTAAAAATATATATTTAATTGTTTTATATGAAAAGAAAAAAAAATGGTTCAAAACCTCGCTAAATGAAATTATTAAAATTACGTATTTTTATATGGCGAGAAGGAATATTTCAAGTAATATTTAAAAAAAAAAGGCGAAATGAAAAATTGGATTTGGCGTGATGTCCGAGACCATTAGCTCAATTTAGACCCATATTCAGGCTATTTGGGGTGATCGGTTCGAGTCGCGACAAAGTCGTCTCGTCGAAAAATTAATTAATCGATTTTTATCGATTCGTTCATTATGTTCGGCGAGCTAGGACACACACACACACACACACACACAGATTACCGTTTTTATTTATATGATTATATTATATATACATAGTACCGTTTACCATGCACCCTTTTTCTTTGATCTTTCGACTTAAGATCTTTCGATTTTCGATCTTTGCCTTCCGATATTTGCTTTTTCGACCTTTACACTTTCGGTCCCGTGGGGTAGACCCCTATATAACTTAATTCACAAATTATTTTCACCTATTTTAATTCAAAATTTCCAGACGTCGCACTGTGCTGAGTTTAGAACAGAAGAGGGAAACAAGTGCTTTTTATTAAAATCACCGCACCTTTATTATTCGTGGCACAATTTCATTTCAATAGATTACTCTATAATATACAACTATCAAAATATCATTATTCGCACTGGTGTCGATTTGACAACCTTTACAATAACGTAAAAATGCAGTGTGTCAAACGCGGCCCCTTCATAGGCTCGCGCACTCTGATTGCGGATGGTCATTGTGCAGTGAAAAATTGTAACAATAATAAAATTGAAGTATGTCGGAGATACTGGAGGGCTAGTTTTTTAAATCTACGTAATTTTTCTTGGTATTTTTAGCATCAGTGTATATCTTTGGGATCAGTTTTATTTCCTTTAAAAAGAAACTTTTTTATGGATAATTTAACTTTGCCTTGAGTTTTAACTATGTTTAATCATTTTTTACCTCAACAAACCACTTGTATCATATTGATCAGTTATCTGAGTGATAGATAAAACTTTATTTGGTGTCGTAATTTGTCGCCTTTTAAAGATATTTTTGATTTACTTCAAAAAATGGCGAAAACGGATTGACTTACAGTTTATACATAAAAAATTAGAAAAAATATATCCGTAGCCTATACATTGCAATATGTGAAAGAAACTGATGATATAATAAAAAAAAAGTATTTCAAAACGGTTAAGAACAAATATCTCATTTGCAATCTACAACAGTTCGCATTGGAAACTGTGAAGTATTTGTTTACCATAAACTCATTGAAACATTGGTTGACGGGAAAATTTGTAATGCCCTTAGACAAAATAAAAACACTGAAGTGTGTTACATACATATGTATATATGTATATAAGGTAAAACCCACCGATATCAATGACGTTCAAAATTAAAGAGCGAACATGCAATTTTGAAGATATTCTTTTGGCTTGTCTACCTTACACGCTTATATCAAATATTTTGAATGCCTTCTGCATATTTCATACAGATTAAATATTAAATAAATCCGTGGTGAGGCACTTAAAAAAGAAATTTTATTAAAAAAAAACTTAATCAATATTTCTAAAAGACTTAATCAATATTTCTTAATAACTTCAGACCCGCTTATATCCTTTGTACGTCCACTACCATTAAAACATAGATAAAGTAAAAATTCGGATGTAATATTTGATGAATAGAAGAAGCTCACAAAACAAAATTTGATATTGAACCGCACAAGCACATTCACATATAAGAATTTCAATAACCAATACCAAGTTTCAGTTCGATAGGTCTAACGGTGTTCAAAAAATCGCCAAAATACACAGACACACACACATTTTTTCTAGATCATGAAAACGTGATCAGTGGTTGATTCTGAGTTCGAATGTTGTTGCTTCAGTCAAAATCTCGAGTTCGAATGATCACAAAACTTCATCTATTGTTACTCCGTACATACATAGATAAAGTAAAAAAAATTGAGTGGCCTAGTAAAACCGAAATAAAAATACGTCCATTTTGAATCGAAGAAAATGCCAAACCGAGAATACAGAAACTTTTCGAGTTTGAAAAACATGTCGACTTTCTGCTTCCTTTGGGTATTTCCAGTTCTAGACATTAAAGTTTTTGACTTTTTACTCGAAGGGATATCGAGTGCTGCCTGTGCAGTTCACATTGAACGGTTAATTTTGCTAGTGCATACCTAGTAATAGCTAGCAGTTAATTTTTCTAGTGAACACAAACGGCACGAGCGTCCTCATCCTCAGAGAGCTGACAGTTTCAGAAAAAACACCGGAACACTAGATGAAAAGCGAGTGGGAGGAAGGTCTGCCACAAGATGGTCAGATAAAATCAAAGTACTGACAATTCGTTCCTTCGCTCCTATACAGTGCTATTAACTTGTAGGTGGATCGTCGACCGGATCCAAAATGATAATAAATGACCACGTGGCTCAGCATTGAAAAATACAAGAAAGTGAAAAAGTTCCTTTACTAAATAGGGTAGTAGAAAGAGGCATATGGAAAGCGAGCTATCATCGCTCCGATCTGACACAAGATTCCGATGTAAATTTTAATAATTTCCTTAGTGATAAAACTCCTCTAGCTTCATTTCGGAGACATTTAGTTACTTCCATGTTAGATAACCGTTTGACGGTTAGATATCAAAGCAACCTAAAGAGTGGAAGTGGTTTAAAATCAGATCACTATTTTTTGACGGGCAGGAATGACACTGAACTAATAGAGTGAGGCTAATAAAAGGCTTGTAAAAATCATCAGGTGTAAATAAATGACTATTTTTTGTACTGATACATCTTATGTGACAATAATGACATATTTTTGATTTTTAAATGCTTTTTATTACACGTTCACAATACATCTTATATCTGCTTTAATAGCTACTGATCATTTTCTATTTTACAATTTTAATTTAATTTTGTTAGTATTCATAGTATGAATTATAATGTACAGCATAATAGGAAAAAGAGCTCAAAAACCTATTTAAAATAATACATCTAATATGTACATAATATTAATTAAAGACTCTCTTAAGTCGACGATCTAAAGCAGATTGTGTTTAGGTAATCTGTGTGTTATACCTGAAGGGTATAGACATTTTGTTGTAATCACCGAGACTCTTCACAAGTGTGTTATTAGTGATTCTGTCATAGAATCTACTGGTCAGTTTGTTAGTAATATATGTAACTAATAATGACATATGAATTTTTCTCAAGCAAGGCTTACAGCTAAAAACTTACCTAAAGAACAAAAGAACAAAAAGAAACTAAGGGAGTGGGAAACGTTCCTACTCTCTTCAACGTATCCAGTGTACTTATAAAACGTGGTATTTTATTGTTGACTTTTGTCAATTAATGAAGTAATAATAAACAAAGCATAAAAACTCTGAAAACAGATGATATTTCGACCGACAGCAACAAATTGCAAATTTTGGAAATTTCAGCAAATCATCTAGTTGAGTTTGAACGTTAAAAGTCTCGACTAAATTGAATAATTTCTGTTTTATTATCATTTCACATAATTACTTTTTAAAAATGTATTATTCATTGTTTTTTGAATGTATGGGGAATAACGATGATGTGCCATTTAAAAGTTTTCTTTTTTGCCAATCGTAAATTCAACTTAATATTTAAAACGCGGAGAAAGAAATTGAAAATCTAATTTTACTTTATAAGATAGATAGAATATTGCAAATTTCGAATAAATACGAGAAGTGAGAGAAATTGAAAGAAATTTGTTTAATTTGCATTTTAAATAAGGTCGATACGTACGAAATACGTCGATTTGGGGTGATACTTTATTGCTCATCTTAGCGAGGATATAAAATTGTACATGAATACTTTAATGTGAAGCATTTTAATACACTTCTACATATGAATGTTGTTTAATTAATTTCCAATTTTTTTTTAAATTTGGATCAATACATTTATTGAAATATAAAATTTTATATATAATTTTCAATTCAAAACAATCAAATTGTATTTACTGTTTCATTTCATGCTAACTTAGTTAGTAAATAATTTTCAGACGTTGTCAAGATGTCCCATACAAAAACTAACATATTTCGTCCACTAAATTATATATAGGCAAATAAATGCCAATAACAAATTATAGAAAAATTATATTTTATTACTTTTATTTCACCTTTTTTCCGCCCAGGCAACTCTGGAAAATTTAACACACATATATTAATTTATATACATATGAGCCGTTATATTTTAAAATGGCAAAAGTCCAATTTTCAGTTCCAAAAACATTTTTTGTTTGACTTTTTTTTTAATTTATACCAGGAAGGTCTAACAGGTAACCCAAATGTGCCTTCCTGGCCAGAAAAATTGTAAGGTACATTTGATACAAGTATTATTAGTATTATACAAAGTAAATACGTATCAATTTAAATCCACAAAGACATCGATAGTCAAATTTGTAAATTTGCAGCATTTTATACAATTCAGCGAAATTCGAGATTGCTGGAAACTCAAGATTTGCGAGAAAATGAGTAGGGTTGTCGATTTTTTGGAACCGTTTCAGTGAAAATCAGATAAATTGGCAAACACTGATTGACCAAGTGACACAAAGTTAAGGTTTGGCCAGCAGAAATCAGTGGGATTTGAACCCGTGACCACTTTGTTCAAAGCATTATATGCTAACCACAAGTCTATCCTGCTGGTTATTTCAAAATTATTATGACGTTTCAATTAGATATGTCCAGAAGCTCGGAAAAACAGAATAAACGTATTATAGGCCACCAGTATTTTTAAATATTGATAAACGTAAAACATTATATTTAATGTTTTGCAAAATATTTCACGAAACGAATAAAAGTGGACTTTCAAATATAACGCTTTATATATATCTTAAATATAAAAATTATTTCATACGTATTTTTACCACTAAAAATGATACATGAAAGCTATTTTTTACATTCTTCCACCTATGAATAGCTCTCAAGCCACAATCCACACCACTCGAGATACAGTATCAAAATTGACAAATTACGCAAACGATTAGCTCCGATTTATTTTTTTTTGCGAACTTTAAATCGTGCAAATCCTCTCCTGATTTTCGCCTAATCGTCGAACTCGTACTTAATTATCATCCGATTCGCAAATTCCGCGAGTCGAACTAAAATCAGGTGGGTAATAAATTATTCAACGAAGCTTATTAGGTATGCGAAACCAGTCACCCTCAATCGATCAGAAAAAATGCTATTTCTACAAGATTTTTATTAGTTTCAATTTGTCCAATGGTTTGGCAAAACTTCCTCAGCTCTTGAAATCGCTTTGAAACTTTGCCATTTTTAGAGGTTTGGCCCCCGATAGAGATTTCAATTGGGTACACAAAGTTGATAGTAAAATTTAACCATCATAGACATGTTTAAAAGGTCAAAAATTGTGGAGATGGTGACATCTAACCCATTGCCAATACCAACTGTTCTTGTTTGCTTAAAATTTCGTGGAAATAGACGCGGCATATCACTTCGTTCATATGATCGGCCGTCAAAAACAAAATAATTTTTGTTTTGATTTAATTGACAGACAAAATTCTTTTTGTCTGTCTGTTTGTCTAACTGTCTGTCTCGTATAGGCTCCTAGACCACTCAACCGATTACGATGGAACATTCAGGAATTGTATGCATGTGAAAAAAAAACGGGGAAAAACCTCTCAATAAAAATATTCGTAATAACGATTTTACCGACGCGAAACTTTAAAACGGCATTGTGTAGTCAAGGAAACGTGTTCGTTGGTAGCCACGTCACCTTTTGGTTTATGACGACACGGCGTCGAAGAGACGTTAGTTGAGCTCCAACCATAACTTGAAACGGGAGCGGGAACGGGAACGGGAACGGGAACGGGAACGGGAACGGGAACGGGAACGGGAACGGGAACTTGAATTGCATGCCTTATTCTAGTATTCCAACGCATGCCGGGTTCAGCTAGTTATTAATAAATTATAATTCCATTGATCCAAATTACGATATTTTACCGAGTGCACAATTACATATGTGCACAAAGACTACTAGTATATAATAATAATTCTGAAAGATTCAATTTGAATTCGTGATCAAAATCTAATTGGTAACATTAATTAGTTAAAAATAATATTATATTATACCTATGTATATAAATTAACGCTCTCAATACTGCTCGCGCGAGCGTCGTTAGTTTTCCACGCATAGCCGGAAAAGTGGGTCGGAAAATTAAATTTTACCCCCCACATAGTGTGTTCAATTAAAGAATGCAAATTAAATTTTGTTTATTTCGGTCCGCGTAAAACTTTAATTAAAACCGAGAAACGAGCGATCGACGCATCAGAGTGCCGTGCGTTAACCCTTTCGGTGCCGCGACATTATGTGCGGTCTCTTTTATTATATAGTCATCTCCCCGTCTGGTTTTGTCCTGCAATAGCAATTTTTGAAACAGACTCAACCGTGTCTTACTTCGTGGAATTGACTGCAACAAAAAAATTGCTAGACAGTTAATTATAAGTATTTTAAAGCTATGAAATATCTCAATCAATAGGAAAAATATCTGACTATTGATTCCAATACTCACTTTGAGCACAGCATTACTAGATTTTGAGTTAAAGACCGCAAAAGCCAAAAAACTGTAAAAATCGCACATTTTTTTAAATGCTCATATCTCGTAAGTGATCACTAACCAATAAAAATCAATATCATATTCGAATTCAGTGGGTCAAATTTAGTAAAGATTGGATAATCTCCGCTCTGGTAATTTTTTTTTGTTGCTCAGTGTAATTAATCGGAACCGGAACTGAAACAAAAATCGGGAATCGGGAATCGAAACTGTAAAAGAAATCCGGACCCGGAACTGAAGCAGGAATCCGGAACCGGAGCTGAAAAATTAATCTGGATCCGGAACAGAAATAAGAATCTGGATCTTAAACTAAAAAAGAAATCTGTAACTAAAAATGAAACAGGAATCCGGATCCGGAACTGAAATCGAAATCAAAATCAAATCGATATATAATAATAATTAACAATACATCCTGGCATTCTAAAATTTGTTTTTTTCGAAATCTCCATACTGGTTGACTCTTCCGCACAAACATACACACGTATTATATACATCACCTCTCTTTTTATTATTACTAGCCTCTTCTTACTTCGTTTTCAATTTTTTTTCTGATTTCGTCTGACGAAATTTGGGTCCTTATCCGATCGTTTTCAAACTTTGCCATTTTGCTCGGTTTGGTCATCAATATATGTGGAAATCAAGTCCGCCATTACGATGGTGAAAAATAATCGTAATAGACACGTTTGAAAATACTCCATTATCATTCTCGGTGACGTATATTGTCCACATTGCCGTATTTATACACACTATCCCGATCGTTTTTCCTTTTTCGTCACCCTCTCTTATAACTTTTTCTTTTTTTACTATATATTTTATAAAATTTGCTTTATACATAGGTTCTCATTATCTCTCATATGTATGTACATATATATTTTTAGTGCACTCATAGTGTTAATAATGAATGTTAAAATGATGATCAATGCGTTTTGCCAGTGATGACGTATGGATGTGAAACTTGGACACTAAATGCCAAGATGCTAAGCAAATTTCAATGCACTCAAAGAAGTATGGAACGCTGTATGCTTGGAATAACGAGGAAAGACAGGAAGCGGAACACGTGGGTGAGAAGTATGATAATGGTAGTGGATATAGTGGAGAGAGTAAAGAAATTGAAATGGCAATAGGCGGGTCACGTGGCTAGAAGAATGGACAAAAGGTGGACAAAAGAAGTGGTTGAATGCTACCCGAGAAAATGCAAAAGGGTAAAAGGAAGACCGCAGGGAAGATGGGTGGATGAAATTAGGAAAATGTTCAGGGTCAGATGGAGTTGCACAAAACAGACGAGTGGAAGCGTGTTGGAGAGGCCTTCATCCAGCAGTGGATGGTGAATGGCTGTAAATGATTATGATGGTGATGATATATATTATATAATTATTCTACTTTTACTAGTGCGCATTGTGATGAATCTAAATACTCCTTTTTGGGATAAAATACATTTTATATTATGATACACGTATGTATGTACATATGCACCTGTATGTATATATGTAATTCTATTTTTTACAATGGTATTAAGAGATTGTTACAACAGACATTATTGTAGGTGCGACACGGCATGGAATTGGCGTGCGACGCAACCGTATATCACTGCATTGGACAACCTCGCCCAGCTTGCAAATTTCCGGTTAGCCGGACGTCGGCCGGTTAATCCGAAACGAGAGCGTCGCCGGTACAGCCAGCATCTTCAAAAGCCGGACGATTTCCGGGAATGCGCCGGCGGCCGCCGCGAGATAACAATGTAAATTCCGGAGAGTCGTATAGCGACAAAGGTGGAGGGGGAATTCCCCTTCGTCGAATTTTCAATATGAAGTCTCCGGAATCCGGAATCTCATCAAGATCATCGGCGAAGATTTCGTGCGCTCCCTTTTACCCTCGCCGAGCAGCGTCTGGAATACCGGTCGTCTAATTTGATTACGCAAAACCTCGAAACCGGAAAACAACCGCAAAATATTCGGCAGCAGACAAATTACTTCTTATTCATCAAAGGGAGAGATTACAAAAAAGCCAAAAATTAGAAACAATCGACTTTCGCTTCATCGATGAACAAAGTAATAATTTGATACAAAGTGTGTACCAGACGCTAAGCGTCTGTACCGCAACGTACTTGTGCCATAGCAGAATTCTTAGAAAATTAATTTTGCAAATGAGTTGTAGTTAAATCTTTAATAAATATATATATGAATATATATATATATATATATATATATATATATATATATATATATATATATATATATATATATATATATATATATATATATAACCAGTAGCGTGGTCTAGTGGTGAATGTTGAATTATCTCGTACTTGATGTTACGAGTTCGATTCCCGCTAAGTCTCGCTATTGGCCAGACCTTGGTTTGTCAAGGTCGATCGTTTCTTATCAGAATTTACCAATTTTTCTGATTTTCATTGAAACGATTCCTGTAAAATTTGCGTTACCTTCCCAATTTTCTGTTGCGAACCTTTATTTATTGTTAAATCTTAGGTTTCGTCATATTGCTCGCCATAGATGTCTCTGTGGTTGTTTATCGAATATAAAATTCGTATTGTTACATGAAAGTTATTCATCGTTATTTATATAATCGTCAGATACGATATTTGTAATATCTGACCATAGATGTCAGATATTGTTTAGATTTACATGTATCTATGTAATAATTATGTGGACCAGGAAGGCGCATTTGGGGTTTATCTGTTAAGCCTTCCTGGTATATTTGTATATATGTATGTAAAAATAAAAATGAAATAAATAAATAAATATATATATATATATATATATATATATATATATATATATATATATATATATATATATATATATATATATATATATATATCGTACATTTATATAATATATACATACGTCTAATATTTTGCAAATCTTATGATTTATTCAATTTTTATAGTAAACAACAATCATTTACTCATAATTATATGTAGTTGAGCTGATTAGCGTAAGTCTTACGAGAACCGAGCATGCTGTCACATTCGTGCAATGTGTTGTAACATTGAAAGCATGTAAAATAATTTCTTTATTTTTTTTTAATTATTTATTATTTAACTATACAATATAATTCAATGCAACGTCTTCAATAATCTAATATACAATTTCGAAAAAGACTTCGGATCTACATATGTAAGTATATATGTATATATGTACATAAGTATCTTTGGTTGAGAACTTTGTAAACAAAACAAAGTTTCGATCACGACAGTTCAATTGGTTGAATATTATATTTTCAAATAAATTTTATAAAAAAAACAAATGAATATTTACTTATTTAGATTCACCGTGTTTAAGCTGTTTATATTACAAATGCTGAGCGAAGCCGGGTAAAACAACTAGTACGTATTTTAAATATTTGATTATAGTATAAATATTTTAAAATACGAAACACGAACTCAAAACTAACTGAAAACAAAAGTCAAATTCAACCGACCGCTATTCGCACGAACGATGTTGTATTTCTTCACCAAAATTTAATAAGAAACTGAAACGAAATGTGCATATTTGAAACAAATATATATTTTTTTTAATAAACACATACCAATGTCTTTACAGATTACCCCAATATGACCACTGGCCAGATAATATAAACATAGATACGAATAATACACATTTTATATAATCATACATACATATATGTATAATATATAAAAAACACATTTCATTTTATTTAACAAACATTCACATGCTACACATGAAAATAAAGAATTAATAAGATATATAAAATTATAAAATGAAAAAAAAAACTCAAGTAAAAAAAAACTGTAGTAAAAAAATAAATGAATTTAATAAAATTAAACAATATTTAAACAATATTGTTTAATTTAAACAATATTTCAACAACAAATGTACAAATATGTGGGATTTAATGATTAATATTTCAATCAAATAGTTTTCAATGATTGGGGTTTCAATCAAAATTATGATCCCGGTTTAACTAATGTAATTAACTATATTACTAAGAGGTTTGGGCCGATTTAAAATCATAACATACGTACATATATCATCACATGATATAATTATTTTAATTCGATATTTTCAGCATCTCGGAAAAGCAGAATAAACGTAAGCGTAGAAACCAATATTTTTATATTTTAAAACGCAAATCATTTAATGTTTTGCGAGATATTTCTCGAAATGAAGAAAAGTTAACTTACGTTAATTGCAAATGTATGTATATGTACTTACATAAAAACTGTATTATTGACATTCTACATACATAAATATATGGAGTAAGTTTTTGATGACTATTTTCGGGGACAGAACGCCTCCCTTATTAATGCTTATCGTTCTTAACATTATTAGTAGCTCTAATTTTCTTTCCATGTGTCCTTTAGTAATTTTTATGTATTGAAAACCCTTGTAAGCTGCTTAAATTTAGTGTGCAACTTTATTGAGTTGTAAACTTAAATGATGACACAAATATTGACAAGATCTAAAGTTATTTCTCTGACACAATTGAGCGAAGATCAAAAAATATTGTAGGCCATGTCATAACATTTTTTTCAAAGATCAGCGAATATTAAACTCAGTACAGAAAAACTTATATGTATCTTTGAGACCTTCCAATATTGTATATTACCAGTATTGTCATACTGGTAAATTGACTACGATAATGTTCGTAGCCAGAGATTTGATTTTTTCTATTTTTACAAACCTCCTTTACGTTTCACATTAAGACGTCTTTTTTATATCTCTTATCTCTTATCCGATCGTTTTCATATTTTCACTTTGCCATATTGCTCATTTTGGTCATCAATATACGTTAATGTATCGTCTGCCATTACGTTGGAGATAAAATATCGTATACAACGCATTTCAAATTTCCGATTTTTCGAGTTGCTTGACGTCTAGTCAAGTGACAACAAGCGTTGTCACTTGTCTTCTAACCTGTTCGCCGTGATCTGGCCATATCAGATTTTAATTGTTTAAACCCTCTATATTTTAATTCACTCTATATTTTATAATAATTGCTGTATAGGTTATCATTATCTCTCTTATATATTTAGGTCACTCATATTGATATAAGCGAACGTAAGAAGATGTTGGTAGTACTTTAGATTCTTAGGACCTACATACATACACGGTTTGACAGCTAACGCGAAACTTACAACGTTTACAAAAACTAGCGACTGAGGATCTAGCGAGTAAACATCGAATGATACTATTAAAGTCTCGTGAAAATCGTGAGTATTACCTTGACAGATATACTGCCGTGGTTTCACTAATGGCTCCTGAGGAATTTTCGAGCTCGGTGACGACACGGTCTTCGTTAAGAGATATACTGATTACACGGTTCGATAATGCTATCTACACATGTTGTGACAAGACTTGCGAGGTATGTACAAAACAGTGTTATCCTCATCAGGTTAGTTCATACAGATTCACTTCTGCGTCTCCAGAATATTTAAATATTGTTTTTGTCCAGAAAATCTGTTGTTGAGCCGTCTCAGCCCACTTTGTGAACTCTTACTTGCCATTAAATAATGTGGCAAGATTAGTACGAGCCTCATGGCATCAAGGTAATAGTGATATTTTCAATTCCGACTTTACAGGTATTCAATGTTGTGCAATTCTTCATCCTCGGGAGTCGTGTGCAATTACACTCAATTCGAATATGATTGAAGGCGATGGTTTGTATGGGCATATAGGATTCTTAGCCTTAAATAATATATTAGCTCATCTTATAGGTGCTGATGGAGCGTGAAAAACAATTCTACAAACCGTTTGAGAATAACTGGAATTTAATAAATGGACGGAAATCTGTGAAATTAATTTAATTTTTTGTAGTTACATTATTTGGAAATTAGCTTTAAGATAAAAACATATTAATAAAATAAAGGTTTCAGAGCCACTGACATTAATTAATTTGCATTCGGATCGTAATGCTCCACACTGTCTAAATTAGTATAAGGTTCCGTAATAATGCCAGCAGCGATGTAAAGTTTTCCTTTGAATACGACGCTCTCAAATGGTGAAATCAAAATTTAGTTCATTTTATTTTGGAGAGTTGTATATTATTTACGATAGTTGTGAATAAAATTAAGTCCAAGAATTGGTCTCCACTGAATACATCTGCAATTTATTCGTGGATATATATTTTCCATTTTCATTTGTAAGCCCGCCTGTTATGTATATTTTATCGGCGATGACAGAAGCACTATGCCAACTTACTGCCACCAACAATGGAGCTATGATCTCCCAATCCCCAGTGTTGCTGCTCCACCTAATCGAAATCAATAATCGTCAACTTCTCTTTCAATCGAGCTGATGAAATGATTGCAATTTAATCACCTTTCCACTGAAGATAAAAAGCCACCAACAGAACCACCAATGGCGTAGACATCCGTGGACTAACCGCGAGGAAGTGTCGGCTTCAATGGCTGTTTCTGACCACTTTTCAAATCGATGTATTCCACCTGAAAACAAATAAATTGGTTATATTCCGATTTCTCTAAGCAGGTACTTCGCAACACCGGAAAACGTTACTGAAGTCACTGCTTTAATTGAAGATTTTCGTCCGCCGATGATAACGATCCAATCTCCCTCGAGGACAGACGCAAACCATTTTTTATTAATTTCAATATTTTTGGATAGAGTCCAACTGTTCTTCAATCCGTCAAATATATCGATGGTGTTTGCATCCTGAAAACACGTTATGCAATAAAATAATTAATTTACAATCCAATCAAAATATTATACTTGTGGTACAAAACTCACATCAATATTAAATCCCCCAACCAGTGCCATTTTTTGTATTATTATACGAGGGGTCTCTCTTTGGACGAAAGATTTATCATTCTTGATTATAATTTCTTGTCCAATAGTGGTCATATACTCTGCACACGAATGACAGAACGTCATTACTTCGTTGACGATAAACTGAAAATATAACACATTATTCGAATGATTTTTATCACTAAACTGTAACATTCATTTAATTTCAAATACCTCCATCGAGAGTAAGGATAACCTCACGAATCTCATCAGCTGTGCCAAGTCACTTTTACGGTTCGCATCATCATGATTTACCCACAATTTCACAGCATTGAAAACGCTTTCTTCGGAACGCACGAACAAATCATTCAATTTCAAGATTTCCATCACGTTGAAGACCGGCAGATTGAGAAAACCTTGAGTTTTGTGTAGTTGAAACAAAAGTGGAATTGAAAAATATTTAAGTGACATATTTTTTTTATATAATCAACAATCACCGTCTCGAAGTTTTCCAGAGTCAAATCCATTGCCTTTTTTAATAATTCGGAATCTCCCGTTGATTCCAAAACTTCCAAACAGTTTGGAAGATCGACTGTTTTAAATTGCTTTGGAATTTTCACTTCCAGTCGGTTGGCTAGGTCCATTAATTTTTCGACGTGCTTTTCGTCTATACCTAAAATTATATTTCACATTATTACAATTGAAGACCAAAATAATCGATTACTTTTGATGTTTATAAACTCTTACTTATTTCTCCAGTGTAACAATACTTCAACATTGCTTCGATGACTTCGTCGTCATACTCTGAAAAGATGTCCACCACTTGACCTTCGTTTATCCCAAAGAATTCGCTGCACGTCGCTAACACGATCAAGTGCGCGTAGAATCTGCAATTCAGAAAAGTTATAATTAAAGTGACGAAACAATTTGGATTTTAAATGTTTTTGGATTCGAATTAATATACTTTCGGTCTCGAACATCAAATCCGGTGTCGTAACTCTTATTTCGTTTCATGGCATCATACAAATATGCCACACGTTTTACAGCATAATTGGACTTTGGCTTCATTACGAACATCTTGTTTCTGATGTTTTCTTAGATTTCTCCTGAAAAACAAAATTGAAAATTATACAACCTACACACGGTAGATCTATAAGTGCTAAGCATAATATGTATGTAACTAGACTTACCACTTAGACTGAACAGCAGTGAATGATTTAGAGCACTGTCAATCTACGGTTTTATAACGATAGATAAGGATATCTCAACCCATTTACTAATGGATTAAATCGTATTCATTTATAATTTACGTAAAATTTACATATATATAAAGACGGTAATCTGTGTGTGTGTGTGTGTTTGTGTCCTAACTCTCGCCGAACATAATGAATGAATCGATAAAAATCGATAAATTCATTTTTCGACGAGACGACTTTGTCGCGACTCGAACCGGTCACCCCAAAAAGCCTGAATATAGGTCTAAATTGAGCTAATGGTCACAAACATCACGCCAAATCCAATTCTTCATTTCGCTTTTTTTTTTAAACATTAATTGAAATATTCCTTCGAGGTTTTGAAGCATTTTTTTATATTTTTATTTTTAATTAAATTTAAATTTAAATTATTTATATTTTGACGATATTCGAGAAAAAAATTGATTTCATTCACCGCGGGCGCCGGGAATTGAACCTCGGACCCTCCGATCCAAACGCGATGTGCTCACGAGCCCGCGCCGGACGCCATATCCTCGCCCGGAATACGTGTTGTAAATACACATCATATTGTTACGTACGCCGCGGATTGAGTGAATTGCACTTAGACCAACGGATATCTGTTATTAGATTAATTAAGTGCTTGCACTTACTTCCAAGGATTATATCTGAAAGTGCATTTAGGCTAAACAATGACCGTTATTAGTTATTTCTCAGAATCGGTACGGGGAGACCCAATGTCGTGGAAATACATTTTTGAATACGTCACTATACAACAGGTAAACAGATTAGGCGTCATGAGAGATCTACCCTTTATAAGGCGGTACGTAGGCGATATCATGTCATTCTGGACTGAGCACTGGCAGTACGTATATCTCCTGAATCATCAATAAATGCTGTGAAACGACTGTTGGCCTTTTACTTGGATCCTCCACCCACCCCTACGCAACAATATGTATGTATATGCACGTAATTTGTTATGTGTAATAATAATAATCAACGTTACGAGGTCAATGACCGTTTGTGTATAATCGGAAAATATTACATTTTGTTAACTTTAATTAACATTTTGTTAACGTTAACTTTAAGAATTGAAAATTGAAAACTATCTATGAGAGTCTACGAAAATAACGTTTCCGGTTCTGGATTTTTTTTTAGTTTTATACGATTATATAATAATTTTATACCCATGCGATGATATTTCATCGGGCTATTCACTAGTATAAATATAAATTCGCTTGCCAGGTCACTAATAAACAAAATTTCGGTTAAAACTAACAAAGTAACACTTAGTTTTAAATATAAAAAAGGAGGCTATGAACACAAACGTAATCGCCAATTAAACGTGGACAGTTGCAAAAACTTTTGTTCTGATTTATTTTGAATGGAACTGAGAGTTAATGGGTTAGCGCTAGAAAATTACACAGATGTGCCATTATACCACAGAAAAACATGTTTACAATATTATGTTTACAATAATAATGAAAAGCCGCATGAAAACTATCAATACTCATCTGATATAAAAACATGTTTACAATAATAATTCGTTGATTCTTAGAATCCGTGACGTTAAATTTAATAAAACAAAATCAAATGTATATTCAAATAAATTTGAATAACAGAAAACTATTCAAATATATTGTTTACTATGAGATTGGCCATTTTTAAGCGGTTTATATTACAAATACTGAGCAAAGCCGGGTAAAACCACTAGTTTCTCATAAATGCCATAGTGCTATGACAGGTGACCAACATACGGGTAATATAGTATAATTGAACTTTAGTTATACGTCAGGGCTGTGGAGTCAGATCAGAATTTACCGACTCCAACGTTTTGCCATGATTCGATTATTATATTATAGTATGATCGTCTTTTCTTGGCAACGTATAAAATTATTATTAAAAATGAAAATAATTGCGATATTTAATATATAAAAAAACAATTCATGGAATTAAATTGCCATTTACCCAATTTATCGAAGTATTGGTAGTGAAATAGGTATAAATAAAGAGTAAGTACATTCATAGTGCATGGATAAGAATTTCATACACAAAATATATCAATTTAATAAAAAAATGAGAGTAAAAATTTAAATAAAAATAAATATTTAAGCATATCAAAATACGTGCAAGACAACGATTTTATTTTTAAGGTAATTAAAATAAGGTTAAAATAAACAAAGTAACGTTTAATTATTTTATTTATTCATAATCATTGAGAAGGTTGAATTTATTTTTATTCCCTCTCAATTTTTTAATAAACGTTATCTTGAAATAAACAAAAATATTTAATAGTGATGGCTAAAATGAATAATTTGAATAAATCAGATTGATTGATATTTGGATTTTGATTTACGAAATTTCAATGATTAAATTGTAAAGCAATATTCACATATTTTGCAGGAATAAAAACAGTTTTTCGAGTTTTTTGAAACGAACTTACGGGTAGAGGGTTAGCGCTTGATTATTTACGCGGATGTGGCATTATACTACAGAAAAACATGTTTTTACAATAATATGTTTACAATAATAATGAAAAACCGCATGGAAATAACCATTCATCCGATATTAAAATGATCGTCTTTTCACAGATAAACACATTTTGAAATTAAAAATAAGATCATCGATAATAGAATTCGACAAACTACTCATAGAATGCATATTTTAGAATGCATAGTTGAAAAACCGCACAAAAAAACAACCGACTATTGAAAATAGAAGAAGGATTGTTGACACTGGTTTTAACTCTTATCTATAATATTATATTATATACTAAATGCATAGCTCCAATGCTAACTCATTTTGAACTGGAGATTTTAAAACGATCCATGATTTTTAAATTCACTGTCACTGAATTGTATATCATCACGTTGTGATGTATATTCAAAATTTTAGGTAGACCGGAAATGGTACCTCCTCTTTTAGGTCTTCTCTTCTTATTATAAGTTTTTGGATTCAATTGTCTCATAAGCCATTCAATGGATTGGGATGAATCGTAAAAGTTATGATATATAGGTTGCATATACACACATATAATATGTACTAGTATAATATTCTTTAAATATTATTGTGTAATAGGCAGTGATGTAGTGCTAAATTTTATTTCAAAATTAAAAATCCCCAAATTCTGGGATCTTTTCTTCATTACGATCATTACTTTTATTATCAGACTTAATGATAAAAAGTAATGGCCACTAGAAATTATGTACTATCAATTATAATTGAAATGCATATATGTAGCTTGTGGGTACATTGAACAACTCCTGAGAAATGCGCCAAATTTAAATTTGAGCAAATTCTCTCTGTGACGGTGGGAAAAGTTGAAAAAATTGTTAAAATTTTTAATATTAATTTATATTATGTAAAAATTATCTACTATGTATGAACACACAGTCATTTCCATTGTATTTTTATGTAAAAGAAATATTAAAAGCCCAAAAAACTATTAATAGTGACTTAAATTGTTAAAATTTAAGGTAAATTTTTAGCCCATTCTCAAAGACTTCAAAGAGTGTTTGTCCGTAATAGTCCCCTGTCCAAACAATGTTTGTATTTTAGGTTAAACCAATGAGTGAGAGGTGACTACGAGATTGTTAAAATACAAAGTGTTCTATGGCCCAGGTCACGTAGGGCTGTTTTAATCCTCCGGACAAATGCATGATAGAGCGTGTCACACCGGGTGATTTCTTAGTCGCTCACATTTTCATACATTTGGTCTGGTCGGTGTATCCTGGAGCGGACATGTCCTGGGACATGTGTAATGAAATTAAATATTTATAATATAATACTGATTCTTCACAAGTTCCACAAAATTTCGACTGTTAAAATATTGACCAAAATGTGTAAAAATAACATTAATTTATGCATAAGTCATATGAGATGATCGAAATATATATATATATATATATATACATATATATATATATATATATATATATATATATATATATATATATATATATATATATATATATATATATATATATGTATATATATATATATATATATATATATATATATATATATATATATATATATATATATATATATATATATATATATATATATATATATTTATATATATTGTATAATTTTTTACACAAAAAATAAAACGGTAACTGCTTGGCATATCGAGATACTATTACGCTCGTTTTCGGCAATCTTTATTCGTTTCGCTTTATAAATCGTTTAACCCCCTCCTCCAACCCCCCGGCCCACCCACGAATACGCAACGCTGATAAAGCTTTGTGCCCGAGCGTATCGGCCGGAGCGATCTAATTACGACCGGTGCAGAAATTTTCAGCTGAAATCCACTCCGAATATATCCACTTTTAAATATATACACTCGCGCACCCACACACACACACAATACAAGTGGAATAGATAAGGACTGGGAGTCCTCTGTGCGAGGAGAAGGGGTTGAACTGGGAGGTTGCAAAGTGGAAGTTGAAAAATGTAGTTACGCAAAGAGACGCGCTCGCCTAAGCCCTTATCGCGCAGTCTCGCCAAATCCGAACACATTTATCTGCACTCACCATCCACTCATACATACATACATATATGCATGCATATATGTATGTATATATATATATATATATATATATATATATATATATATATATATATATATATATATATATATATATATATATATATATATATATATATATATATAGATAGATTGATAGATACATATAAAAACGGACGCAATGTACATATATGGGTATGTTTTAGAGCTTGCAATTTACTGTCAAATTGCAATTACCGGTAAACGGTAAATAATTCTCTCAGGAAACAAATCATATCAATACTTTCGTCTTTTAGACTTTTCGTCTTCAACACTTGTTCGGCAAGTCATAAAATGTTGAAATGCAATGTTTAAATATTTGCAAAGAATTTTTTCGAGTTCCAAATATGACATTTCTCTCTGAATAACATTGTTTACATTTTTTTTCGGTTTATCCACTTTATTATTGTCGTTTAATTTTTTTATTTATTGCTAATTTAAGCTTTTCTCCAGTGTTAAAATTTCGACTATTTCTATTTCATTTCCTTCTCTGTCTTTTTGTTCAGAAATTTTATAGTTCTCATCCCTCAAAAATTCATACATAGTTATATCTATGATTTTTTTCCATTATTGTAGTAGTTTTATTCGTTATATTAAATATTCCATATTCATCAAAATCATTTATTGTATCAGGATCATTAAGGTAATTAACCACGTCGGAATATATCGTTCTTTTTTCCTTTATTCGAATTATTAGCTTTTCTTTAAGTTCCATGACTAAAAAGGAACTGTATTAAGCCAGTTCATCAATCAATGTTTTGTCGGCTGTATATAGATTTATGTCTTCACGATATAGAGCTTCTACGGCTATTTTTACCGGTTGTAATGCCAATATTATGTCAGCGATTTTATCAAATTCAATATTATCGATTTTTATATCCGATTTTATATGAATCAAACTTTTTAAGATCGCATTTTTAATTTCATAAAGTCGTTCCAGCATTTTCAGTAAATAATTCCATCGAGTTTTGCAATCTCGATACAAAGTAAGCTCTTTTCCTAATTCGTCTTTTATATGTTTTTGAAGATTATCATTTTTTAAAGGAGATCTTCTATACAAATTTACTATTGATCTTACTTTACATATTAATAAATTCAATAAATATGTATTTTATAAAATCTATAATTCACAAATGTGTTTTATTAAATATAAACAAGAATGTAATAAATGCAAACAGATTAGAATATGGATCCGAATACTAATGATCATAGAATATTCTTCGTCCTTTGTCTCAAAACAACTAGAATCAGCTGCATCGGAGCATTCGGTCACCGCATTCTGAAGACAGTTGACACCAGTGTAACACGTAACACACCATCTCTGTGTTGAGTCGAAAATCAAAACTCCCCATTCCACATGCATATCTACATTAAACTTACGTTATAATATGCCTGTCGCTGTCCTTAATTCACCAAAAAATCATTTCCGGTAATTACCGTTAATTTTTACTGGTAATTATCAAAGGTGCTATTTTGGCGATTTACCGGTAAACCGGTAAACCGCTTATGCAACCTCTAGTATGTTTGTATCGGACCGTCGAGACACAGCCAATCAGTGTCACAGAGGCGCACAGCCAATCAGAGTCGAGTGGTCGAGGAGACGCGAGGAAGCGTGATAGTGTGGAAGTGGGGGGGGGAGTGTGGAGGTCATGTGACGTCAGGCCGAGCGACGGGTGACACATAATGGGTAAGGTTGCCAATTTGTTGGAACCATTTCAATGAAAATCAGATAAATTGGCAAATTCTTTATGTACTTTGTATATCTACATATATGTGTGTACATATTGTTACGTACGCCGTGGATTGAGCGAATTGCACTTAGACCAACGGATATCTGTTATCGGATTAACTAAATGCATGCACTTACTTCCAAAGATTATATATATTATATGGACTCAAAGTGCATTTAGGCTAAACAATGACCGTTATTAGTTATTTCTCAGAATCGGTACGGGGAGACCCAATGTCGTGGAAACACATATCCGAATACGTGACTATACAACAGGTAAACAGATTAGGCGTCCTGAGAGATCTACCCTTTATAAGGCGGTACGTAGGCGATATCATGTCATTCTGGACTTAGCAGTGACACTGCGTGTATCTCCTTAATCATCAATAAATGCTGTAAAACGACTGTTGGCCTTTTACTTGGATCCTCCACCCACCCCTACGCAACAATATATAAAAATATAGGCTCCTAAACCACTCAACCGATTACGATGGAACTTTCAGGATTGTTGTATGCATGTCCGGGAAGCTTACTATAAAAAAATCGCCCAGAACTGGGAACGGAGATGGAAAAAACGGGAATTAGTGACCTTGTAACGCAATAATTTCAAATGTTTTAGCTTCGCGACCTGCGTTGTTATAAACAAACAATTGAATAATTCCAAATTTGTTCGCTGCCTGGACTTTTCCGACAAATGGGAACGGGGACGAGAATTGCATGCGTTATCGTGGCATTGCAACGCATGCCGGGTTCAGCCAGTTACTAATAATATTTGTATCAAGTGTACAATATTTCTTGATACAAATATTATTGGGTTATTCTTCCTGGTATAAATTAAAGATAAAAATTATAGTAAAATATACCATAGAATTAGAAAATGAATCCATAGCATAATTGTCGACACTTAAATCTTCACAAATTTCTATAATTTAAGTTTGAAAATATTTTAAATTTATATAATTTATATGTATAACCGGAACAAAGGTTGGTAACGATTAAATTATTCCGTTGCTATTCATGTATTTTCATAGTACACGTACATATGTGTATTTCTTCGTGCACTTCGAGAGCACAGCTGCGCTGCTCTCAGTCGATGGTTTTCAAACTTCGTCGACGGGAAAATCTACCTCGTGAGAATTGTTATCGTGAGAGCCCTCGCGATTGACGGTCTCTATAGTTTTAACAGTTGACAGTTGTTGTCGATGGCCCCAAAACTAACTAGCTCGCGTTGTCTACAATAAACCGGAATATATTCTCCGAATCATAATATTACACGTGTTCCATAAATTGAAAGTATATTTGAACCCCAATATATACTTTTTTATGTATGTAGTATATGGTGCAAGGAACGTTCATCAAATGTCTTTCAACAAACGGACGTCAAATTTTATTTGATGAATCGTCCTTTATGCATACAACTCTGATAAGTTTAATTGAAATGATTACGATATTGATTTTATAATAGCAAATATTTTCCGGAAACACGTCAACAACTGAATTTAAGCCCACCTCACCTCTAGTTCATTTCCCTCATCAACGATCTATTTCCTTCTCGCTATCTTCCCTTCCCACACTACTCTTAGCCGAACTGCGAAGGTGACAAAACAGTTTTAGCCGAGTCAATCGTTTTGGTTAGGAGTTGAAGTTTGTCGTCAAACTTAGGCCGCGTTGTCTGCAAATTATCTGCGAAGCCGCAATCAAATAAACTTGGGGGGGAGAGACCGAAACGAGGGAAGGAACAACATGAGAAAGGGGGGGGCAAACCCTGAAATTACGGGGTTTCTAACGTCACGGCCAGTGAACACACGACAAATATTAAACGAGGCCAATTCTCAAACCCCACACCCCAATCGTGCCTAAAATTAGCCGACAATAATGGGCTACCTAACTTTTTATGTAATTTCGGACGTAATCTTCTGATTTTCCGAGGAAAACTGCTCGGGCCTCTGTACGTACGAATAGGATTCAAAATTACATAAAAAATATCGCCAATAGTTAAGTGCATCGCCGACGCCCCGACGCCCCCGGCGCCTCTGGCGCCTCCGACACCCCGGGGCCATCACCCCCAGCCCCAAAATGAAAAAAAACTTAAAAACACGAAAAAATAATTGGTTCCCCATACAGCGCCCGTTGTCCGTCACATATTTATATACATATTTACCGACACATTGTTTTTATATATAGTATACCGAACGAAGCCGGGTAAAACCACAAGTAAATTAATAATATCAAAAACTTACGTATATTATATTTAAATTTTATTTATATAAACATTTCAAAATACGAACTCAACACCGCTATACGCACTAATAATGTTGTATTTCTTGACCAAAATGCAATGCGAAACTGAAACGAAATGTAAGTGACCATCGCGGATCGAGTGGGGGGTGAAAGCCATAGCATGTAAATTTTACTCATGCTAAATCGGTTCGACTGTAGAATTTAGTTTTGAATAAAACAATTAATTTTAAGAAAAATAGAATGAAAGACCCTGCAGCATATATTAAATACGTGCCTACGAAATTTTATTTACATTAATTATACGCGTTTCGACCGCAGAAAATTATCAAATATTTTCCTTTGCGAAAATAAGTCTATAGAGCGTTATTAGCCCCGTAACCCCGTAAAATATACATACAGTGTCCACGATCGGAAATCTCTATCGCATTTATCTTCCCTTCGCCTCTCACCTCTATCATCCGCTTTAAGCCCCTAACTTCCTTTCCCTATCACTTTCCTATAACGCCTCCCCCAACCACCCACCCGCCGTCTATATCTTGAATGTCCGAGGGGGAGGTGGGAGGACGGGCCCTTGTTTAGGTGTTTTATGTAGGTAACGAGGCAGGGCCTCTTCGTTAGCATCGGAAGCGCCATTTTTCAGAGGCGCCAAACGCTCGCTCGGGCACCTGCCACGTGCCACGTGGATAATGCCGCCATTACGTGTGGCGGATGTATAAAGCCTTCGTGGATTATTATGACGATACATGGAATAATAATTTTCTTTCGTTCGGCGCTAAAATTTCGGCGGACCGTAGGGAAGGAGCGGAGGGGTGGGGGGAGATACGACGATAAATTTAATATATTGCAGAGGTTCTTTAGAAACCACCCGCCACCCACCCGTTCCAGTTAACCACCCACCTCGGTCCGCGTAAAGCTTCGAGTATCGTATTTATGACAGGCAATTTCACCGTTGTTAAAATATATAAATTTACCTTTTGAGTATTACCCGTCCGACCCGTGTATACACGGCCCCCAACCCCCCCTTCCTCCCTCCCCCGTTAGATTTAATTCCTTGTCTTTTTAGTGACTCAAACCCCTATTTTATAATGTTTAATTCGATATGTGACCTTACATACTACGCTGTGCGATCCAAAGGTGGGGTATTTTTTGTCCGTGTGTCGACAGTATATATTTTGATTTTTAAATGCTTTTGATTATTACGAAATTATGTTCACAATACATCTTATATCTATTTTAATAGCTACTGATCTGCTGATAATTTTCTATTTTACAATTTTAATTTAATTTGGTTAGTAATCATAGTATTATATTATTCTAATGTTAAGAGGGCTGTATACCCGAAACCTTAATTTTGTTGCCGTTCCTTTCTTCAATATATACATATATATTGAGTGAATGCGACAATATATGTATATATATATATATATATATATATATATATATATATATATATATATATAAATATATATATATATATATATATATATATATATATATATATATATATATATTGTGAGAGAATGCGACAGTTGCGCTTCGACCAGATAATACCTATTTAAAATCGACAAAATCGAGGTTTCGTATTCTCCAGTTTTCTCCTCCGAAAAAAGTCCAATTAAAAAAAAATAATCATCGGTATGAGAAAGATATTTTTTATGTTTGTGTGCTCGTATTTTTTTAAAAATCAACCGTTAAATAAGCACGCTGGATTCTTTTCGTGAGTGTAAAAAAGAGGCGATTTTATAGATGTTTGGCGTCTCTTAACTCCTATAAAAAATAACTAATCAAAAAAATAAAACCACAGAAACATGCCTATGGTGGATATCCATAGCATATTAAAACTGTTTTCAAAACAACATTTCCTATAAACCATGAAAACGTGATGAAAATAAAAAAAATTCACATTAAAAATGCTTTATATGACAATACATCGTAAATACAAATGTGTATCGATAAAGTAAAAATAAAATACTGATTTTTGCAAATTCACATAAAAGCACTATTTATTATAAAATACTATTAACAGGTAGTTGTTTTAATATATGTAGATATATCATATAAATATGTATGTATATACATATGTATATGAAAACACATACAAACAGAAATTTGATGGTAAAAGTATCAAATATCACACGAAATGCAAACATCAGCCATCTGCATCAAACTCATCATGAATAAAATACAACTCTTCTACAAAACGAGTAACCTGTCAAGGTCATTATATCGACGTGTGACTAACGACTATAATGCGAGCATATAAAAATTAACATTTTTCAAACTCGTGAATTGCTATTTTGAACCGTTTCTTAGGCATTTAATGTAATGCGTTAGAATTTTTAATATATATTTTAATTGACATTCATACTGTGAAAAATATTGTTTTATTTTTATTATAAAAAAAAAATTGCAACACACTCGTTTGAGTGGGCTTTGAACACTTTTCTGACCTTATCTTTGTTGGTAATTGGCGGTTATTTTGTACGATTGGAACCAACATGCCAATTACGGTCACTTTGCGCGATTTTCCAAGTAACTAGGTACACGATTTTTTACCAGTATGCAAATTCCCGTAAATAAATACATGCACAAAAATTTTATAATTTTCAACGTCGTTAATTCTAAAATTCAACACTCTTGGTCGGCCACATACATACATAATTCATATGTTTTATATATCATATATTTTATGTGTAGATATGATCCTAATAAAAATACAAAAAATAAAGTCTAGTATTTAAATCAAAAATACATTTTTGTACTAAAGTTACAGCTTTTTCCTATGTATAATATTAGCCAGCTGAATACGTTTTTAAATTCTGCATAATTTGTACTTGTCCTCGTTGAAACCTCGCCTTACATATTGTAAGTAATTAAATAATTTACAATTTATGATTCTACTGAAATTTCACAAATTATTAACTTACATTTCGTAAGAGGGGCTAATGAATACTATTACAGACAATATGAATACATAATATGTACATTGAAAATAGGGGAAAAATAAAAAATGCGTGTTTTAGAAGCTTTTTTTCTTTTTTATTGAAGTAATTTTTATTTAGCTGTCCGGCGCAGTCATTTTAATTTTACTCATTGAAATAAAAATGGTTGCATAATTTATATTCGGCAATTTCTTCGTGAATATTTATATAAGGGACTATTTGAATGGAAAATTCGGCTTCCGTTCTAAATACCTTATTGATTTTGAGGTTTTCTAGAATGTAACCGTTTGCAGGGCTTATCAAATTATGAATAGAAAATTATTTATCAGACGAACAAAAGTACCTTCATTATTTATTGATTTATTTAAGTTTAAGTTTGGACCATTGTGGCATTACAGGAGTCTCTAATGCGCCAAAATGGTCGAAAAAAATACAAAAGAAATGAGAAAAAATCAAATATATACATATTTTATTTTTAAAAATCAATACCACAGATACTTGACAGGTAGCCCCAAAGCATCACTGTGGTTATAATACAAATATAAGTAAACATAAATCAAGAATAACAAAAATCATAAAAAAAAATACTAAAAATCAAGTAAGAAATATGTAAATACATACATATAATAAAAAAAAAAAACAAATAAATAAGATTGAAAATTATGTCGTGCTATATAAGATGTGTTCTATCAACTCAACATAACTGGCATTGAAGAAGTCCAAGTAATGTGCCAGTAAGTTAAGGAGTCGAACAGCTCTCGAGAGGGGGAGTTCATGAGCATGTTTGTTTTAGCCCTAATTGGCAAAAAGATATCATGCTTTTGCAAAACCCTATAATTTTCCGGGGCCCAAAATTTTAGCTTCACCAGGATAGCGGGATTGTGAATCTCTCCTCTAATTAATTTTACGAAATTTTTCCCAAGAATTAAATCTCTTCTCTTTGCCAGGGAGTTGAAACCCAAAAATCCCAAGACAAAGACACTAGGAAACAAATATGGATAAAATCCAAATGTCTTCAGATATAATACACAGCCAAAAAATGCATTTACACATAATCATAAAAAAAACAATAGCATTATAATAATAGTAGATACATAAATAATCAGGTCAAAGATCATAATAAATGACCATTACGAGAGAACTTCAAAAAGTATTACTCAATGTACATATTATTTATTATTTTTTATTTACAATTTCGCCATAGTGACATTACAGATTAGCTCCAGGTCGTCACTATGGCTTATTTATTACAAGACATTGAAAACTCGTAATTAACGAGACATATAAATACATAATTATTACATACATAGACATGTAAATCGAAACAATACCTGACATCTATGGTCAGATATTACAAGCATCGTATAAATACGATTAATAACATTTTTCATGTAACAATACGAATTTTTACATTCGATAAACAACCACAGAGACATCTATGGTGATAAATCTGGCGAAACCTGAGATATAAAAATAACTCCAGTTTTGCAACAGAAAATTGGGAAGGAAAAGCCAATTTTACAGTAACCGTTTCAATGAAAATCAGAAAAAAATTCTGATAAGAAACTCACCACTAGACCACGCTGCTGGTTCGCCCTTACATACATACATATTTTATTTTAATTATTTTTTATTGTCACAAATCAATACACACTCGCCATTACAGATTTGCTCCAATGCGACGGGTGTACGTTAATGAAATACATAAACAATCAGAAATACAGTAATACATACATATACAATCAGAATATATAGAATATAACAATTAATCAGAAATAATAATCATAGTGACATCTATGGATTTCAGATTACTGTGTATAATTAATACAAATTATACACAGGCAGATTTTTGTGACAACAGGATTAGATTTAATACCAATTTTCAGGAACCGTTTCAGCAATGATCAGATAAAATTGGCAAACTCTGATAGAGAAACGATCGATTTGGAGTCACAAAACCCCCAAATCTAACCAGCAGTGGCGAGGACACGAACCTATGACCTCAGTGATGCTAAATATATACGCTATCACTAAGCCAAACTGCTGGCTATATGCTGGATATGTATGTATGTATGTAAGGACGAACGTATATTTTCATACACGTCTGGTTTATTGGCAAAAATTTACAATAAAAAATGTATACAGCAATTATCATACCACTTTGAACTAACAAACGTAAAAAATGCACATGCAATTGTGTATAAAAAAAAATCATCCGATGATAGAATTCAAATCTGATCGAATTCGACTATATCCGACAAGCCACAGGTTTTCGAATTTCCATTTCGATGATCTTTTTTTGGGCGTATTTTATTTTTATTCGAACGATTCCATTTTTAGCTCGCGATCGCTTTCAACTCGCGTTCTCGCCACTTGATCCGCACCGAAAGGCTCATATTTATTCAGGCCAGTCGTTTCAAACGAGCAGCACGCGTGCTGGACGCCTCACCCTTCTCCCCTTCATCCCTCAGACGCAGAATATATCCCTTGTATATATATATATATATATATATATATATATATATATATATATATATATATACTATATAGAATTTTACTATATAGAATTTTATATACCCTTCTTCCTCGTTGTCGATTCAACTCTGACATTTTACAATGGTTTAGTAGAGAAAGAGAAGCCTTTTCCAGATTTAAATCCTACGCCATGCAAATCGCTAATAGCACATTTGAATCTGTAAAAAATATTGCAATGTTTCTACAAATTGTAAATTAGATATCGTTGATATTAGAACGTAACGTAACATTAACATATTGCTACTGACATAATAGCTTGAACTGCTGCCACCAAATTAAGACTATTCAACGAGCAAGAACGCTCCTTTTTACATGCCTCCTTTGCATTTCACATGGTTTTCGTCCACTCGTCACTCGACGCTCCGTGAGAACGGACGTGCCGAAGACGTACTCTCTGTGCGAGCGCTCATAATACAACGATACGCCATACCGTCAAAAAACCCACACCTTTTAACATACAAAACAAACACCCCCCACAAAACGAACACCAAACGAACACATGTTGGCACCATGCGAGGATCCAACCTGAAAAAGCGAATTAAGAAGACACTGATAACTACAACCGAAGCTCCTCAACCAGGCTGCTCTCAGACCGCTCAGATGGAGACCGAGTGGCAGTTTCCAAAACATACGGCAAAGAACGTGAAAGATGTTGCTCCTGAATTTAAAATTCAGGAGAAAAACAAATTTGAAGGGCTCTTGGAAGTTTCCGATGTCCCCAGAAGCGGTGGAAGAATCCCGCCCATCATCATGACAGCTACTGGCACTCACGGCAGCATGATCGAGTCGATCAAGAAGTTTATAAAAGACTTCACAATGACTTACATTGGTCAAAATAATGTCAAGATACAATGTAAAAGTCTTGAAGACTTTAAAAAACTTCGGGATGGATTGACACCAGACCGACAATTCCATACCTTTTCCAGGAAGGAGGAAAAGGAAATAAAAAGTGTCGTACGTGGCTTGCCGAAATTGCCGGAAGCTGATATTAAAGATGACATCATCAGACAGGGATTCCCTGTAACCCAAGTCATACAGATGAAGACGAAGGAGCCTAGGAGCAACGCCACCGAGCTATACTTGGTGTTCTTCGAGCCATCGGTATCGGCAAAGAAGATTAAAGAAATCCGGTACATCTGTTACACAAAGGTCAGTGTCGTTAAATATACTAGTAAATCACAAAATATTACTCAATGTTTCAGATGCCAAGAATATGGACACGCTGCGAAAAACTGCAATCGGCAGGCCAAGTGCGTCAAATGTGCCGGCACTCACCTCACCGCACAATGCAATAAAGGAATAGTTACCCCTGCTGTCTGCTCAGGCTGTTCAGGATCTCACCCCGCTAACTTCAAAGACTGTCCAAAAAGACAGAGCTATCTGAAAATGCTGGAATCGAGGAAGAATCGAGCATCAATTGTCAAAGCCAACCCTTGGAAACTCCCAGTGGCGCAGCCACAAAATATCCCGGTCGTTAACGATCATAACTTCCCAAAGCTACCGACCATTAAAACTCCTTCACCAAATATCCCAAATATCCCTAAAAAACCCCACCAACCAACCAATCCCAACATTCAACCAACAACAGACCTAACTTCCATGGCGTCTATGACGAAGATGTTGAAGATCCTCCAGGAGATTCGTGCCAAGGCCAGCGGTTGCACCGACAAACTAGAGCTGGCACTCATGCTTGTCGAATATCTCGATGTCTTTGATTAACGGGAGGCGCCTGAACATTCTAGCTTGGAATGCTCGTGGACTTAAGAATAATATTGACGAACTAGAGTCGGCGATCGGTGAGTACTGTGTTGACATAGTTTTAATCTCCGAGACCTTCTTAAAACCTCATATCCGTATTAACCTACCTAACTTTAACTGCTATCGCGAAGACCGAGAACAGCATGGAGGGGGAGTTGCCATTTTTATAAAATCGTCAATTAAACATTGTCGCGTAATAACTCCGCCACTAAAAAATTTAGAACTAACCGCCATCGAACTAACAATTAACAACACCCATCACATAGTAGCATCCGCTTACAATCCTCCCCAAAAACGATTATTGGCATCCGATCTTAACAAAATATTTAACATTGGTAGTTCGGTAGTGGTAGCTGGTGACTTTAATGCCAAACATCCGTTATGGAGTTGCGTAAACACTGACCTACAAGGCACAACTCTTTATAAATACATTCAACTAACAGATACAATCTTACTTCATCCGGATACATACACACACTATCCCACAAATAACTCACAACCATCCACACTAGATCTTGTCCTCGTCAAGAACTGCCCAAAAATATCGACACCAAATGCCCTTCAAACCCTGTCGTCTGATCATCTCCCGATAATCTTCTCAATCGACGGGAAACCCGAGGAAATCATCAAGCATAGTTGGGATTACGGGAGAGCTAACTGGCGAGAGTTCAAGTCGTACATAAATGACCAAACCATTCTAACTTCTACCACACTCACAAACAAAACCGAAATCGACAGCTCCATAATACACCTAAAGGAATCAATAACTCGATCCAAACACCTTCACATACCTAAGACACAATACATTGAACACAAATTAGAGATAACTGACTTTGTTGCAAATCTAATTAAAAGTAAAAATAAACTCCGTAAAATTTGGCAAACATCAAAAAATCCAGCATTGAAAACATTAATTAATAAGCTCACATATCAAATTAAAATTAGAATCAAAGAAATCAAAAATGAAGCTTGGTCTAAAAAATTAGAAAAATTGAGCTCAGTTGATGGCTCTCTATGGAAATTAGCTAAAGCGATTCGCAGGACAAAAAACTCGATTCCTCCATTAGATGATGCAGGAATCTCAGTGACGCGTGATTGCGACAAAGCAGAACTATTATCAAAATCCTTCCAAAAACATCACACACTCACACAACATTACAATCACATACCAACGCATAATAAAGTCAACCGGTCCATTAAAATCATCACAAAAACTCCCACTAACAGTACTAAAAATATAAAATTGGTGCATCCGTGTGAAATCCAAAATATAATACGTAATTTAAAAAATAAAAAGGCACCTGGGCGAGATTCAATAGATAACATCACAATCAAACAACTTCCATTTAAAGCTTTAGTCTCACTATCTAAAATATTCAACGCATGTTTACTCACCGGGTATTTCCCAGAATACTGGAAAACAGCCAACGTAATTCCCATACTTAAGCCCGATAAAAGCTCAAAAAACCCGGCCAATTATCGACCCATTAGCTTACTTTGCACGCTTTCAAAAATTCTGGAAAAAATAATCTACACACGTTTACTTAAAGTCGTAAATAAGAAATTAATAAATGAACAATTTGGATTTCGCACTGGACATTCCACGACCCAACAACTAACAAGACTAACTGAACACGTGACGAAGAACTTTAATATGAAGAGAAGTACCGGAATGGTATGTCTCGACATAGAAAAGGCCTTCGACACGGTTTGGCACGATGGACTCATTCATAAGCTCCTTATTAACAAAATACCAAACTACCTAATTCTCATCATCAAATCGTACTTAACTCGTAGAAAGCTAGTGGTTAGCGTAAATAATGAATTATCGTCTCCAAAAATAATCGCAGCTGGCGTTCCGCAGGCGAGCTTGCTTGGCCCACTCTTGTTCTCCATATATATAAATGACATACCTATTCCAAAAAACTGTCACATAGCCCTATATGCAGATGATACAGCTTGCTTCACAAGTAGCAAAAAACCAGACACTATTCTTAAAAATCTTGAATTTGCAATTAAAACAATGACTGAACACTTCACTAAGTGGAAAATTCAAATTAATCAAACCAAAACAGACGCCATATTCTTTAGTGTTAGAAAACATAAGCCAAGTTCAGATCTGAAAATCCCCTCTGGAGAAAGTCTGAAATGGCAGTCAGTAATAAAATATTTAGGAGTAACGTTTGATAAAAGAATGAGATGGGCACCTCACATTGAGGCAGCGAAATGCAAGGCGATGCGGGGTATATCCTCAATATATCCAATATTTAATCGCCATAGTTCTTTATCAACGCTAAATAAAATAAAATTATATCGCGCGCTCATATTACCATTATTAACCTATGCTTCACCTGTATGGAATAACGCCTCGAATACTAATCTTTCCAAGCTCCAAGTAATACAAAATAAATCCCTTAAAATAATTTATAATACACCCATATATACTAACCTGAAAAAACTGCATGCTATATATAATATTCCGTTTGTTACAGACATTACTAACAAACTAACCAGTAGATTCTATGAAAGAATCACTAATAACCATACTAACACACTTGTGAAGAGTCTCGGTGATTACAACAAAATGTCTATACCCTTCAGGTATAAACACAGATTACCTAAACACAATCTGCTTTAGGTCATCGACTTTAGATAGTCTTTAATTAATATTATGTATTAGATGTATTATGAACATTTATAAGGATTGTAAATAGGTTTTTGAACTCTTTTTCCTATTATGCTTTAGATTAACATTAGAATAATATAATACTGTAATTACTAACCAAATTAAATTAAAATTGTAAAATAGAAAATGATCAGTAGATCAGTAGCTATTAAAATAGATATAAGATGTATTGTGAACATAATTTCGTAATAATAAAAAGCATTTAAAAAAAAAAAAAAAAAAAAAAAAACATGGTTTTCGTGTTAGTGGTAATTTTTACATCTCTAATTTTTACATCGAAGTATCCAAACTGGAGGGGCTTTTTTTACAAACCTCTTTTATGTTCCACTTAAGATTACAATTCAGGAAAAAAATTGCATCTTATCCGATCGTTTTCATACTTTGCCATATTGCTCATTTTGGTCATCAATATACGTTAATGTATCGTCTGCCATTAAGTTTGAGATAAAATATCGTATACAACGCGTATTTAATATCGACATTATCGGGTTGGGTGACATTTAGTTCGTGTGGTTCGGCGTTCGTCCCGTGTCTTCCAACCTGTTCACCTTGATATGGCCATATCAGATTTTAATTGTTTAAACGCCTATAATTCACTCTATATTTTATAAAATTTGCTCTATAGGTTCTCGATATCTCTAATATTTAAATATTTATAGTTTTAACTCTCATATGTATGTATATATAAATTTTAAATTTGGCGTCTAGCTTCATGTAATGTAATACACGATATATATTGATTTTGGCCAAATATGTCAGATCTGACATTTCACTGTATATCTCTTCAGTGAGTTTTATCTGCGAGATAAGTATTCAATAAGAAGTTATGTTGTATCTATGTAATTGTTAATATGATTTACAATAAGCTTACATACATTTAGTTTCTTACAATAAGCTTACATACATACATCACATACAATTATTTTTAGTCATCAGCTGATTCAATTTATCTGATGATTGAAAAGTTCATTTCTGTAAATACATAAACTCATTTATGGACAATCATACACTGTTAACTATTCTTAAAGCAAATCATTTAAGCAATCTTAGTATTAATAAACTATTCTAAACTGTAAGGTTCCCGGCATAAATGAGTATACATATTTCCGGCAGCAACTCATAACCTCAAATTTCATTGTTTATTCCTCCAAAACAAACTTTCTAACCAATACAAGCTTTAATATACATTTGTACACAGATCAAACAGTGATAGTTTTATTTTTAGTTATCAGCTGATTTAATTTATTACAAACCTCCTTTACGTTTCACTTGCGATTACAATTCAGGGAAAGATTTACCTCTTCTCCGATCGTTTTCATACTTTGCCATATTGCTCATTTTGGTCATCAATATAAGTGAATGGATCTTTCACCATTACGATAGAGATAAAATATCGTTTAAGACGCGTTTCAAGTTTGCAAATTTTAAATCTGGGTGACGTCTATGTAGTCTTTAGTTTTATACATAGATGGCGGTAGTAAAATAAAATTATTGGTATTTTTATTCAAAATAATAATTTATATATCTTAATATTATATACAAAACTAAAAAAGAGGTTTGTTTTAAAAAAACTTTTTTTTATTGTGACGTCTATTGTCCACATTACCGTATTTATCCACACTATCCCGTCGTTTTTTCCCTTTTTGCCACCATCTCGCTATGTCAGATTTTAATTGTTTAAACGCCTATAACTTTTTCTTTTTTTAGTCTATATTTTATAAAATTTGCTTTATAGGTTCTCATTATTGAAATTTAACTTCTCAATAATTTAATTATTTTTTACTATACCGCAGTAGCATTTACTGGGTGATCCAATACGCCATAATCGTCAAACATATTAATTACATTTGTTTTTTTTTTAGTTTAAGTTTTGACCATTTTGGCATTACAGGATTCCCTAATGCACTACAATAGTCGAAATAATATAGAGGATGACAAAAATAGAGCTATACATATACATATATGTACTATATACACAGACAAAATTGAATTTGTACATAATTTGTAAAAATTAATAAAGCATTATAATAATAGCAGATACAGTAAAAATATCAAATAATAATATACAAAGTAGGGAATGTCTTGCATCTACAGCTAGTACCAATATATAAGAACTAGCCGCAAATACAAAACATGTCTGCGAGACTCACATGGAAGATAGAAGATCTAAATTTCACTTATAGCACATTCAATTGATTATTTATTTTTATTTTATATATTGATTATTTTATATATTTTTATTTTATATATTGATTATTTATTTTTAGTACAGATATGTACCCGTTTATTTTTTACATTAAACACGACAACTATGGACAAACATTGTACATAAGTACATATTTATATGTAGTGTACATGTTATAGAAAGCAAATAAAAATGCCAATTAACATCAACAGAGACATCGATATTTAAATTCATAGCATTTTTATACAAATAACAGAAAATCAAGACGCTAAAAACTCGAAATTTGAGAGAATTAGGTAAAAGTTGCCAATTTTTTGGAACCGCTTCAATGAAAATCAGATAAATTGGCAAACCCTGAGAGGAAAAGATCGACCACATATCCAAGGTCTGGCCAGCAGCAACTGGTGAGATTAAATCCGTGACCACTTTGTTCGAAAGCATTAAACGAGCCGTTATATATCAAACACGACAAAAGTTCAATTTTCAATTATAAAAACACTATTTCAATAGTGTAATAAAAACTCTAAAAGTAGCAAATTGTTATAACTTATTTCAATTCTATGTGTCGAGAATCTTAAAAAAGCAGAATAAACGTTTTACAGGCCACTAGTATTTCTAAATATTATCATTGTTATTTATTATATTAAAAGTTTTGCGAAATAGTGGACTTAACATACATATGTATGTATGTATGTCTCTTTCAAATGGTGACCGAAAAAATGCTCTCGAGATAGTTGCACACTCGAGACATCCAAACTATCAAAAATGCTCAAGGAGAACTAACGTAATAGAATTCCACAAAAAAGTGTCAACGGTTATCCGAGGGTGATGACCTTTGTTTGTGGAATTCTATTGCGTAAATTCTTTTTTGGGCGTCTTTGAAAGTTATGACTTCTCGAAACTGCGCTACTATTCAGTGCAATTTAGTGCATCTTTCCGGGAACCCTTTCAAATATAACGGATCATATGCCAACCACTAGTATATTCTGCTGGTTTCTTAATTATTATTTCAGTTCCATTCATTGATATATTAATATTTTAGTATAGATGAGAAATTATAATAAAAAAAATTTAGTTGAGTATAATTGCACTAATAAAAATAAGACATTCTAAAAAAAAACGATGTACGTACCAATTTGTTTTTTTCATTTGAATACATATTCATTGCAATTTGGTAAACGTTAACTTGAACTCCCACATAGTGTAATTTACGTGAAGGCAAAAAAAACTTTATCACGTAAAATACGTAAACGGAACTAGTTCGCACCGTGAACGAACTAGTTACTTTTATTATGGCTTAGTTTTGGAAAGTTCATTTAACAAATTAGTCCGAAACTAAAAGTTAGCTTTAGTGGTTCGAATACGAGACCTAAAGTGATAGTCTTCAACACTCAATTATTTTATTTTTATTCATTTTAGTTTTATTAAATTTTGGAAAGCGTTCTTTCATTCCGTATTCGACATCGTATAACAAATTGAACACATCCTACATATGTAAGTAAAATCATTCTTTAGCAGTTAATATTTTTCTGTGCGTTTGTTAAAACTCTCCAATTATGTACGATAAAATACGTCCAAATAATATAATATGAAATATATAATAACTATTGTGTGTATATATCACACATATATCTCACATTCTATAGTCTTGTCTGGATATATTTAACTGAATGCATTTTCAAGATTTCTAATATGTATTCATATCACGTGAATTATTTCTCGAAAACTACATATACTAGTATTATGTATATTCATATATATAATATGTTAAATTCTATCAAATCTGCTTTATAATAATGTACATATGTAATATAATATCTCACATTCCGAAGGCTAGCCTGGATATGTCAACTGAATGCATTTTCACGGTTAAAAATAGATTCTCACAATTTCTTGTATGTATTCATATCAAATGATTTATATCTCAAAAATTTCCATTATAAATCAACATATGCTAGTATTATGTGAATATTTTAAATTTTATTAAATCTATTTTTAACTAACTGATAGCACGTTTTACATTTTAAATTTACAAACGCTCACTTTAAGCGCTTCCACATACATTATTGGCATTATTGATAATTTGAAGAGTAGTATTATTGAAATTTTTATTAAAAAAAAAGTGTTGTCACCACAAAATGTTTAAATAAGGATATTTAAGTAAGAAAATATAGTCATCAAGAGATTCAACTAAATGCTATATATGTACATAGAAAACCAATTTTAATAAATATTCAACCAATTTTCATCTTCAAAGATCGACCTTAAACATCAAGTTGGTGTTATATACATATACTGACTTTATGAAAGCCTTTGATAGAGTTGATAGTAACAAACTTGAAATCTTTCACTATTTGCTTCTTATCTTGACGGTAGAAGTCAGTATGTAGACAATGAAGAGCATGAACAAAGGCAAGGGCAACTTAATACTCAATACTCAGTTTTCAATATTCAATGGATGGCATTATTCTAAATCGAGTTATGATTCGTGATCTTGATATACTTTTTGACAGTAAATTGACGTTTTAAAACCAAATTTTAAATGTTTTCAATAAGTCTAACCAATCTTTAGCATTTGTAATCACACATTCTTAACTGTTGGCTAACTTCAATTCGATGATTTGCCTCTACAATACTTTTGTTAGGTCCATATTGGAGTTTAACTGCATACTTTGCTCACCTAGCAAAAAATTGTATATTAATTTATTGGAAAGAGTCCACAAAAAAATTGTCGGTTTCTCTACTTTAAAATCTATGGATTATATCCAAACAAATTTATTTGGGGAATGACAGTTTTATTAAGTCTTGAATATCGTCGTCGTATTTTATTATTACGACGCAAGTTCCTTGTACTTTGTGGAATTATTTAAAATCCACCAATTCACAGTGAATTCACTTTTTATGCACCTAAAAATTATTTTAGTGTACGTAAACATGTTCTGTTTTCGCCTATTATTGTGAAATCTAGCAATATTTTCAATTTCTCGACATGCACAGCCATGTGGCTATTTAACCGGACATCATCGACATATTTAGTGTGACTTATGGTCAGTTTATTAGATCTATTCAGAATATTGTTTTAAATATTTTTTCATTTCTATTTTACTATATTTTTTGTCATATATGTCATATGATTAACGTCATATGCTTTTATTACTTTTATCTATTGATATTGTTTATATTCTTATTTAATATTCTTAATATTCTTATTTAATATTCTTAATATTCTTATTTAATATTCTTAATATTCTTATTTAATATTATATAATATAAGAAGATTTTTCGAACCAATTTGAACACTATGTCAAATTTTCAAGTGCTATGCCAGTGAAAACTCTCTATTACGTCACACCGATCGTTAGCACAGAGCAGTCCTTCAAAATATTAAAACAAATAAATTTTAATCTTCAGACTGGAAGTATCGACACGACCTTTGGCATTGTAGGCAAAAGAAATAGAAAAAATGAAGCTTTACCTGATAATGTAGGCAGCAAGAGAAATGAGTGATTCGACGGGGGGGGGGGGCAGACGTTCGGAGTATATTTAATATTATACAAAATGTAAATATTGCATTTATAGTTTGAAACGGTAAACTGGTAAAATGGTAAACCACAGGACAGGGCTTAATAATAAGTCGATACCTCTGGCCTGTGTTACTCTGGTACGTGACTCAAATGCTTTAGTTGGGCCTTCAAAGTGAATATTTACACGCAAACTCGACGGTTCAATGAATATCTATAATATCACGACGATAAAATGTCACGGATTCAAATCATAATCCGGAAAGACCTGCTGTCTTCGTACCATAAATTGCTTGAAATACTAGAAAATGTCCGACAAGTTCCGCTTGACCCGAACGAATCATATCATATTATTCGAATTCAATTTTTCGAAAAGCAGGGTGAGTGGCGTGGCCGACACCTAGCTATCGATTCCAAAAGTGATCTGTCACTTTTATGATATATATATATATATATATATATATATATATATATATATATATATATATATATATATATATATATATTTACAGTAACTTTTTATAAGACATATATATGTACGTATGTAGAATAAACTGGATTGAATAACCGTTTTAGATATGTATGTATCCACTTTTTACTTAGCATTACCTATTGACAACATACGAGTACAATATATTAGTAACTTGCATTTGTATTGTTATGGACGTCACACGAGTTGTTCAGTTGTTCAAAGTAATATAATACTTGCAAATGTAACTAGCCAAGAATTTCAATGTCATTGTCATTATTCACACGATCCGATTTAAATTGAAGATGAGACCGATGTAATACGACAATGCAAAATATCAACATCATCAAATTATCACGGTCTAGATTAAAATAATATGATACATATAAATGCAATCACGCATTAAAACAGGAACGTAAAATAGTTGCTTTATTTTTTTTAATTGTTGCTTGTTTAACGATATAATATTATTAATATTATAATATTACAATATAATTCGATGCAAGGTCTTTAATAATATTACTGTAAGGTTGAATATCCATAACACGACAATTACATTTACATTTATCTGACAATTACATTTATCGTCTAAAAAATATGAATTTAAGACATACGAAAAATTTAAATGCTATCGCTATCGATGGCCAATTACATTTCGTTTCAGTTTCGCATTGCATTTTGGTCAAGAAATACAACATTGTTCGTGCGTATAGCGGTCGGTAGAATTTCTTCTATTTTTTGTTAGTTTTGAGTTCGTATTTCGTATTTTGAAATGTTTACATAAATAAAATTTTAATATAAAATACGTAAGTTTTTGATATTATTAATTTACTAGTGTTTTTACCCGGCTTCGCTCGGAATTTGTAATATAAACCGCTTAAATATGACTAATCTAGCAAACATTTTTAGTAAACATTTAGTAAACATTTTATTAAATTTATTTTATATAAATTTATTTGAATATTAATTTGTGTTTTTATTAAATTGACCGTCACGAACAAACAAACACATATACTAAGTCTCTTTCGAAATTATGTATATGTACACCAGAATCCGGCACTTGCGCCCCCGGCGCCTCCCGGGGTCGGAGGGGAATTTATTTGTCGTCATGGAAACTTTTACTTGTTTTCGTTTCCCACCCAACTATAGTTACAGAGTCTCTTTCGAAATTATATATTAGATTTATGGAATACGTTTACATGTTATATGATTAATGGAAATTTATATTTTTTAGACGGTAAAAGTAATTGTCAACGTCATGTTATGGACAGCAAAACTAACAGTAACATTATTATTAAAGACCTTGCATTGAATTAAATTGTAATAATATTATATAGTTAAAAAATAAATAAATTATCTGACGTCCTACTGCACGAATGCGCAGCATGCTCGGTTCTCGTAAGTCTCACGCTAATCGGATCGACTATAATACCTATTGAAATATAACTATTGAATAGTTTTACAACCAGATTTCATTGTATGTATGTATGTATATATGTATGTAATACATACACTCCTTTTCAAATAGATCCACTGCGATTCATGAAACATTCAACAATGAACCCAGTTTATTCCGGATTGAAATTCACAATGAAATTAAAACACGAATGCTAAATGAATTTCCATACAAATACATTAAAAAAAAATTGCTTTTGGATCGCCTTGTATTTTTGTGCGTGTAATTAGTTGAACGCTTTAATCCGACAAGTGTTTGCGCGTCGGTTCTGACAATGGCGTCCGGTCTCCGGTTTTAAACGGCTAAAAAATGTAGTCCGGACATATTAAGCCTAATGAGTACGCTAAAAGGCAAAGCGCCCATAATAATTTAACCTTATGTGAGGTTTTTTTTTCTTTTTTCACCTCCACCGCTTTATTTATATTCTCTTTTTTCTCTAACCACGCTTCCAACCCGCGCTCGCACACATTAAGATTAAACAAGTGGCGAGACTTACGAATTAAAAAGTGAGCTGCAAATAAAGCCGCAACCCGCGACTTGAGCTCTTTAAGCACACGTGTGCTCAAATTAGCCGTAATACACGAGACGTTCATGTTGCGAAAGTCGCGTGTCGTTTGCCTCTGCAAATTTTCCATTTGCAATTGTACGGCAGCTAGGTGTTAGTATACATAAGTCAGAGGGGTTTCAAATTAATACAATTTCCGTTACTACATACATATATTCCATTTCTGAAGTGAAACCTTGTATAGAAATTGTTGTTGATATTTTAACGGGCAAAACCCATCCTACCTACTATTTGCCAGCAGTATGGCTTAATGGTAGCGTGTATGTTTAGCACCAGGTGAACAATGGGTTCGATCCGCCATACTGCTGGTTAGATTTGGGGGTATTTGTGACTCCAAATCAATCGTTTCTTACCAGAGTTTGCCAATGTTTATTTTATTTTTATTTTTCAATTCATCATGCACACTCACAGATTGCTCCAAAGCGGCGAGTGTGCTGAACAGATTAAGACTCGAGAAATTATATATTACATATTAAATACATAATTATAACATACATACATATCGAAACAACGTCAGACATTACAAACATCGTAAACAATACGAAATTTTTACATTTCAATAATCATCCATAGAGACATTCATCTCTATGGATGATTGAGACATCTGAGAAATAAGAATAACTCAAGATTTTTGCAATAGAATTGACAAATTCTGATAAAAAACGACCGACCTCGACAAACCAAGGTCTGGCCAGCAACGAGACTCTAGTGGGAATCGAACCCATGACATCTAGCACGAGAGAATACAACACTCACTACTAGACCACGCTGCTGGTTATTTTATCTGATCATTGTTTAAAGGGTTCCTCAAAATTGGCAAAAAATCATCTTTCCTGTTGTCAAAAATCTTCTGTATTTATTGTGTGTATAATTTGTAAAAAATATGTACAAAATCTAAATTCATAGATGTCTCAATTGATTAATTCTGTAATTAATTAATTAATTGTAACTTCGTGTTCTTCAGCTTCTGAAAATACAGTAATTTATGTAATAATAAAATGCTGCATTGTTTGTAATTAATTGTCTGGGAAGGAGCATTGGGGTTTTCCTGTCAAGCCTTCCTGGTATATACATACATATCTATGTATGTAAAAATAAAATAAAAATTGTCACCGCTATTTGAATATATGTATGATTTCAAATTTATAATCTACTAGTGTTGTGTCCATTGATTTCAGCGGAGGGTTTCGGAAAGGAATTGATACACAAATTTAAATAAATATATAAATATTCCGGTGCGACACAAGCATACCCAAATATGTACATCGCGTCCGTTTTTATATCATTATTTATATATATTATATATAAAATTGAATGTCTGTTTGTCTGTCTGTCTGTCTCGTATAGGCTCCTAACAAAAAAAAACTGTCGATGTCGGTTGTCGGTGTTTTGTCAAAGGGTTTTTTTTTCTTTCGTCGAAATAAAATTAATAATCACACATTATCCGATAAATTTTACCTCTGAGATGGATTTAATTATTTGATTAATTTCGATGAGAGAAACAATTGAAGACTAAAAAAATTTCGATTGATGTACCGACAACGCAACGGATTTGGCGACGATCGCTGGATCACCCATACTAATACATGATATATTCTCAGTAACTGTGCATTACGGGGAAGTAAAAATAATAATTCTTTGATTTTTTTTCGATCTTAGTGCGTATCTTCGTAAGTCAAAACATTTTAAGTCGAGGATTACCTGTATGTGATTGTTGATGATCTAATTTTAGGTCAATCTCGAAAATGTATTTAAATTGGGCATGTTCTGTTTTAGCTTTCAATATTTTATTTTAATTTTAATATAATGATTATAATTTTATTTTGATATTTGAATTTAATTTGAATATTATAATAATAGTGTTGCGTAGGGGTGGGTGGAGGATCCAAGTAAAAGGCCAACAGTCGTTTCACAGCATTTATTGATGATTCAAGAGATATACGTACTGACAGTGCTCAGTCCAGAATGACCTGATATCGCCTACGTACCGCCTTATAAAGAGTAGATCTCTCAGGACGCCTAATCTGTTTACCTGTTGTATAGTCACGTATTCGGATATGTATTTCCACGACATTGGGTCTCCCCGTACCGATTCTGAGAAATAGCTAATAACGGTCATTGTTTAGCCTAAATGCACTTTAAAGAGTCCAGATATAATCCTTGGAAGTAAGTGCATGCACTTAGTTAACCGATAACAGATATCCGTTGGTCTAAGTGCAATTCGCTCAATCCGCGGCGTACGTAACAATAGTTTTAATTTTGAAATTTAATTTCAATTTTTAAATCTAATTTTTATTTCGATATTTTGTACGCTACTGGTTTTATCCTGCCGGTTAAAAAGTTGGCCCAAAATCGTCGTTGGTTTAGTCCGTAAGCACCATTACACGATATTTTTGCACCATCGTAATGGCGGAGGATCCATTTACTTATATTGATGACCAAGATGAGCAATATTGCAAAGTATGAAAACGATCGGATAAGAGGCAAATTTTTTCCTGAATTGTAATCGTAAGTGGAACATAAAAGAGGTTTGTAAAAAAAGCCCCTCCGGTTTGGCTGCTTCGGTGTCTATTCCCACCTCTTCTTTCAGCATCATCTTGATGATGTTGTCCGGCGATAAGTTTTCCTGGAGGTGTTCTTCCATTACGCTTATTTCGTCCGCACAGTATGAATAGGTCCACACCGCCTTTTTCCTAGTAAAATGGAATGATTCCTATACGCATTTCATCCGAAAATTTTCTCGAAGCTCTAGACTTGAATTCTGTCCGAAAGCGTAATTATTTAAAGTTAACCCTTTTGGCGCGGCGAACCGCGCCGGCCGATTGCGACAATTTTCGGCGCATTCGGTTGCCGTTTCCGGACAACCGGAACGGGAAATGAGACGGCGACGTCAGATGGTCGAGCCTCTCTCTAGCTCCCAGCATCCTCCCCGTCCCCCATCCCTCCCATTCTACCCTGGAAAATGCCCAAAGTTTCCGATCGGCAGGTGCGCTGAACATTTTCCGGTAAGTTTGCGGCCGCTTTACGGTGGTTTTAATGTTTTTTCCGGCAAAGCGGCTCGTGCGACTGTTGCGCCGGAAGTTGGGCAACGTCCGGAAACGACTCAATTTCTCACCGTCAAACGTAAGGACGACTCTCTAATTAACCGGACAATCCTGGGCTCAAAACCGGCCCCTGTTCGGAATGTCTCGCTCCAATAATTTTGGGTGACGTCCTCCTTCTGCTCGTTAACCGTCTGTATTCGGAAAGTAGTGTTAAGATTTGTTTACTCGGATGTAAAAGTTTTAGTTGTATAAATTGAAAATGTAAATTTCCACTTAATCTCAATTGAAATGTTGAAAATATAATTACAATTTTATACTTACTTATTATTATTATTTGTAAAATATTCTTCTGTATCACATACGTGAGTAGTGTATTTATTATAAGTTGTTCAATCAGTTCAATAGCATTGAATCAATTCAACGCTCGTTTACGAAACACTTTACTTCTCCTGAAATATCACATAGCTAGCCCTATGACCAACGTTTAAAATTTTTTAAAATGCAGTCCCTAAAATCGCGCTGTACCTTGCTTGATTTAACGTTCCTCCACAAAGCAATTAATAACGATATTGATAGTACTGACATCCTAAATCATATATCGCATTCCATACCCTTTAGATGGGTTTGGTGCAAACGATCGAAAAGCGCCAGACAGATTGAACCACAGATTAAATGGATGGCTGCTTTAAACGCAATTCTCGACTTCACGAATGAAAAATTGCACATCACGAGTAACCTTTCGATGTGCACAGATGCAATTATTAAAATGGTAATTATTAAAATTGAGTTGGATCTTTCTGGCGAGTTTTTAATAATTTAATAAGGAAAAATTCGGAACTAAACTATCAGAAGCACAAAACGTATACAGGGTAGGTATGTCGGGACTTCGGGTAGATTTCGCTTAGTGTAAGTGCGAGCAGTGCGCACGCATAAGGTACACGTGTCGTTAATCTGTGGTTCAGTCTGTCTGGCGCTTTTCGATCGTTTGCACCGCATCGCCTTTAGATACCCTAGATTCCCCTTAACTAATCCCCTTCCATATCCCTGTCTGTAATACTAATCTCGGATTAAATGCACCTATTGCAAGATTATATAGAACCTATAATGAAATAAACTCTGAAAGATGTAATATAGATATTTTTAGTGATTCCATTATGATGTTTAGGAAGAAATTGTTATTATTATTATTATTATTGTTGTCTTAATTGTTCTACTGTAAACATTTAAAAATAATTTGTAATATACTTAAATAATGTTGTGCACACCTATAAGTGATGTACATATGTATATACCAGAATCATAAATATGTAAAGAATATATTGTGTAATGTATGTATGTACATTGTTGGTGAGCCTTTTTAAATTAAATAAATAAATCAGTTCACTATCGACATATGAGCCGTTATATTTGAAAGTGGCGAAAGTTCAATTTTCAATTACTTTAACACCATTTCAGTTTGACTTCATTCACGAATTTTTATCACTACTTTTAATTCGATATGTCTAGAATCTTGTAAAGACAGAATAAACCACCTATAAAATATTTAATGTTTTGCGAAATATTTCTCGAAATGAAGAAAAGTACACTTACGCCAATTCTGTTACGATTTGTTATTTATTTTCTAAAATTATCCTTTTCTCCTTTATTTTGTAATATCAATTATCACAAAAAAATAGCGCCGATATATTTAAAGATACAATTCATAAATTATATGTATATCACTGAGCAACAAAAAAAATTACGGAGCGGAGACTTATTACTCTTTACTAATGATTTTTGTTGGTTTTTTTTTGTTTATGAGATATGAGCTTTTAAAAAATTACGCAATTTTTACAGTTTTGTGGCTTTTAGTCTTTAACTCAAAATCTAGTATGTATTGATATGCCAAAATTGAGTATTGGAATAAATAGTTGAATGTTCTTCTTATTTATTGTGATTTTTCAATACCTTAAAACATTTATAATACATATGTTATGTACTAAATTTTAAAAGTCAGACATATACTTTTTTTTCGTGATATAATGAGCTTATATTGCTAGTTTTTCATTTTACCACATTTATAAGTATCGGTTTTCTATCTCAATATTTTTTTTTATCTAAACGTACTAGTTCGGGTGGTGAATGTCTTTTAAATTTCAATAATGTGTAATAAATATGATAAATTTTTAAAATTCTATATGCTAATATTTTATTGTCCTTAGTTTTCATTATTTTCTCCAAAAAAATATGGCCACCGTAAATATAATGGCTCATATGTACATAGATTAATTTAATATAAAATATGCTGATCTGGTTAAATTACATCTATCCCTCAATTTATGCGGTAACTATGAGGTACATGACCCATACGAAATAGTATAATGCGTTCCAAAAAATCAAAATCCGCATAAATCGATGTATTATGAGCCCTTTGGATCCACCCCTATGTCATTTCAATACCCATTTGGATCCAGTTAGGCTACTTTGAGACGTATACCAAATTTTTCGATTCTACATCGAGTTTCGTAGCAAATAAACACACTTGCTCGGCAATGTTTTTTAATTATATTTCTTCAATCACAGACTCCGAGCCCTTCTAAATTTCGTCAAGAATTAGACTAAAACTAGGTAATATACCAAATTTAGTAGTCCTACGTTGGAAACTGTGGATTTGCAAGCATATTATAAAACTGTGAACGGAAAAATATATAAAAGAAATTCAGTTTTATATGGATAAAATTTTATACCACAATACATTAATTCATCATCCATATTTGATTTTTGATTTAAATGGTTTTTTTTTTACTAAATTATGTTCATAATACATCTTATATTTATTTTAATAGCTACTGATCTACTGATCATTTTCTATTTTACAATTTTAAATTTATTTTGTTAGTAATCATAGTATTATATTATTATAATGTTAATATGTACAGCGTAATAGGAAAAAGAGCTCAAAAACCTATGTATTTACATATGCAAATGTGGTTATGTACTGAATTAAAAATTTAAAGTAAAAAAACAATATTGAGCAAAATTTCTCAAAAATGCTAGTACATATAATACATTGGGCTTGGATAAAGAGTACATAAGTACGAATTATATTTTCAAGAAAAAAATAAAATTTTCTTGCATCGACTAATCATTGAGTGAACAATAACCAAAATTTTTCTTCAAAAATTATTTTTTCCTAAATGCCCTCGGTAATTGGTTCGACGTAGTTGAGAACTACGACGGTTCTCAAACGTCAATCGCTAAATAATAATTCACACGTCAAGATCGCACCCATTACCGAGAGATGATGCGTTACGAATTCACATCGGGTCTCCGCTCATCCGCGAATTTTCGCGAATGAATCGACGAATTCAAAATCCATCCTTCTCCCCCATCCTCCATCACCCTTCGATTTTCCGTCATTCAAATTCGCGTCATCGCATCTATGCGAGGAGAATTTTCGTCGCGTGTGCATACCCGAGATTTTTTTTTCCACGCCTTCATCCCGATCCAACCCCCCTCAAGGAAAATCTTCGACGGCTGTTAGGCATCCCTTTCAACCGGAAGTCGACAATATGTCGAATGGGTAACGAAAACCGCGAAAAGAGAAACTTGCGAGACGCGTTTTATATACACACCACACCATATTGACTTTGGGGCGCACGCTTTTCCGTCAAATATGTTAATTCTAGGCAGAGTAGATGCTTTGTGATCAAAATTTTCCAGGCCTGTAAATCTTTCGTTTGCTATTCGTATAAATACATATGCGTACATTTCGTTCAGAAAAAAATCACCAACACTCAATTGATTACTATTGAAATATAAAAAAAATATATCACAGAATATATTAAGGCATATGCTACATTCAATTCATGCAACTAACCAGTAAATAGTATAGTATCCTTAGACAAAAAATTACTAACTGCAATTTTGGTATTTTGAAAAATGAATTTCAAATTTAGTTTTAGATCAAAAATCGACCATCATCTTCTATTACGTACATTCATATTCTACAGTTAATTATTTGTATATAAATTATATATTTAACATATTTATTAAACATATTTGATGGAGACGGCAAAGTCGAGAAACCCAAAGGGTTTCACTTACATATAAAAGAAAAGAGGAAAAAAGCAAACATGAAAAAACAAAATTAAATATAAAAAAAATAGTACACTAAAATGATAACGAAAATATGGAATAAAATGAAGATATTGTAAAAGAAGAATTATAAAAATTCTTTAAGTTTGAGAAAGACATCTAACTTGTTTTCAAAATTCACTAAATTATTGGGAAGATTATTTCAACTTTGAACCACACTGTTGAAGGAAACTCCAATCAATTTATTCGATTATTCTTCTTGTCTCCAGTGTGGTGATATTGATTAATTTCAACCTTATTATTTTATTTAATTTCTTAAATAAAAAAATTGTTCTACTTAAATACTCCCTGGATATATATTGTACAAAAAAAGTCTAATCAACCTGGTATATTACTTTTAATATGAAAAGATATGATTTGCACCCGTTTTTGACCTAATAATCACCCACACCTTTACAAAACTACAAAACACCACGGTTATAATATAATAGAAACTATTATAATTTCGGATACTTTTCACACGTTAGAGGTATTTGCAGCGGATTATACAGCGGCCGACGAAGCTAATCGAATTTCCGGATGACCGGTATGCCGGTTAATGCGCATTAACGCGGTACAATCGTCTGGTGAACGCTCAGGTATTAATCTTCGGCATGGGAAACTTTTAATTTTACCGAAACGCAAAATTTTCAACACGACCGACCGCGGGTAGGCATTTGTGTGTTTTCGAAACGAGATGGCGGAGAGGGGGGGGGGTTGGGATAATGGGGATGGTGTAGATGTGGGAGGGATGTATTGAGTTATTTGCGATTGGCTGAGCAAATTTTGTGGGGTTAGAAACTAATTAATTTTCCATACGAGCCTCCATTTACAACAAGCTGCTTTTGTCGTAACGATCGCTTAAATTTGATGTTTGATTTGTTGCGTTTAAGCCATGTCCTAGTGACGAGTTATTAATGAAAATCCGTCAAAATTCCATCACTTAAAAGTGTCAAACTGGCAAATGTTAAATGAAAACAATAGACCGTATGCGCGACCTTTCTAAAAATCCCAATAACACTGTTCCTAGTATTCAGTTCCCTTTAGTATTTACTCGTATTTACACGAATCTGAATTGAACTAATAGGGATAATATATTAAATTGTCTTTATATGAGAATTAAATAAAATTCCATTTAGAAAAATCATATTTCGACTATTCTTGTAGATTAATAACAAAAATTATATTGATAACTGGCTTACCTCGATAAACGAATTCATTTTATGGAGTTAAGCCAGTTATCAATAGAATTTTTGTTGTTAATCTAAAAGCATAGTTGAAATATCATTATTCTAAGTAGAATTTTATTTAATTCTCATATAAAGACAATTTAATATATTATCACTATTAATTCAATTCAGATTCGTGTATTATGAGTGTAGTATTCGTGTATATGAGTAAATACTAGTCCAAGCTTTTAGCTCGCTATTTTACCGATTAAAAATTCAGCACACTTCCAATTAACCATTTTAAACAAAAACAAAAATAGTTTGGCCACAACACTATCCCAATAAATAACCAGCAGCGTGGTCTAGTGGTGAATGTTGAATTATTTCGTACTTGATGTTACGAGTTCGATTCCCCGCTAAGTCTCGTTGCTGGCCAGACCTCGATTTGTCTAGGTCGATCGTTTCTTATCAGAATTTACCAATGTTTCTGATTTTCATTGAAACGATTCCTGTAAAATTGGCGTTTCCTTCCCAATTTTCTTTTGCGAACCTTTAGTTATTGTTATATCTTAGGTTTCGCCATATTGCTCACCATAGATGTCTCTGTGGTTGTTTATCGAATATAAAATTCGTATTGTTACGTGAAAGTTATTCATCGTTATTTATCGTATTAATACGATGTTTGTAATATATGTATACTGACCATAGATGTCAGATATTTAGATTTACATGTATCTATGTAATAATTATGTGGACCAGGAAGGCGCATTTGGGGTTTACCTGGTATATTTGTATATATATATATATGTGAAAATATGTATGTAAAATAAATAAATAGATATGTTTTAATAGAAAATACTCAATATGAAATAGCATTAACAGTGGGAAAAAATCTCAAGTGAAAATACGTACTTTTGACTTTTGATTTGAACTGGACGAATACTTAGAGAGATTTAAAAGCTAAAAGTACTACAAATAAAAGATAAAATACCCGATTATAGATTTCAATATCCATTTTGAACATAAAATTGACAGATTTTGAGACATCGACCAAACAACACCAAGATATAGAAAAATCGCGCGATTTAATAAACATATATCACCGAATCTCGAGCCAATTAACATTTTTTATTACCAGATTCGTGTTCACTGGGTATAGATCTATAAGAAAAGTCATATTTCGTCTCTGAACCAAAATAAAGTGTTCATTTGTCGAACAGTTTCATTTGATTTGATTGACAAAATCATTTGATCATTTTAATAAAAATACGAATGAATGGATAATCGTAGAGAATATAAGTGTAGTTGGACTTTCATTAGATCAGTTGAAAAATTTAGAATCTATTCTGAAGAAAGTGGTAATACAATGACGATAAATCCTCTACACATCCAAGTAGTTTATCCCGAGCGCCACATATCTATTAGAGTTATTTGGTTCAAAAATTCACAACTTAGATTAAAAACCATTTTACTACATATGTATGTTTAAAATGCCAATCAAGACCTCGAGCGCGACATAACAGCACCTACACACAAATGAAGCCATATTTTCGTAGCAAATTCAATTTCAAAGTCATTACAATAATTTTCGGTGTGACCTACATAGTTAATTTGATTTCGATTTATTGAAATCGATAGCGATTGGGTGTTATGCACATACGAACGTGTACATGTGTAAGTTCACAGCGTGGGGAAAAGCGATTTTTCACGGCGCACGTGGCTCAGGTGAAAAGTGAGTGAGCGGGAAAAATACCTGTGAAGAATTGACGCAGAAATATTGGCCGGACGCTGGGTTTTCCAGGCTGAAATACGACGACCTCCGGGGTCAAAATAACCCCTTTTCTCGCCGAAAAATGCCCTCGAATTTATCTCGCCCCGTTGCACACACACCTTACCCACACACAAACTGCCTGTCGATGATCTCTAGTTTTCTCTAAAGTGAAAACGATCTGAAAACCTCATATGAATCTGTATGCACGAACCTCATTGTCAACACATACAACTAGTATTAAATATGAAACGGCCGTACAACCTACTCAGCCTTAAAAATTCAAATTTGAAACAAAGAACATGTGAAATATGTTCACCTTGTCATTACATCAATTGGGATATTATTAAAAGGCAAAAAATTAAATGACCTGTAATTTAATCAACTTCGGTAAGCATGTATATAAATCAGTTTTCGACCAGTTATGTACTAACAAAATGGTCAGTATTATATTATTCAATGTCAGTATAAATTACAAATACACAGTATAAAAATCTGACGTACACATGTACATTCTCCAGAACAAATAGCAAAGCCTGTTGAATGAAATTATTCATCAAGATCGTTTTAACCTTGTGGTGGTACCAACCAAAAAGTAATCCTGGCCATTCTTCAAAATAAAAATTAATATTTACCGTTAGTACTGACCATTTATATTTAAATACTAACGTTTTGTGTTTAAAAATATTTAAAAATGCTGTTGGCCTGTAATATGCTTATTCTGCTTTTACAAGACTCTGAACATATCGAGTTGAAGAGAAGAGAGACAATTTGTGAATTCAAGTCAAACAGAAATGGTGTTTTTGGGACTGAAAATTGGACTACCGCCACGTTGGAGACTCGATGGTGATGACTGACTAATGTGATCGAATCGTGATCTATATAAATGATTTCTTTATCTCTTGGGTTGGACAAAGTCTGGCATTCCTAGCTTATGTGACTATCCCTTAGCAGATTGAGTCGGATGGTAACTGACTGACTAATGTGATTGAATCGCGATCTATATAAATGATTTCTTTATTTATTTGGTTGAACAAAATCCACCACTCTTATTTTATCTGACTATCCCTTTAGAGGAATTTTAATGGACTTTTCACTCACGTGTATGAATATGAGAAAGTGAATTTGATTATTGTAGGAACTGCATTGATAAACGAGGCACATAACAATACGTATGTTGTGATTTAGTAAATAAGAAAGAAAATATCAGTTTACCGTGGGCGATAGGAACTGCGGGCTTATGTAAAACGTTATTGAATTAAATTATACTGTATATTTTTGCAGCTTCTCAGGAATCGTCTCCTTCTCTCCTTTTTTCGATATACAATACAACGGCATACCTGTTATACACATGCATACACACATAATACATCGTATGGCCGTAGTGTATGTATGTTCGTCTTTCGCTAAATATTTGGCGTGGATTCCGTGTCGTACAGTTAAAAGATTAATTTAATTAAGTGTTGGTGCCATGGAGACGTGGGGCACGATGCCTCTGTGTACTATCTGTGCCGCAACTGTCTCATAAATTAAAAGAGAACAATCTCAGTAAAATGAATTTGTATACGTGTATACATTACGGGGTTGGGCCGCTCGCGAAATTGTTACGTACGTTGCGAGACGCAAAAGTAATATAAATTTCGTATTTGTTCACGAACAAGTTCGGATTATATTTATGCAGAACCCCTCCATTAAAGCAAAATATATATGTTTATATACATATATATACATATATATATATATATATATATATATATATATATATATATATATATATATATATATATATACATATATATACAAAGCCAGCAGCATGGCTCGGTGGTTGGGCTTTTGCCTAGCATCGAAAGGTCACCGGGATCGATCCCGTGAGTTGACCTCGATTGAAAGGAATTTATTCTCTAAGACTTATGTATATTTGATATTTGTGATCCAGGTCGATCGTTTTACCAATTTATGAACAGTAAAAAATTTAACGAAAAGGTGATAGATCTTTTTTCAAAGAAAAAAGACAGAAGAATCAATTTTATAATGAAGTAAAATACATATGTACATATAATGTTTAATTTTGATAATATTATGTTAATAGTAAAATATATTCCAAATAAACATTTTTTTTTATTTTTAATCAACCGCAGCACCCCCAGATATCTTATCGACGAGCCGCCACTGGATTTAATATTAAATAGCCTGTTACTCAAAAGCTTATTTTTTAAATGAAGCCCTATAAAATTTTTAAGCATTGCGCACTGTACACATGTATTTTATGATATAATTAAATTGTACAATGTTCCTGTGCACATTTGTTCTAGGAAACTATCTACATATGAGGTATATTCAATCACTGCAATCACATATTTTCAGAAGATACTCATATATATGTACATACATACATATATGTACGTATGTAAGAACAGTGGGGGATTTGAGGTGCTCTTTTATGATAGGATTACTTTTTTCTTTCTCTCGTCTTAGTGAGGACACCATTCCAAGTCCAATGAAGTGGTTAAGACATCGTCAAGTGTCTACTCTACCGCCAATCGCAAAACTTTTCCTTGAGAGAAATCCACTTTAGAAAAGTGCATCGAACGCAGTGGACATGGCATATTATACCTACACTTTTATCTCAGCGTCGGGAATAAGTGGGGAACCTAGCAATCGATTTTCCAATACTTTAAAAAAATTATATATACATATTATATACATACATATATTATTTCAATTGCTAAAGATTACACATATTGGTAACATAAGCAAATTATCAAATAAAGCAAGATTTAAAATCGAGTTTCAAGATTACGTGATGAAGTCTAAACTGACTTGTCAGCTCAGTTAAAAGTCAAAATTTCACCGAGAACTTTAATTCGATTTTTAAACGTGCAATATCTTCTCCCCACGTGTCAGCCATTCCGACTTTCCCCGCGTATAAATTTTATAGGTATCTTGCATTTACTTTTGGCCTTTTATTTCACAATGGCTAAGTTAATCAGGCGCCCATTCTCCTTGCCTCCCTTACTCTTTCCCTTCCCCGTTTACATCCCATCCTTTTGTCCTTTGTATTTCGCTTCCCCCTGTCTAAAAAAATAACAACAACAAACTATACAATACGGTTAAATACCATCAAACAAACAAGTAGTGACAATGGTGACAATTCGGAGCGTACAAAGAGCGAGTCACTTCCCCAAAATGAAGAGAGAACAAAAACAAAAACACACACACATACACTTTCCTCCTCTCGCTAGAGATTTTCCCTTTCGTGCGAATTTAAAAAATGAAAACTTATAGACTCGATTGCCGATAGACTTTGTTTGCGTAAATATCAACCCACGACCTCTCCGAACAAACTATCGTAAACGAAGTATAATTCACCAATCTATTTTCAGTCTTTAAACTTGTTAAATTTATAGAATATTTGAAGTATACAGATATACCCGTTTATATTAATATATTTTATGACCGATTTTTCAGTCAAATTACAATAGCAGTATTAAAATTTCATCATAAAAACCTTAATTTTTATATGAATTGGAATGAATATTATTCGTAAAAAATGAACAAAAGTGAAAAAAACTATAAAAACAGGCTTATTTATGTTGCACCACCGAACATAATTGAACAAAAGTTCGAATTATGCTTTTATTTTTAGTAAAATTCTAACAAAATAATAGCAGAAAAATAAAAAGAAAAATTCGTAACACTTATTGATGTTATAAGTATGTAATTATTTCTATCTATATTATTATTATTTTTTTAAGCTTTCAATTTCGATGAAAATGGAGCTTTTTGAAAATCAGAATGGAGAATGAGAATAGAGCTTTTTTTATAATGAATACATTTATACATTTTATATATATATGTATATATATATATATATATATATATATATATATATATATATATATATATATATATATATATATATATATATATATATATATATATATATATATATATATATATATATATATATATATATAGATTATTCTACATCGATTTCTCTAAAGGAAAAAATATATACATTTTTTAGCTACAACTACCGGTATACAATAATATATATCGAAGTTCAAGGTCTTGATTGGTCAACCGGAAGTAGAAAAGTTTTCCGCCGCACTATGTCAAATTAAAACTGTGCGATATTTTTCGGCAACGCGCGACAAACACGCTAACGGAAAGCCCACCAATGGAAAGGTCGGCAAGGGGGGTGGAAAAAGTCTCCCTGTGCTAAGAGGGTTACGTGCCACCAAAAAAAAAATATATGAGAAGCGATAAAAGCGCGGACAAGTCCGAGTATTGTTTCGCCGCCGGTAATTTGCAGGGTCGTTAGTCTTTATTATGCTAAGCATTCGGTGGGACAAAGCGGGGTCGTTTTCGAGACCCCGAAATGACTCGGGTAATCCCCGGGCCCTTGTGAAAGCCTGATGACTTGCAGTGTCTAAGTAAATCGGGAAATATACCTACAATACCTACATATACATGTGTATACGCGTAATGTCCGCGACAGTAAAGCGAGCAAATATATATGTGCATATGTGTGTATATTGGGTGGGGGGAGGGGGTGGGGAAGAGATAACCGCTCGGGAAAAATAGCCGCGAATTTTCTTTCGGGGTCGTTTTCCGGCCGATCGTCATTAATCATCATAAGGGAAAAGTCGCGCTGAGACGTTTTCACAAAACGACGATACGTATTCGGACGTCTTATTTAATTTGTTTGCTCGTTTCAACCACGTCGAAGTTTCGCTTCCATGCATGCATACATACATATGTGTATATATGTAGAAGTAACGTCATTCGTCGAATACGCGCCGCACTGTGGGCTGGGCTAAATCTGTAGGATGAGTTAAATCACTAATATCCATTTTAAAAATTGGAATAATTATCTGCGTGTGGAACACCAACAAAATAAAAAAGAACAGGCTAGAGGTATCAAAATAAAATCAACACATTAAAGATTTTTCTCCCGTTGATTTCAACGGATGGTTTCGGAAAGGAATTGATACACGAACTAAAATAGTTATATGTTATATATGTATAAATGTTGTACTCGATGAAATGTCATCGCATGGGAAAAGTATCGGTAATGTGTTCGATCCGTTTGTTGACGCTATTCTGCGCGCGCACATTAATATGGGAGAAAAAGCAACCAATGACAGGAAGGAGCGGATCGACCGAGCCTCGCTTCCGAGCCTAAACGGTCCGCCCTGTCGACAATTCCAACTTTTACCCGAAAGTCCATACATAAAAAGATAATCAAGTCCATACATATGCAAAAAGAGACTTTGCTTCCAGGGCAAGTGTCGCGCGAGCGAGACGACGGTAGAGTAGTATCTAATTGATGGGTCTACGTGTCGAGCCAGATTGTTAATTACAGAAAACACAAATATCGGAAGGCAAAGATCGAAAATCGAAAGATCTTAAGTCGAAAGATCAAAACAAAGGGTGCATGGTAAACGGTACATACTTAATTTGCGCGAGCAGGGTACAACAGGAACAAGAGGAACAGGCTTTTCCTCCCTTATTCTGCGCGCGCACATTACTACGGGAGGAAAAGCCTGTTCCTCTTGTTCCTGTTGTATCCTGCTCGCGCAAATTAAGTGAGTATGTACCGTTTACTATGCACCCTTTTTTTTTGATCTTTCGACTTAAGATCTTTCGATTTTCGATCTTTGCCTTCCGATATTTGCGTTTTCTGTAATTTAACATTCTGGCTCGTCACGGAGACCGATCGTAAACGTATACGAAAATCGAATGAAATGAAATGAATGAAAAAAATGTTAACGCGAAAAAAATTTGAAACCTATCTCGATCGCATCGCGCGGATCACAGACAGAATAGCACTATTATACATATATATGTATTGTTGCGTAGGGGTGGGTGCAGGGTCCAAGTAAAAGGCCTTAGTCGTTTCACAGCATTTATTGATGATTAAGGAGATACACGCACTGGCAGTGCTCAGTCCAGAATGACATGATATCGCCTAAGTATCGCCTTATAAGGAATAGATCTCTCAGGACATCTTCGACGTCTAATTTGTTTACCTATTGTTATGATCACGTACGGATATGTGTTCCCACGACATTCGCTCCCACAGTACAGGTCAATTTTGAGAAAGGACCAATACCAGCCAACTCGGTCGCCATTGTTTAGCCTACATGCACTTAGCCTGTCGCTAATCCTTGAAACCACTTATACCGGTCACACGGTCTCTCAGGACGCTACCCGGCCTAATCCGATCGCAATCACTCGGCGGCTCTTTTTAGTATACGTAACAGTATGATGCAATTCATTACAAAATATCCGCCAAAATGGCATTTAAAAATGTTATTGGTGAGAAGTATGGCAAGGGTAATAGACATAGTGAATAGATTAAAAAAAATTAAATGGCAATGAGTGGGCCACGTGGCCAGAAAAATGGACGAAAAGTAGACTAAAGAAGTGTAAGAATGGTACCAGAGAGAATGCAAGACAGTAAAAGGAAGACCGCAGGGAAGATGGGTAGATGCAATTAGGAAAATTTGTGGGATGAGATGGATGAGAGTTGTGCAAAACAGAGACGAGTGAAAGCGTGTTGTAATGGCCTTCATCCAGCAGTGATGGTGACCGGCTGTCGAAAATGACGATGATGATAGAAATTGACTATAGTCTCCAATATTTACAATTGAATTGATACTGAGATAGTAGTAAAACTATGGGCTTAAAGATAGGAGGGATAGTAATTTTAAATGATAGTGGATACATTAAAAATATTAAAATGATAATGGGTGGTCCACATGGCTACATAGAAGTGGTAGAATGGTACCCGAGATAATGCAAAAGGGTAAAAGGAAGACCGCAGGAAAAATAGGTAGACGAAATTAGGAAAATGTTCGGGGTGAGATGAATTAAAGTTACGCAAAACAGTGATGGATGAAAGCTTGTTCTTAAGCGACCTTCCAGCAGTGGATGATGAGCGGCTGTCGATTATGATGATGATGATGATAGAAATTGACTATAGTCTTCAATATTTTCAATTGATTTGATGCTGAGATGGTAGTAAAACTTTGGGCTTAAAGAAAGGAGGGATGATAATTTTGATGATAGTGTATAGAGTAAAGTGATTGAAATGGCAATGAGCGGGCCACGAGGCTAGAAGAATGGATGAAAAGTCGACTAAAGGAGTGCTAGAATGGTACCCGATAGAATGCAAAAGGAAAAAAGGAAGACCGCAGGGAAGATGGGTAAACGAAATTAGGAAAATGTTCGGGGTGAGATGAATTAGAGTTGCGCAAAACAGAGACGAGTGAAAGCGCGTTGTAAAGGCCTTTATCCAGCGGTGGTTGGCGAATGGCTGTAGATGATGATGATTTACTTGATTTATTTTGTTAAAAAAAAATCATTCCTAATATAACCAGGAAATCTGTCGGCCCTTAGTGGTCTTGTAAGAAGTTGACACTCATCAAGTTGACACGCACGTGGTTATTAAACACCACTCCATCCACGGGGTTGAGAGTGGGGGGGTGGATTGGGTGAAAGCGCCATGGGTTGCGCAACTTTTCGAACGCGGCCGAGCTGCGTCATAGGGGCCAGCATCTGCAGCCCGTCCGTCGGGCGTCTTCAAATCCGGGCGATTTTACCGACACACGTACATGGCCTGTATACATACAGGGCCGGTGCATTATTTATGTGCGCGTCCGCCGGTTATTTATGGTTTCGCCGGGGGCTCGCGTGCCCCGCCGCCGGCAAAACGGCCCCTAATTAGTTTGTGAGTTGTAGCATGAAATAGCGCCGACACCTACCGCCCACCCACCCACTTGCCCGAAACCACCGTCTCCCCACCCCTCCACCCTCACACCCACCCACCATTGATTTAAAACTTCCTTTCGGCCGCATTCCGAGAGACCATCCCCCTCGGTTATCGTGCTTGGATCCGTTTGTATTATCATGCTAAGTGGGTCGCCGCTATCTTCCTAGATTCCGGTTCGGTAATTGTTTTTAAGCGGCGATCGAGCGCGTTCACTGTGCGGCACGCACAAGCTACCCCACTGTGCGGTTCGCATAGTGCAATGCTTTCACCGACAGTGAGTCAACGTTAGTCTCCTCTGATCCGAATTATTTGCAGAGAATATCATTCCAAGTGTCTTCAAGCTTAGTGAACACTAGTGTTGTACCCGATGACATATCATCGCAAAGGTGTGGGCATTTTAAGGGTAATTGGATTATTAGTCACATTGCGATCGCCCAAAAGACCATTTTTGCCATATCAATTTTTGAAAAATAATTAATTAATAAAAAATATAATATTTTTTTTCGAGGACTACCTATATATGTATGTATTATTGGTGAAATAATTCGAACAAAAACTTTTTCATATCTTTTTTATATTTTTAATTATATAGAATACCTATGTATATAACATATGGTAATTGGATTATTCGTGACATTGTGGTGGTCACAAAGGCAATTTTCACGAATGCAAAATATTTGGCACTCGAGTTTTCGTTAGTATGATAGTTATCGTTAGTATGATGGACTTTTCGGCTGCCAGATGTTCCGGTATAGAGATTTTTGTGAGTTTTGGGCGAGAGCTTTGTGACCAATAATCACCGAACCCATATCAAGCTATTAAAAATAAAAATTAAATTAAAAGAAATGTGTCGGTTAGATCCGCCCGCTGTTGAATCTATTCCAAATACCTAAAATATATTTAATTTATTATTTATATTTAATTGCTTAAACTACTTACATGTAAACAATATACATAAAACAAACACCAATAGAAAAAATAATTAATTAAATAAATTTTTAATAGATGGCAGTAAATTTTCTGCTAAGAGGCAACATTGGTAGCAAATAGTATGTACATATATATAGAAGTTTTTTTTCTTTTGTTATTCTATTCGTATATACGTTTTGGCAGTGATTTAGCAGTGATCTGGCTGTGACGTACATATGTATATATGTCGAATCGAATCGATTGTTATAGTATGGCGAGCGTTATCTCAGACAGACAGAAATACAAACACACATACAGGATCGCGATATTACCTATAATGCTTTAAATACACATGATGCTTTAAATATAGTAATACCTCGATTATCCAGATTCAACAAAGCTAATACTTGCACTTTACGGATTTCTTGTAGGCAAAAGACTAACAATTTACATTAGGCCACTACCGAAATCGGAAAATGAAAACTTAGCTTCCCCACGATGGACCTTATACTTTTATAAATGTAACTGTGCGTTGTGAAGGGCTAGTTGAAATACGTGTTTGGATAGCTATCTGTCATCGCTTCAATTTGACACAAAATTCTGATGTCATTTCTATAGTCAAATCGATCTAGCAAGAGACCTATGAAAAATATACATGTTATGGCATTCACCCCCCACTCGACCCGCAATGGCCAATTAAAATTTGTTTTAGTTTCACACTGCATTGTTCGTGCGTATAGCGGTAGGTAGAATTTGATTATTATTTTTTGTTAGTTTTGAGTTCGTGTTTCGTATTTGGAAGTATTTACATTAATAAAAATTAATATAAAATACGTAAGTTCTTGATGCTATTAATTTATTTATGGAATATTTATATAATAAATATGTAGGTATATAAAAACGGACGCAATGTATGTATGTATGTTGGTGGGTATGTGGTAGATGCGTCGACAAGTATGGTGATTTCAAAAAAACAAAGTTTAGAATACCAGTAGTATACATACATACATATGTACGTTATGCATAGGTATGTGGCGTGACGAACGATCGTGTTGAGGAGACACGACCACGTAGAAGCGGGGTAGCGGGGAAGTGTGGACCCGAGCGTCTGACGTGTGTTCCTGATATTGAGCACTTGCGTTGGAACAGGTGACGTCACACACATACACACATCCACGAAGCCACACACATTCATTCATCGTTTAATGAGCGCTTGTTACTATTCAAACACACATTATACAAATTACTGCACATTGCACAAATGCGACAGCATTCTCGGTGCTCGTAAGACTTACGTTAGATCGACTATAATAGGTTGGTTAATGATTAAATTTGTCGGATTCATTAACTTACTTCAATGTTAGCCAACCCCCGGTGTTATATCGGTAAAATATCAAAACGACCTGAAGATTGTAAATGGTTCAAAACGAGATCACAATTTATTGACGGGGAAGAATGTCACCGAACTAACAGAGTGAAACTATCTATAATAAAAAGCTTGTAAAAAACCGACGATTTTAAACAATATCCTATCCATCGCATCATAATTTTCTATGTGCTATTTGAGTCTTTAGACTCAAAAATTTATTATGCAAATTTATACTTGAAGGGTGGAGAACTTGTTGTCACTTATGAGGACATTGTCGATTACGATCATATCAACTATATAACTCGGGAGTTTCCTTTTTATCGTGCATAATCAATATATTATGTACATATGTATATCATATTGTCATAATCGATACTCCAGTCTGATTTTACACTCGGTATATACATACATACATACATATGTTCCGATAATGGTGATTCTCCAAATATAGCATATAAATCGTCAAAAATACATAGCAATTTATGGTATGAATATTTCACGATGAGCGTGTAGTCCACATATATTTTGACTGACGTAAAAAAATGCATCAATTTTTCACATCTTCAGCGCCATAAAAGGTGTGTGTAATTTTCAGTCGATTTTTCACGTCGAGAGGTTATTTTTCAGCGATTGTGCTGTTTTTTTTGCAGATTGAGATTTTCATTCATTAAACTTATTTGTCCTTTTTATTCGCGAGCGCAAAAAGGTGTATAAATCGCCCTCCACCTCTCTTACATCTCTCCACCTACCCTGTGAAGGGTCCCGCGTATTTTTTGCACGAGTCCGCCATTATGTCGCAGATAAATCATCACGTTTTTTTCTTCTTCTTCTTCTTCTTCTTCATCTTCAGGTGCTGAATATTCTGAGCCTTTGTTGGCCGACGGGAATCCATTGTGCCAGCCCTGATGTATGTATTAAACTTCATGCTACGCTCTCGGGTACATTTAGTTAACACGCAACGCCCTAATCTTAACACATTCTTTTTTTTCTTTACCCTCCTTGCTCCTCCTTATCCAGTTATTATCCATTCCTCGGCGAAAGTGTATAACTTTTACTGAAAATTGTTGAAAATTTAGTGCAAAATGCATACAATGAATCAAATCATTCATCCTCTTATATGAGCCGTTATAATTGAGGGGCCATAAGTCCATTTTTCTTCATTTCGAGAAATATTTCGCAGAATATAATGTATATAAAAACTGAGGCGATGTATGTTTGTTTGTGGGTATGTTTATGGGTATGTGAGATTTCAAAAAAACAAATTTTAGAATACCAGGAGTATGTACATATATGTTGTGCCTAGAGATATTTAATAAAATAAATAAACGCGAAGGAGGCGCACAACCAATCAGCGTGAAGTGGACCACTTAACGTTTGACCAATCAGAGCAACGACGATACATTCGGACCAATGGGTGCCTTTAAGCATCCGCTATTGTTATGCCAATTTAATTTATCCGCATACATTAAGTCGGTGAACGCGATATAACACATGCGTGTTTATAGATGCATTCATACACACATCCACAAAGACACACACACTCATTCATCATTTCGAACGAGTGAACGAGTTGGATCGGTGAGCATGTAATGCGCGCACTCAACTTTTTTAATTAATAGGTGCGCGCGCGCGCCTATAAATTACCTTATATTATATTTATATATAACGTATAAATTTATTTTAATTGGAGTATCAATTCCTTTCTGAAACCACCCATTTGAAATCAACGGGCACAACACTAGTTAAATATAATGTTTTGCGTTTAACAATATTTAAAAAATACCAGTGGCCTATGATTGTGCGTTTATTCTGCTTTTCTGAGATTCTGGACATATAAAGAATATAAAGAAGTGAAAACAATTTGTGAATTACGTCAAACACAAATAGTGTTTTTGGAACTGAAAAATTGACTACCGCCACATTCAAATATAACGGCTCATATTTTTATTTTTTATTGTGATACAAATCAACAGTTCTCAAGGCAACCAAAGTTAGTAAACTTTCGCATGAAACTTGGAATATATTGATATATAGACAGCCTTTGAAAAGTGTTGGAGCCCGGTATCAGAGAATTCTCATACAAAAAATATCCATCAATGCCATTAAAGCTATTAATTTAGTAATTAGAGCAGTGGATTCCAAATTAATAACTACTAGGCCTTCCTTTTGAAAAAGATCTTAATGCTTTTGAAAAAAAGCTAAAGCTTGGTGCCTCCCCCCCCCCCCTTCTCTCTTTATTTCATAAAATGATAAAAACACATTATTAAATGATAAAAATTCATTAATACAAATATAATTGTCAGAACAATAAAAATCTTCTTCTAACTGTATTAGCAACAAGCGGTATTTGTCGCAACTGTTTCGTATATGATTCACCGAACATTATTTGAAACATATCAATGGCTGCTAGCGAAATGCTTGCAAGTATTATACAAGGCAAATACAAACAACGATTAAAATCTACAGAGGCATTATTGACAAATTTGCAGCATTTATACAAATCAACGAAAATCGAGATACTGAATAACGATTTTATGCAAGATAGATCAGTGATGCCAATTTGTTGGAATAGTTTCAATTAAATCAGATAAGTTGTCAAACTCTAATAGGAAACGATTGACCTCGGAGTCACATATTCTAGGTATGGCCATCAGCACACACCAGCGATAGAGCCCGTGACCATACAATTGAAAGTATTCTCAATGGTTTTAGATCATCACTTAGACATATTCCTTCCGGTGTCCCACAAGGGTCGCATTTAGGTCCCTTATTCTTTTTACTCTATATTAATGATATCTCATACATCTTAAAAAAAATTCCTTTATACTTCTTTACGCTGATGATTTAAAAATTTACAAACCTATATACACCATAGACGATTGTCATAAGATACAAGAAGATCTAGATAGATTCTCTATATATTGTTTAAATAATGATCTTTTTATTAATCTAGAAAAATGCTCTATTTTAAATTTCACTAGAAATAAGTCAATTATTACTAATCAATATCAATTAAATCATTCAATCCTTAACACGTCATCTTCTATTAAGGATCTTGGTGTAATACTCAATGATAAACTAGATTTCTCTGAACATATTTCTTTTATTACCAACAAAGCATTTAAATCTCTTGGATTCCTACTCCGCTCAACAAAACCATTTAATGATCCTTACGTACTAAAATTACTTTATTTTTCCTTTGTAAGGTCTCACCTTGAATTTGCCTCAATTATCTGGTCACCTTTTTATTTATCCCATATTAATTGTATTGAGAAAGTTCAACTTAAATTTATTAAATCCTTACGCTACCTTTTTCCTACCTATACCCATTCTACTGTTTCCGACATTTTAAAAATCCTTTCTTTTAACAATCTTTCTGTCAGGCGACGACATTCTGATGCTATATTCTTCTTTAAGCTCATAAATGGTTTCCTTGATTGTTCTGATTTACTGAATAAGGTTAATTTCAGAATCCCAGTTCGATACCCTAGACGCGTTGCACTCTTTTCACTTGATCCTTTCAATACTAATTCCCAAAAATATTTTTATCTGCAGCGCGTTTATCGTATGTTTAACGGAGAGCTGAATGAGGTTGATCTGTTTGGTATTTCCCTACATCAATTCAGGTCTAACATCAAGAGAATCTTGACCGATTGATTCATTTTTTCTTCTATTCTATTTTTCCAATATTTCCATTATTTTTATACTTTAGTTTAGTTATGTAATGTGCTATTTAATCATATTATAGCTTTCATTCCTTTCCATTTCATTTGTTTATTTTGTATTTACCTTTTTCATTTGTTTTTTATATTTGTAAATTTCAATTTCTTCTTATATTCTATCTTATAACCTTTTCCAATTATTTTAATACTATAGTTTAATTATGCAATGTACTACATATTTTGTCATGCCTTTATTCTTTACTTTTTAATTTGTTTTCCTTATATTTATCTTTTTCATTTTTGTAAAAATCTATTATTGGACTCGGGTGTTACATATATTATTTATTTACTTTTTGTGTTTTTTATACCTATCTCTGTACATCCTGTCTGTTGATTTTTCAATTAATAAAATAAAATAAAATAAAATTACATGCCAACCATTGATATATGTTGCTGGTTAAATAAACTGCACTCTTTATCTGTGATAATTACAGCCTGGCTATGTTTAACGAGTCTTTATCAATAATAGCATCCAAATCTTGCCTACAGCCGTATGTATGTATGTACATTGAGATGAGTTTGCTTATAGATTTGACTTGCCGAATGAGCTGAGTCATCAGGTACATCGACGAGGGTGGCTTTACCTGAATCAAAACCGCCGGCGAGCGCAAAGGGTTAATAAATTCAAAGATTTTATAAAGTCACGAATCACTTTCGTTGACGTAAATCACATACTTCAGCGGGCGTGTGCGGAAAATTTTAAAATATCGTTGAAAAAAAGGGGGGGATCAGAGAAGTTCCGGTCGAAGGGGACCAGACGGTGGATGTAGGAGATGGAGAGGGAAGAAGGGGAGACGTTCACTTGATATATTGCGAGGGCAATCGAGTTATTCGCAAATTTGTATGAATAATGGCCGATAAAAAGGCCCCTTTTTCGCATTTGGCAACAGGCGGTCCCACGAATGTGCCGAACGACCCTGACACTGACCAAACTTTCGGTTTAAATAATGATTATCGAAAATTAAACGCCTCTACGAGCACGTCTCGATTTATTGGGGTCGGCTTCGACTAAGAAGTCAATGCCAATCAGATTCACCTATGTACATATGTGCATATGTACCAGTGGCGTGCGGTGACTTTTCAACCAGAGGATGCTGTCCAAAAAAGATCAGTTTATTTACTTTTTATTTTTTTTTATTCTTAGAAACTTTGTCATATTTATATTTATTAAAATGTCGTTGATATTTTTTCGTTTTTGAATGAATATTCAATATTGGTGTGGGTTTTAGGCTCTTAACAATAATTTCTTTTTCATTATATGGTAGAGAAGCAAATGTCGTTTTTAATATAACAATTTAATTAATCAATTACAATTATTATCAACAACGACGATAAATCCACTTGCATTGTTACTTTGGCTATCTATATTTAGGGCCATAATAAATAATAACTTGGGGCGTAATAAATTACAATAAAATAATATAAGTAAATATCTTAGGACGTAACGTACGAAATATTAATCAACGAATCAAGCGAAAGTCGATAAAAGTCGGAATTGTCGACAGGGCGGACCCTCTAGTCTCCCCGCTCCTTCCTGTCATTGGTTGCTCTTTGCGACTACTCTAGTATTGCCGTGCCCTGAATCAGCTCGACTTTTACCTGATGAAATACTGCCTGATTCGCATATAATTTCGGATGGTTGGGCAGCGTACGGAACTATTCCGAATTCCGGTAAAAGTGGTTATAATTTCGTGGATCCAAATGATAGTGAAATACATACGCAAAATGTGGAAAATATGTGGACGCGTGTGAAAAGAAAGACGAGGCGTCAATTTGGCACAACGCGTGCCCGTTTTGATTCATATTTAGATGAATTTGTATTGAACCACAAACGAATGCGTGTATATTCCATTCGCAATATGTGGAATATTTCTGTACGCAAACCCAACCGTCCGAAATTATATGCGAACCAGGCAGTATATGTCGGAGTATTTCATCAGGTAAATTTCGAGTTAATTCAGGGCACGGCAATACTAGAGTAGTCGCAAAGAGCAACCAATGACAGGAAGGAGCGGGTCAACCGAGCCTTGCTTCCGAGCCTAGACGGTCCGCCCTGTCGACAATTCCAACTTTTACCCGAAAGTCCATACATAAAAAGATAATCAAGTCCATACATTTGCAAAAAGAGACTTTGCTTCCAGGGCAAGTGTCGCGCGAGCGAGACGACGGTAGAGTAGTATCTAATTGATGGGTCTACGTGTCGAGCCAGATTGTTAATTACAGAAAACACAAATATCGGAAGGCAAAGATCGAAAATCGAAAGATCTTAATTCAAAAGATCAAAATAAAGGGTGCATGGTAAACGGTACATACTTAATTTGCGCGAGCAGGGTACAACAGGAACAAGAGGAACAGGCTTTTCCTCCCTTATTCTGCGCGCGCACATTACTACGGGAGGAAAAGCCTGTTCCTCTTGTTCCTGTTGTATCCTGCTCGCGCAAATTAAGTGAGTATGTACCGTTTACCATGCACCCTTTTTTTTATCTTTCGACTTAAGATCTTTCAATTTTCAATCTTCGCCTTCCGATATTTGCGTTTTCTGTAATTTAACATTCTGGCTCGTCACGGAGACCGCTAATTGATACATGATTTAAACAAGAAAACTAGTAGAAAACTAATTGATACATGATTCAAGATTAAGTTACAATGATAATAAATCAGAATCGGGGATCGGAATTTTTTTGCTTAAACGGTATATACTCACTTAATTTGCGCGAGCAGGGTACAACAGGAACAAGAGGAACAGGCTTTTCCTCCCGTATTAATGTGCGTGCGCAGAATACGAGAGGAAAAGCCTGTTCCTCTTGTTCCTGTTGTATCCTGCTCACGAAAATTAAGTGAGTATGTACCGTTTACCATGCACCCTTTTTTTTTGATCTTTCGACTTAAGATCTTTCAATTTTCAATCTTCGCCTTCCGATATTTGCGTTTTCTGTAATTTAACATTCTGGCTCGTCACGGAGACCGCTAATTGATACATGATTTAAACAAGAAAACTAGTAGAAAACTAATTGATACATGATTCAAGATTAAGTTACAATAATAATAAATCAGAATCGGGAATCGGAATTTTTTTGTTTTTTAATAGCCTTTTTTTACCTTTTCACAATATTGAAAACTTTAAATTCGTGCAATCTTATGGATCGACAATCAATGTATTCGTTCAAATTGAATGGGTTAAATGTACTAATGGCAGCGTGTGGACACTGCTCGATGAACTGGTTGCACTTTCAGTTAGCTGTGGTCTGCAAACAATCCACAGTTTCCAAAAGCGAAAGGTCAACATACGATGGACGGGGGGTGGTCAGGGTGGGAAGGGATGGTGAGACTGGGAATGGAGGAGCTAGGAGCACCAAACGTATCCGTTTGACGTGAGCTGATCCGCAAACTCATTAACGACGGTATATGTACTTTTGCATACTACGCATACCGCACTCCAGTCGGCAGTTTCAATATGGTACCCTCAACTACCACCACCCACTTACTCCACCCATTTGACCCCACCCCCACCACCCCCTTCCGAAGAGAAGCTTCCGTTCCGTCAGTTAAAATATTTGCGCAAACTATCCAACGAACTTGTCGAGTGCGCCCCGCTCAACTTCGCAAACAAGTGCGAAAAAAAGCACACATCCGACAATTAATACGACCGCGTATCTTTTAACAAAATGACCATGAATGAGAGAATTCAAAATGAGAGAATTCCAATGGTATTTAAAACAATTCACATGTAATCTGGTGCCTCTCCCTCATATGATACATTCTCTGGTGCCTCTCACTAATATTTTCCCTTATATTGATACATTTTCTTTTTTATTGGGTCTTATTCTTATTAAAACCTACATATATCCCATATCTACCACTATGTATGTATTTAATGCTGTTTATTTATTTTTACTTGATTGTTGTTATTTATTTTTAAAAACTTTTTTGTACCAATGCTATGTTATGTACGCTGTGATGTTGTTTGTTTCTATTTTTAAAAAATAAAATAATGCACGTTCAAAATAAGAATACCATAAAAATGTCTCCTACATATATGTACACACCTATATATACATGTATGAATATAAGAAGAAAATTCCATTTGCACGGTAAATCTGCAGAACCAACCGATCGCTCAAGTATTATAAGATGAAATTGGTGACAGGCCACTTTCATAATAACCAGCACGTATGTAGTGTCACGCTTAGCTTACAGTACAATTTTAGTAGAATTTATTTTCAATATAGAATGACAAAATAAAATAAGCTCACAGTAAACTCCACGTCACAAGAGACTGAAGCTTTTTAAAGCTATGCATAAATCCACCACTTATCGTCCCACTCAAATCACCATTTATTCACCCACACCCCAAGCTCAGGTGAGCATACATATGTACGTATGTACATATTATACATATAATAAGAATAATCCTCCTAAATGAGATTAATCAAAGGGTACTGCAGATTTCATGCCACAAATGAGAAAATCCTTGGCGTAAAAACAATTTAAAATTTAATCTTACATGTAGATTAGAGAGTATTATTTAGTGAAATTACGTCCAATTAAGCCTCACAATTTACATACATATATACATATGTACATATAAAAGATGTTATGAAGCTAAGTGGAAATTATTAAAGGGTTTATAGCTCAGATAATTTAAAACATTTTCAATCACACATACCTCAGTCCAAAATCTTACGGTTTGGTGATTTTTAGTAAAAACACCAAAATCTCAAAGTTAATTGCTAATACTGCCCAAGTTACAATTAGTATGTTTATCAATTATTCTTTTTTTTGTTTTTCTAATATTTATTTAATCAAATAAAAACAAATATAGCCATCTGTTTCAACATAAAATAAATATGAGAAGCACAGTAAGTTATAAAAAAAATTCAAGTAGGAAAAAACTGACATGTTTTTTTGTGTTTAAAAGAATAACTAAATTTTCTTTAAGAGGTAAAACCTGTTTAAAAACATATCTGATTATTGCCCTTTCTTTTGAAATATCACTCATGCAGATATCTTGCCAATTATCAGAATTAGGTTATAAAAACCAAATTGAGGAGCGTGCCGAACAAAGACCTCTATTCACAGGCGACTTTAATTTTAACTTCTAATGTGAAATAAAACAAAAAAAATGTTAAAATTACTGATTTTTTATGTTCAAATGCCAATTTCTAATGCATGATAGAATCCTCTGTTTCACTTCCGTGGTGGTAATTTGGTGGTGAGTTTCATCTCTTCCTTCATGATTTGAAAAGATTTTTATATTTTTCTACTTATCGGTTTTTTTGTAATTATTTTTTTGTATAAATGGTATGTGTGGCTCAAAATGTTCTAAATGATATGAGCTATCAACCCTTTAAGGTTTGCACTTAGCTTCATAAAAACCTGTATATACCTATAAGTTAGGGCAATTTGTTGGCATATTTGATAGTAACTAATTATTGAGAATTATTACAAACAAGCATCTCAATCTTCATACGCGGTTGAGATTCGCGAGGAGCTACGTCTGGACAGTATTTCTACACGGATGTGAGACGTGGACTCTGAAAACCAAGATGATCAACCGCATTGAAGCTTTTGAGATGTGGGTCTATAGGCGTATGCTGAAGATTCCGTGGACCAAAAAGATATCAAACGAAGCTGTCCTCGGCATGATGAGGAGAGGCAGGGAACTTGTTTCTGTCATCAAGCGGAGAAAGATGGAGTACCTCGGACACATGATACGGGGTCCAAAATACGAATTTCTCCGTTTGATAACCATGGGGAAAATAGAAGGAAAAAAATGGATTGGCAGGAAAAAGTTATCTTGGCTTCGAAACATGCGCATGTGGACCGATATGAGCGCCGAAGATCTGTTCTGAGCCGCTGAAGACCGATGCGGATATATTCAAATAATCGACGAGGTGGTCGCCAACGTCCGGATGCGGACAAGGCATTAACAAGAAGAAGAAGAATTATTGAGATCTATGTAGTCTTCAAACCACCAAGTATTAAAAGCAACTTTATGTGGCTAATGGCAAATGTTGACTCCTGAAAAAACAATTTAGGACAATGACGTCGACCAGTATTGTTTCAGAATCTAGATTAAATGGTTTATATTCGTATTTTTTTTTAGTTTCTAAATCTCAAAGCTAAAAATTGAATTTTTGCGTGATTTTACAAAACAAGGTTTAAAGTTTATAATGGGCGATTTGACTTGAACCCATCGATACATTCCTCGCTCATAGCACTACACACCTGTGCGTGTTCGTGTGTGTTTGATCTGTTTTGTATTTGTGATACAGCGAAAAAGCAATAACATGTAGTGAGAAACATAAAGCGATGAAAAAGGCGAAGCGGGAGATGGCTAGGGGGGTCACACCGAGTTGATGAGAGTATGAGAGGGGGAGGGCTTATGATCTGCCGCAAAGCCTCCACTTTTATTTATCTGTCAACTCGGTGTTTTCGGTGTTCGTCGGAGACCTTTCCCATCGGGAGAGAAATATTTCCCAAAATTCGTCTTTCTCTAAAGGAAGTGGGCGGGAGAGCGAGGAGGGTTGGGGTGGGGGGGGTCGGGTGGTTTTCAAGACGGATATGGAGGATGAGAAAAGGGGTGGCATTTTCCACCCTAATGCAATATAACCGGCGGTTTCGGGTTCGCATCACGGCGTCACTAAATCTTTTATAGTAATCAGCCACGTCAGTCACCGCGCGTAAAAGGGGTTGCCGATTTGAATACAAACAAAGTAACGAAAACAAAAACATATTCCACTACACGTTTATATATGTATGTATGTACGTATGACGAAAAATAAAAATAAAATAAATAAAAAGGTCACGTGGTGTAGCCGACCGCAGACTCGGCAAATGTCAACTTTCGAAAACGTTCGCGCCAAAGGCAACGGTTTCGCGTTTATTGGATCGGTTCTCATCACCTCACCCGTACGCGCTTGCAAAAGGGTAAGTAAAAGACAAAATGGCGAAAATCTCAACGGTAAAATGCCACTTCTACACGTCGGAAAATTATGAAATAAATTGCACATACATACATACGTATGTACATACATATGAATTGCAAAGAAGCATGAGTAGGCACTCGAGATAGGCATCTATGCAGAGATTCGCCTGCAGACAATACGCTAACAACGACATTTGTCATAACAGGAGACCCTACGAAATCCCCCAACGTTTCTAAAGAATTTTTTTGTTCAAGTCTTTGAATGCTGACCAACGTCCATCGGCGTTTTGCCAACAAGTCCACGAGTCTGAAAAACGCCGGCGTTATATTTTGAGCATGTACAAAGTAAACAAGAATACTATCCGCTAAGCCTTTCCAGAGAGCATTGAAAAAAATGCATTGAACATGGGTCGTGTAATCCGTGCCAATGTTTATAAAGACTGGTTTACACCGTAATTAGAATTCCCTAACTGCTCAGTATTTTAGATTGTGCCTTGGCATTTTGATTGTGAGCATTTTAACAACAATGAAGGCGATGGAACTAGTTTTGGGAAAATACATTCATTAATAGACTTTTTTTGTTTTTTTTTTTTTTGTTGCAAGATATATTAGAGAATCTAAACACACCTTTACAAAACTCGAAATCCTCGGCGGTAGTTATCTAGGGTTTGTTTGGATTAGCTATAATTTTTATACCAGCTTTCTATTGGTTTTTTAAATAATTCTAGTTGGAAATGTTGGCAACATTTTCAGCTTGAAGGGCTTTCAACAAAAAAGACGTCAGCACTCAAGAGTTAATGCAATTTTAAAATAAACAAACTAAAATTCAAATGTCACCAATGTAAAATTGTAATAAAAATATTTTGTTTATATATCTATCTATTTTGATTATATATCTATCGACCTATCGAGCACGAGACAACATTTGGATGGAATTCAGACACATCACAAAGATTTGCTAAATCACAATGAAATTGGTTGAGCAAAGGATATCTTTTTGTTAAGTTTCAAGATTCATTACCATACTTGGGTGGCCAGGATGCTTTCACCCACAAAAAATGGTTCATGGAAATTAGAACATTTTCAATTGAGAGAAAGGACCATAGTGCGACCCAACTACAAAGCAAGGAATGGCTTTTATAACAATAAATATTGGATCATTTTAACAAGAAGTTTACTGGCTTAAATTAGCATTTTCTTATAATATATATTTTTATATATAATTTATAATTGTATAATTTAAATATAAATGATAATAATGTCTAAAGTTTAGCGAAAACCAATTTTTGCAATAGATGAGGGAAGTTTAGAATTACAGTCGATCGAATTGCAAAATGACATTACGTTGATACAATTAAAAAAAATTTATATCCACATATACATATATGGAGTGTATTGACGTTTATGACATATTTATAAAAAAAATTACGAAAACATTAATATTATTTGGTTTCTGCAGTTATTCAACTATATTTTGCCTTTTGAAATGAATGTTTTTAACTTTGAAGCAACAAGAAAAAAGTCCATTGCTATGAAAATTCAGATGAAAAGTAGCACCCAACTTCAAAAAGGTTGGTTACCTTTGATATATGAACATATGTACATAAGCAGGGTCCAGTCTGATATTCAATAATATTTTGAGAATCTGGAAACTACGAATACAACTAATCATTTGTGTTATGTTATGCCTTATCTATAAGCAGACGAATTGCTGGTCGGCGAACACAGCTTCGAACCTACCTTTATGTATTTATAGCCATAAAATTATATATACAAAAAAGTAAATGGAAATACTCTCCATTAAGTGCTGAGCAATGTTATATGAGACATGTATAGAGTGTGAAAGAAAGAAAATTTACATAATCTGGTACACGCTATTATTTTTATTAAATTAAATTTACTAGACAGGATACATTAAAGCGCTATTTTTGTATTGTATTTGTATTTAGATTGAAAATAAACTTATATAGTACATACATATGTATGTGTTTAATATTTATAAAATACTATGACGGACCAAGCGCGAAAAGTTTTAGTATTATAAAAAAAATATATAGAAATTTTTATGAATCTCAGCGATGTGAATAATTCGTAAATATTTTATTTTACTACCAAGCGCACGGAGTATTGAAATTTCCTCGTAAAAATAATCGCTCCTTGGCAGTTTTCACATTAGAGTTTGACAGTTTTAGTCGAAATACCGCGCACCTGGTATGAAGAGAGTTAAATTTAATTAAAAATCAAAATTAAAACTGTTATGTGGGCCGAAGCGAACAGCTCAAGTGAGCAAAACTTTAAAATGCCCTCGAGTTTTATTAATGGAATTAACCCTACTTAACTATACACACATCCACAACTTTTTTTAATACATTTTTTGTGCCATTTAAATTTAGAAATATTCACAAAGTGGGCAGTACCCACAACAGCATACTATACTGTCATTCGATTTTAATAATTTTACTGTCATTCGATTCTTTAGTTGATCCGATGTAGCGTGAGACGAGAACCGAGCATGCTGCTGCATTCGTGCAATGTGTTGTAACATAAAATAATTTATTTATTATTTTGAATTATTTCTTATTTATGTAACTATATAATATTAATACAATATAAATCAATTCAAGATCTTTATTAATATTCCTGTAAGTTTTGCTGTCCATAACATAAGGTTGACAATTACTTTTATCGCCTAAAAAATATAAATTTCCATTAATCTAATATATAATTTCGAAAGAGACTTTGTAATTATGTATGTATGTAGGGTTTGTTGGTAACATAAAAAACAAATCAAAGTTTTTATGATGACGATTCGATACGGTTTCGAATCAAATAAATTTAATAAAAAATCAAATAAATATTTACTATTTGATTCGCCATGTTTAAGCTGTTTATATTACAAATACTGAGCGAAGCTGGGTAATACGACTAGTTTAATAAATAATTTCGAAGGAGACTTTGTATTTTGACTTTTGTTTTGGTTCATATGATCCGTGACGTCATCGAAAAAATCAAACTTTCTATGACGACGATAGCGATATCGATTTCGTTTCCGATTTCCGACGTCCATTTCAGCTCCAATTTTCACTTCCGATTTCAGTTACAATTCTCGGTTCTGACTTCAATTCCGATTCCAGCTTTTTTTTCAGTTCCTGTTCCGGATTCTTTTTTCAGTTCCGGATCCCCATTCCATTTTCAGTTTAGTTTACTATTAGATTAGCCATGTTTAAGCGGTAAATATCACAAATAACGAGCAAAACGACTAGTATAAAATATATACGTATTCCATAAATAAATTAATAATATATCAGCAAACGTATCTTATATTAAAATTTTATTAATGTAAATGTTTCAAAATACAAAACACGAACTCAAAACTAACAAAAAATAAAAGTCAACTTATACGCACGAACAATGTTGTATTTCTTGTCCAAAATGCAATGCGAGACTGAAACGAAATATAATTGGCAATTGGGTCAAGTGGGGGGTAAATGCAATAGTATGCACATTTTACGTAGGTCTCATGCTAGATCGGTTCGGATATAGTATATTATATAATCGATCAAGATCAATTATATAATATACTATAAAGCTATGGAACTATTATTTTATTTTATTGCATTTTATACCAGGAAGGTCTTACAGGTAAACTCACGAGTGGTGACATAGTAGATAGGAAAGATTTTTAGCCAATTTTTAATCGGGAACCGTTTCAACAATGAAATCAGAGAAAATTGGAAACGATCGACTTGGAGTCACAAATATCCAGGTCTGACCAGCAGCACTACATACATATATACTTAGAAAAATTATTTTCAATCGAGGTCAGCTCATGCGAACGACCAAGCTATGCTGCTGGTTATTAATCCAGAGCTGGAACATATTAAACGTTGACTGAAACATTCTGAAATTCAATGCCATCATTACTGGCAAGATACATACATACATATGTCAAAAAATTTCTTCTTCGGACAAAGTCGCTTTTTTTTCATTTCAATACAGCATTCATTTACATAAATGCACACCATCCTATATAATTTCATTTGTCTTTTTATCCCCTCTTTCTTGCATACATACATACATAGCATACATGTATAATATGCATACGTATATGAACTTGAAGAAATTTGGCATGCAAAATGTAAGGGATGAATTTGAGGGCAAAAAGGGACCAACGGGGAAGGGGGGTGAAGGATTTCAGCTTGTCGCTTACGCCCTGCCGTTTCCAGAGCGCCGTAGAACTGGCCATCGGACTCATTTCGTTCAATTTATCAAACGGCTCGTTCGTTCGTCCGAAATTTCCCAGCTTTGGACGTATACAAATTTTCCAATCGGACGAAAGCGATGCACGTTCCCCGAGACATGGCCGCAATATCTCGGCTTGTGGCCACACTTGAGCGGGCACTTTGTCAATATTTAATTCACGAATGATTTATTTTTATTTTATTTCGATCGAATTTGTTTATTCCGAATCGTGAAAAACGGCCGGTAAGCTTTTAAGCTTAGGACCTTCGAAGTTTACTTAAATTTCTCAAGTTTTTCACTTAACAATCTACAAGAATAAATGTCATATTCATGCTCAACGCTTCGAACTCCTATCCTACATATATGTGAAACATTTTTCATATGTGACACGAAAAAAAAGAGAAAAATTTGATACTCAAACTTGAAACATTCCACACCCGTTCACGCTGATACATAATATTATACATACATACATACACACATACATGCATGTTATATAACCTAAATTTATACTTCCGCTGCCAACTTTTTGCTCAAAGTTTATAGATATTAATGACTAAATTCATTTTAAATTAATTTTCAATCAAAAAGAACTCAGTGATGCCTTATACATATGTACATGGTATCCGAACATGTACCCCCCGGACACATACCCCGGTCAAAAAACCCCCTTGACATTAACCCCCCGTGCAAATAACCCCCGCCATGGATAAAAATTGTTTAAAAATAGTAAGAAATAATTAATAATAAAGTAAAGTAATAAATAATAATAAATTGAGTGTGGTAGAGCATATTGAATTTAAATTTTTATATACAATGTATTTAATCTCAATTTATTGTAGTAAATAAAATAAATATCAATTTAAAAGACTATCAGTCACCAGTTAGCATTTGTGTTCTGTGGTATTGAAAGTAAATTTGAATAAAAGTATATATTGTTCTTATATTATTATTATTATATTTTAAATATTTTTATACTATCCATGATGGAATTTTTTAAAATCGAGAAAAAGAAAATAAAAGATAATTAACATACAATTGTTTTTTTTAATTTTGTATATTTTAAATTATTATTATTGATTACTTATTTTTTTATTATTGATTATTTATAAAGAATCTGATAAACATGTATTATTTTAATCTGATATGTATGTATTATTTATCGGTCTCCGTGACGAGCCAAAATGTTAAATTACAGAATACACAAATATCGGAAGGCAACGATCGAAAATCGAAAGATGCGCGCGCACATTAATACGGGAGGCAAAGCCTGTTCCTCTTGTTCCTGTTGTATCCTGCTCGCGCAGATTAAGTGAGTATGTACCGTTTACCATGCACCCTTTTTTTGCCTTCCGATATTTGTGTTTTCTGTAATTTAACATTCTGGCTCGTCGCGTAGACCCATTATTAATACCTGTATTTTTCTGGCTGAAATAAATAAGCATTGATACTGTGTTTTTATTGCCAATTTTTAAAAATATTTTATCCTTGACGGGGGGGGGCTATTTTTACGGGGGTTTTTTGCACGGGGGGTTAATGTCCAGGGGATTTTTGACCGGGGGTATGTGCCCGGGGGGGTAAGTCTCTAAGAACCCTTATACATGAGACTCTTCAATTTTTATTCCGTTTACATTTTTAAGATAAAAGTAAAATTTTGCTCGGATGCCAAAGATTACTGATCCATGATTTTTTACATACAGGCGTTCAAAAAAAAGAAATAATTTAAAAAAACCTCAGCGCTTACGGTCGGATTCACTCGAGTTGTTAGTACATACATAGGGGTAACCCCGATAACAACCGAATTTTTACATACATATATACATACATACATGTGATATGATATATGTACATATGTACATACTTATATTTTAAACTTTCGGAAGTCCAATTTTCAGTTCCAAAAACACTATTTCTGTTTGACTTAATTCACAAATTGTTACCACTTATCTTAATTTGATATATCTAGAATCTCGGAAAAGTGGATAAAAACGTAGTACAGGCCACCAGTATTTTTTTTAAATATTGTTAAACGCAAATCGTTGTATTTAATGTTTCTACGAAATATTTCTAGCAATGAAGAGAAGTGGACTTATGTCGCTTTCAAATATAACGGCTCATATATGTACATATGTACTAACATATGTATGTACATGTACATACATACATAGGTCCATATGTACTACATATCTCAAAGTTGATAATATTTTGATGAAAAAGTCTGTCAAAGAAAAGTCATTTTTCTTATTATATTTTATTTTTATTCTTTATACATACATACATTAGATAAACCCCAAAGCGTCTTCCCAGCCAATTACAAACATAGATAGTTTATAGAGCAATTTTACAAAGTATCATAGAAACTCTATGAATATTTTGACAAACATTTTCACATTATGTAAATAAACAAATTCGAGATGCTGAAAATGAATTTAATTTCGCGAAAAATAGGACAAACCTGCCAATTTTTCGGAACCTTCTCAATGAAATCTGATAAATTGACAAACTCTGATGGGGAATGATCGCATATTCAAGGTCTGACTAACAGCAACGAGCCCAGGATTGAATAGGTGACCACTCAGTTGAAAATATTACAAGTTAAACATTGATCTATGCCGACGGCTATAAACATTATTTCATTATTTTATTTTGACCTTTTTAATTATTTAAAGCTAATTTACATTTTATGTTTATAAGTGTGTGTGTGTGTGTGTATGTTTTAGTATATTTGGAAATATTTTGAACACCGTTAATTATCCCCCAAACGGCTCAACGGATCAGACCGAAATTCCTCACATGTATGTAATAGCAATTATTCGGCAAAGAGTTTGCCTACATTTTCCGAGTGCGTGGCCACTTATGTATGTACTTTAAATGGACCTATCCCACTTTCACGTGAAACATCCTATACATACATACATACATACAATTCGACAAAAGCCGAACATTATTAGAAGACGTGTCCACAATCCACACATCCGACACGTAAAATTTGAAAAATGTCCGGTCGAAAAGCAATACGCCGGTCATTTGTTGCCGTACGGCATCTGTTACCACAATTTCTGTCTGGATCGTAACGAAATCGTAGACCACACACACACACACACACACACACACACACACACAAACGGACAGACAGACGTTTTCTTATTTTTGTTTTTGATCCAATATCCCAGCATCCCCCCCCCCACCTCCCACCCCCTCCCACCCACCGTCTTTCTCATTCTCCCGACGTTTTCGGGACACACGTAATAAACACCGATTCTGTCGCTCGCATAAGCCGTCCGTTGTGATTTCGAACGAGACCGAGAATAAATACATACGAAATGCGCCTTAATGGACGTGTCGCATATATATGTACATACGTGAATGTGAGGGGGAGGGCTGGGTGGATGTTCAAGTTTGACCGTAACACCAATACTGAATACTCGGTCCCGTATGACACCGCTCTCGCAATTTGTAATCACCGTGAAATATTAAGTTCGCTATAAAAATATTACCTTACAACGTATAGGACTTTCATTTCATTGACAAAGTCTTATCTATTAAAAACTTGTTCAAGTATTCGAAACAAATGTATGTAAATTATATACATATTGTTCAGTATTATTCATTGACGTATAATACACATAGATGAGACCTGACGTGTGATTTTGATCGGAGATCTTGTCTTCCACTAACTGAGGGGTGCGGGGGGTTTAACTAACGGGGAAGTTGGGAAAAAAATGTTTTTTTTCCCTACGACGCAGCGGTACCTACCTACATGTACTTGGCATGCGCCAAAAGGGAGACCAGTATAAAGCGTGAGGGCGGATCTAGTGTATTATACATCAATGGTATTATTTCATAGTATATAATACATTATACATGTAGGCATAACATAATAAAAACCATAATTAATTAATTACTTTATATCTATATATATAAAATTAAATGTATGTTTGTTTGGCTGTCTGCCTCGTATAGGCTCCTAAACCACTCAACCGATTACGATGGAACTTTAAAAATTTGTTGTATGCATGTATGGGAAGCTTACTGTGAAAAAAAAATAGAAAAACACCTCTTAATAATAATATTCGTAATTATGATTTTACCGACGCGAAAGTTTGAAGCGCCACTGGGTAGTCAAGGAAATTTGTTCGTTGGTAACCACGTTACCAGTTGGTTTATGACGACACGGCGTTGAAGAGACGTTAGTTGAGCTCCAACCATCACTTGACACGGGAACGGGAACGGGAACGCAACGGGAACGAGAACGGGAATGGGAACAGGAGTCTATATGAGACAGACATTCATTTTTTTTATAAACAGGTTGTCCGGTAGGTCGATACAAAGCCTTGAAGAGTTGATAGCTTACATAATTTCCAACATTTTGAGACACACATACTTCAGTCCAAAGTCTTACGGTTTTTTTTTTTTATTTCATTTTTAAAGATTTTTAGTAAAAACACCAAAATCTCACAGTTAATTGCTAATATTGCCCAAGTTAAAAGAGGTATGTTAGTCAGTTATTATTTTGTTTGTTTGTATAATGTTTATTCAATCAAACAAAAACAAATACAACCATCTGTGTCAACAGAAAAAAATAATAGAGGCACCATAAGTTTTCAAAAATTTGTCAAGTAGGAAAAATCCGATATTTTTTTTGTATATAAAAAAAAAATATTTTAAGAGATAAAAACATGGCTGTTTATTGTCCTTTCTATTAAGATATCACTCATGCAGATGTCTTGCCAATTATCCGAATTAAGGTGTAAAACCTAATCGAGGAAACGCGCCGAACAGAGGCCGTCATTCACAAGCGACTTTAATGTTATCGTCTATTGTCAAATAAAACAAAAATTTTGATCAAATTTTTTGTTCTTTATGTTCTAATGCATACTTCTGTCCTTCGTCTCAATTTTGTTTTGGTAATTTTGGGTTTTATCTCTTCTTCAGGGTTTTAAAAGATTTTTACATTTTTCTGATTATCTGTTATTATATACATATATATAATATATAGGTATTATATATATAATCGTATGTTTAACGGAGAGCTGAATGAGGTTGATCTGTTTGGTATTTCCCTACATCAATTCAGGTCTAACATCAAGAGAATCTTGACCGATTGATTCATTTTTTCTCCTATTCTATTTTTCCAATATTTCCATTATTTTTATACTTTAGTTTAGTTATGTAATGTGCTATTTAATCATATTATAGCTTTCATTCTTTTCCTTTTCATTTGTTTATTTTGTATTTACCTTTTTCATTTGTTTTATATTTGTAAATTTCAATTTCTTCTTATATTCTATCTTATAACCTTTTCCAAATATTTTAATACTATAGTTTAATTATGCAATGTACTACATATTTTGTCATGCCTTTATTCTTTACTTTTTAATTTGTTTTCCTTATATTTATCTTTTTCATTTTTGTAAAAATCTATTATCGGACTCGGATGTTACATATATTATTTATTTACTTTTTGTTTTTTTTATACCTATCTCTGTACATCCTGTCTGTTGATTTTTCAATTAATAAAATTAAAATAAAATAAAAATAAAAAATAATAATCAAAAATTCTTAACACACGATTAATTGTCAATAAATAGGTCCACTTATAAATCATACGTACATATATTTATTTAATATATATTTTAGTTCAAGTTGAGAAAGACATGTGGGTCGGTAAAAGCGCATTTGTTAAGACAAAACCCTACCACCATCTACTTACGAGTACGTACTCCGTCTCTCTACCACTCCTTTCCATCTGGAAATGGAGGAAAAGCGGCTGTGTCACTAAGGAGACACGTGAAGAGGGCGGCCAAGCCGGACAACTTAATTTTCTCCACTTCCGGTCGGGTCCGCAACGGGGAAAATCGCCAGAGCCGCAAAACTCGTTGCATACCTGTCCGTGCTCACATTAAAATTGCAAATTCGCCCCGGATAGGTTTTCACGCTTTTCCTCCGACATACACACACACACACACACACACGCGCGCGCACGCATAAGCCTACACATACATATATACGCCCACACGCGCGTGCGAAAACACGAAAATAATATTTTAATGAACAGAATCGATCATCGAAATGTAATTCGAGAGACCTTTGAGAATAATCACCGACCGCTTCAAAGCGAAAAAAAATGCTTGATGTGGTTAAAGTGCAAACCTCGACATTTGCGAATGCTTTGTATAGAATAAAATTAAAATATTGATAATTCATCTGCCAATAAATACCAGCTATTCAACTGCCAATAAATACCAGCTATTCAACTGAATCACGATATACGCAATACCGTTTTAATTATTTTCGTAGAAATTTCTACCCGAATTTATATCGATATATGTAGTATAATTTTCAATTTAATTTCAGTCTAATCCAATAATCTAGTCTTGTCCTTGTAATCTAATAATCTAGTCCTTGATTGTATTTACTTGAGTTCTAAATTTTATTTTTATTTCTAACTCATACATTTTTGATTTTTAAATGCTTTTTATTATTACGAAATTATGTTCACAATACATCTTATATTTATTTTAATAGCTACTGATCTACCGATCATTTTCTATTTTACAATTTTATTTTATTTGGTTAGTAATCATAGTATTATATTATTCTAATGTTAATGTACAGCATAATAGGAAAAAGAGCTCAAAAACCTATTTACAATCCATATAAATGCTCATAATACATCTAATACATAATATTAATAAAGATTCACTTAAGTCAATGACCTAAAGCAGATTGTGTTTAGGTAATCTGTGTGTTATACCTGAAGGGTATAGACATTTTGTTGTAATCACCGAGACTCTTCACAAGTGTGTTAGTATGGTTATTAGTGATTCTGTCATAGAATCTACTGGTTAGTTTGTTAGTAATGTCTGTAACAAACGGAATATTATATATGGCATGCAGTTTTTTCAAGTTAGTATATATGGGTGTATTATACATATGTACGTACTAAAGACCCGCTTTTTTATAGAAAATTGATATCAAAATTCAATTCGACTATACGCATACATACCTTAACATATTCTTTTAATATCACCTAATCACCTACCCACACTGCCTACTCTCATTTGACAACATTTTTTCAATTCAATTTCAAATTTATAATAATCTATACATGTATATATACTTAATAGGCACATATAAAAATCAATGCTTGTCTGTTTGTCTGTCACGTATGCGTTCCTATACCATTCAACCGATTGCGATGAAACTTACAAGAGTTATCGTGTGCATGTCCGCGATGGTTTCTGTAAAAAAAATCCCCCAAAAATGAGAACGGAAACGGAAAAAAACCGGAACGAGTGGCATTGCATGGCAAATAATTTCAAATCAGTTCGCAACCTACGTTATTAGGGTAAAATAAACAAAAAATTGTATAATTGAAAAAGTGTTCTATTGTTGTTTTTTTTTGTCTAAGTCTAGTCAAGTTTTTCGCCTGCGTTTTTCCGACAAACGGGAACGGGAATTGCAGTGTCCTAGAATCGCCGAAATGACCTGTTTTAACGTAAATCATTTAGCGTCAAATATCAAATGAAGTAATTTTAGCCTCGTTATATTTCACAAAATTCTTATATTTTTTGTGTTTAAATTTAAAGTATAAACCCAATGAAGCCCTCTTTCATTTACAAAATAATCGTGGGAACGTGAAAAAAGTGACGATTTGTTGGTAATTACGCCATGAAAATTATTTGGCAAATATCAAACGCCTGTTTTTAATAGATCAGTAACATTAAATGATTTTGTTCAGTAGCTGTAATGAACGGTCAGTTATTAAAAACGAAATCTTCCCGCTTGTATGTCTCCTTGCGAATGGGAGTAATTCCACGTCAAAAAATAGGAGAAAAAACCGGCCATCAGTGGTAGACTAGCAAGACACAGACACACAGAGTGTGAACGGTCCCCTATCACGTCGGTTCCTTTTTGTCGTAACCGTCGAAGAAGTGCGTGCTGCGTTGGCTGCGTCCGTGATTAATTAGCGTCCCGTGGGACGCCACTGCGGCGTCTCGTTAAAAAAGACGCGACTTTGATACGCAGCGCTGACGTCATCAATCTTAATTAGTCTTGGCGAAAGTGCGAAACGCAAAAAGCAAAAGTTATGACATGCTCGGCCGTGCCGCGCTGGGTATTCTCGACGTGAAGCGTGTTACAGTGCTGCGGTGGCGTCTATCACCACGACGAGGACACAGTAGATACATACATACATACATTTGTATTGTATGTATATATATATATATATATATATATATATATATATATATATATATATACACATATATACATATATAATATGAGAGACGCCGGGTTCGATCCCGTGAGTTGACCTCGATTGAAAAGGATTTATTCCGAGTATATCTGTAATGCTGCTGGTCAGACTTGGATATTTGTGACTCCAGGTCGATCGATCGTTTCCTATCAAAGTTTGCCCATTTTTCTGATTACATTGTTGGAACGGTCCCTCGATTAAAAATTGGCTAAACACCTTCCTACCCTCTTTGTCACCACTAATTGAGTATTTATTGATTTATTTATTTATTGAAAAATCAACACATGTAGAAATTCATAAAAATAAAGAATAAATATGTATAGCAAAATAAAATATGAGCCCAATCATATATTTTTACAAAATACATAATATATCTAGTACATATAGACGAACAAATGAAAAAGAAAAGAATAATTATTATTTTGAATAAAAATACCAATAATTTTATTTTACTATTAAAACTAAAAACTGGATAAACGTCATGCGCTTTTCAGAAATTCAAATTTCAAACGCGTCTTACACGTTATTTTTGCACCATCATAATGGCGTAGGACCCATTTACTTATATTGATGACCAAAATGAGCAATATGGCAAAGTATGAAAACGATCGGATAAGAGTCAAACTTTTTCCTGAATTGTAATCGTAAGTGAAACGTAAAGGAGGTATGTAAAAACTAAAATATGACTAAATAGGACAATGCATAATTAAACATAAAGTGATATATATATATATATATATATATATATATATATATATATATATATATATATATATATATATATATATATATATATATATATATATATATATATATATCCCATATATATATATGGATCAATCAATATTTCTATTTATATTTCTATTATATATTCTTAATATCAATTAAGAATATATAATAGAAATCAATAGACTCTCCTGATGGCAGTCCTGAATTGATGTAAGGAAATACCAAATAGATCAACCTCATTCAGCTCCCCGTTAAGCATACGATAAACACGCCGAAGATATGAATATTTTCGGGAATTGGTTTTGAACGCATTATTTGAAAACAGTGCAACGTGTCTAGAATACCTAACTGGGATCCAAAAACCAACCTTATACTCAGTAAATCGGAATAATCAAGGAAACCATTTAGGAGCTTAAAAAATAATGTAGCATCAGGGAGTCGTCGCCTGACAGAAAGATTTTTAAAATATTGGGAACTGTAATATGGACGTAGGTATTATTAATGTACATTTGTTATGGTTGGTATTATTTAAGGGTTAGGATAGGTTAGGTTAAGTGAGGGTTGGCCCTATTTATTTAAGATTGAGTTGTTAGGGTTAAATTTATAGAGTTAAACGTTGTAAATTCATTGTTTGATACATTTTCACTGCTTGAATTGGTGAAAATATATTTTCACTTGAAATATGCTTTCACTGTAACATATACACTATGATTGATGTACAATAAAAAATTATGTCCAAATTCTACCTTTGGTTAGAATTTGAACATAAATTTATTTTGGGAATGACAGTTTTAGTTAGTCTTGAATCTCGTCGTTATATTTTATTATTACGAGACATGTTCCTTGTACTTCTTAGAATTATTTATAATCCACAGATTCTCAGTGAATTCACTTTTTATGCACCTAAAAATTATTTAAGAGTACGTAAACAAGTTCTGTTTTCGCCTATTATTGCGAGATCTAGCAATCTTTTCAATACTCTGCCATACACAACCATTAGGCTATTTAACCATATAGCTGATCAGATGGACATCGAGATATTTTATGTTACTTTTGGTCAGTTTATAAGATCTACTCAAAATATTGTTTTTCCTTAATATTATGTAATTTACTATTTTTTAGTCATGTATGTATGTCATATCATTAACGGCATATTATTGTTTTCATCATGTTATCTATTGATACTGTATTCTTTTAGTATTACTATTTATTATTATTATTATTATTTACTTAAGCATTAGTTTTGTGGCATTACAGGAAACATATAATGCGCCACAATAGCCTATATAAGAAATCAAGAGATAAAGAAAAATAATTCATGGAATAAAAAGAAGTAACAGGCAAAAGCAGAAAAATTCGAATAAAAAAAGAAAAATGGTACATAAAAATTAAGAAAATAATAGTACATAAGAATGAGAAAAAAAAGGGTAAAATAAAATTATAATATATTATATGACATAATATCCCTGCGAGGCCCATACGGAAGAAAGAAAATCAAAATTCCACTCATATATCACATTCAATTATGAAAATAATGATGAGCGCAGGCTACGAGACAAATAGGTTATATTATATGATGTACTGACATGGGTTTTTACCTGAACAAAATAAATACAATATCCTCTACCTTGTTCACAATTTTCTCCACACGTATTTCGTGTCCTATCCTTCTCGTTATCATTAGTCACCGGAGCCTGAGGGGGCCGTGTATTGTTCAAAGGTTGTAAATGCATTGTTAAAGGTTTGCCGAACCTTTTTAACAAAGGATTTACAACAATGGAACAATGGATAGCACTGTGACTATCCTACCTCTAGTTATCATACTTCTTTGAGTGTGAACTGTTTAGGTGTGTGTAAATTATTCACATTCCTATTGATAACTCCTATAATTTTATTTTGAAAATAATAATAAACAAAAGAAAGCTCTTTGGAGGCAGAGTCGTTAGGTGTTTGACGACTCCGACTCCGACTCCGCAGCCGTGATAAAAAGTACACAAACACTAAAGGCTGTATTGCCAGCGAGAGCCCTTACTCCATTAGCGTCGCTGCGTTTGAATTACCCGTTGACACAACGGGGTTTTTCGCCCTGAAAACATTCCACCCCCTCCCCTTCATTTTCTTCCATTTTCGTCGGAATATGTCGCGAATTTCAAGCCGCTAATTAACCGAGCTGAAAGCTCGCCGTTGCGTTGGCGCGAATTTCGCTCTAAACAGACAACGCATAATTTCCTAAAGACGCACCCCGAAAAGTATTATTATAAAGGCCAGATGCGACGGCTAAATACAGCAGCTCCCTCCTAAAAACTCCAATGTCAAAATATCCACTTTCGGAAAATCAATGTGACAGAATTTAGTGCAAAATCTTGTACACAAACTACACAAATACAATTATAACTGAAACACAATTTTCTTGTAGTCAAATTAAAAGGTGTTCATGTCATAAATAATAAAAAAAAAACTCATGTAAACTGTATTTAAAAGGGCATTGCACAATTTGCACATGAACATACGTTTGTACATATGTATATTGCGCAGTGAATACGTATGTACATAAGTATATACATACATATGTATTACGAGCAGTAAGTAAGCATACGTTTAATTGAGAGGCATGTAAATTGTAAAAGTCTGATACGTAGAAAGCTAAACAATTTCGACTGCAGAAGCTTCGAGAAGATTTCGATTTCATTTTCGGTATTTCACCCTTTGTCTGTGATATACTATTATATATCCACATACTTGTATTTTATGTGTTATTTGTTTATTTTTTCCAAATTCGTCAATATTAACAGATATAATAAATATAAAAACACAAGGATGAAATAATAAAAATGGTGATAAAAATCGTTAGAAATTTTGGTACATAATTGGCAATAAGATTGGTGACATGATTGAATTTTTTTGCCAATATCCATTTAGGAGTTTCCTAGAAATGTAATCTACGAATCAATCTTGTTTTCTCACATACTCAAATGGTATACGTGAAATCTCAATGCTATATATTAAAAAAATGAATATAAATTACTTAGAAGTTTAATATAAATTACTATTACGTCTCTTAGCTTGGTTGCCATGACATGATTTTTTTGCTAAGCTTTCACCTTTTACCACCCACCTCTGTGGGAAAAAAATCTAAACCATTGAAGTATTAACCACTATTACCGATCCGATGAAGCGTGAGACTAAGGAGAGCCGATCATGCTGTCGCATTCGTACAATGTGTTGTAACATTGTAAGGACGTAAAATAATGTATTTATTGTTTTAAATTATTTCTTATTATACTGTATAATATTATTATAATATGATTCAATGCAAAGTCTTTAATAATATTACTGACATATTTGCTGTCCATAACATGAAGTTGACAATTACTTTTATCGTCTGAAAGATATAAATATCCATGAATATAAAATATATACGTATTCCATAAATAACTTAATACTATCAACAACGTACATATATACATATTTTGTATTAAAATTTTATTTATTTACCTAAATATTTCAAAACCCGAACTCACAAAAAATAAAAGTCAAATTCTACCAACCGTTTACTTATACGTATACGAACGAACAATGTTGTATTTCTTTACCAAAATGCAATGCAAAACTGAAACGAAATGTAATAGGCCATCGTGGGGTGAGTGGGGGGTGGATGCGATAGCACACGTACATTTTAACTATAGATTTCAAAACAATGTAAACTTAAGCTCATTCAGTTGAAAAGAAATCTATAATACCTTCCAACTACATAAACAGAATTTTCATTATACCTTTTACTCGAACAACACATCTACGTCTACACATTACACGTACATATCGACATGCATGCATATATTTAACACCGAAATCAAATAGAGTTGAAATACAATTAGCGATATTAATAGGCGTTTGTTTGCACGGGCGATTAATTAATTCAACCGGAAGAAAGACAGCGATTCCGGTTCGTCGATCTGTCTATTCGGCACGTGTCTTGTCATAAATTTATAGGAAATTTATGCTTCGTCACAAATGTAAACATTATCGTACTACATACCTAAAATATAATGAACATCGAGTCAAAAAGATGAAACACAACGAAGAAAAGCGGAAAATATTTGAAAGGGCCGGGCGTATGCATTTCACACGTGAAATTTCTTATCGACGTTCAATAGACCCGAGGTGATTTTTCCGATTTAGTAATTTTATAATTGCAACTCTCATATGCCGATGAAAATTCTTATCAATTCATTTCACTACAGATATTTCAATAATTATTATATTAACAAAAAAATTTATATATATATATATATATATATATATATATATATATATATATATATATATATATATGTGTGTATATATCATCATCATCATTCGTCATCATCGCCATTCGCCATCCACTGCTGGATGAAGGCCTCTCCAACACGCTTCCACTCATCTCTGTTTTGCGCAACACTCATCCATCTTATTCCGCACATTTTTCTAATTTCGTTCACCCATCTTCCTTGCGGTCTTTCTTTTACTCTTTTGCATTCTCTCGGGTACCATTCAAGCACTTCTTTTGTCCACCTTTCGTCCATCCTCCTAGCTACGTGACCCCTCCATTGCCATTTCAATCTCTTCACTCTTTCCACTATGTCCGCTACCCTTGTCATACTTCTCACCCACGTGTTCCGCTTTTTGTCTTTCCTCGTTATGCCAAGCATACAGCGTTCCATACTTCTTTGAGTGCATTGGATTTTATGTAGCATCTTGGCGTTCAGTGTCCAAGGCGATGCGGGGCTTATCCTCAATATATCCAATATTTAATCGCCATAGTTCTTTATCAACTTAAAATAAAATAAAATAATATCGCGCGCTCATATTACTTTTTTTTTATTATCTATATATTATTTATATGGGCGTTGGGGATTGCACTATTCTCCTCATCGTCTGGAATAAAAGCTATTATTATTACCATTATTAACCTATGTATGCTGCACCTGTATGGAATAACACCTCAAATACTAACCTTTTCAAGCTCCAAATAATACAAAATAAATCCCTAAAAATAATTTATAGTACACCAATATATATGTACTTACTGGATGCGGTGCATCCGCTCTAAAATCGCCAGACAAATTGAACGACAGATTAACGGACGGCTGCTTTAAATGCAACTCTCATCTTCTCGAATGATAGATTGCACATCAGATGACGGGTAACCTTTCGATGTGCACAGATGCAATTATTAAAATGGTAATTATTAAAATTGAGTTGGATCATTCAGGCGAGTTTAATAAGGCAAGATTCGATTAGTTCCGAATCTTGCCTTATTAAACTCGCCAGATGCAATTATTAAAACTGAGTTGGATCTTTCTGGCGAGTTTAATAAGGCAAGATTCGGAACTAATCGAATCTTGCCTTATTAAACTCGCCTGAATGATCCAACTCAATTTTAATAATTACCATTTTAATAATTGCATCTGTGCACATCGAAAGGTTACTCGTCATCTGATGTGCAATCTATCATTCGAGAAAACGAGAATTACGATAAAAGCTGCCGTTCTGTTAATTTGGCGATTTTAGAGCGGATGCACCAAACCCATACTTACTTGAAAAAACTGCATGCCATAAATAATATTTCGTCAGTCATACATAGACATTACTAACAAACTAACCAGTAGATTCTATGACAGAATCACTGATAACCATACTAACACACTTGTGAAGAGTCTCGGTGATCACAACAAAATGTCTAGACCCTTCAGGTATAAACACAGAGTACCTGCTTTAGGTCATTGACTTTAGAGAGTTTTTAATTAATATTATGTATTAGATGTATTACGAGCATTTATAAGAATGGTAAATAGGTTTTTGAGCTATTTTTCCTATTATTCTGTACATTAACATTAGAATAATATAATACTATGATTACTAACAAAATTAAATTAAAATTGTAAAATAGAAAATGATCAGTAGATCAGTAGCTATTTTAAAATATATATAAGATGTATTGTGAACATAATTTAGTAATGATAAAAAGCATTTAAAAATCAAAATCAAGCCATCATTAAGAAAATTTTGTAATACCGCCCCCAAGATACCATCTTTTGATGAGACATTTAACTTTCATTATAGATAAGTATTTCGCAGATTTTGGGCGTTGACCTTTCCAACTATCTTTCGATCCAATTTGGCGGAATCCTCTGCATAGATGCGACCACCACTGAGAACAAATATTCGTCACACTGCTGCTGCTGCTTCTGCATACCTAATATAACTAGAGCACACAAAATCCATTGTTGTAAACGTGTCCAAATATCGGTACGGCGGATAATTTGAGTCGGAGTCGTAAGGTGCTAAGCCGAGTGAAGCCGAGTATGCGCGCTCCGTACCCATTGCTGTGAGGGTTTACACTGCCGCTAATCCGCACGGCAAATAGTCGTCTCAGCTTAAGCCCAGGTGCATTCAATGCAGATGCAATCGTTACATTTAATCCGCACTGTGCCCGTGCCCGGTAATGAGATGGCTGGGAATATTCCTGCATCCACGCATTCGACAGAGACTGATCGGTAGGCGTCAGAGTAGTATATCTTGCAAGGACGAGCCCGAGTTGTAAAACGCAACCCATGGAATCACAAACGGCACACATTACATACATATATCTATGCATGTACTATGTATATGTTACAATAAACTGTTATTGTCAGTGAAATTATAATATCACTAGCGAGATTATAATTTCACTGACTCGAGCAGTGAGTACGGATCATTGATGTACATATAATACACCGGTCTCCGTGATTTGACAGAATGTTAAATTACAGAAAACGCAAATATCAGAATGCAAAGATCGAAAATCGAAAGATCTTAAGTCGAAAGATCAAAAAAAAAAATGGTGCATGGTAAACGGTACATACTCACGTACATACTTACTTAATTTGCGCGAGCAGGATACAACAGGAACAAGAGGAACATGCTTTTCCTCCCGTGTTAATGTGCGCGCGCAGAATGTACCGTTTACCATGCACCATTTTTTTTTGATCTTTCGACTTAAGATCTTTCGATTTTCGATCTTTGCCTTCCGAAATATGCGTTTTCTGTAATTTAACATTCTGTCAAGTCACGTAGACCCATAATACACATATATGGGCCCTGACGTGTGATTTTGGTCGGAGATCTTGTCTTCACTAACTGAGGGGTGCGGGGGGTTTAACTAGCGGGGAAGTTGGGAAAAAAATGTTTTTTTCCCTACGACGCAGCGGTACCTACCTACCTACTAAGAGAAACTGTGCATGCGCCATATATTTTGCATGCGCCAAAAGGGAGACCAGTTTAAGACGTAAGGGCGGATCTAGTGTATTATACATCAATGGTATGGATATAATAATAGCATTACAAATTCACTTCTCAATGTCACTGAATTTGTAATTTGTCACATCTCTCGACATTTTCTGCACCATTTCCTAAGTTACGGAAGTCACGACCATTTAGAAAGGTCGAGTTAGTTTCTTTAGTTTTTTTTATGTCATGTTTATTTATTTGTCTTTTCTTTATTTAAGTATTTTTAATTGTAAAATTTCATGTACTTTTTTCCTTTTGTCCTTTCTTAATTTTTTTTGCACACTCATCGCTTCGGAGCAACTGTTAGACGAGTTTGATTGATTAATTGATGATGTATAATAAAAATAAAAATATCAAAAAAATTCGAATTACAACGTACGAATTTGAATTACAGCGTACTATCAACCCTAACAACGTAATATTAAATAAATAAAACCAACCCTAACTTAACCTAACCTAATATAACCTTAAATAAATAAAACCAACCCTAACCTTACTTAACATAACCTCACCTTAAATAAATAAAACCAACCCTAACTTAACCTAATCTAACCTAACCTTAAATAAATTATTGTTGGCTACTAAGATATTATGATGTGTTTGCGTCCGCATTCAGTTCCACACATGCGGCATCAAAAAAAAAGTCAAATCGAAACAGATAGTGGAACATTAGGAGAGTGGGGATGGTCAGGAGCAGGATTGCGAGGAGGGCGTGTGAGCGCGAGTTTGGCATCGGAGTGGGGATGGAGAGAAGCGGGGTTGTGACGTGGGGTGGCACGATTCGTATCGGCGACGCACTATCATCCAACTGTCAATAATCATAACTTCGTTGATAGGGGCCAGTGAAAATGTAATTGAATATGATTTCACTGAACTATATCCAGCGAAAATGTAACTGCTTATGATTTCATTGAAAACTCAGTGAAATTATAATTTCATTGAAAACTCAGTGAAATTATAATTTCATTGAAAACTCAGTGAAATTATAATTTCAAATACATTTTTATTCGCAGAATACAGAGTATTTTCGTTATAGCTTTACTCGTAAAAGTTTCAGCGTGATTGGGCAAACATATCACTGACCGAGTTTTTTCGAAATATACTTATACTTATATATTTTTCAAATATACACGTCATCGGGAAACGATAACAGATTTATGAATTCGAGATCGAAGCAATACTTGACTGATTTATATACACACATATGATGAAAAAAAAATGACAACATTTTTCATAGGACGAGTGCTAGTTGATACGGATGCATATAAAGCGATAAAAATAAAATTCTAGCTTTGATACAAATAAAATCAACCATGTTATATCGGTCCGAAATCCAATATTTTTCAATATATTTTGGCCCAATATCCCCTTATAAAAAATTTCATAAAATACTTGAATGTACTTCAACATCACTCCAAAGCAAATAGAATCCCTCTATTTTTAAATTTGAAATAAAATGTCATCCATTTCGCGAAATTTTTAATATTTTAGTTGTACAAAAAGCGTAACTCGCATAGTGAAATAATATAAATTTATAAAAAGTAGATACTCGTATCTATAAAAAAAAAATGATCGCATAACCCCACATAAGTATTTAAAATATTTTCAAGATAATAACGAATCCATTGATAAGTGCATTCGTGGGTTAGGTAATAGATACCCCGGACTAGGCGAGTAAGTGCCCGAACAAAGGATACGCTGGAGTTCTCACAGATCTGGGCGAGTGCGTGCGTAAACAAAATAGACTCGCCACGGTAGACCTTCACGGGCCTAGACAATAGACACATTGATGGATCGTGGAAGCTGTAATGGGCAACTTGTTCTTTATAAGGAGGTACACACGGTAGATCAGATTATTCTGGAGCGACCGGTGGTTACGTATGGACCTCTGAGATCGTTGAATAAATGCTGTGAAGGAACTTTATCCTTCACAGCATTTATCCTGAACCCACCTGTACGCAATAATACATACACACGGTAGATCAGTTTATTCTGGAGTGATCAGTGGTTCCGTGTGGACGTCTGGAAACGTTGAATAAATGCTGTAAAGGAAATTTATCATCTGTACTGTACTTTATTGAACTCATGTGTACGCAAAAATATATTAAAAAAAAAACACTTTATTATATTCATGCGTGTATGCATTTTATATATATTGTTACGCACGCCGCGGATTGAGCGAATTGCACTTAGACCAACGGATATCGGTTATCGGATTAACTAAATGCATGCACTTACTTCCAAAGATTATATCTGGACTCTAAGTACATTTAGGCTAAACAATGACCGTTATTAGTTATTTCTCAGAATCGGTACGGGAAGACCCAATGTCTTGGAAATACATATCCGAATACGTGACTATACAACAGGTAAACAGATTAGGCGTCCTGAGAGATCTACCCTTTATAAGGCGGTACGTAGGCGATATAATTCATTCTGGACTTAGCCGTGACACTGCGTGTATCTCCTTAATCATCAATAAATGCTGTGAAACGACTGTTGGCCTTTTACTTGGATCCTCCACCCACCCTTACGCAACAATATTATACTTATATCCATATGTATAATGGTATATTATAAAACAAATTTCAAAATTTTGTCAATAACTGCTTATACTTTCTATTTAAATCAAAGTACATACTCAAAAGATTACAAATGGTACATAAGTTTTTTTGGTAGGTATGTATTTAAGTATGAATAGCTTAAATATTCATATTTAAATGAATATTCTGTCATGAACCGAAGTAAACCCAGACATGCAAAAATCTGTATCCTCTTAAGATTATACTGTATTGCTTTTGAAGTTTAAATACATACGTACATATGTATGTATGTACGTGGATCTATAGATTGTGATTTTTGCCTCATGGTTATGATAATGAGCGTTGCTTCGCACCGGAAAAATACCGAGTTGGGTTAGGTTAGGTTCGAGGGCTCTCGAAGGGCTCGATCAGTCCGCACTCAAAGACAGGGGAGCCCAAGCTCGAAAAATAAAAGTGAAAAAAAAAATCACCAAAATCGCTGACTTGCGCGCACATCGTTGAATATTCATAAGGCCGTATAAATTACGTACCGCCACAATTTATATTAATATATCGTGGACCACATTCTCGAAGCATTATTAGAGTTGGGTTAACGAGAAGGGATCGAAAAAGAAGCACGCGAGTGAAAAGTTGGACCAATACAGCGAATAGAGGAAATCGATCGTTTCATAAAAATAGCCGATTCGTTCATCCGAAAAGTGCCATTCTAACAAAGAGGATGATAGCAAAAGTAAGCGAGCTTAGTTGCAGTGAATGAAACGACAGGTAGATTATACATACATACATATACATATGTCATGTGCTCAAAATGTATGAAATTTACCCAAGTGAAATATAAATTGATGATAATCCGATAAGTAGTAAGATAGTCAAATAGCCCCCTTAACTACTTCATCGCCATAAGCGCACCGGTGCGTGCTCCTTCGTATTTAAGGCTATGGCTCGAAATTAATTTTGGTTCCTTCACAGTGGCAAAAATATCCTGACACTAATTAAATTGAAAAAAGTCTATATATTTTTTGTTAGTTGGTGATATAGTCAAGAGACAGTGTCAAGGGTTGGCACTAAATACATATAATTAAATAATCGAATCGGTTTCAACAAACGCGTGGCGATTAAGAGGTCTGTACACCTGAAACCTTAATTTTGTTACCGTTCCTTTCTTCGATATATATATTGAGTGTATGTATATATTGAGTGAATGCGACAATATATATCAATATATATATTGAGTGAATGCGACAGTTGCGCTTCGACCAGATAAAACGTATTTTAAATTGACAAAATCGAGGTTTCGTATTCTACTATTTTCTCCTCCAAAACTGGACCAATTTTTAAAAAAATTTCATCATCGTTATGAGAAAAATACTTTCTGTGCATCTATTGGCGTATTTTTTTTAAAATCGACCGTTAAATAAGCACGCTGGACTCGTTTCGTGGGTGTAAAAAAGAGGCGATTTTATAGATGTTTGGCGGCTCCTAGCTCCTATAAAAAATAATTAATCAAAAAAATAAAACGATAGATGCACCCCAATGGTGGATATCCATAGCATATTAAAAAATAATTTCTCTAGTGCCATAATTGAGGAAGGGAGAAGTATAGTACGTTTGTATGGACAAGGCGCTGCTGTCCAGCCCTCTTTAGTAGTTAAAGTTCTATCAGCTCGTGAACTGAAGCCTCCAACCGATGACATTTTTATACATATATACCAGGAAGGCCTTACAGGTAAATCGCAATGCGCCTTCCTGGCCAATTACAAATTACAATTACAAATACAAATGCAGCATTTTTATTACAACTCGTTGAATTGCGAGACACTGAAAAACTCGAAAATTAACGAGACATCTATGAATTGTACATAAATTTTATTGTAGATCAATCAAACTTCAAATAGTGGTGACATAGTAGGTAGGAAGGATTTTTAGCCAAATTTTTTTCCGGGAACCGTTTCAACAATGAAATCAGAGAAAATTGGCAAACTCTGATAGGAAACGATCAACCTGGAGTCACAAATCCAGGTCTGACCAACAGCATACTTTGAAAAATTCATTTTCATTCAGGGATTGAACCCGGCACCTTCTTGACGCTAAGCAGAAGCTTAACGACCGAGCTATGCTGCTGGATATTTTTTTATACATATAATATATGTATAATAATAATAATAATAATAGTAATAGTAATAACTTTTTATTCCAGGCGATAGGGAGAATAGTGCAATCCCCAACGCCTATATAAATAATATATAGATAAGAACAATAAATCAATTCAATGTCCATTTAAGGCGGTCGGTGGAGTAGCTCCATCCATCGAACATATAGTGAAGAATGCAAATGAGAAGATGCAGCAGCAAGAAGACAATTAGAAGACAAAAATATACGAAGATGCAGAGAGGCCGCTCTCATCCTGAGAATGGCCTCAGAGTGAGGCACATGCCCTTCTACAAATATTAGCCCCTAGGTAGCATGAAAACAGCACGGTAGCAATTGTTATATTGTACCTTCATCCTCCTCATCGTCTCCCGCTTGTATCTGGTCCATAATTCTCCAGTATAAAGACTAGTACAAAAGGACATATGTATATAATTGTCTCTTAACACTCTACACTGCAATGGTTAAACCGATATATACATACATATGTTACAGTGAAATTATAACAGCAGTAAAATTATAATTTCACTGACGTTTCAGTGAAGTTATAACCAGTTAAATTTTCACTAGGTATAGCTCAGTGAAATCATGTCCAATTACATTTTCACTGGGTATAGTTATATTTTCACCACGGAAATTACATATTCAATGGCTCCCCCATAAGCAATATAATAATTTTTGACAGTTGAATGATAGTGAAATACCAACTTGAGATTATTTTATAAAATGCTATACGATTCAATAATTAATTGATATTACATATATGTACATATACATACAATGAAAATATTGTTTCTGATTACGACGACCCGAATGACGCTTTTACATTCACCCCAAACTTAATGAAACACATATCATCCTCGAAAGAATTATGTATATTACGAAATAAACGACTTTCTTTAAAAATCACATTTTATCATATCGAAAGCATGGTGGGTTGGTAGTACGACGTGCACTATCGCATGGTGCATTTTGACTTTTGATTTGAACTGGACGACTACTTAGAGAGATTTGAAAGCTGAAAAGTACTACAAATGAAAGATAAAATACCCGACTATTGATTCCAATATTCATTTTGAACAGGAAATCGACAGATTTTGAGTCATTGACCGAACAACACGAAGATATAGAAAAATCGCGCGATTTAAAAAACATACATATGTATGTATCTCCGAATCTCGAGCCAATCAACATTTTTTTATCCCCAGATTCGTGTTTACTGGGCATTGATCTATCATAAAAGTCATATCTCGTCTCTGAAACATTTATTTTCATTGTTATTTGAAGATATCCGCATCGGTATTCAGCGGTTCGGAACAGTTCTTATCGGTCGACATGCGCATGTTTCAAAATTCGTATTTTGGACCCCGTATAATACTCGTATGTCCGAGGTACTCCATCTTTCTCCGCTTGCTGACAGAAACAAGTTCTCTGCCTCTCCCTATCACGCCGAGGACAGCTTCATTTGATATTTTTTTGGTCCACGGATTCTTCAGCATATGTACGTCTGTAGACCCACATCTCAAAAGTTTCGATGCCGCTGATCATCCTGGTCTTCAGAGTACACGTTTCACATCCATGTAATAACACTGTCCAGACGTCGTAGCTCTTCGCGAATTTCAAACGCGTACGAAGATTGCGATACTTGTTTGTAAGCGCCGCCTTCATTTTGATAAATGCTGTTCCAACCATCTCGATGCGAATTCCTTCTATTACCAAGCTTTTCTCGTACCGAGCTTTTCAATTAGGAAATTTTACATGCTTGCTTACAAAAACTGAATAGATAAACTGAAACGGCTACGGATTTTAGAGGTTCGTACCTAACCTGAAACGGTTTACATCCTGGTGGACAGTTTAGGAACGTAACTGACAAATTGTATCAAAGATAGATATCAAATTAGTTCAATTAAACATTTCACCCGTAATGCATGTGACGAAATTGAATCAATTAAGTTTTGTTTGAGTTTCATTCGCGTGGGTTGCGCTATATATCGTACACTTGTACTGCGTGCGTGGGTAGAGTGGTTCTCACTTAATTGCCCTGTGAATACGGTTAATCATGTTGCACTAACTCTTTCCCGGCTTTAACACCATAACCTCCGATACGTGACGGTGAACGCCCAACTTCCGTAGGCCGTAAATTAACACCCTGCCGTCCCTCACGCCCAAGTTCCGGACGCGGGGTGGAAAACGGGTTGGAAAAGTTGTAGTCGCCGAGAAAGGGGGGGCTAGAGAGAACTCGCGGGAAAATAACTCTAGAGAAAATATCAACGGCAGAAACGCTTTGACGCGTTCCCGCTAAAAAGCTGGGTAATTGGCACGAAAGGTTGAAATGCAAAAGTGGCTTTGCCAGAGTCACCGGCGCATCGCAATGGAAATGTATGTATGTAGACTGCGAACTAAACCCTCTTAGCTAATTATATAAATATATTATACACACACATATGTATATATGTACGGATTCACGAGCAAAGGAAATATAAAACGGAAAATCTTCAAAATTGTATATTGGAAACTGTGAATATACATACATATATATTTTTTTGATAAATGAAATGTATCAAAATCTAAACTATCAAATCAAAATGCGACCAGTTAAGCTACGGCAAAATTATTTATTTATTTTATTTATTTAATATACTTGGGGGAGGCGGCAAGGCCGATAGACCCAGGGAGTTTGATTTATACATATGTATATGTATGTAAACGGTGGCTTGGGAGAAAGAAGCTCTCTTGGCTCCGGAAAATCAGGTCATGGATAGGACTCGATCTCGAAAAGTTATTTCGGCTTGCCCATGATGGGGAAGAATTTGCACGTGCCATAAATGATGTCTGCCCATGGTAGTCGCCTACGTCCGAATACGGATTCGGCATTAGAAGAAGAAGATATGTAAATTAAATCAGAAAAAAGTAAAATACATTCAAAATGACAATATTTAAATAAAAATAAGAGAGAAAAAACAGTAAACAAGAAACAGAAATAAGATATTGCGAAAGAAGAATTACAGAAATCCTTCAAGTTTAAGAAATGCATCAAGCTTATTCTTGGAAATATTGAGGTTAACAGAAATTACAATTTCATTGGGAAGACTATTCCAAACTGAAACCACTTCGTTTGAAAAGAAGGAATCTCTGATCAATTTATTAGATTTTTTTATTTTTGGAGTATAAGCGAGTGACCTCTGAGGTGAGTGTTTTCGTTGAATATAAAAAGATTGGACATATAACATTTACATATAATGATTATTTAGTATTTTAAAGACTTCGATTAAGTCGCCTCTTATTCTTCTCTTCTCCAGTGTTGTGAGATTGATTCTTTTCACTCTTTCATTATAAGAAAGTGACTTAAGTTCAGAAGGAATCTTTTTAATTCCCATTTGTACCCTTTCGATACATATAACATATCTTGTGAAATGAGGATTCCATATGCTAAAAGCGTTTAAAATGGGGAAAATTTAAATGCTCATCTATCTAATATATAACTTCGAAAGAGACTTTGTATGTAACTATGTAAGGTTTGGGTGGGAGCATCGAAAACAAAGTTACGACGATGATATCGATATTGTTGAACATTATTTTTTTTCAATTCAAATAAATTTAATAAATAAACAAATGAATGCTTACTATTATATCAGCCATGTTTAAGCTGTTTATGTTACAAATACCGAACGAAGCCGGGTAAAACCACTAGTCTAATATATAATTTCGTAAGAGACTTTGTATGTATGGTATGTAAGTATGTACCTATATATCTTTGGTTGGGAACTTTGTAAACAATAAAAATGTTCTATTACGACAATTCAATTGGTTGAATATCATATTTTTTTCGATTCAAATAAAAACACAAATGAAATATTTTTTCATGGTTCGGCCGTATTCTCTACTACTAGACTATAATTTTTTATTATATCCGTGCTAAAAAGTAAGAGATCGTCAAAAGTGGAACCGAGCGAAGCCGGGTAGCACCACTAGTTAGAATATATGTAAAACAAAAGAACACGTAAAAAGTCTTATGTTCCTTTAATATAATTTTTGTACACATAAAAAATAAAGTAATAAGATAATATATATATATATATATATATATATATATATATATATATATATATATATATATATATATATATATATATATATATATATATATATATATATATATATATATATGTAGAATTGATTTTTAAACGAGCCGAGATAGAGTGTGTGTGGTATGCCTGGGAAAGACCGGATGCGTGTTGTTATGGTCACTTGTTGGAGAGCAAGCCCGAAGATGTGTTAATAAATACATAGTTCTGACTTAATCTGCGTTTCACTTGGAATCCTTCACATCCGGATCCTATATTTGGGGGCTCGTCCGGGATGCCTGAAGACATTTCGAGTGACAGCCAGAAGCGGTCAGACGACGACGCGGAGTTTTGACAGTTGAGGTTAGGACGCGCGCGCGATGACGAGAATGCGGAAGCCCGTGACGTCGGTGACGTCACGTCAGCGAACACGCCACACGACGATGATGATATCCAAGACGATAGCGCCAATGTCAGCGTCAGTTTTACGTCGGCTAACTGTCGTGGAGATGCAGAGGTTCGCGGACTTAGACGAAGATGATGACGACGACGATGAAGAGGAAGAAGAAGACGAAGTGCCATATTTTGACAGAGACAAATTCGAGACTTACGCGCCACGGTTTAAGGGGATTGGCGGTGTGCCAATCAGCCGGTGGATTGAGCACATGGAAGAATTTGCGAAGTTCTTCCACTGGACGCCCCTGGAGCAACTGGTCTACGGGAGAATATATTGCGTAGGAACAGCGAGAATGTTCCTGGATTCAGAAGGGATAATTACATCATGGACTATCCTTAAGCAGAAACTGATAGAAGAGTTCCAGTGGGATGACGAAGAGCTCGTCTTTGAAGAACGAGAAATGCTTGCTCAAGCAGAGCCCATTGACTCCGATTCAAGTGGGGCCGGTGAAACACCAGACGACGAACCCAGGGTGACGGGGCCCGTGAGAAACCGTGAAAACCGAGAAAGACTGAGTTCACGATGCTACAATTGTGGTGGACGTGGTCATTTAGCAGCCGACTGTAGGTTTAAGACGAGAGGAACTCGTTGTTTCAATTGTAACGAGTTTGGGCACATATCAGCTCAATGTAACTTTATTGAAGATTGAATTATGTTGAAATGAAAAATTGATTTGTAGTGAAATGTGTAACGATTAATTTGTTATAATTGTAATTGTTATGTAAATTGTAAAATGATTGATGTATAAGTGTATTGAAATGTAGTTGTGATGATGATTGTAATTGTGATTTAAATTGTAATTGTGACAATTGAAAGCATGTTTAGAAGAATATAAGATGATTTTATGGAATGGAAGATTAAACATTGTTGAGGATGATAGAGGAAATGTTTTAAAAGAATGTAAGATGATACATTGTATAGAGTGGAAAATGAAATGTAAAAGAATGTGAGATGAAACATTGTTGAGGATGATAGAGGAAATGTTTTAAAAGAATGTAAGATGATACATTGTATAGAGTAGAAGATGAAATGTAAAAGAATGTGAGATGAAATGCTGTAAAAATATAAAAGACGAAGAATGTCATCCGAGGGCGAATGACAGTCAGGAATGACCGAATGTAGAATTGATTTTTAAACGAGCCGAGATAGAGTGTGTGTGGTATGCCTGGGAAAGACCGGATGCGTGTTGTTATGGTCACTTGTTGGAGAGCAAGCCCGAAGATGTGTTAATAAATACATAGTTCTGACTTAATCTGCGTTTCACTTGGAATCCTTCACATCCGGATCCTATATATATATATGTATAGTATAGCAATAATACTAAAAACCTCTAATAAATAAATAAGAATTAAAAAAAATAATAATTTACAAATCCATTTGTTTTAATTAAGTCAGCATTTTAATATCAAAAGCGGTGATTTGATAAGTTACTTCCAAAACACAAAAAATATATAACGCAACCTAAAATGAATTGCATGCGCATTAATGCTGAGCGTTAAAGATCTCGGCAACTTTGTGGAACGAAGTTGGTCCACTCTGTATAATATTTGTGAATTAAAATGAAAATTTATTGTATTTGAAATCATGAGAGTTTTTCAATTCTAAAATTGAGCCTTAAATTGAGCCTTAAATTGAGCCTTAAATTGAGCACTTTATAATTGTTAAATGATCGAAACATTACTTTTTTTCATTTCATACTACAAATAATATATTGCTCAAGGTAACATTTAAAATGTAACAGAAATATATTAATCAAATGTGCAACGTCTTTTATTCCAATGCGCAAATGATTCGTTCTAATGAGAAAAGCTAGATTTTTAAATGCACCGCTAAATCTGACCCGTATTAAATTGTTTATGTATGTATTTTTAAAAATATATAAAACATTCTTACATATAGATTATCTCCACGAGTTAAATCAAATATCCTACCTTCACTGCGACCTAAAATGTTAAATATTTAAAATTAAAATACATGTATTTTTAAGAAAATTTGCACAGCATTTTAAAACAATATGAAAATTCACCAGCCATGTGTAGTCTCCATAGTAATCGTTACAGCGCCTTTGCCAATCATCTTCTTCAATACATTTATAAAGATTGAACTTAATTTAACAAACACTGATATTTATTTTCGATACCGTTCAATTATTTTTAAAATTTAAATTCACCTCATACAAAAATAAATGAATTTATTTTTCACACGCAAATGAAAATTTCAATACACGGCTAAATTATTTAAATCAATGTAAAAAACAGTCAATAAAATCACGACACATAACTAATAGGTACATAATCACAAGTAACCGATGCGAATGATGATTTATCTCAACAAAATACGCGAATTCTGCGTACGAAGTACGGATTCGCAGACGATAATGTTCGATAAAACTATCGTCGACACTTGAGTTGCGATTAATCTTCCTGAAAATTGCAGCTTCGATTCGCAAACGATAACATTGTATTGATGGATAATTTTGATAATGAATTGAAACGTTAAATATTCGCGAACAAATTTCGCCAAGTGTGAAGCTCGACCGTTATTTGTCGACTGAAATGGAATTAAAACAAACAAGTGAATTAAATTTGTTGAGTTCAAATGCACATAATATTTTTCAATATTATTTTATGAATTAGATGTTAAAAATATAGTATGTGTTGCAATTTAAAGATATGTTATTAGCGAATTCTCATATTTGAATTTGAATTTAAAATTAAGACAGCTTAAAAATATTAATTTCATAGTACAAATATGAGTAACGCAGGAAATACGTACGTGTGTAATTATATTAATTTTATAGAATACATTTTTCGTATAATTAATTTATATTTGTTTAATTTTTATAATACCATATAATCTCGTCTATTTTTTTTAAGCTACAATTAATTTTCCAGAACACTGTAAATATATATTTATATATAATATAATCTTTTTTGACTAAGAACCAATAGTAAGATTTCAAATGAAAAGGATCATCCATTTTTTTCAAAATAATAATATTTCTAAAAACTTTTGAGTCCTGTCATTTTACAAAATTTTGCGCCCGGTAACAATTTTTTTTAAAATACAAAATCATCTCAAATATTCACATTATGAGTAATGACGATTTTGAAAAAAAAAATTGAAATTTGTACATAATTTGAAATATGTGTTAAAAGCAGGGAGTCGGAGTCAGAGTCGTGGAGTCGACTCATTTTGATTATTTTCTTTAATTAATGGTATTATGAGATGTGTCACCAATGTTATTGTAGTAAATCCAATAATAAATTGAAATTTAGTAATTTTTGTTAAAAAATCATGAATTTAAATTACATTATAAATAAAATTGTTGAATTGCACGTATTTTGTTGTGCTATGGCCAAAACCGACTGCTTCCTCCGTCTCTAATAATACTTCAATTGTAAATTGGTTTTTGAGCGCTTTTTCCTATTATCCTGTACATTTACATTAGAATAATATAATACTAACAAAATTAAATCAAAATTGTAAAATAGAAAATGATCAGTAGATCAGTAGCTATTAAAATAGATATAAAATGTATTGTGAACATAATTAAGTAATAATAAAAAGCATTTAAAAATCAAAAATATAATACTTCTGTTTATTTTCATTTTTTCGTGTATAAAATTTGTACACATACAGTATGAATGTATGTGCTTACTTTTTATTTAAAACTATTTCATTACTAATTATTCAAATAATCGGGTAATTAATAATGTACATTATTAGTGTTTTTTTTTAATTTTTATATTTTGAAAATCGCTATTATTTTAAATACCAACAATTTCATACATTGGCAAGAAAAAAATATTTTACCAAAATCGTTCAAGTTGGACTCGCATCATAAGATAAAGTCGGAGTCGGAGTCAGTAAATTTTGAACCGACTCCACACCCCTGGTTAAAAGTCATTTAGTGACATCTGTATTAAATAAAGCAAACTCCAATCACATCATTAAAATGATTTTTCTTATTTATATAGTTTTTTTGACAAATTAATAGATGTCACTTAAAAATTGTTTTAATTTTTTTACACAATTTACATAGATGGCGTTATAACAAATTATAGTACAAAATGTATTTTTTAAATATATTGCTTATTGTTTTTTCCTTGTTTTTCCAAAGCTATTTAGACCCATATACAATTTTTCCATTTACCTATTTTGGTAACATGCGCTCTATGGTTGACTGTTTGATTTACCATTACATCATTTTTACACATACACAAATGACTTATGACTCAATGACTGTACATTTATAATTGCTTATATACATAGTACGGTATTTTCACGAAGAAGTCTATTTAGGAAATGATAAAGATTTATATAGATTTTCCATTGATGCATAAAAATAAACAAAAGAAATATGATAAATAGTCAATATGTAGTAATACCATTTTAAATTTTGGATTCAAATTTAAACGTACATATTATAGATGAGGCGTACTAGATTGAGAATTATTTTCCCTTATTTATGCGAAAATCACATCCGTTCCAACATTATAATTGAAAAGTCTTTTTTACAATCTTTTTATTAGCTTCACTGTGTTGGTTCAGTGACATTCCTGCCCGTCAAAAAAGATTGTTTTTACCTTCATATGAAATACTTTTTCCTTACAACTGGAAACTTTCACTTTTTAGAAACAATCTTAGTGATCAATATTAATAAAGCATACTTTTACCTACTTTTCAACAATATCGTAAGAAATTAAGCATACTCTACTCATATGATTGGTATATCAAATTTTAACAAACACTGCAATTTACAAACTGCATCTTTACTCTAAAAACTAATGAAAACTCTCTCACTTATGTATGCATGAACCTCAGAACCCTCAGATATTAATCAGACCTAAAATGGAAATAAAAATATTTTTTACTCTAACAATAGATGAAATTTTGTAATCATACAAAATTCGAACTCGAGATTTTGACTAATTTATTAATAATAAATATTATTTTATCTTCAATTTATACCAGAAAGGCCTTACAGGTAGCCCCAATGCGCCTTCTTAGCCAGAAAGATTGTACATTTGATACAAATATTGTTAAATACATATCAATTAATATCCACAAAGACATCTATGGTCAAATTTGTAAATTTGCAGCATTTCATACAATTCAGCGAAATTCAATATTGCTGAAACTCGAAACTTGCCAATTTGTTGGAACCGTTTCAATGAAAATCAGATAAATTAGCAAACACTGATAGGAAACGACTGACCTGGAGTCACAAATCCAAGATCTGGCCAGCAGAAACCAGTGGGATTTGAACCCGTGACCACTCTGTTCAAATCATTGTATGCTAAGTTAGCATACAATACTCGTCCATATGGACTGCGGGGCTGCAGTCCTCCCAGTACAGTACAAATCCATGCTATTTTTGTCGTCCATATGGGCTGCGGGGCTGCAGACCTCCCAGTATAGTACATATTCAAGCAATTTTTGTTTTCATTTGATCATCGGTTTGGCTAACGAGCTACTACAGCCTGAATAACCTCTGCAGCCCCCCCACTATGAAATCTCACGAGCCGCTACTGATCCTAACCACTACTCCATTCTGCTAATTATTCTAATGTCTCCGATACGAAGCTAAAGGAGTTTAATCATAAACGAACTCATTAAAATTACATCGGAATCTTGTGTCAGGTCGAAACAATGACAGCTAACAACCCAAAGGCTGTTGGCCAAATTTATGACTCCAGGACTCACAAATCCAAGGTCTGGCCAGCAGAAACCAGTGGGATTTGAACCCGTGACCACTGTGTTCAAAGCAGTATATGCTAACCACTGGTATATGTATGTAAAATAAACAAATAGACTACAGCTAAGATAGCGGGACCAAGTTTTATTTAAATTCATATTATTATTATGATTTCAAATATTAAAACGTTGGCTCTAGGACTTCATATCCAAACTATTCTGCTGGTAAAATAAGATAACATCTAAGTATACATATGATGAAAATATATTCTCCCAAAATGTATCGCATATATGTACATACACTCCGAACTTTTATATATATATTTGTGGTAAAGAATGATCATCTTTTCATAACTTATTTATTTGCAGCTCGAATATATTTTAAATATTTACGTAAACACAACTTTTTTCTCACATTATGCTATCACAGGCTAGCCTTGGTCTAGCTCCCAGCGCGATAAAAAATCGAACACACATTTAGGCAAGCTGTTAATAATCCGCAGACACTTGGACTCAACACCCCGAAAATTTGCATATCGATCTAGATCGGGCTTGGTCCACTTTTGAGTCGGATCTGTTGATTGCGCGAGGGTTTCGTTAGCGAGTGCGGTTTATCCAGTTTGGTCAGGAAGCGACAGTAGCGCCTCAGTCGCCGTGTAACTTGGACGTCTAACACTGACCACACGATGGCCAAATGGTCATGGTCATGTTGGTTAACCGTGGTCATGTTGGTCATTTCGTGGTCTGCACCAGCATCTGCCTGCCCCAAAGGTTGCGTGTGCGTCAGAAGAACCGTCAGATGTATGCACCTTCAGATGGACTCTGTCCCTCTGGTCTCACCAGACACCACCATACTGTAAGTACATTAACTTTGTATGAGTCGTTTTATTCGAGAGTGGATTAACTCATTTCAAAAACATGCCTCTGAGCAAGGCAACAAATATCAAAATGTGAATGTTCTTATAATTCTTATTCAATACAGAGCCCTTTGTTTGCAAAAGTCAACTTACGTTTTAGGAAATGCCGGCTGAAAAAGTATTTGCATATATGTAGAACATACCCGTCCTTGCTTTTTTATAAGAGACAAGCTTTATTACCCGGCTTCGCTCGGTATTTTTAATATAAACCGCTTAAACATGACTAATCTATGTAATAGTTAACATTTTATTAAATTTATTTGAATAGTTTTATCTACATATATACATATATAAAAATGAATGTCTGTGTGTGTGTGTGTGTATCGCATAGGCTCCTAAGCCACTGAAGCGATTACGATGGAACTTTCAGGATTTGTTGTATGCATGTCCGGGAAGATTACTGTGAAAAAAAACGGGGAAAAAACGGGAACGGAAACGGGAAAAACGTATATAAATTCATCCTTGTAAACATAGGATGAATTCAAGACGATAAACGATATATAATAATAATAATTATTATTTTTAGTTGTTTGTGTATATATATGTTTTGTTTTTGTTATGTCTAATTTATTATTTTGTTTCTTGTCTTTTCTGTTATATTTTTGACCATTGTGGCGCATTAGGAATTCCTGTAATGCTACAACGGTCCAAACTTAAATAAATAAATAAATAAATAAATATATATAATATATATATATATATATATATATATATATATATATATATATATATATATATATATAAATGAATGTCTGTATGTGTGTCTCGAATAGGCTCCTAAACCACTGAACCGATTACGATGGAACTTTCAGGATTTGTGAAAAAAAATCGCCCAAAAACGGGAATGGAAACGGGAATGAGTGTCATTACAAAGCTATAATTTAAAATGTTTTCGCGTCGCGATCAACGTTTTCGCTGCCTGCGTTTTTATTCCGACAAATGGGAACGGGAACGGGACCGGGAACGGGAACGGGAACGGGAATTGCATGCGTTATTGTGGCATTGCAACGCATGCCGGGTTCAGCTAGTTTTATATAAATTTATTTGAATTCTCATTTGTTTTTTGTATTAAATTGACTGTCACGAACAAACAAACATATATAATAAGTCTCTAATAAAAAATTATATGTACACTCCCGGGGTCTGCGCCCCCTAGGGCTCCGCCCTCGGCGTCTGCGTCCCTTAAGGGGCAAAGCCCTAGGTCTTCGCCCTCGGCGCCTACGCCCTCGGGAACTTCGAATCCTTTGAATCGGAAAAAAGCGAATTATTTGTTCGATTACGTCAGAACAATAGACTGTTGATGAAAAATACGTAGGTACATAAATACAAAAATACATACATACGAACAAATTTTAGTGTTTTATATAGAAGATCCGTTCCTGAAATCGAATAAATTAATTATGCAATATATAAAATTGAATGTCTGTTGGTTTGTCTGTCTGTCTCATATAGGCTCCTAAACCACTCAACAGATTACGATGGAACTTTCAGGATCTGTTGTATGCATGTCCGGGAAGATTATTGTGAAAGATAAAAGGCCCCTAACCTATTTTTAAAATATGACATGAAATAATTTTAACCATATACATATTTGCACATAGTAAATATTCACATGATAGAGTAGAGACTTCTTTCCTACTTTAATATTTGTGAAATCTATATACTTAAAATTGAATGTCTGCTTGTCTGTCTGTCTGTCTGTCTGTCTCGTATAGGCTCCTAAACCACTCAACTGATTAAGATGGAACTATGTTGTATGCATGTCCGGGAAGATTATTGTGGAAAATAAATGGGAAAAAATCTCTTAATAATAATATTTGTAATTAAGATTTTATCGACGCGAAAGTTTGAAGCGCAATTGTGCAGTCAAGGAAATGTGTTCGTTAGTAACCACGTTACCCGTTTGTTTATGACGACACGGCTTTGAAGATACGTAATTTGATCTCCAACCATCACTTGAAACGGAAATGGGAACGGCAACGGGAATTGCATTTTATTAAATAACTAACTGAACGGGGTGGGGTTCAGCTAGTTATTTAAAAAAAGTAAAAAAAAATTGCTCGGTAATTTGTATGTGCATGTAAATTTCAATACCATAAGGCAAAAAAAGATCTTCGATCAATATGTTTCGTCAGTTATGATGTATGGATGCAAAACTTGGGCATTGAACCCCGGAATACTGCATAAATACAAAGCACTCAAATATGTACATAACATATAGAAGTATAGACACGAAATACGTGGATGACATCATGTCATTGACATGTATGACAAGGGTAGTTGATAAAGCGGGGAGAGTAAAGAGATTGAAACGGAAATGGTCACGTAGTTAGCAAAATGTAAGATGATGGATGGAAGAAGCAAGTGCTCAAATGGTACCCGAAAGAGTGTAAAAGAGTAAAGGGATGGTCACAAGCGAGATGAATGGAATTAGAAAAAATGTGTGGTATAAGGTAAATGATAGTTGCCCAAATCAAAGAGGAAACAAAAAATACGAGAAACAACTCAAAACTTTATATGTATTGCAATATAAACATTATCTACATATTATGTTATTCTAACTTGGATGAGGAGAAAAGGTTGGAGAGGCCTTCGTCCAACAGTTGATGATGAATGGTTGTAAATGATGATGATGATTTAGAATGCAGAATAATATACATATATTAGAAACATAAAAAAATTAACCAAATCAGATTTTATCTCAATCAATCTTATCAAATCAATTTCTTTTGTATACCAATATTTTCAGTAAAACGGATTTATTTTTTTTTAAATACGTTACAGCTAAGATAAGTCTATGCAATAAATTTGACAAAGAAATTTATATATAATATTTATATACAACGTATTCAATAAAATGAATTTTTTATAAGATGAAAGTTACAGACTCCAAATGTCAACCAAAACGTTTGAAAATGTTTCAATTCCTTTCAAACTTTCGCATAGTTGCTATTAAAAATGTATTATCAATTTTCTGAATGGAACCAATCCACCTAAGTAAAGTTTTGACACCTGCAACTTTATAAATATTTTTTACGCAATGTAAAAAAGCTAACTCATAAAATTTTATAATAGCAGCAATAATATACTGTTGTTTACTATCGTTAAATTTTATGCGTTTCTTTTTATATTATACAAAAAGGTTTCATAAAGTGCGGATGTCATAAAATTGCGCATATATGTATTATAAATATATAGTTCCATTAGGTAAAACCATATAATAAACCAAATCGTTATCCTCGTAAGACCAGTTAAACCATTTTTTTATACTGGTAGTTATTAGATATACATATGTATATGTACATATGTATGCGCTCATAAGTACCTTTACTATTTAAAAATATTTTAATACACTTTACATTTGAATTATTTGGCCATATCAAGGCGAAAAGGTTGATGATAGATTATGGTAGCTTGTTGTACCGTCATAGATGTCACCGTACCCGAGATTCTGGATATTTGATACGCATTGTATACGATATTTTATCTCCAACGTAATGGCAGACGATACATTAACGTATATTGATGACCAAAATGAGCAATATGGCAAAGTATGAAAACGATCGGATAAGAGATAAGAGACATAAAAAATTACCACTAACACGAAAACCATGCGAACTTAATAAGAGGTAAGTAAAAAATTCGCAGTTATTACTAGTATTTCCAACTTAGATTTTATAATTATTTTATATCGTTTATATGCTTTTTTTATAAAATTTTGCCTTATATTATATTATACATAAAAAACAATATTCACAATTTATTTAAAATAAAATTGATATTATATCATGTTAAGTTATTGAAATCGCTTATTTATACACGGTTTATTTGTAATTAATTGAAATTTATTCGGAGACTTATGTACATATTTTCAACATCAATAGAGTTCCGTAAAATAGCGTCAAGTTAAAATTATGATAATTTTGCCGATAAATTATTAATATTTTCATTTTACGGAACGCTAATTTTCAGATAATATCATCGAAAACGAGTTTTCTTTCTTATATTATGCTAATTTTTACTATGTTGATTTTGTTAAAAAAAATCATTTATTTCTAGAGAAACACATAAACATACGTATGTATGTACATACATAGAGAATATGACGTACACATTTTCGATTTTAATATAAAAAAATGAAAAAAAAGTTCAAACTTCTCACCTCAAGAGTGTCAAATATAACACTCATTGAGGTGTCAAAAAATCGCATTTTTACACTGATTACACCTTTCCATACTCATTTTAATTTAACAGTATTTAACCAGCCCTAATACGGCCAACATAATGAAACCCAAATAATTCGAAAACCGATTTCATCATCTTAATATGTTTTCAATAATTCATAGTAACTTATTTCATAAGAAATTTGAAAATCAATCTAACTCTAATTGTTTTTTTATTTTTATACAAACTAGATAATTATTAAATTAAATAAAAAATATCGTCTCATTTCTAACTATCATCGACGTCAAAATGTCACTTTTTCAGACTACAGATGGTAAAAGCTTCATGGATACAATTCGACGAAAGTGTACTTTCGTTTGTTAGATTTTATGACTGTCGATTTGTAACGAGCTCTCGACGACTTATGTATTAACGCTTCGGAAAATGAACTTCCTTAATGGACTTACAGCTCATATTTCAATGTGCAATCGTTAATATACAGCGTGTTTCGAAGAAGCAGTACTTGACTTACAGATTTTATTGCAGTTGGGGTCATGAGGAGTCCATTTCTTACCATGTTTATTTCAGAATTATATTGACTGATTTATCGATATTTACATTTACGTATCACTCAAACTGGAACAACAGACTAGACTAGCAATTAAGTTAATTATTGATACGTACATAATATGTACATACTTATTTAATAAGTCAAAATAAAATCTTACTTACTAAGTCGATTTTATTTATTTATTTAATAAAGCGTATTTATTTAGTTATTTAAAAAATAAATAAATACGCTTCAAGTTTTGAGTTCGTGTTTCGGTTTTGAAGTATTTACATAAATAAAATTTTAATATAAAACACGTAAGTTGTTGATATTATTAATCTATTTATGGAATACGCTTATATATTGTATATTAATGGAGATTTATATTTTTTAGACGATAAAAGTAATTATCAACGTCTAGTTATGGCCAGTAAAACTTACGAGTACAGTAATATTATTAAAGACCTTGCATTGAATTATATTGTAATTATATTGACTTTGTATATATGTATATATGCATATATCTAACATTGGTTGGAAATTCGTAAACAACACATTCAATTTATTTTTTCGATTCATAGGCGCCGATTCGATTTTTTTTTCGATTCAAAGGATTCGAAGGCCCCGGGGGCGAAGGCGCCGGGGGGGGTCCGTATTCTGGTATACATATAATTTCGAAAGAGACTTAGTATATATGTTTGTTTGTTCGTGACAGTCAATTTAATAAATAAAAAAAATACCGAGCGAAGCCGGGTAGTACTAGTAATACTATATAGTTCAATGATAAATAATTTTAAAAAAATAAAGAAATTATTTTACGTCCTTACAATGTTAAAACACATTGCACAAATGTGACAGCATGTTTGGTTCTCGTAAGTTAAGTCTCACTATAAGCTATTTTATGAGTGAATAATAACATCCAGATAATTATTCCTATTTGTGTGGTTTCCGAATTTGCAAATTATAATTCATCCCACTACGTTTCTGCCAAAATTAAATTAATTTCGTTCACAACATTTGTCTTTCAAAATTCAGAGCTTTTCAGGCGGTTGGTGGCTGATCCAACATAGAGCTTTTGAAGTAGCCTCTAAGCAAATAATTGCTACATACCTATACATTGCTACATATGTTTATACATATTTTGAAATAGTTATATTTGGAAAATTGCTAATTGTGTTAAGAAATAATTCGAATTTGTATTCCAATATGTCAGTTTCCATTTGCGGTTAATACTGCATCATTCTTAAAAAAAAAAATTGGGACCGATCTGATATGAAGATATTGCACACCAGATGGTGACTTTCACTTAAAGTGACTTTGAGGATTAACAGCGCCCCAGAATCATGCATTTTGCTTATTTACGAGGATGTTCCATTAGAAACATGTTTTTTGCTCTGAAGTATACATATGTACTACATGCTAAATTAAACCACTGAATTTATTTATCCGTAGAAAAGTAAAATGTGAAAAAGTTACATTTTTTCAGAAGTCTCATCGCCATGGCAACGCCGAGCAGTTCGGCTATTTATATATGAAATCTGGTTCCCGGAAGAATGCGCTGAATTTTACTGAATAGTGGTGTAGTTTCGAGAAATCCTAAATTCCAAAAGCGCTCAAGAATAACTTACCCAATAGAATTGCCCAAAAAAGGGTTGGCAACTTCGGATAACATACGAATACCCCTCGACGCTTTTTTGTTCAATTCTATTGCGTTAGTTCTTATTGAGCATCTTTCAACGTTTGGATGTCTCGAGAGTGCGGCTCTCTTGGATGCATTTTATTTTATTTATTTATTTTTTACAATTTCGCCATAGTGACATTACAGATTAGCTCCAGGTCGTCACTATGGCTAATTTATTACAAGACATTGAAAACTCCGTTTCAATGAAAATCAGAAATATTGGTAAATTCTGATAAGAATCGATCGACTTCGACAAACCAAGCTCTGGCCAACAACGCGACTCTTAGTGGGAATCGAACCCGTGACTCAAGCACGAAGGATTTAATACTCACCACTAGACCACGCTGCTGGCATTTATCCGATCGCCATAAAATCTCAATCAATTCATTGTATTATCATAGATTATTTTAACACAATACATATGTATGATACTATATATGTATGTAGATTCATCGACTCATCCTGTTTAAACGAACCCGTGCAAAACTTCATACATACATATGTACTAGTATTCCTCAAAGCGGAAAAAGTAATAAATCCTCTTTTGGACAATCAGCAGACATAAGTGCAGTTGTCATCCATCGCATAAATTTCAGGGTTATGCTCATGCCATTTTTTTCTGCGATGGTCCATTGTTGATGAGAATTGTGATTCGCGCAATCGATGAGGCGATCCGCGAACAATGGGTCACCTGGCCAGAGATGCCCAACCTATGAAACCTTGACCAGGAGCATCAGACCGGATGAGACCTTGTCCGGACCCGGACAATCGGTCGCACCTCGAAACCCGGACAATTGGAGCCCAACAATAGAAACCCCGCCTGTCAAAATGGCGCCTAGACACCCGCAAGGCCCTTTACCTTATTGAAATTTGTATTGCCCTAGAACAGCGCTTCCTAAACAATGGCATGAAAGCGCTTCCTAAACAAAGGATTTGAAGGGGTAATAGGCAAATCATTACCACGTAAAAACCATTTGTAGTTACGTGGTTTTATTAAGTTTCAGTATTGCTTTCTCGACTGTTGGGAAAACAAGACGTATGTATGTATTCACACATTTTCAATGCAAGTACTGAGTGTTGGTTGATTGATATTTAAACCAAGTAAACCGATACGATTTATCCAATACGGCTTTTATTAACCCTTTGAATGCTGACGAACGCCGATCGGCGTTGTGCCAACAAGTCCGTGAGCCTGAAATACACCAATAGGCGTTGTTTTTTATTGAGTATGTAAAAAATAAATAAGAATACTACCCGCTAAGCCTTTCCAGGTAGCATTGAAAAAAAAATGCATTAAACAAGGGTCGTGTAGTCCATGTCAATGTTTATAAAGATTGGTTTACATCGGAATTTCTGAATTTATAACCATAGCAGAATTTCCCGATGGAAATCCCTAACTGCTGAGTATTTTCGATTGTGACTTGGAATTTAGATTGTGAGCATTACATTTATAACAACAATGAAGAAGATGGAACTAGTTTTGGAAAAACACATTCATTAATAGACTTCCTATGTTTATTTCTTTACCCGGCTTCGCTCGGTATTTGTAGTATAAACCGCTTAAACATGGCCAAGCTAATAGAAAACATTTTATTACATTTATTTGAATAGTTTTATTTTATTTAAATTTATTTGAATATTCATTTGTTCGATGACATCGCGGATTTGCGAACCAACATTACATATTTTCTTACATATGTACTTACAAAGTCTCTTTCGTAATTTTATATAAGATTGTTGCAAGATATATCAGAGAGTCTAAGCACACACCTTTACAAAACTCGAAATCCGTGGCGGTAGTTATGTAGGATAGTGATCTAGGGTTTGTTTGGATTAGCTACAATTTTTATATCTGCTTTCTATTGGATTTCTAAATAATTCTAGTTGGAAATGTTGGCAAAATTCACAGCATGGCGAGCTTTCAACAGAAAAGGCGTCAGCGCTCAAAGGGTTAAGTGTCGTTGATGATTTAATGGTTTAAATAATTTTGGGGGAAGGTCAACTCAAAATTTGAAAGAATGTTGTGTCGTTGTCGGAAATTTGTATGTATGCAAATTTTGAGAAAATCGGCTCGTTGGAAGTGGGTCGAAATGTGATTACAAGATTTGAAGCAATAATGTCAAGCCAAATAACATAACATAAGTACACATTCATATGGTTGGCAAATTCCAATAAAATTGATTATTTTTCATGTCTTTATGATTTGATTACAAGCTTTTAAAATTTACACATTTTTCTGAATCGATTGACACTTTTGAATAGATAAGAAATTATTTCCTCGCCGGTGTTCAAATATTGTCGAATAACTTCTAAAATGCAAAAAAGAATAGTTCAGACTACAGAAGAATTTTTTTAAAAGAAAATTTGAACAAGATAACTGACGTCCTTTTGGTTACGCATTCGTTCTTAATATTCATCCTGTCAAATAAAGCTCTTTTTCTATTCAAGATTTTTTTTCAAAATAATTCATCACTCCACACCATAGGCAGATACAAAGAGGTGACATAGGTCATATTATATTTTCAATTTAAATCCAGTAAGGAGTCCAATAACCTCTGAACTATAACACATATAGTATAATATGTGTTAAAATTAAAATCACCAAATAAGTTTTCCAAAATTGATTCATATGAAAAGTGATTGCAGTCAAAAATTCGTTCAATTGGATGACCAATTAAGGTAAGGCGACATATACGCCTATAAATGTGCATATATATGTACATACTTCCAAATATTTTGACGTATTCGACTCTCGTGACCTACTGTACGTGCATATGATACATACATACATACATACATTGTATTGGTCTCTAGTAATAGACATGCACAGTATGCATAAGGCCGTAGTAAATTGTTTCGTAACGAGCTTGCCTTAACCCGTTGCGCACCTTAGGTTCCCTCGTTTATTTGTTCTGTCAAATGGAGAAATCTCGCTGGAGGCTGAGATTTGATTGATGTTCAATAATTCGATATTATATATTTTCCCTCTTTGCGACGTTACGATAACTAAACCAGCGCTTTTCAACTGTTTGACAACTCTCATAGAAGACCTTTTACATACGTACATAGTAATTGGTTATGATCTACGTTTAAGGTTTGATTTTGATTTGTAAAAGCTTTTTTATTATTCATATCAGTGACGTGCCTTGACTCTTAAAACAGAGGATTAACTACATATGGACAAAAAAATATATTTTTAATTTTTTAATTATAATAATGTGTTTTGAAGTGATGAGTCTAATTGTTCATTTTTGCGCGATAATCCATCCACTGAAGGCAATGGTGTAGTGCTAAATAAAAAAGAACCAGTGCGGTGCCTAATTTTTACGACCCCCCCCCCCCCCCCCGCTATTTTGATACCTAAAAAATATACATATATCCTAATATTGGTAGTTCAAATATTTATATAAAAAATCAAATGCTAATTAACAAATATTCTTGTTGAAATTATGATGTTTTTTTTATATCTTATAAAACATCCAAACTGCATCCTCTTCAACATCTTTAATTTTGCAAACCCGTGTTTGTTTGTAAAAGATTTTAGGGAATCAGCCTAGTTCCTCTAATCCAATGACGGCACGCCACTGATATGTGGCAATATACACAATAGATCTTAAATCTATTTAATAGCTACTGATCCAGTGATCTCTATGTAGTTTACGCATTATTTTTCATGTTAGTGTTTTCAATATTATCTTATTTTAATGTTGGTGTATACAACATCATAGAAAAAAGCTCAGAAAACCTAATTATTATGAATGTTCGAAAAACATTTATATATATACATTATTTTTAACTAAATGCTATACTAGACAAAAGTGGATGATCTAAACTGAAAGGTACAGACAACTTAAAACTTCACAAATGTATCAGTGTGGATGTTAATGATTATTTTATACATAAAATCTCCGGGCTAGTTTGTTAATATAATGTTACGTTCTACGTTAAAGGTAGATGCACATTAAATATATAATTTAAAAAACATGTAAATATCCCAATTTTTAAAGTTCTAAAGAGAACTAATTGAAAACATATATACTGTAACATGAGAACATGAGAGAGAGTTTTCACTGTCTTAGTGCATTCATGGGTAAACAATAGAGACCCCGGATTATGCTAACGGGACTCAATAAGTGCTCGAACACAGGATACGATGGAGTTCTCACAGACCTGGATGAATGTGCATAAATAATAGACTCTCCAGGGTACACCTTTAAGTGCCCAGATAATAGACACGTTAATGGATCGGGGGAGCTATACTGTGCAAATTGTCCTTTATAAGGGGGTACAAACTGTAGATCAGATTATTCTGGAGTGAGTGGTAGATTCGTGTGGACCTCTTGAATCGTTGAATAAATGCTGTGAAGCGACTGGCCTTTCTTTTTGATCCTGAACCCACCCCTACGCAACAATACTTAATATCTGTATACATATATAGGTATACAAAATAAAATATAAAACACACAGGGATTAAAAGTATGACATTTAGGCGAGTTTATATTTCAAAAAAATATAGATATTTCGGTATTAATTGTGTTTATTATATAGATAGATACCCAAGAAAGTTGACAACAGTTTTTTGAATTAAAATAATATCGTAATGATGAAAATATTATGACTTTCTTAAGAAACCGCTTTCACATACAAATTCCTGTCTTGAACGAGGGCTTTACACAAAGTGACGATATTGAATTCTCACTAATCAGTCAAAAGTAATCATTATGAATTCGTTTAAATTGCAATTGGTGGCTCAATATCCTTTTTTCAATATAAAAAATCAAAACTTTTCCCAATAATTAAAAAAAGTAAAGAAAATATCCATTTTCGAGATTAATCACTTGGTAGGGGAAGACATTTATTTTTTAAATAAATATTTTTTTTATTTATTTAAAAAATAAATTTAAGTTACCTTTATGATTCATACTTTTTCACTTTTTTTTTCTTTTATTTTTCATTAAAATTTTCGCCTAATACATACAATTTTCATTTACCAAGCAGAATTTCATAGTATTTTTCGACGTTATATTATAGGTATAAAGCTTAGAACATTTCGAATACAATACTCTGTATAATAAATATATCCACTACATACATATTCCATTGATAAGTAAACTATGATTGATCAGCTATTGCAGATTGAAAGCCTTTGAAGTTTACACTCATACTTATAAATAGAGTCGTTTACCGGGATGCGCAAAATAAACTTCGATATTTGTAGACTAAACTTCACCTAAACATGTATATAATACTACCGGTCTATAAGCAGTAAAGAGAACCAAGCCTCTAAAATAATATCATAATTTACGTGATGGAGTATACAATTTTAATAATTTTCATTCGTAAATATCCAATTGAAATCGTACTAACAAAAATAAATAAAAAATCAAATCGAAAAATATTGACTTGATTTTATATCGACTGAAGCAAAAATAACCCATTTGCACATAATAAGTTAGCAAAATAAACATTTATGTAACTTTTATACTTTTATATTGCAGTCTATATACATACATATATACATGTAATATTTCATACTTCATACACGTGTTCAATTTCAAAGTCGATGTTTGATCTTGATCGATTATATAATATACTATATCCGAACCGATCTAGCATGAGACCGCATTCACCTATCGCATTCACCCCCACTCGATCCGCGATGGCCAATTACATTTCGTTTCAGTTGCGCATTGCATTTTGGTCAAGAAATACAGCATTGTTCGTGCGCATAGCGGTTAGTAGAATTTGACTTTTATTTTTTGTCAGTTTATAGTACAGTATAATATCGCTATTCTGTCTGTATGGATGTGTGTGTATCTACGATAACGCTCGCCATACTATAATATTCGTTTTGATTCGACATACATATGTACGTCACAGCTAAAACACTGCCAACAAAATGTACAAATATATGTAATAGGAATATAATAACGAAATAAAAAAATTCTATATACTGATTGCTACCAATGTTTCCTCTAGGAAAGTTTCTGAGCATCTAGTACCATCAATTGAAAATTAATTTATTAATTTTCACCAATTTTTTTTTCATATTAATCAATAAAATATAAATATTAAATTAAATATATGTATTTGAAAAAATACGACTGCGTGCGGATCAAATACGGGACCGATGCATTTCTTTTAATTTTTTTACAATTAATAGCTTAATATGCCATAACCCATGCGATGATATTTCATCGGACACAATATTAACCAATTAAATGTAAATATCAAATTAAATATATTTTAAATTTATTCGAAAAAATTTGACCGCGTTCGGCCGACCGACACATTTATTTTATTTAATAACTTCATATACCCATGCAATGATATTTCATCGGGTACAACACTAGTTTGAAATATTTACATTAATAAAATTTTAATATAAAATACGTACGTTGTTGATATAATTTATTTATTTATGGAATACTTATATATTTTATATTAATGGAAATGTATATATTTTAGACGATAAAAGTAATTGTCAACGTCATGTTATGGACAGCAAAACTTTCAGTAATATTATTCAAGACCTTACATTGAATTATATTGTAATAATATTATATAGTTAAATAAGAAATACTTTAAAAATAATAAAGAAAATAGTTTACGTCCTTTCACTGCACGAATGCGACAGCATGTTCGGTTCTCATAAGTCTCACACTATATTGGATCGACCATATATTAAGTTGTTTATGCAGTTTCATGCCACTGAATTTAGACACTAAGCGAAACAAATTAATATGCAGATTATTTATCTAAAAAAATATCACTGTTCGACACGTTTTTTAAATCGCGTGATTTTTCTATGTCTTGATTTTGTTCGGTCGTTGTCTCAAAATCTGTCAATTTCCTGTTCAAAATGAATATTGGAATATATAGTCGGGTATTTTATCTTTCATTTGTAGTACTTTTTAGCTTTCAAATATCTCTAAGTAGTCGTCCAGTTCAAATCAAAAGTCATAAGTACGTATTTTCACTTGGGATTTTTTCCCACTGTTAATACTATTTTATATCGAGTATTTTCTATTGAAACATGTTTATTAGGATAGTGTTCTGGCCACACCATTTTTTGTTTTCGTTTAAACGGGTTAATTAGAAGTGTGCTGAATTTAAAATCGGTAAAATTTCGAGTTAAAAGCTCGTACTAGTATTTACTCGTATTTACACGAATCTGAATTTAATTAATAGGGATAATATATTAAATTGTCTTTATATGAGAATTTAATAAAATTCCACTTAGAAAAATCATATTTCGAACAGTGTATTCAAAAGTTGATCATCCTAATCCAAACTGCTGTTTCCACTTTAATATGCCCATTCCTAACCGATTCTCATTGTTTTCAATTTTGTTTACAGGGATCTGAGATTCAATAAGATACGTGACATCCCGCCAGGGGCTTTCAGCAATTTGAAACACTTGACGACTCTGTTGCTGAATAACAATCACCTGACGATGCTGAGAGCAAATACCTTCGAGGGCCTATTCAACTTACGCTATCTGTACTTGTATAAGAACAGAATCCACCACATCGACGACGACGCCTTCAAGGGCCTGAAAAACCTCCAGCAATTGTAAATTGCACAATTTTTCTTCTGTTTTTATTACACGCGAGAAACTTTACTCTATTTTACTTTGCGATTTCAACTGCCAAGGTAGCATCACGCGACAATTTCATGCACCGCCATCTTGCGTACAATCACACTATTTTCTCACCTTAGAGTGTTTTTTTTTTGGGTCTACCTCAACGGGACCGAAAGTGAAACGCCCGAAAACGCAAATATCGGAAGGCAAAGATCGAAAATCGAAAGATCTTAAGTCGAAAGATAAAAAAAGGTCTCTCCCCCCGTCGTACATACTCACTTAATTTGCGCGAGCAGGATACAACAGGAATAAGAGGAACAGGCTTTTCCTCCCGTATTCTGCGCGCGCACATTAAACAAGGCTGTATGACAAAAAGAGATAATTTCACCGCATGCCACTCATATATATTATATATACATAGTACCGTTTACCATGTACCCTTTTTTTGATCTTTCGATTTTCGATCTTTGCCTTCCGATGTTTGCGTTTTCGGGCGTTTCACTTTCGGTCCCGTGAGGGAGACCGTTTTTTTATATAATTGTATTTTATCGTATTAAACTACCATCGGAAAAGAAAACTTTTACATATACATATGTAATTCTATCCGTTAAGGTGGTCATTGACGTAGAGATTCTATTACATTTTCTATCGTAACAGTTTCTCATAGCAAAGTGACTTTTATTCATAGCTCAATATAATCCATTGCGTGATATTATTTCAAGAATTTTTATTATAAAGGACGCTGTTCGAATGATGATTCATGCACAAAAAAATGGTTCACTATTGTCAACCACGTATTTTTGGTCACTTACTTTGTACGGTAATGGAGAGGTCTATTGTTATTTAACAAGCACCAAACCAACAACTAAGTCTCCCTTTTATAATACCTTAATTTAAAATGAGCTTTCCATTTTTTAATACTTACTAAGTATTAGTTTTTTATCAATATGATTCTAAAATTTCATTTGAAAAAAAAGGTGTTTTTTTCAACAAAACATTCATAGAAACGATATTGAAAGATTTGTCTTTTAAATATGCATATACATAAGGTCTCATAAGGTCAAATCTCTTAATAAATGCCCACCTTTAAATGACTGCCAAAACCCTTTATAGATTGATATTAGTATACTTAATTCATTTTATTATTATAAGTATTTTTCTTTTACAATTTTTATGTACTGTCGCTATTATTGAAATACTCAATAACTAAATTAACATATTTTTTAGAAACAGAAAAGTTTTAAAAAATGTATTCCTTATACATTTATAAGCATTTACAAAATGCCATATGCAGCAAATTCATTTTAAGTTAAATTATTCGACAAACCGTATTTAAATAATGACGTTATTTCCATAACAACGACAATATGTTATAATAAATGTATTTATATATTGTATATGTACATATATGCGTGTGCGTATAATTTTATTTTTTAAATTTACGACTGCAGATTACAAAACTAACCAAATATTTTTCTATAGCCCTGATTTTCATCGAACGCTGTACTACTTCTCGATAAATATTAATAATTAAAAATAAAAATACGGATTTCAACGTAGAAAATGTATAAATATAAAATGTCTATTGTACAACTAAATATAAATGTATGTATATTGTAACTAAAAGTTCTGAAATATCAAATAATCAATGTATCATTTAAACCAGGGCTGTGGGGTCGGATTAATATATAATCGACTTCGACTCCTGTTATATTTTATGATTCGAATCCGACTTCAACTTGAATGATTTTAGTAAGATGAACTTTTCTCGTCAACGTATAAAATTATTGGTACTAAAAATTATAGCGATTTTCAAAACATAAAAAATAAAGGAATTAAAAAAATCACTTAACATTGACATGTAACCCAATTTATTGAATTATTGATAATTTCGAAATGAAATAAGTATAAATAAAAATTAATTACATTCATAGTACATACATGTACATATGTGTATGAATTTCATACACAAAAAAATCAATTTATTTAAAAAAATAGAATAAAAACGTGTGAGACAAAGGAAACGTCGGTTTTGGCTACTTGATAATCTTCCATAACGGTCATATCGGTTTCATTTATACAAACAGTATTTATCTTTATTCCTTCAGCTTTAACAATTTTTAATCTGGCATAACTTCCTTCTTTCGGTGAAGATCCTTCTCCAGTTTCTGACCTCTGTGGTCCTTTGAAACCTTCCGAGCCTTTGGGCGGTCAATCCATCATTTTCAAAGGCATCCCTTGTTTCATTTTTTGCGACTTCTACATAATTTATAAATGTTTATTAGTTGTGCACGCTTCCACCATCTTCTCAACATGACTCCCTCCATCTCGACAAAACCTTAAAATGCTCTTAACTAACCAGTTCATCCAACTCATAATTCATCCTCATATTTTAGGATCCATCAACTATTTCCTAAAATTTCAAAAAAATAATCTAAATCTATAACTTTTTTTACTTGAATCTATGAAATTGATTGAAAATCTATGAAATTGATTAATAAATGTTTTACTATGCATAGCGAGCGTCGATGATGTCTTCCTCAATTAGAGCTAGAACGTGCATATTGTAAACTATGCATATGTAATATGTACATATTTCCGACAGACACTTTTAGACTATCGATTACAATGCAAATACACTTCCTACGTGTTACAAAAAAAATCTTAGACATAACAAACAATATTTAATAATAATAACTGAGAAAACATATTCCAATGTTCTCCTAACTATCGTGCAACCTTAGATAAAAGAGTGACTTATAACTTGTAATTAATGCATTCAAATATCAATTGGTTTGAATCCTGGGCAAAATCAGCATAAACATTCGATTGTACATATTAATAATTTCGAACCATTCCGCTTTTACACTTCTTACACTACAAATGATCATCATTTAAATAAAATAAACACGATGTCTTTTACGGTATGTCATAATATCTTTTAAAATGCCTATATTTATAAAATTTTAGAATAAAATTGTAATCATCATTATCGTTTGCATTCATCGTTTGCATCGTTTTACAACCATCTCAGTATCAAATCAATTGAAAATATTGACAACTATAGTCAATTTTTATCATCTACAGCCGCTTACCATCCATTTCTGGATGAAGACCTTTACAACACGCTTTCACTCGTCTCTGTTTTGCACAACTCTCATCTATCTCACCTTTGTCTATCTATCTTTTTAACAAAACAAATCAAGTAAATCATCATCATCTAAAGCCATTCACCAACCACCGCTGGATGAAGTCCTCTCCAACACGCATCCACTCGTCTCTGTTTAGCGCAACTCTCCATCTCACCCCACACATTTTCCTAATTTCGTGTACCCATCTTCCCTGCGGTCTTCCTTTTACCCTTTTGCATTCTCTCGGGTATCATTCTAGTACTTCTTTTGTCCACCTTTCGTCCATTCTTCTAGCCACGTGGCCCGCCCATTGCCATTTCAATCTCTTCACTCTATCCACTATATCCACTACCATTGTCATACTTCTCAACCACGTATTCCGTTTCCTGTCTTTACTTTTTATGCCAAGCATACTGCGCTCCGTACTTATTTGAGTGCATTGGACTTTGTGTAGCATCTTGGCGTTCAATGTCCAAGTTTCGCATCCATGCGTCATCGCTGGCAAAACACATTGACCGAAGATTTTTTTTCTTCAGGCCAAGTGGCATTTTTGATTTAAAACCCACATTCATTCATCCAAATGCACTCCATTCAATTTCATAATTCTCTTTATTTATTTTTACCTTCTTTGAATAGAAAAACTTTAGCGTTGAAAATCAGCGAAAGTCGATCAGAAGTTTCAATAAATTACTATTCTATAGTTGAAAAACCGAGACGACCTTTAAAAAAAAAAAAAAAAACACGCCCAGTAACATTCTGAACCATTCCGAATGCGGTGCTTATAATAAATATTATCTTGAGGAAATTATCTAGGAATGATTCGAGCGGAATTAAAGTGGAAGTGCGAGCGTTTCTATTTATAAGCAATTAAATTATTGTTTGATTGGTGTCGATTTACGACTGGCTGTGAAGAGGTTAAAAAGCGAGCATCATCGTTTATTTGAACGGGCACTCGTTATTTCGCCGTTAATTGTTAACGAATTTAACCGACGGTTCAATTCGGTACTGTAAATAAGCAAAATTATCTATCGTAAATCAAATCGAGTGGTGGCATCAATCATCATGACCATTAAGTTCTAGAAGTTTTTAATTAACAACATTATTAAATGCATTTGAACAATCTGAATTGTTGTCTTCCTAACGATAAAATCATTCCTAAAAATGAATACCGCACATTTACTGTAAATTTTTTTCTATGTGATGCTACTCAAAATGTTGAAAGTCGCTACACTTTTTAGCTAGATTATGTTTTTCTAGAATACTACAAACATTGTACATACATATAATATTACATTTAAGGTCAAAATAAAGCAAACTTAACAAATCGTGACCTTTAAAACTTTATCTCTACATTTGGTCAAAATACGATTTAACGCTGAATAACGACAACAATCATGATCTATTTTATTTATTTAATTAGTATGAATCAGTAATTATACATACATATTTATAATACATACGTAGTAGATTTTATACATTAGATATGTATCGACCGAAATACATTGAAGTATTTATAAACGACGCATTAACAGATTGAGTTATGTTGTTGTACAAAAATTCAACCTTTACAATTTAACTGATTCGTATCAGATTTCATCCAACTAAATTGACCATATGTATGTATTTGTTGTTATTTTTAAATAACATAATATATTTTATAAATATTTGCATATGTATGTGTACAATATATACGTTTATACTTTTTCTATACATTTTATAAATATTTTTGATCACCTCTATAGCATTACATCCTGTATCAAGCTCAAAACTGAACGAATCGATCGATTTGCTCCATTTTAAAATTTTGAAAATTCATAAAAGCTCTTTTTTGCTAAACCACTATCTCTTAACTAAATAGTGAATTAAAAGAAACCCTCCTTTATATAATATTGAAAGCCGCATTTAGTACAAGAGTTAATTTTAGCTTCAAAACATAAATAAATCGTAAACTCCGTGAAATTGCTAATCAACCTAATACAATGTAATAGTGGATGAAATAGATTTTATCTACCTATAAATAAATCGCTATTTTGAATGTTTGCAAGTAAGTACAACGATGTATTATAAATCTACAGGCTCCTTTTTTTCGGGATTTGAAAACATATCTCAACATAAAAAATTATATCTCAACCCTAAATATACGTAATGATTAGAGGTAGGATAACCAAGGTGCCGTTTATTGTTCAAATGTTGTAAATGCATTGTTAAAGGTTTGCCGAACCTTTTTTACAAAGCATTTACAACAATTGAACAATAAGCGGCACCTTGGCTACCCTACCTCTGGTAATGATATATTTGCTTCGATAAACGAATCGCATATTTTTAGGGTTGATACATTTTTTTTTAAATAATAATTTATTCTTATATATTATACATATGTTACAAACCAAGTGTACATTTCGTTCGTTCATGAACATACTAGTTTGTTCATACACGAACCAATCTGGCCAGTTACAGTGTATAAGTTACAGTAAAAGCATCAAGTCTCACAGATGTATACATTTTATAGGAAGCACATACACCAGATTTGATTTTTAGCTAAAGCTTACAACGCTAAATTTCACAGATACTCTTACCAGACAACATAAACACTTGCTAGCAAATTCAAACACTTACCGCTGTCTACCAGTAAATTTCCAGTAAAATTTTGACGTTACTCTTTCAATTAGCCATAGTAATGACTAGTCACCGGACCCAGAAGGTGCCGCGTATTGTTCAAAGGTTGTAAATGCATTGTTTAAGGTTTGCCATTGGATTTAAAACAATGGAACAATGGATAGCACTGTGACTATCCGGTGTCTAGTAATGACTTAATGAGTTAATCTGTAAAGTCACTATGTCGAAATTGAATAAAAATAAATAATTAATTTATGCCAAGAATGGAACCGATTGTGTACAAATAGCCAATTTATTGTTGGATTGATACAAAATAGACAAAAATTAACAAGATTTAATCTACTGCATAAGTTTTACAACTTCATACATCCATATTACTTATAATCATGTAGTTAAAGGCTATGTCTCCTGTGTATACTGTTACTAGATGATTTTGACGGAATATACACATACTAGACAATGTATATATCAGCGAGCTTTACATTCTTACTGTAACATATACAAACAAAAAACAAATTGACAAACTAACTAGTTATTTCATGCCCAAACTATTAAGCATAAGTTTAAATATTCTCAAGCATTTATGTACAATGTATGCTTACTCTGGATCGCAATATTTTAAAAATAAACGGAAACAGGAGTTAAAGCAAATATTTATATGAGGTTCCCCTTTTAAATACTTGGCGTTTTGACATTTCAATGGTATCTATTGATAGATCAAAAATTTTGAGTTGAAAACTAAAACCTGGTGAGTCTATTTGAAGATAGCTTTTGCCTGTTAGCACTAAAACTAAAACTAATAGTTCGCGTATGAACAAACTAGTATATTCATAAACTAACTGGAGTGAAAACTTGGACTGTATTATATGTGCATACATACATATTTTAGAATTATATTATGCTACTTGTACCATTACACTTTTATCGCATCTGAAAGTATTAAAAAAATTAAATTTAAATACAACATATTTAATATCAATGTAAACCCAAAGAAATCAAGACTCAAACTCGGCTACCCTTTTTCTTGATATTTGTGATTTACGTCGCCTTTCTTACCTACTGCAATACATGTTTTAATTTTTATGATCCATCAAATGTCAATGAAAATATGTACATACATATGTATATTAAATCATTTTCTTTTTCATATCTACATACATACATATATAGTACTTAGCAAATTAGTAATTTGTGTAATAAATACTCGTGTGTTAGCCACACAAAAGTTTTCTGAAGACCCAAACAGATTTTTTCCGTCAAACTGTCGTGTCCTTCTAGTGGCTGACAGATGTCAGAATTATAAAATGAACCCACGTTCCCTGTAATTCGAACTTGTTAACCTCTTTTTTTTCTCTAGTCTTATAGTCGTAAAAATGGAGCAAATGGAGGCACAGCTGTCGTCAATCGCATTGGCCTCTGATGCCACGGCATTATAATAAAATGCACACAATAAATATAAAGTCAGTCGTTGCAAAAACAAGAAAACTGCAACTCCGGAACCGCATGCGGTTATCAATATGAAAACTCGCTTAGCTCTTTCATTTCTACTTTTTCAATGAAATAATATTTTATCTCACTGATATTTTTAAATGAAACCAAATCATTCTTCATCTTGTTAAACCAATTAACCCTCCTGAGTCCTTTGTCATTACCAGACTTGGGCAACCAGGATGCTTTAACCCACAAAAATGGTGCAATGTTGTCAATTACTATTGTCTTGCTTTGTAGTTCAATGGTAATTACTAACAGTGTACAATTGTTGTGGGTTAAAGCATCCTGGCCGTCTAAGAGCGAAAGCACACTGAGTGGTATGGGACGTCACGTCCCTGGCTTATAAACAATGGGTCTTCCGTGATCGTAAACAGTGGGTGTTCCCTAAACGGAATTCTGGTTTGGTTGCACGTGCAAAATGCATATGCTTGGGAGGTCGAACGTGAATGTATATATATTTATATGCACTGACAAGTTTCTCCTACATTTCTTCAAATATGGGATTCACCGTTATCTATCATTGTCAAGTAAGGATAAATACAAAAATACAAGGATAAAGTATCACCGAAAACACTCCAGGGGGTGATTTTTGAGACTGTTTACAATGTATATGGGTATAAAGTGCTGCATTGTTTCGCATGTTAAAAAAACATACCACGTACCACTCAATGTGTTTTCATCCTATGTCAGGTCATTACTAGAGCCCGGAATCTGAAGGGGCTGTTTATTGTTCAAAGATTGTAAATGCATTGTTAAAGGTTTGCCGAACCTTTTTTACAAAGGATTTACAACAATGGAACAATAGGCGGCACGTTTCCGGCCCCTTCAGATTCCGACCTCTAGTCATTACTTGCCATTCCTTTTTGAAACGTTAACAATTCATCGAAAACTTTCTTTCGCTCATCTACATATGTATGTAAGTTGAGACATCTCAAAGAAAAGGGTCAACGATTGATGCCAAAATTTGGCGAAAAAACACAGAATTAATCAAATAATTTTAAATAAATACATTTCTAAATAAAATAACAAGGTATATCAAAATCAAAATTTTTATTAAAATCATAAAACCGATGCACCACTAATCACCATATTTTTCTCTTTTGTAATCGTCTAAAAAATACAACAAATTTTGATCACGTACATAAATAAAATAATTTATATTTAATGGCTGCTTTAGACGAATCCTTTCTACATACATACATATATACATATATAAGGTACGACTTAGAAAGTATGTGTGGTTTTACATCCATATTGATTTTGACGATAAATTTGTGATGCATTTAACAGTCTGTTGCGATTGACGATCGCTATGCTTCTACATACCTCTAATTGTAACACATTTGAAAGGAAACGCAGCAAACCGCAAAATACAAATGACAGTATGCTATTCTTGAAAATATTTCATAATTGCTAATTATGTCTCATGTCTGTGCATTTTATTTTCTTTTTTTTTGTATAACTATGTATGCAATTCATTAAAAGTCACCCATTAAATTTTAGCTTCTCCGAACGGTCTCTACTGTTTATTTTGAAATAGTGTTCGAATGTCGAAACACACACTGAAAGGGAACGGAGACGAATAAAATAAAGATAAATAAAAAAAATATAGATGGCCGACGAAAGAAGTCGAACATCCAAGTTACGCACGATAAAATCTAGAGATAAAATTTATTGTTCAATAAATCATGTCTTGTTGAGAGCCAGCGCTCTTATGAGCGTGGGACGCCCTAAAACTGAATCTTCTCAAACTTTAATTGAATCTTCAATAATTCTTAACAAAGTCGAGCTCTGATTGGGCTCACAGTAATTTATAATAAAAATGGACATGTACTTCATACCTACGTATATAAACAAACTTACAAAATTAATGAGTTTCATATATTTATTTATTTTAAAGATATTTAAAAATTACCAAAAGAAAATATGTATAACAGTCAAAAGTCTATTTATTACCAGTCGTAATATATTTCGAGTAATTAAAATTAAAATATGTTTCATCTATCCCACGTAGTTATTTAGTATTTATTTATTTAAAGTTTAGACCATTGTAGCATTACAGGAATTCCTATTACGCCACAATTGGCAAAAATATAACAGAAAAGAAAAGAAAAGAAACAAAATAATAACTAAAGAAATTAGACATAACAAAAACAAAACATAAAATCATAAATTACATACAATCTGACTAGTCAGAATCAGTCAATGTGTATTCTGTTCTTCGTTGTATTCCATTTCTTTAATCTATTTTTTGAATAGGATTCACAGACCTGATTTTGATGTATTTTATTCACAGTAATGCTCTTCGCGAAAACGTCACTTGACTAGTATTTTGAGTCGGAAAGTCAAATTTTTGCAATTTTTTTTCATTAACATGAAATTGTTCATAATACTAAGTGATATTAACGAATCGTTGAATCCTAAAGCAGTCTGTAAAAAAAGCTGAACTGTCGTAACTAATGTATAATTACTACTGACCACCAGTGAAACTGTATTTTCGCCAGTGAAACTATATTTTCGCTAGTGAAACTGTATTTTCACCAGTGAAATTGTATTTTCACCAGTGAAACTGTATTTTTACCAGTGAAAATGTATTATCGCTAGTGAAACTGTATTTTTGCCAGTGAAACTGTATTTTCGCTAGTAGAAACTTTATTTTCATAAAGAGAAACATATATCTACTATTTTTTTGTTGTATTCAAATATGAATTATCTAAGACGCCAGATATAATATATTACAACTGACAATAAACTTTAACGGTAACATATTATGTAGCGGTCTCCGTGACTTGACAGAATGTTAAATGACAGAAAACGCAAATATCGGAAGGCAAAGATCGAAAATCGAAAGATCTTAAGTCGAAAGATCAAAAAAAAATGGTGCATGGTAAACGGTACATACTCTTAATTTGCGCGAGCAGGATACAACAGGAACAAGAGGAACAGGCTTTTCCTCCCGTATTAATGTGCGCGCGCAGAATACGGGAGGAAAAGCATGTTCCTCTTGTTCCTGTTGTATCCTGCTCGCGCAAATTAAGTGAGTGTGTACCGTTTACCATGCACCATTTTTTTTTTTATCTTTTGACTTAAGATCTTTGCCTTCCAATATTTGCGTTTTCTGTCATTTAACATTCTATCAAGTCACGTAGACCCATTATGTAGATACAATTGAGTTTCCATATTAGAATTTAACTAGAATTTTCTAACTTTTTTTAAATTAAACAAATTTTGATCGGCATTTATTCATTTTTTTTATTTCCAACAAGTAAGTACAGATCTCATACTGAAAGTTTGAGATATGTGAAATAAACGTTTTAGATATCTTTTTTAAATACATAGTTCCAACCCTAAGAGTGCGCTATTTTTTTCAATGTTTTTTTTTTTTTTTAATAAGTAGAAGAAGAAGAAGAAGAAATTACTAAAATCCCGAGATATGAAATAATTGAAATTCAAGATTTTACAACTTGCTTTTGTCACATTCAAAGATCGTTGATAGAACACTTATGTATGTATGTAATACTAAAAGACATACTAAAGCAGTGTTACATAAAATATTCTAGAAACTCCCGAAATTTAGACACATAAATTCATCTCAGAAGAAAGGATATACTGAACTGAAATTTCACAAAGAGCACGCTCAGCATCTCTACGAAGTCTCAACACTCTCATTCGAAACAGTTAGAAGCTTTCAATCCCGAGAACCCACCGATTGGCAACAAAAATTTCAATTGCTAAATCCGTTCCAGCCATCTGGTTATGTGCTAAAATTTTCTCCGATCAGATCGAATCAAGAAAAGCTGACCCGACCAGCTTTTTCCGATCGACGCGTCCATACGTGTGCGTCAATACTGCTAATATACATACATATGTATGTATATATGTACATACATAAATATGTATATTGTTTGCCTTTGCGTTTTGCATGTCGTATTAACAATGTAGACCGCGTACTTCAACTCCGAGGTCGAATCATCCTTATCGACTGACGTGATTTGACTTATTTACATGACTTATGAACTAATTCGAACTATGTAAAACGATAACTTTTAATGCTGCAATATTTATTACTCGTCGATTAACCCCATACTATTTATTATTATAGGTCGATTAACCCCATACTATTAACCGCGAAATTTCAACTATTTGTAATTCCAATTTGGTATCCAAAATTTGTAACTGAATTCTGCTCATTTATTCACTGCGCGAATTATATGTATATTAAAAATATTACATTATGTTTTTATGTATTAATTAATGTGTGTTTGCGCAGCTTATGAACATTTGTAATTTTTCTTCTTTTCAGATATTTGCATTACAATGAAATTTCAGCATTCAATGAAGAAGTTTTTTCACACGTGCAAAATTTGGAAAGATTGTAAGTGTCACGTTAATAAAGTGTATAGCCATTATATGCTAATTAACGTTTAAAATTATAAAATAACATTAGTGACAATCCATCAACGTTAGTTATTAACCACTTAATAGCCACGCAAGAAACCGATTCGATTATTCGATTATTTATATGTTTAGTGCCAACCCTTGACACTGCCTCTTGAATATATCACAAACTAATGAAAAATATTGACTTTTTTCAATTTCATTAGTATCACAGGATATTTTTAGATGTCACTGTGAAAAAACCAAAATTAATTTCGAGTCATAGCCTTAAAAACGAAGGAGCACGCACCAGTGTGCTTATGGCTATGAAGTGGTTAATAAATAGCTATTAGATGCTTATCACTATTCATTTTAATCTGCAAGTGGCCGATTACCACAAATGTACATAAATGGATGTACATATATAGTAAGAAGTATGGAAGTATATAGTATATATGTACATATGTATGTATAAAGTAAGATTTAAGATCAATATATGTACATATGTATACATTCAAGGAATATAAAAAGATCAATAACAAAATTCGGTAATGATGAACATATACCAGCTATAAAAACGTTCTCAATACACGTTTGAGCAATTCACATATTTTAGATTTTCAATAAGGCAAAAGTTGTCCTTCCGGTTGCTCAATTTTTTTATCATTTAATATCGCTATAAAGATAATATGCATTGAATATAAAAAAAGATTTAAAAACATTAAAAGGTCAATTTAAATTAATGAAATATTGTTTAAAAGAAAATCACTATTTCCAGTTTAGAGATTTTATTCACAGCGAGAAATAAATAATACATAAAGAATATAAATATAAATTTTCAGTTTCGTTCATTCCTTAATGTGGAAAAAATTATGTGGTAACTTGATTTTTGGCTTTTCTAAAAGGAAAGGTTCCCACGTCGGGTTTGTCAAATTTGTTCTTTTTCTTTTAAAAAATATCCAAAAAAAGTCTCAAATCAGTTAATATTTATCTCGATTTCGAATTTTCTCATAATCACAAAACTTCATGTATTGATACTTTATCTACTGTTTGTAAATAAATAAAAAATTCCTCTTATGAGTCCGTTTGCGTAACAACTAGAAAAATTATTCCCGAGACAAATTTATTTATTTATTTATTTATTTAATATACTTGGGGGAGGCGGCAAAGCCGATAGGCCCAAGGGGTTTGAATAAACATTATTTTACAAATTATACATATATGCAATAAAAAAATGAGAAAAATTAAAATACATTAAAAAAAAAACAATATTAAAATAAAATAAAATAAGAGAAGAAAAAAAAATATAAAATAAATAAACAAAAAAAGATAAAAATACAGAAATATGATTATGGGAAAGAAGAATCACAAAAATCCTTTGGTTTTAAAAAAAGTATCAAGTTTATTCTTAAAAATATTAATATTAATAGAGGTTACTAAATCGTTGGGAAGACTATTCCAAACTGAAACCACTCTGTTAGAAAAGAATGTATCTCTGATCAATTTATTAGATTTATCTTTTGGAGTTAAATTTAGTTTTAAAATAATTAATAAATATTAGAAAACCTTTTAATATTGAATTAAATAAATATTGAATATTTATATAAATAGCCAAGAGATCATATAAATATTTACAATGAAAAAAATATTCAATATAATTTTTATATACAAATATATGTATTTTATTTACTTTTTAGTTAATTTGCTCATATTTATTGTTTCTTTTTTTTTAGATTTCTGCAAAATAACAAAATACATAAATTACCCAAACGAGTATTTGATCATTTGAAGTCATTGCAAAGATTAAGATTAGACAGTAATTTGCTAATATGTGATTGCTCCATACTGTGGCTGCTGCAAATGATCAACGAAAAAAATTCAAATGGGAAAAATCTGCAGGCAACGGCCACTTGCCAAAATCCTGAAGATATGCGGGGAGTTTCCCTCATATCAATGGCATTATCTGACTTACACTGTGGTAACACACTTACTATTTTATCTTATGTAATAATAATGGAAGAATAGGCATGTTTTAAACGCTTTTGTATTGTATTTTCAGCAAAGCCTTCTATTAAAAATGGTCCCAAAGACGTTGAAGTAAGCTTTGGTGGTACGGCACTCTTTACTTGCCAAGTAAGTGGAGATCCGACACCTGAAATATTGTGGATGAAAAATTCTAACGAAATACCTTTCTCAGATCCGAAATATCAAATTCTAGAAGACGGTTCATTAAAGATCGACAATTCTGACGAAAGTGATCTGGGTGTGTTCGAATGTATGGCAAAGAATCCACTCGGTGAAGTCAAGTCGAACGAAGCTCGCATTCATATGCAAGAACCTGCGTACTCGATTGGTAACTTTTTAAACTAAACAAAGCTAAAAATTACATCAAATGGCGTTCAGAGCATAAGACTGTGTATTGTAATTACTGAAATGCGTTAAATAATAGAGTATTCCTTTAATTTCATTAATATTTAGAACTAACGTAAAATGAAATGAATCTTACAGGGCAGTGTCATCAGTCATCAGTCGTCAGAAGTCATCTAATTTGCAATTTACATAGTATATGAAAATTTACTTTTACATTTCAGTTCCACCACAATTTTCCATCTTGCCTAACAGCAAAACGGTGAGATTCAATGACAAATCGGTGAGACTGGACTGTCTCGCCAAGGGCAAACCTCATCCTCACATTACTTGGTATCACAACGAGCAAAGAATGATACTCTCCGACAAGATCAAACTATATCGAAACGGCAGCATCAACATATTGAAAATCGACGGTGAAAATACAGGCACATACCGATGTGAAGCTGAAAATATTCATGGAAAAATTTTTGCGACAGCTTCTCTCAAAGTATACCGTTAGTGAAATTATACGCATAATATTTCCCACAAAGCAATAAAACATTACCTTAAACCCTTCATCACTCTGTGCTAGGCTGACAAATACCATTTCTTTTCCTTTTGCAGAACCACCGATCATATCGATGACGTACGCACCGTTGAATTATACACACGGCGATCAACTCACAATATTGTGTGATGTGCACGGTTTACCAACACCGGTTGTGACCTGGTTCAGGAATGGCGTAGCTGTGTCACCAAATAGGAGGATATATATAGAAACAAATCAGTTGCAAATATCACCATTGGACACTGTCGACACGGGTAACTATATGTGCCGAGCAGAAAACAGCGAAGGCTTCAAGGAGAAATCGATAACGATCACGGTAAGGCAGCCTATTAGAGAATTACCAGAGTTGATATTCAAACCGTACGATGTAGAAAGTTTGACTGGAAGTACAATAGAGTTACCTTGTCGGGGAAAAGGCAATCCACCGCCGCAGATACAGTGGAAGAAGGATGGAACGAATTTGTTCCGGACGATCAGACACAGAGTGTCACAAACGGGCAACTTATACATAGCTAACGTGACCCAAGAGGACAACGGCCGATATGAATGCACCCTTGTGAACGAGAACGGAAGGGTCACAGCATCTGGGGTAGTCACCATAAAAGAAGACGACTCGCCGACTCAACCCGGCAATCCTTTTGTGAGGATCGCTTTTGCCGAAGCCGTTCAAGAAGTCGATTCCGCTATAAACAGAACTGTTGAGTCTCTCTTTGGTGACCGTGATGCTCGTCCCAACATGGGTGATCTTTATCGGATTGTGAGATTCCCAAACGCCCCACAGAGAGAATTGGCACGAGCAGCCGAAGTCTACGAGCGTACCTTAACCAATATCAGACGCCACGTAAACTTGGGTAAAAACGTTAGCATAACTTCAAATTTCAACTATAAAGAACTACTCTCACCAGAACATTTAAGTCTAGTTGCTAAATTATCCGGTTGTACGAGCCATCGTATCGAAAACAACTGCACAAATGTGTGCTTCCACTCAAAATACCGCTCAATCGATGGCACTTGTAACAACTTAGAACATCCCACATGGGGAGCATCGAATATCGGGTTTAGGAGAATCTTAAAACCCATATACGAAAATGGATTCAGTCAACCGGTCGGATGGTCGAAAGATATGAAGTACAACGGCTACACTCTTCCAAGTGCGAGATTAGTATCATCAAAATTGATATCTACCACTAAGGTCACACCTGATTCACGCATTTCACATATGGTGATGCAGTGGGGTCAATTTTTAGATCACGATATGGACCATGCAACGCCGTCAGTAACGTCTCAAAGCTGGGACGGAATAGATTGCAAAAGATCGTGCGATTACGCAGCTCCCTGTTTCCCAATCGACATTCCCCAAAACGATCCCAGAGTTAGCAATAGAAGATGTATTGATTTTATAAGGTCTAGTTCGGTATGTGGATCAGGTATGACTTCTGTCTTCTTCAACGAAGTTCAACCCAGGGAACAAATCAATCAACTCACAACATTCATAGATGCATCCCAAGTGTACGGCTATGATGAAAACATCGCTGAAGACCTTCGCAATTTAACTACTGATGACGGTCTGTTGAGAGAAGGTGTAACGTTTCCAGGTAAGAAGGCACTGTTGCCGTATTCTTCAGGAGCACAAGAAATGGACTGCCGTCGTGGAGCATTAGAATCCGACATAAAATGTTTCATCGCCGGTGATATACGCGCTAATGAACAGGTTGGGTTGCTCTCTATGCATACACTTTGGTTCAGAGAACATAATCGAATAGCTATTGAATTAAAGTCTCTCAATCCTCACTGGAGCGGCGATGTATTGTATCACGAATCAAGGAAGATAGTCGGTGCTCAAATGCAACATATTACCTACAACCACTGGTTACCCATCATATTAGGTCCGTCTGGAATTGATAAATTAAATAGTGGTACAAGACAGTATGATCCGAATGTAAATCCGACAATATCGAACGTATTCGCTACGGCTGCACTCCGATTTGGACACTCGCTCATCAATCCAATTCTGCATAGATTCGATAACGACTTCAACGAAATATCTGAAGGACATTTGCCATTGCACAAGGCATTCTTTGCGTCCTGGAGAGTAGTCGAAGAAGGCGGAATAGACCCACTGTTACGTGGATTGTTCGCAGTGCCAGCAAAGCTCAAGACTCCCGGTGAGAATTTAAATTCAGATTTAACCGAAAAACTGTTTCAAGTCGCCCACGCCGTAGCTTTAGATCTCGCCGCAATGAATATCCAAAGATCTAGAGATCACGCAATACCACCTTACACTGAGTGGAGGCGAGTGTGTAATATGTCCCAAGTTGAAACATTCGACGATTTGAGCCAGGAGATATCTGATGCGGGAATGAGACGCAAACTGCAAGAATTATACGGAAGCGTCCACAACATAGACGTGTGGGTCGGTGGAATATTAGAAGATCAGGTTGAGGGAGCCAAGGTCGGTCCGCTGTTCCAGTGTCTGTTGGTGGAACAATTCAGGAGGTTACGTGATGGAGATCGCTTCTGGTATGAGAACCCAGGCATATTCAAACGTGAACAATTGAACCAAATCAGACAGACGACACTGGCCAGAGTACTGTGCGACAACGGTGACGACATGGATTTGGTGTCGGAAGATGTTTTCCTACTGCCCGAAGTTCAAGAAGGATTGATCGAATGCTATGAAGTGCCCAAAATGGACATGAGGCATTGGGCCGATTGTAGTGACTGCGACGGAGGATTCTGCGGTTCTTCCTCGACCTTTAACGCCATAAGGACGAGGCGACACCTCTCTAAGAGAGACTTGTCCAATAAGAATACTGTACAAAATATGATAGGCTATTCAAAAGCCTTCGATGAGATGAAAGATTCAATGAAAAGCATGAAACGTAGAATAGAAAATTTGGAGAAAAACTGCATTCTGTCCGGCTTAGATGAACAAAGTAAAAATGATGAAAACTAATAAGCGCGTTCAATGTCTGCCATCAAAATATAATAATAAGACTTATTTTCTCATATTATGTACTTTGTACTTAATAATGTATAAACAGTAGACATATTACATATTTTTAATAACATATAATGCCACAATGAACAATAAGGTTTGATCCTGTTTAGCTCGGTGCAACACCTTCTGCGTAGAACTATAATATATTATAATTCTCAACATAACTTGTGTTCGTTAATAATTAAGCTTCAAAAATTAATGTTTATGTTAGTCATAAATTTTGAATCATTGAATCAATTCCAATTGAATCTCTTGAGTTATAAGATTTTAATATTTAGAAGTAACTTATACATACAAGTCATACATATTACCGAATTTGTATTGATAATTCTTATGCCTAAATGTAATATATAAAACTGATGTAATTTTGAAAAATATACCATCACACGAATTTTGATGTGATAAAATAAATTTTATAAATAATAAAAAAAAGTATTATAATATTTAGGATAAACATTTCTTAGTTATAAATTAAGCCCCCCTTTATAATCATTGTGATTTTTACTCATATGGCAAGAATCTTTGTTTAGACATAATTCGCTTACAAAATGTTTTGTATAAATCTAACTGATTGTGATATTATTATATGTAAAAAATGTTCTTTAGAAAGTGCCTTAGTTTAACAATATGTGCTAAAATTCGCTTTTACTATTCTTGTATCTGAAATAGACTGAATGCAGCCAAAAATTAAAAATCTTTTGTAAACTAAAATAAACGATAGACTTCAATTTGTTTTTCAATATTTTTATCAACAATATATAACATAACAAAAACAACATGTAACATAATAATACAATAAATTAAGAGTTCATACTAAAGAATAAGAAGAGGTAGGTAAAACTAGCTTGCAGTAAGCCTAGGTACATATGTACTATACTGAAATAAAAAATTCATATGCCGTACAAAATGGGGACAGTATAACTATTGTATTATGAAACAATTACAAGCAATCATTGTAGTTATTACATTAAACCTAGGGAGCAAAATAACATCATAATATTAAAAAAAAATCAATTTTTACATTACATTATGACAGGAGAGGCGCAGGAATTTAACAGTAGGTAACGCACTTTGACGAAATCTACAGGTAACGTATGTACTTTAAAAAAAGTACTAATAAGGATATTTTTAAGATTAAAATATCAAAAATAAATACACATTTCCTTTGTCCAATGTTTAAAAAATATATATGCGCCGCAAGCGGAATTTTTTTAAATATTCTCATACAGTGGCGTAGCGAAGGGGGGGGTCCGGGGGGTCTGGACCCCCCTCTTGGCGGAGCGCAGTCGGCGGCAAAATATCCCACTATATCCCAAAATATCCCACATTTTAAAAACACTGATACGCCAAGGAGTGCTCAAAAATGTTATTGAAACAAATATACCTTCTGCTAGAAGATCCCACTTAATACAAATGTGTCAAACACGTTGGGTCGAAAGACATGACGCCATTTTAGTTTTTTTGGAAATGATAGAATTGGTAATGAAAGCATTAGCAAAAAATTCATCATGGGACGATCGACATTCATCAACTAATGCGAATCATTTAATATGTGACATGAAACAAATGGAATTCATTGTAGCACTTCATGTCTTAGCCAAAGTTGTTTCTATAAGTATGCCACTGAGTAGAATTTTGCAAACGGAAAATATAGATTTATATGCACTGCAATGGATGTGGCCATAAACGTCGAGTCTATAATAAAAAACCTTAAACAAAATAATGAATGTGAATTTTCAATTCCGTGACGTTAAAGAAATATCAAAAAAGTTCAATATAGAAGAATCTAATTTTGTTTAAAATCTGGAATCTAATCCATCGCAATATTTTCGTTTAAAAATTTTTTTACTATTTTTGGATAGTTTTTTAATACAAATCCATGACAGATTTTTTTGCTTCCTGATGGAAAAAGCTCTCAACCATCAAGTGTTTTAAAAAATAATATAAAGACTTTGGGGGAAATTTACAACCAAGATATATTTTGTGGGCCTTGCATTCTAACTGGAGAGTTGGAAATGTGGTGGCAATACATAAGTACTAGTGAAAATCGACCAAAAAACGCACTAGCTGCAATTGCAATTTGCAATCCTTCAATATTCCCCAATATTTACATACTTCTAAAAATTCTAGCCACAAGTGAACGGAGCTTTTCCACAAAACATATTTAAGAAATACGATGTCGGAAAATCGACTAAATGGACTTGCTTTATTAAATATTCATAGGGATATAAATGTTAGTGCAGAAAAATATTAGATATATTTACAATAAAGACGCGAAGATTGGATCTGTGAATTTCGTACTTATTTAAAGTATTCATTATTTTTATTTTATTTGAATTTTGTTCATACCATATTTTTATTATGTATTTACTTTATTTTTATATGTTGTGATTTTATATAAATTAAATATAAATTACCTTTTTTCCTGTCAAAACCCCCCCCTTGACAAAATCCTGGCTACGCCACTGTTCTCACATACAAAAATATATGTATGTATGTTGATTTTGACATGTGAAAAATAATACAAATTGAATATCCCAAAGTCGCAAATAAGCAAGCAAAATTTAAACAAAATACATTATTTTCAAAATTATGATATTAAAAATATAGTATATTTTTTTATGAGAGATAAAAAGCGCCGCAGGCAAAAATTATAAAACAATAATGTATAATATTTTCTATAAAAATCTAGTAACAAAAAGGGGGTGGGCTTAAATCCCAAAGCTCTCTCCCCTAACTACGCCTATACTAAGTTTTTTATCGTTTTTTATATTTTTAAACAAACGTTAAAAATATAAAAAATCAAAATCTGATTACCAATTTGAGAGAATGTATATATTACCTATTAGAAATCTTGCAACAACCATAAATAGTTGTCACACAATATAATAAGAAAAAGAAAAATTCAATTAAAAATCTTGTTTTTATGTTATTTAGAAATAGAAAGACAATAAGACAAATCCTTAGCTCTGTATAAAAAAATTGTCTCTAAAAAATCATTTTAATCATAACATAAAACGTTATCAGGTATATTGTTGTATTTTCCATCCCTAATAAAAAAAAAACATAAGTTTTTAAATTCCCCGTGTGTAACCTATACAAACTAACTCACCAATTCTTTTGAAAAAAATTGTTCTAAAATACACCAATTCAAGATTGTAAAGTTTGTGAAATAATATCTAACTAAGTAATATCTAACTAATACAGCAACCATCACATAGAGCATTAGACGCAGCTATTGCATAGTAAAAATCTACTACTTTGATCCGACGTATTTCGTGTGAGAGCCAGTGGCAAGCACTTCATTGGTATCCTTTTTTTTAATTTCTACTTGCAAGAAAGCCAGATTCTTTCCTGCTTTCACGGTTTTAGCGTCAATCACAATATCATCTCCAGCTCGAGCCCCTTTCAGATAGCTGAAATCATATACATATATTCAAACAGTAATTAAAACATATGTATCTACCGAATCAGAAGTAGTATTCCGTGTAATTTTAATCAATTTTATACCTTATGTGCATTTCTACCGAGACACCGGGACTAGAATTGCCCTTTTCATTAGTCATCAGAGCATACGTCGAGACCGAGTCTACCAAGGAGGCTATATAACCACCGTGCAATCCTCCGCCTCCATTTAGATGCTCTTCGGATACTTTCAACTCGGCAGTACACAGACCATCTCCTCCAGATGTAAGCTTCAGCTGAAAATGAATAAGTCAATGATCTTACATATCTTTTGACTTTTTTTTTACTAAAAATGAAGATTCAACCTTTATCGTCTTTAAAATAATAAGTAATAATCTCATATAAAGATATATTTGGATGCAAGTATATGAGTTTCTCAGAATTGCACATTTACTTACATACATATTTACAAAAACACTGTATCCCTAACTTATAATAAACTAGTGTTTTTACACGGCTTCGCTCGGTATTTGGAATATAAACAGCTTAAACATGGTTTTATTTTATTTGAATATTCATTTGTTTCTTTATTAAATAGAACGTCACGGATTCTACGAACCAAACAAACATACAAAGTCTGTTTCGAAATTATATATTAGATATTCAATTTTATTGTTCATATGTTGTTTATAGAAAAACTTGAATGCTTTTATTTTTACGAGCTTTTCTCCGGAAACACCAAAATTCTCCAAAACTTTTTGAATTCAAAGATCGATGAGTTCATATTTGGTTGGGTCTGCATCTTTAATGCAGTTAGCATCGAAATGAAACTTCTTGATAGTCTTGACAGCAAATTTTATATACGTATTGATAAAACACTTTTCCTAACATTAGAAAGTTCGATCTGATAACGAGTCACCGGAAATTGTTGAAGAACTCCTGATATGGATAAATTTCACGTGACTAAACTTTTTTAAGGTTATGTAAGCGAATGTCAATCAATGTTAGTTTTGATAATTTGAAAATAAAATAAAACCTTTTCGAGAATCCTATCGTGCCCTTTAGCCTTTGCAATGTATTCTGAGATTACTTTCAATAAATTCAAACCCTTCGTTGTAGTCATGATTCTGTCACACGCGTGACGTGTATCTGACCTTTGACAGTCAGCCGTAAGTTGCCAGAGCAAAAATTGATTGAAATGATGCTGCCATTATGAAAAATATAAGTTACAAAAAAATATGTAAAACGGTAACCTTGGATGGTTCGGTGATTACTGGTCAAATGTGAACCGGTCACAGGACAACCGGTCGCTCTAGATCGGTCACTAACGATCATCCGTCACGCTAAAACTGGTCACGAGAAAACTCGTCACACGCTAAAACTGGTCACGAGAAAACCGGTCACACCTAAAATCGGTCACGAGAAAACTGGTCACACCCAAAAATTAAAAATTGGTCAGACAAACAAAAATATTCGCAAATAATCTTATAATAATCTTAATTCACCGCGGTAAATGTACCGCGAGAAGGTCTATGAAAACACTGATTGTGTTAGTAAGAGGATCCTTTATTTATGTTCACTTATTACAATAGCAATTATATGTACAAAGAAGCTCGTTTTCGTTTCTCAGTTTCGGAGCGATGGATTCTTTCTTCTGGAATAGTCGAATGGGACGTTGCCAGAGATTAATTCTGCATGTTTGTACAAGAGCGATGATTATGCCATCGTAAGACTTGGCTGTTGCTGTGAAATATTATTTATTAATAGTTTTGGACCATTTTGGCATTACAGGAAGAACCTAATGCGCCACAATGGCCTACATTTGATAAATATATAAAAACAAGTACAATTAGTAAAAAGAAAAAAGCAGAAAACATGGTAAAATAAAATAATAATAAAAAGTAACAAAAGGAAAATAATACATCAGAAAAAAAAATGAACAAAAGTGTAAAAATCAAAAATAAAATCCATAAATCCCATTCTTTGTTTACATTGAACAAAATTAAAATAGTACATAAAAATGTACAAAGAAGAAAGAAACAGTAAAATAAAATAAAACAAAATATGAATAAAAAATAAAATCACATAAATATGTATATGAGATCGCTGGCTTTGATTCGGAATAACGTTTCATTTAAATGTACTTGTAAAATGACTTTGCGATGGAAAGTCATAAACAGACAAACTAATAATGGCTCGATAGTTGCATTTATGTTAAGCACCGAGAAGTTCCGGGTTCGATCCCGTGCTAATCTTTAATTCTGCTTGTTAGACTTGGATATTTGTGAATCGATCGTTTCGTATCAGAGTTTACCAATTTATGTGATTTTCACTGACACGGTTCTTCAAATTGGCAAAAATCATCCTACCCGCTGTCACATATATCTGAATTTGATTTATGTACAATTTGTAAAAAATTATGTACCGGTCTAAATCCATACATGTCTCAATGGATTAATTAATTAATTATTTGTTAATTTCGTGTTCTTTAGCCTCTAGAAATACAGTGATTTATGCAATAAAAATGCTGCAATATTTATAATTAATTGTCTAGGAAGGCGCATTGGGGTCTACCTGTTAGGCCTTCCTGGTATATATCTATGTAAAAAGATAATATGTTATATTAAATTCGGTAAACCGTTTATTTCGCATATTGTGATAGCGCACACGACAATCGTTGCCATGAAAATCGCGAATACGGAATATCTAGAACTCGAATTCTCGTTAGAATAATAGTTAGCGTGGATACATGGAATTTTTGGGTGCCAGACGTTCCGTGATCGAGATCTTAGTGACGTGCGCGAGATCGCTTTGTGCGGAATAATCACCGAACCATTAAATTCATACAGGATAAACGCTACATTTATTAGCCAAAACAGTTATTAACAGGCTTGTCAATATAGGCTGCAGCCTCCCAATATAGTAGATATGCATGATAATTATACCTCGTTCTTTATTTGAATGATGTTTAAGTGATTTCTTATCATACGCTTTTGGATTATTGAGAGCAAATCTAAAATCTTTGCAATACGTAAATTCCATTGGATGATACATTTTATGTACATACAAAATATTTGACCTTATAATTCATAAAACTTACATTAAATGACATTCACACATAATGTAGATTAAAATCTACATATATGATTTAAAATATAGACTAATTTGATACTGACGGTTTTTCAGACATTTATCAAAACACAATTCAGATTGATAAATGTGCCAAATTTAACTTATCAAATCAAACATTTAAGCTTGGCTCAACATTATAATCAGATTGCAGTTTTGATTTCTGAATAATGAAAAGATTTTTTAGCTATCAAACAAAAATTATTTTATAATGAAAAATAGTAGTAACAAATTTATACATATTACTGTTGAGCTGAAACGAGTCAACGTTTCTTCTTTAACGTATTGTTTTTCGTCATATTTGCCCCATGTCATATTTTGTATACTTTTTTTTATCAAAAACAACAAACCATGTATACATATTGTTGCGTAGGGGTGGGTGGAGGATCCAAGTAAAAGGCCTTAATCGTTTTACAGCATTTATTGATGATTAAGAAGATACACACACTGGCAGTGCTCAGTCCAGAATGACATGATATCGCATACGTACCGCCTTATAAAGGGTAGATCTCTCAGGACGTCTAATCTGTTTACCTGTTGTATAGTCACGTATTCGGATATGTATTTCCACGACATTTGGTGTCCCCGTACTGATTCTGAGAAAGGACTAATAACGGTCATTGTTTAGCCTAAATGCACTTAGAGTCCAGATATAATCCTGGAAGTAAGTGCAAGCACTTAGTTAATCCGATAACAGATACCCGTTGGTCTAAGTGCAAGCACTTAGTTAATCCGTTGACAGATACCCTTGAACGGTCACATAGTCTCTGGGATTCTATTCGCTTAATCCGCGGCGAACGTAACAATATGTTTTAATTATTCCAATTTTGATTCAGCCAAATTAGAACAATACAATAGTTCTCCTGGTTCAGTTCCAATCGTCTGCCAATGATACAAATGCAATAATTTGATTGTGAAAATTCTAAATCAAAACTGTTAATAGTAGTATTTTAATGCATTTTCGTTTTTTAATTGTATTTATATAATAACTAGTGTTATACCCGATGAAATATCATTGCATGGGTTTTGGCATATTAAGTTATTAAATTAAAAAAAACTAAAAAACTAAAAATATTTATATTTAATTGTTTAATATGAAAAAAAAATATTAAAAACTACCTACATATAAAAAATATAAAACACTAATAGAAAAATTAATTAATTAAATAAATTTTCAATAGATGGAGCTAAATGCTCAGAGACTTCTATTAGCCTAGAGGAAACATTGGTAACAAACAGTATATATATAAGCTTTGTTCTTTTGTTATTATACTAGTACGATTTATTGGCAGTGTTCTAGCTGTGACGTACATGTGTATGTCGAATCGAAATGACTATTACCAATAGTACGGCGAGCGTTATCTTACAGACACAAAGAATAGCGATATTATATATACATATAATTTGTAGTTAATTATGATTACCTAATTCATTTCGTGTTTACCAGTTATAAATTGTTAATACTTAAATAATATTTACTCAAGCAATCATTTGAAATTTTTAAATTAAACAAAAGAAGTAAAAATTTCTTGTTGATGTTTCTTCTGCCATTCAGATTTATTTATGGCATCTGAAGTGCGATTGTCAATGATTTACAGTCTGTTGAAATTGCAGTCTATTTGTGTCTAGCCAACATTTATTGAAGTTCCGCAGCTAAAGTTATGATTAAACGTTTTCTATTTATATATTCTAAAACGGAATATTTTTTTAAAATAAATAATAAAGAAAAATGCATTGAATATATCGTACATATGTAGTAAAACGCACACAAATTTTCATTGAACTGCATATAATTAGAATTCAAAATCTAATATATAAGAGACTTTGTATGCATATACATATGTACATATGTAAGTATTTTTGGTTGGGAACTTCGAAAACAAAACAAAGTTTCTATGGCGACGATTCAATATTTTTTTTTCGATTCAACTAAATTTAATAAAAAATCAAATGAATATTTACTATTAGATTCGCCATGTTTAAGCTATTTATATTACAAATACTTAGCGAAGCCGGGTAAAAAAACTATTTACATACATATATGTATATATAAATCGTTGTCACGAACGCCTGAACTATTTTCAAAACGAATTTTGTAACGAATATTAAACTTTGGAAAAATTTGTATCAGTTAATGTATTTACATATGTATGTACTTAACTTCTTATATCAAAAAATATACCCCCCTTCCTAATACAATGAATTTTTCTATACCTATGTATGTATATTTTCATAAAACTAAATTTTTCCACCTCTCAACTTATCCATGTCATCATACTATTAAAGAAAAACAGCGAAAGATGTTGAATGGACCATTATTATCTATCCATTTACAGGTCTGAAGTGGGTCTGAAACTGAACAAAAACGTGTCACAATAATCAAGCGAGAATTTTATCAACAAGATTATCAACCGAGTCATAAAAAAAGTCGTCGAGAGCAACACTCTACTTGACATTGTCTTTTACTTTTAATTCAAAATATCACTTTATTCATTTATCGACATAGCGGACCAGTTTTAGTGTAGTTTAGTTTAGAAACATGTCAACCGTGACTACAGACCATAACAGAAAAATATACAAGCTAAAATCTGTATGAGATTTGCGTTTAACATCAAATTTCACATAAGTATTCTATTAATTAGTATCGTGCTGTACGTATAAATTCGTTACATGGTTTGATATATCAAGATTCAGTACAATATTACATACAGAAAATACCAACTAATTAATACTGACACTCGATACAGTTACACACACTTTGAGATTTGTATCGCGATACTGATGCAACATGTATCGATACAGATATAAACAATATTTCGGTGTAACTATTATGAGTAGTCACCGGAGCCTGAGGGGGCCGTGTATTGTTCAAAGGTTGTAAATGCATTGTTAAAGGTTTGCCGAACAATGGATAGCACTGTGACTATCCTACCTCTAATTATGAGTCGGGTGGTTAATTATTAGGGCATGAATGAAAATAAAGTAAAAATGTTCACTGGAGAGGACGAACTAGGAGGCTACTGTCTTATGTATTTCAAGAAATTGTTGTCTAATATATAATTTCGAAAGAGAATTTGTATGTATGTAACATATTTCGATTCATAGCGCTCGCCCAAAAGTCACTAAAATCTCTATAACGGAACATCTGGTAGCTGAAAAGTCCATCATACTAACGATAACTATCATACTAACGAGAACTCAAGTGCCAAATATTCCGTATTCGCGATTTTCATGGCGAAAATTATACGCACGAACAATGTTGTATTTCGTGACCAAAATGCAATGCGAAACTGAAAAGAAATGTAACTGGCCATCGCGGCTCGAGTGGGGGGTGAATGTGATGGTTCAGTGATTATTGGTCACAAAGCGCTCGCCCAAAAGTCACTAAAATCTCTATAACGGAACATCTGGTTACCGAAAAGTCCATCATACTAACGAAAACTCAAGTGCCAAATATTCCGTATTCGCGATTTTCATGGCGAAAATTATACGCACGAACAATGTTGTATTTCGTGACCAAAATGCAATGCGAAACTGAAAAGAAATGTAACTGGCCATCGCGGCTCGAGTGGAGGGTGAATGTGATGGTTCGGTGATTATTGGTCACAAAGCGCTCGCCCAAAAGTCACTAAAATCTCTATAACGGAACATCTGGTTACCGAAAAGTCCATCATACTAACGAGAACTCAAGTGCCAAATATTCCGTATTCGCGATTTTCATGGCAAAAATTATACGCACGGACAATGTTGTATTTCGTGACCAAAATGCAATGCGAAACTGAAAAGAAATGTAACTGGCCATCGCGGCTCGAGTGGAGGGTGAATGTGATGGTTCGGTGATTATTGGTCACAAAGCGCTCGCCCAAAAGTCACTAAAATCTCTATAACAGAACATCTGGTTACCGAAAAGTCCATCATACTAACGAAAACTCAAGTGCCAAATATTCCGTATTCGCGATTTTCATGGCGAAAATTATACGCACGAACAATGTTGTATTTCGTGACCAAAATGCAATGCGAAACTGAAAAGAAATGTAACTGGCCATCGCGGCTCGAGTGGGGGGTGAATGTGATGGTTCAGTGATTATTGGTCACAAAGCGCTCGCCCAAAAGTCACTAAAATCTCTATAACGGAACATCTGGTAACCGGAAAGTCCATCATACTAACGATAACTATCATACTAACGAGAACTCAAGTGCCAAATATTCCGTATTCGCGATTTTCATGGCGAAAATTATACGCACGAACAATGTTGTATTTCTTAACTAAAATTCAATGCGAAACTGAAACGAAAGTAACTGGCCATCGCGGTTCGAGGGAGGGGGGTGAATGCGATAGCATGTCTAAGTAAGTCTCGTGCTAGATCAATTCAACTACACCCCAACTTCGCCCCAAAAGGATATTATAGCCCTGACAATAACATGTAAATTTAGAAAATGATACCTTTGTGAGTTGGAACAGCCATGCATCACATTTGTGGATATGTGGGTGGCAGCCCTGCGCCTACTTCGCTTATGGCCAACGCAACAGTTTTACAACATCTCCATAAACGTAAACCATTGTTTGAAGACACAACGACATATAATTTCGTTGATGTGTCGATAAAATGGTGCTTCATTTGACGAGAGTAGTTTATCCGCGACTGCGCTCGCAGCTTGACCGCTCGTCTAACACGCGCAAATAATATCTGCAACGTGTTCCATCTAATTCGAAATTCAAAAATGAAAAAAAACATGAAAGCGCGCCACTGCGGACTGTATAGCATTTCGGGCGCTATAGACGGGGTAAAAAAATCGTCTAAACAAACAAAACTAATCCAAACAATCAATAAATGAATCTATGGGCAAAGGTGGCAAACTCAGCTTTCTCAAATTATGTTCACAATACATCTTATATCTATTTTAATAGCTACTGATCTACTGATCATTTTCTATTTTACAATTTAATTTAATTTGGTGAGTAATCATAGTATAATATTATTCTAATGTTAATCTACAGCATAATAGGAAAAATAGCTCAAAAACCTATTTACAATCCTTATAAATGCTCATAATACATCTAATACATAATATTAATTAAAGACTCACTAAAGTCGATATCCTAAAGCAGATTGTGTTTAGGTAATCTGTATTCTCTATTACATACATACATACATACATATATTCGTTTGATAAACTGACTCGGTTGATTCTTTCACATTTTGAACGCCAGGTTGATGATGACAGATATGCTTCTTGATCTGATGCTTAAATATTTATAGTAGATAATGGCGAAGACAGAAAAATAACTTTAAACACTTAAAGAATAAATAGAAAAAGATAAAATAGATTGTTTTCCAACTCAAATGTACATACATAAATAAGATTTATATGAAAATAAGTTTGCTAGCACAGCATTTTTAGCCCACACAAGTATTTTTACTTTATTTTTTTGACATTCGCGACTATTTTGTAAAATATTATTATTATTATTTGTGTAAGTATATTTTTATAATTTTTAAAAAAAAAAGAACCGTAAAAAATTATCTGTTTGGGTAAATTCCGTTAGACAAAATTACGTGCGTATAAAAAATAAATAAATCTACAACACAAATAAAAAATTATACGAAAGCTTAAAATTCCCCATTTTCGATATATGTACATATGTACATACATATTCTTGATATAAAAATTTTCCATCCCATCAAAAGGTGAGCAAAAATTGCCCAAATTGACTCAATTTACGTGCTTAAAATCAACGAGGTGCAAATACATACATATGTGGCTTCTGCTTTCACTGCCTTAAATAAAGGTGATAAAATCATTTTCCAACTGAATCTTTGTTAGAATCGACGTCTGTTTGTCCAGCATTTTAATTTGTCACTTTTATCTTGAAATGCGTCTACTAATTGTAAGTTAATTGTACAATAAATATACATAGTTGGTGTGAATGTGAATTGGTTTGTTTTTTAATAAAAAAAAGATTATTTTACCAAATTGATCATTGATCGATGACGATTTTTGCTAGTAAAGTACATATACATTTACAATTTAATCTAAAATTTTAATCAAATCATCACATTTTCAACATAGATAGTAAAAACACTTAATAAAAATAATTTAAAAAATATTAAATCTATATTTATGAATCTATGCGCCTTTATGTATGTACATGCTTTGTATAAAATAACATAATGACACTTATTATTGTATGTATTATATGTTTATTCAAAATTTAATTTAATATAAATTCAAGCATATACCCAAAATAACCATGTATTCCTACATAAATATTTACATACATGTATGTGCACTTGGGTGACGCCAGGTATATCTGCGTATATAATACATACATTTCGGTCTTATTTTACAATTTCAAAAATAACATATTCTCTATTGTTCATATTTTATGTTATTTAGTTTCTATATAGTTTCCCTTCAAATAGTACAGACCCCGGAAATTCATCACCTCTTCTTCCACCCCCCCCCCCTCCCCCTCTCGTCCGCAATAATTTCAATATCGCAAAGTAACCGAAAATCAATCATTTTATCAGTATTTTATGTGTAATTTTGAATTATTATTTTGCCAAATTTAAAATAAATTAATAGAACTTTGTCCGAAGTAAATACATTTGTTGAAATAAATAAATAGAAAACAATTTATTAAAATTTATACGATGATATGATCATTTTGAGCGAAATTTTGCACGAACATTTTGAGAAGCACACAGCATGAAAAACGAGAACGATTCACGCTAATATTCTTACATATAATATACTATATCTTCGATTTTTATTTTTGAACATATAGTGACGCGCGAAAACGCCCCCGTGTCGAAAAACGCTCGTTCCCGTGATTTCAATTTGAATTTTCGAAAAAAAATCCAATATTCGATTTGCGTATTGATGATGCTCTTTAATGATGATGAAAATTGTCAGAAAATATCTCGGAATCGTAGAGAAAATCGAATTTACACACACACACACACACTTTTCACTCACGCACCTCCATTGTTTTGCAGGAAATACGCAAACGGAAACGTCAAATAAAATGTCTGCTCATTTTCAAAGTCAAAACGTATTTGAAATATAAAAGTCTGATCCAAGGAAGTCGATCGTACATATATACATACATATACATACGTAAGCGATGATGGATATCGCATACTAACATGTGTAGATACCCTCGAATGTACATATGTACGTACATATAATTAAAATGCAATGAATGTACTATAATTCACATACACATATACAAACATACAAACGTATAATATAATTAAACATGCGAACAATGATTACTGACCAACATCACAGTTAAAAGTGCATCAGGTAATGAGGGAAAAACCACCTGATTTGCTGAACTTGTGCAACGAATTGGATAGTGTGATTCCCGCATAAGCCAATTATACATAATGAGTAGAAATCATTATTTAAGATACAATCTACAACTTCTGGTGTAATCATTACGGATTCTAAGCTTTAACTATCACAACATTATTCCATATCTAAATATGTATGTAATATTTCTCGTTGGTTAATTTGACCCAATTTCGTCGGACCAAAAATAAATCATTACAACTATGTTTATATTCTTTTGACTACCAAACAAATGCATTTTCTATCTTCAATAGCGGTCTCCGTGACGAGACAGAATGTTAAATTACAGAAAACGCACATATCGGAAGGCAAAGATCGAAAATCGAAAGATCTTAAGTCGAAAGATAAAAAAAATGGTGCATGGTAAACGGTACATACTCACTTAATTTGCGCGAGCAGGAAACAACAGGAACAAGAGGAACAGGCATTTCCTCCCGTATTAATGTGCGCGCGCAGAATACGGGAGGAAAAGCATGTTCCTCTTGTTCCTGTTGTATCCTGCTCGCGCAAATTAAGTGAGTATGTACCGTTTACCATGCACCCTTTTTTTTGTTGATCTTTCAACTTAAGATCTTTCGATTTTCGATCTTTGCCTTCCGATATTTGTGTTTTCTGTTATTTAACATTCTGTCTCGTCACGTAGACCCCTTCAATAGATTGTTTTGACATAGAACTATGTTCTATGCAATAAATTAATTAAAATGGGAAATTTTCTTTCGTATATTTATCCAGCAGCATGGCTCGGCGGTTGGGCTTTTGCCTAGCACCGAGAGGTCGCCCGGTTCGATCCCGTGAGTCAGTGCCGGTTTTAGAGGGGGGGCTAAGTCGGGTGGTGCCTGATGGTGCCAAATAAGTTAGGGCGTCGAACGATGCGCCAAAGACGCTTTAAAATTTAAAATTAGAGCGCCAAAAGCCATTCAAAATTTTAGATTAGAGCGCCAAAGGCGAAAGTTCTTTCTAAGGGTCTATAGAAAAAATTGCCCGAGGGCGCCATCGGATGTAAGGCCGGCACAGTCGTGAGTTGATCTCGATTGAAAATAATTTATTCCGAGTATATTATCTGTAATGCTGCTGGTCAGACTTGGATATTTGTGACTCCAAGTTGATCGTTTCCTATCAGAGTTTATTCTGAAAAATTAAAAAAAAACAATCTGAAAAATTAAAAAATTGGCTAAAAACCATCCTACCAAATATGTTACCACTATTTGAGTATTATTTATGATTTAAGTTTAAAACTCATAGATGTCTCGTTAATTTCAAGTTTTTCGGTTTCCTTCATGGTATAATTCAGCGACTTATTTTATTTTATTTTAGTTTTATTTTACATACATATATAAAAATATACGAAGAAGGCCTAACAGGTAAACCCCAATGCGCCTTCCTGGTCAATTACAAACAATACAGCATTTTTAATACATAAGTCACTGAATTACGATACACTGAAAACTCGAAATTAGCGAGACATCTATGAATTTGAACATAAATTTTTACTGTACATTAATCATTTTGTATATAATCATATAGTAGGTAGGAAGGTTTTTAGCCAATTGAGTCATAAATATCCAGTTCTGACCAGCAGCATTACAAAAAATACTCAGAATAAATACTTTTCAATCGAGGTCGATCGGGATCGAACCCGGCGTCCTCTCAAATATAAATATAATTTGTTAATATGTAATAAAAATGTTGTATTTTTTGTAATTGCAATGCAGGAAGGTGCATTGGGGTTTGTTTACCTATTAATCTTTCCTGGTAAATATTTATAACCGGGGCACTGTACCCCACACAAAGTTCTCATAATCAAAAAAGAAAAAATAATTGTTGGTGACTAATGAAGAATCAATAAGTGTTTATTTATCTCGCTCACCTCGTGGTGAGTTTAACCGGTTCGAGTTTATTTCGTGGTAGTCGTTTATATGCGCTAGTCCCGTGTTCGTCAGCTTCGGTTTGCCTGCTACTTTGGCACTTGCGATTGGTAGAATGTAGAGTCAGTCAAGGCAGAGAAAAATCAATTTATATATTGCTGATGAGTGTTAATTTTAACCTTATTTTTGATTAATTCAAACGGAATACTTTCCGTGACCTCTTTTTTCTAGGTCGTCGTTGACCATTTTTGAAAATCAATTTTAATTGTTATGCATTCACAATGAAATGTACATATGTATGCATGTTTATATATACATATATATATATATATATATATATATATATATATATATATATATATATATATATATATATATATTATATACATATGTATATTCAAAGCGTATGTGTTATAATGACCGTCAATCCTTAAAGGTTCTTATCATTGTCATCTTATAGAATGTTCCAAGTGCAACTTTTAATAATACGAAACATCTGAATGAAATGAATTGATGTGTGTCTATTTAATAATTTTAACTGCATCTATCTAGAAACGATCCAAAAATGACCATAAATCAACACTTCTATCATTTCGTTTAATAATGCCGTAAATATTTATAAAATTACGCATTAATATAATTAATAATAATAACAATAAGTCAACGAGTCTTTATTTATATAATTGGAATTTAAAAACATTCAATCAAAATTTACAATCAGTGATTTGACGAAAACCGGTTGATCCGATAATTCGGATAAACCTCTGATTAACTTACCTAAAAAGTGTCGCTCAATTTACACATGTTCTCAACAAGTGAGATAACAATTGGAAATCCGTCATAGCAAATATGCAAAAACTAACCAAGCCATTCTTAGAATCATAATAACCGTCATAATTGAGGTTAACTTCAATCGAATAGATCTTTATCCGTTTCGATACATTCCAGTGGTTTATTTCGCATAATCTTATATTTCATCAATCCTGTTATCCTGTTATCTTTAGATAGTGTCAATTTTTTTTGGAGTACTTACACTTTTCACAGCTTCATTACTCTTTCATTTTCATTTAACCTTTTAATGCGACATAACTTCAATTCTGCCAATTTTTCATTTAAATATAGTACACTAGTTGTTTTACCCGGCTTCGCTCAGTATTTGTAATATAAACAGCTTAAACATGGCGAATCTAATAGTAGATATTCATTTGTTTTTTTATTAAATTTATCTGAATCGAAAAAAATATATATTCAACCAATCGAATCGTCATAGAAACTGACTTGATTTCGACTTCCAACCAACTATAGTTATAAAGTATATTTCGAAAGTATATATTAGATGTATTATATATTATACCAGAATCCGACGGCTCCCCCGACGCCCAACGGGCTTCGCCCCCGGCGCCCCCCATCCCCCGTCCCCATATCATCATGGAAATTTTGACTTGTTTTCGAAGTTCCCAACCATTTTCCAACCAACAATATTTACAAACTAACAAAGTCGCTTTCGAAATTATATTTTAGATTTAGAAGAAGCGATTGTATTATTCGAAAAATACATAATATAGTCGATCCGATGTCGTTTTCGTGCAAATATATGTAACATTGTAAATACGTAAAACTATTTCTTTATTTGTTTTTAATTATTTCTTATTTAACAGTATAATTCAATGCAAGATCTTTAATAATATGACTGTAAGTTTAACTGTCCATAACAAGGCGTTGACAAATACTTTTATCGCCTAAAAATTATAAATTTCCGTTGATATAAAATATATACGTATTCCATAAATAATAAATTAATAATATCAACAACTCACTTTTTTATACTAAAATTTTATTAATAATGTAAATATTTCAAAATACGAAACATGAACTCAAAAGTAACAAAAATAAAAGTCAATTTCTACCGCCCGCTAATGTATTTCTTGACCAAAATGCAATGCGAAACTGAAACGAAATGTAATTGGCCATCGCGGGTCCAGGGGGGGGGGTGAACGCGATAACATGTACATTGTAAGTCTATCAGTTCGACCAAACAATATTCCAGAATATTTTTCATAATAAATTCAAAAAATTCTGCTAATTAAATGTTCCACTACTCAAAAATGAATTATAGAGTAAAAGTATTATGTCAAAAATGAATTATAGAGTCTCACGCTAGATTGATTCGACTTTAGTTAAATTAAACATATATTCCTAGTACGATTTTATGATTTTTTAAAATAATTTATGAAAATAAAATAGAACCCCAAAACTATGGTTGAATCTCATTAAAAAAAAATCTGCTTTAAAGTCACACCAATTGAAATATTTTTTATTCTGGATTATCATTTCAGAGAAAAATTAGATTATGATAAATTTTTCTGTTTTCTGTTTTCGCCAATTATAGCGACAACTAACCCTTTCTTTTAAATACTCTTATGTATGTATATATATGCACAGCCATAGGGCTTTTTAATCATTTAGCTGATCAGACGTACATTTTAAATGCTTTTTATTATTACTAAATTATGTTCACAATACATCTTATATCTATTTTAATAGCTATTAGTCTACTGATCATTTTCTATTTTACACTTTTAATTTAATTTTGTTAGTAATCATAGTATTATATTATTCTAATGTACAGCGTAATAGGAAAAAGAGCACAAAAACCTATTTACAATTCTTATAAATGCTCATAATACATCTAATACATAATATTAATTAAAGACTCTCTAAAGTCGATGACCTAAAGCAGATTGTGTTTAGGTAATTTGTGTATTGACATATTTAATGTTATTTTTGGTCGGTTTATAGGATCCATTCAGAATATTTATTGTTTCCTTAATTTTTTTACTGATCTTTTCTGATTTTCTTTTCTCTCATACTAAGGCTTCCAAGCCGGTTTAAACCGAAACCGAAAAGCCGGCTTTTTGACCATTTTTCAAAAAACCGAAAACCGGCTTTTTGGCTCGATCAACCGGCTTTTTAAGGTTTTCTTTAATTGATGTTTTTTTCCCCAAAATTACCAATTATGAATTTCAAATTTCAAAATTAACAATTATGATCAAAATAAATGTGTATAAACGCTCTTAGGTAATAGGCGTATATTTCTTTGAACAAAAAAAAGGTACATTACTTTCTTTCTTGAGTGGTTTTTTTGAGATTTTGTAATGGACCAGGTCATAAACCAATAAAATATTATTGAAAGTATGTAGTTTCAATGACCTACCCAACTTCAGGTATAGAAAATATTACTACAAATCCTTGTACTTGAAAACATCAAAAAAAGTTGTCGTTAACTCAAATGATTTATGGCAAAATGTATAGGAATTTCCGAAATATAATTGATTTTTCTTCAAAAGAATTTGGAAGCCCTTTAAAAATTGAGGCCACATCCTACTTTTATTATGGATTTAAAATGTTCGTGATATTTCAAATGAATTTGTTTCCGAATTTTGCAACGTTTGCTTTTGGGTTTGTTAAGCTAAAAAAGATGCGTAAAAACAACTATGAAATCTCTTTATCGATGTATATCTTTGAATCTCAGCAGTTTTTCACGATTCCCCAATTATTGTTTTTCTGCGAGGTTGCACATTATTTTTTAAATAATATATTCTTGATAGTAGCTTATTTAAATCATTTAATTATTTGTGCGTATTTAGGATCTGCCATTTTATGGCTGTGATATACGTACAAATGATACAAATTGTATTATTTGTAATATTTGTAATAATAATATATAGTAATGATCTTATGAAAGTTCATAATATTTATAACTTAATTTAATTTATAAAAAACTTTTTTTTTTGCATTATATATTATATACATATTTACATTTTTTTCGATATAAAAATTTTAAACTTAAAAAAAATCTTAATTTTCTAAAAACCGGTGAAAGCCGGCCAACCAGCTTTTTATTTGTAAAAAAACCGAAAACCGGCTTTTTATTTCGGGCGGTTTTTTGGAACCCCTACTCTCATACTATGTAGATCGGTTCTATTAAAATAATTCCACACACCAAATCATTTACTAGCAACCGTTGAACCTTTTAAAAATGGTCGAACATGTGGAAAACACCGAACGTACTCTAAAACCATACAAATACGAACGTAACTTTGCTTATTCAGTCACTCAAATAACAAGTCTAATTATTGACGTTTATTATTATTAAATGAAAAAGTGGAAAACCCACAGACCCTTTCAAATTCACAACCTGGCCGCAGCATCTCACACGCGCGTTCATCCAGATTAATCGGTAATTACATACCTATACATAAATTCGATTGTGCACAAATGGGGAAACCTTTCAACACTCGTGGCGAAAGACTGACAATTTCCGTCAAAATTGACGGGATAACGACGTACAATAAATACACTGTTGATACAAGTGCCTCGTTTTTACATAAACGATGTACAATATTTGTCGCGTTAACCCGCTTAGGCTTGTCATTATATGTAATAATATGTGTAATGATAATTCCGCTTAATTATCCGTCGTCAGTTTGTCTACACCGAATCGATGGACTGATCAATTTATTCATATATGTATATTTAGATAGATTCCGTCACGAGATTAAACGTCAATAATCACTGTTTCGAAGTCAAAAAAGTCACCGAGAGAAATTCGATCGGCGCTAAAACGGCTAACAACGTTCTTGTCTGCCACGAACAATTTTGTCCCGTAATTTATACCCATAATTATAAACATAAACAATTGAAGCTATTCTCTTTATTTTGTGCCCTAAATCACTATTCATTTTTTGACTTATGTTATATTTAAATAACAAACTTGACGGTATGTAAGTTTTGAAATCTTGTGACGTGCGTTTTGGTCCGATTAATCACAAACAAAAATATGATCATCATCGCCATCCACTGCTGGATGAAGGCCTCTCCCACATGCTTCCATTCGTCTCTATTTTGGGCAATTCTCATCCATCTCACCCCACACATTTGTATTTTTAATTTCACCCATCTACATATTTCCCCTGTATACTTTCCTTGCATACTTTTGCATTCTCTCGGGTACCATTCGAGCACTTCTTTTGTCCATATATCGTCCTTTCTTCTAGCTATGTGATCCGCCCATTGTCATTTCAATATCTATAGTCGTGCCATCTCATTCAACCTCCCCCCCCCCCACTCGATTCGCGATGGCCAATTACATTTCGTTTCAGTTTCGCATTGCATTTTGGTCACGAAATACAACATTGTTCGTGCGTATAATTTGACTTTTCATATTTTGAGTTCTGAAATATTAATATAAATAAAATTTTAATATAAAATACGTAAGTTGTTGATATTTTAAATTTATTGATGAAATACGTATATATTTTATATTAATACAAATTTATATTTTTTAGATGACAAAGTAAATGTCAACGTTATGGACAGTATTTAATATTATTAAAGACCTTGCATTGAATTACATATATTGTAATAATATTATATAGTTAAGTAAGAAATAATTTTTAAAAAATGAAGAAATTATTTTACGTCCTCACAATGTTGCAACACGTTGGACGAATGCGACAGCATGCTCGATTCTCGAAAGTCTCACGCGACATCGGATCGACTGTAAGAAAATCTATTTTTTTTTCAATAATCAATTTTCATTTTTTGACTTAATAAATTTAAAAAAAAATCAAATTCAAAACATCCAATTAAAAATCTTTTCTGCGATTATACCGCCTATCTATATAAGGAATTGATCTCGTTATCAAAATTAAAACATTCGATTTAATGCCCCATATTTCGATCCATAAGTTGAAATATTTAAATTTGTAATTATCAACCAAAACTTTTATTCGTTGACAACAATTAAAATTAAACATAATTTTGCCCCATTAATTTAATAATTATTATATTATTCAGATGCAATTGATTGTGTCCCACATACTCGTTGTACGAAATACATATAATGGAATGGAAATCAATCACATTTGACCCGGATATCGCAAACTTGCGATAATTTCTGAAAGCGACCAAAAAAATTCGAAATATTTGTATATGTAGATGTAAGCGATTATTCTAAATATATGTATGTATGTATGTATGATTCAGTTCTTCCAAAAACGTTGATATTAATTAATTATTCTGAAAACTGGTAAAAAAATGTCAAGCATCAATTGTTTATATTTTCCAAACATGTATAATTTTGATTTTTAAATTAGAAAACAACTGAATAAAATATATTCAGGACTTGCGAGTTCAAAAGTTCTTTTATATCAATAAAAATGTTGCTTGCTTATTTCGAATTTGATTTGTTTTATTATGTTTGGGGACGATTTTTAATTTCACACTTATTAACTCCTAACATGTTTCAACATAACCAAGAAAAGTTATTTCACCTACATACATAAAATAGCACAGATATATTATTTTTGACCAAAAATGGATTTACGATTGAACGGGTACCTTGATTTTTAAAAACTGAATCCAAATACCCATTTCGGATAAATCATAGTAGAAGAGCGATTACAAAGGCTGTCTGATTGAATGTGTCTCGAAAAATATATCATCATATGCATGAGTTTGTATAATCATTCAGAAAGTGCAAAAAGCATTTATTTGTGTCCTATATAGGAAAGAGTATGGGTATTACCCATATCTTTACCCTACTCATTTCCTTTAGAGCATGCTTGGGTATAATTCCATTGAACTTATACAGCTTCTACGTGGTAATACGTCATGCCAGTTGTTGCTGGAACACTTGGGATTTTACGTCCCTGATAATTATGTGCGTGGTAAACGTCATCATTTGATGACTGTACCTCCTACCCGCACAGTTCTTAATCGAATGGCTCTTATTCCAAGATCTATCCGACTTATCTATGAAATCGTTGCTGTTGAGCCTGAATGTAATATTTTTTGCACCTCAGTGAGCGTAGGTTATCGGAGATTATTTTAACCTATTTGTCTGGCAGCCTGCGCTCATCCTTATTTTCATAATTGTATGTGATGTATGAATGGAATTTTGATCTTCTTTCTTTCATTTGGGCCTCACATGAATGTTTTGTATTTGCGGCTGGTGCTAGCTGTAGATGCCCTCACATTGTACTTTATTATTTGATATTTTTACATACTTCATCTGCTATTATTATAATGCTATTGCTTTTTACTAATTACTAACCTCTTCTTAGTTCGAAATCGATTTTGTCGTGTGACAAAGTTTGGGTTCTTATTCGATCGTTTTCAAACTTTGCCATTTTGTTCGGTTTGGTCATCAATATATGTGGAAATCAAGTCCGCCATTACGATGGTGAAAAATAATCGTAATAGACACGTTTGAAAATACTGCATCTTCGTTCACGGTGACGTCTATCGTCCACACTGTTCTGATCGTTTTTTCCCTTTTCGCCCCCCCCTCTCGCCAAGGCAGATTGAGCACTTTGCCATACTCATCATTAGACACGGGATAGTCACAGTGCTATCCATTGTTCCATTGTTGTAAATCCTTTGTAAAAAAGGTTCGGCAAACCTTTAACAATGCATTTACAACCTTTGAACAATACGCGGCACCTTCTGGGTCCGGTGACTACTCATCATCATCAAACTTTACGGAGAGAGTTGGTGATTTCTCAATTAGGTTTTTCATATGCATTTTTTTTTATATATTGTATGAATTTTATGAACAAAATATAGAAGAGGTTAGTTTTTAAAAAACATCTTTTTTATATACATACATATATATTTTTGTATTTTAGTTATTATGATTATGTATAAATATGTTTTGTCTATATATTTATTTATTTTTACATATATACCAGGAAGGCCTTACAAGTAAACCCGAACGCGCCTTCCCAGCCAATTACAAATTAAAATTACAGTGCAGCATTTTTATTACAAGTCGTTGAATTACGAGTCACCGAAAAACTCGCAAATTAATGAGACATCTATGAATTCTTCATAAATTTGAATGTACATTAATCATATTCAAATAGTGATGACATAGTAGGTAGGAAGGATTTTTAGCCAATTTTTAAACGGGAACCGTTTCAACAATGAAATCGGAGAAAATTGGCAAACTCTGATAGGAAACGATCGACCTGGAGTCACAAATATCCAAGTCTGACCAGCAGCACTACAGATATACTCAGAAAAATTCTTTTCAATCGAGGTCAGCTCATGAGATCAAACCCAGCGCCTCTCGTTGCTAAGCAGAAGCTTAACGAGCGAGGTATGCTGCTGGCTATATATGTACATATATGTATGTATATATGTAAATGTTTTTTATTTTCTCATTTCTCAGTATTTTTTCGACCATTGTGGCGCATTGGGGACTCTTGTAATGCCACAAATGGTCCAAACTTAAACAAATGAAATAATCGAAACCAGGCTACGCTTATATAATATTGGGGTGACCGTGAAAAAGTCGACAGTGAAAGAGTCGAAAATATTCGTTTATCACGCATACATATGAAAAACGGTTAGTGGCGTGCGGTAAAACTCTGTCTCCCCCCCGTCGTACATCCTCACTTAATTTGCGCGAGCAGGATACAACAGGAACAAGAGGAACAGGCTTTTCCTCCCGTATCCTGCGCGCGCACATTAAACAAGGCTGTATGACAAAAAAATAGAGATAATTTCACCGCATGCCACTGATATATATATATATATATATATATATATATATATATATATATATATATATATATATATATATATATATATATTATATATACATAGTACCGTTTACCATGCACCCTTTTTTTATCGTTCGACTTGAGATCTTTCGATTTTCGATATTTGCCTTCCGATATTTGATTTTTCGACCTTTTCACTTTCTGTGCCATGAGGTAGACCCATAATATTGACATTTCGATTTAAAATCATTTTAAATCGAAATGTCAAGATCTTTAAATGCATATACATATATATGATACATATGTAGGTACTGTAGTTGTGGAACTTCTGCGCTTTCCACCATATTTATAAATATAATTTTTTGTATGCGTCCTTATGTAACCGTGCCGTTATTTCTAGACTCCGATTAGCTATCACAATAATACTCGGTCGTGGTGTTGATCTCTGTTTCAGAATTCGACCAGTTCGATCAAAATGGCCGACGAGGTTCACGCCACGCAAATTTCAAACTCAAACGGTGGACCATCACCAGGAGCATCAAAAAAATGTAAGTAAAGATCCCCCTTCTTAATTTCCAAAAGCATACAATGCTTCTTCATAACAATATAATCTAATAAATGTGGATTAAAAATTTAATATTTCTAATTGATAAAAAAAAACTCTCCCTCATAATCTTTTCAATTTGTCAATATACATATGTATTTTAAGCTTATGGTTTTATATATTGAATATTTCGTTGATATTTTTTCGACATCTCCAAATTTTTTTTTGAACAATGTTAAGACACACTCATAAAAGTTAATTGACAGTAAGTGATAGTATATTATCACTGCTATTGCCTAACGTTAATAAATTTTATGAGCTTGCTTTTATATTTTAAAAAGTGTTCGTGAATGTCACCTACACATTAGAATTTTTTACAAATTAAATGTCAGATTTTAATTATATTTGAAATCTCCTGTATTTTATTTGATTTTACATATGAAATAGATTAAGTATATGTACATACATATATTAACGGGTTCCCCGAAAACGAAAATCATCATCCCCTGGGAAAATCATCATTCTGGGACTTTTGAGTGTAGGGGGGGGGGGGTAGGTTTTATTTAGAATTTCGAAAAAAAAAACGTTAAAATTGTTGACATGACAAATAATTATGAAAAAAAGCATATGCCGAAGTAAAAAAAGTCAAAATCAGTACTATTTAAATATTTTTAAGCTGCTTCAAATTTAATGAAATTTTATTTTATTTATAAAAAAATCGTTTCTATAGATTTTTTCAAAAAGCGTTTAAGCCATTCGAGACGAGAACCGAACATACTATCGCATTCGTGCAATTTGTTGTAACATTGCAAGGATGTAAAATAATTTCTTTATTATTTTCAAATTATTTCTTATTTAACTATATAATATTATTACAATATAATTCAATGCAAGGTCTTTAATAATATTACTGTAAATTTTGCTGTCCATAACATGACGTTGACAATTACTTATATCGTCTTAAAAATATAAATTTCCATTAATATAAAATATATACGTATTCCATAAATAAATTTTAAATATCACTAACTTACGTTTTTTGTATTAAAATTTTATTTATATAAATATTTCAAAACACAATACATGAACTCAAAACTAACAAAAAATAAAGCTCAAATTATACGCACGAACAATGTTGTATTTCGTGACCGAAATGCAATGCGAAACTGAAACGAAATGTAATTGGCCATCGTGGATCGTATGGGGGGTACAGACTATAAAATTATACGTAATAAATATATGTATATAATATATTTACTTACGTATAAACATATATCAATCGAGCTTGGTTGCTATTTGCGGGCGGTTTTTATATAATTTTTTTTATATATATTTATATGTATATTTTTGTCATGATTTTCTTCAGAATCGAAGCCCTTAAAATGGCGGAAGCCCTTGAAATCTCCCCCCCCCCCCTCTCGTCAGGCCTTAATATTAAATATGCACAGATTTTTAACAGAATTTCCAACTCATGAAAAATTTAATATTCATTATTTTTTACTAATTAATCAAATATTTCATGTAAACATGATAAATGATTTATATAATTAGCATCAAATATAATATAGTTACACTAAAAAAATGAACTTCGTGAAGTATGACTTTTTTATTTAGTATATCTAATTTTTTCTACACATACAGTAGCTTTTATCGAATTATGAAAAGCTATTCTTAGGCATAAAGAAAAAAAAATCGATTTAACATTCTATTAACTGTCTGAAGAAGCGTGCCAGAAACTGCATTGAAAATTGCACTAACTGAAATACAATACATACAACTTAAAGATGTCTCAAGGTTGGATCGTCAGTGCGATAGCAAAAGCGTTTTGCTTTTTGGTTAAATTAAAAATAGACCGCGAATTAGATATATCGCAGTTAACACGCCTTCATCTATCAGTGGATGCTAACAAGTGAGAATTTACAAAATTAGATTCGTATATAACTGACATAACCAGCCTAAAAATGCAAATTGTATTCGCAGTTCTAAATGGTTTTCCCAAACGGAAAAACGGAATATGTCTGTCGTCAATATTAGGAACAAATACATGTAATCTTGCGTCAATTAAAAACGTATTAAATATTAATTTTTATTGAGTGTGCTCTAGACACGGCCGACAATGTGTTAAGCATGTCGTAGCAATTGAATAGACGGCCATAAAGCAGACGAGATCAAACGATGCGACTCTCATCTCACTACTATATCTTGGTTTCCGTAAATTTTCATAAAACAAAGCTTTTTATTGACGTTTATGACTTAACATCAACCACTAAAATATTACAAAAAAACCTTCCGTCTTGTAAAACCTGCAAAAAAGTATCCACGTATGTATGTGTAGATAGTAATTTACATATTTGCGCTATTTGTATTACCTGCATATTAACGTACAATGTAAATTAATTTTAATTTCTATAACAATCACCCATATTTTCATAATCAATATAATAATAAAAAAAAATGTGATAATTTAAAAAATTAAATACAAAAAATAATTACGAGTGTACTTTATGCTTTAATTTTTCCCACTGCAATTCCAGTGAAAAATGTCTTTCAATAACTGAATAATCTCAATACATACATTAATGTTAATAGCAAACTATGTAAACACTGATCACTAAAGCAATAACTAGCATACTATATACTTAAACTTCCCTTACCGAAGTGGGGTATACAAGTGCCCCAATTTTTACGTTTTTCGTAATAACCATGTGGTTTTCAAAGCTATACATCCTATATTTCTTGTATTCCAAGAATGAACTACAATACATTTATTTTAATAGATTTTTTATGATTTAGAAAAGGGGTACATCGTAATAAAATACATTTATACATTTCTACGTTCCAAAGTATGATTTTAAGGCGGTAGCGATAAGTCATGTTTTTGACTGTTCGCTTGCATATTCTTGTTGATCGATGAATCAATGCGAGAGAAAGAGACAGGTATATTTTCGTAAGATATTGTTTTCGTCGCTTTTAGCGCGTGGTTATTGAGTCATGCAGTCGCCTGTTGGCCTTACCTATGTGCGTTTACGTGTTGATGCTTGTCGTTACTTTTTTAATACAAAAATAGTCAAAATCATGGTATAAGACAAAAAATTTTTTTATGTTGATATATAAAATGATTAATAAGATATATATTGAACCCATTTGTATTGAGAAAAGCTGTATTTTGATTAAAAAATACTGGGATTTTACTTGACCACGATCTCGACGCTCCGCCCTTCAAAGGTTAAATGTGTTTATAAATAACAACACTATAAATATAGCGATAAAATAACAGACGTTACAAATAATTAATCAGATATTCCGTGTTTGGGAAAAACATTGAGCCCAATCACAATATTAGAAAAAAGATTTTTTTTATCTTTCAATCAAAATCGATAATTTGGATGCAACATTAACCCATTAATAGTCGCTTTCAATTTCTTTTGATCGACAATAAATATGAACGAAATATTAATAATGATCCGATAAAATTTATACACAAAAATTAAATCGAGTATTGTCTCCATAATTGAACATTTTACATATAAACTCATTTCGTAATATAAGTTCAACAACATTAAAGCATTCTAACGTATTCCAATAAAGTAATACGTATTCCAATGTTGTATTGAATTTTATTTATATAGAAAATAAATAAATATTTTACATTCTATATATGTATGTATATAATATTTAAAAAATACAAACGTCTCAATATATTTCTTCACAATGAAATGAAAAAATAAATAAAAATCTAGTATGCTCTGTGATGTTATCATCAGCTTGACTGGCAAGAAACCACCGGGTCTTATAAATCACGTTTAAATATCTCAGCAAACAATTAAGATGCCATAAATTTTTCTTTTTATCTACATATGTATAACATTATATACATACATACATACTAGTGCTGTGCCCGATGGAATATCATCGCATGGGTTATGGCTAGAGACACATACTCACTTAATTTGCGGTACATACTCACTTAATTAAACGTTACATACTCACTTAATTTGCGCGAGCAGGATACAACAGGAACAAGAGGAACAGGCTTTTCCTCCCGTATTAATGTGAGCGCGCAGAATATCTTGTTCCTGTTGTATCCTGCTCGCGCAAATTAAGTGAGTATGTACCGTTTACCATGCATCCTTTTTTTTATCTTTCGACTTAAAAACTTTCGATTTTCGATCTTTGCCTTCCAATATTTGCGTTTTCGGGCGTTTCACGTTCGGGCCCGTGAGGTAGACCCGTATATTGTATTTACTAAAATACCATTCAGCATCCACACTATTGACGGGGCACCGAATAGATTTTAGAGCTGCACAACCAAACTCTTCATATTTAATTTTGGTTGCCATCAATAATAGCAATATATCCGGTGTGGATTCAATTTTTATATTCTCTATGAATTGTCTAAAAAAGTGCTGATATCCTTCCAAACATTGAGCCTCTGTTAATACATCAAACAATGGTAGGTTTCTAAAAAACAAAGCTGTTTCTTTAACATTAATATTAGATTTCGTACCTGCCACAGATGGATTGAATAGTTTACTCAATGTTTGGAGGAATAGATTTGAATGCAATTCTAGTTTTTACGCTTTTTTGAGCAGCCTTTTGGATACACAGCTCCAACTGTCTTCTTTTGTTTACAGTAGTAGACAAAAGCAGTTGCATGGTTTCGACAGGAAAAACACCGTCCATGGTAAACTGCAAGCTCTGTTTTATCCACTCAATTTCTTCACATAATAAATGGGCAAAAATATAGGAAGACCGTTCTAAATTGTCTATTAATTTTATAAATTTTATGCAAAGTTAACTTTTGTTTGTTATTTTAACATCTATTCGCATATATTACGAATTTAGCATCTATTACTATCTATTTCGAATTTTAGCATCTATTAAGCATTTATGGCAAAATGCATAAAATACGTGTCTCTAGTTATGGCATATTAAGCTATTAAAAAGTTAAAAGAAATGCATCGGTTCTGTGATCCATCCGCACGCAGTCGTATTTTTTTCAAATACCTTTTAAATATATTTATGTTTAATTGTTTAGTATGGAAAAAAAATGGTAAAAACTACCTACCTACCTACATATAAACAGTATAAAACACCAATAGAAAAATAATTAATCAATTAATTAAATAAATTTTCAATAGATTGCGCAAAATGCTCAGAGACTAACTTGCCTAGCAAACAGTATATGTACAGTCGCGGTTTCGGAAACCGGAACACCATTGAAAAATGTGATTTTGCGTGAAATTTCAGTGGTCTTAAATAAAATAAACACCCAAAGTCATTTAAATGGTAGATTATATCATAGTGCTTTATTTTAACGACAATCGTTAAGAAAAAGAAACAACAAAAAAAAGGTAAGGAGAATTTTAGTCCGAGCTGGTTTTTATGACCAAACGCAGTCTCCACAGTTGAATGAAATTTTGAATGAAAAAAAAACAGTTGAGCGTAAACTTTTAATTTTATTAGTCACATGGTATTATTTACAAATTATAAAAACTTAATTAATATTTTGTTGCGGCTCCTTTTAATTTTATGACGGCTTTTATACGGTTAGGCATAGAATCTATTAAGTTTCTTAAAATGTCGATGGGGAAGTCTTCATACCATGCTTTTTCAATGGTCTCTTTTAATGATTGATGGGTAGACACATTTGTTTTACTAATCCTATATTTAATAGCTATCCATCAATTTTCAATTGGGTTTAAATCGGGACTATTCCGATTTAAACCCAATTGAAAATTGATGGATAGCTATTAAATATAGGATTAGTAAAACAAATGTGTCTACCCATCAATCATTAAAAGAGACCATTGAAAAAGCATGGTATGAAGACTTCCCCATCGACATTTTAAGAAACTTAATAGATTCTATGCCTAACCGTATAAAAGCCGTCATAAAATTAAAAGGAGCCGCAACAAAATATTAATTAAGTTTTTATAATTTGTAAATAATACCATGTGACTAATAAAATTAAAAGTTTACGCTCAACTGGGTTTAGGGCAAATTTCAGCACAATGGACCACCTCCAAGTAGTTGGCGAACTAATCGAGCGCGCCAACGAATATCAACGGCCATTGTGCCTAGGTTTCGTCGATTATGAGAAAGCCTTCGATACAGTTAGTCATAATGCAGTACTTAACGCTCTAAAAACACAGGGAGTGCCGGAACCCTATGTGGGACTGTTAGCTGCAATATATAAGAATGCCACAGCTTCGGTTAAAATTTTTTCAGGTACAGATAGATTTAGCATAGGAAAAGGAGTAAGACAAGGAGATACAATCTCGCCCAAGTTATTCAATGCGGTGCTTGAGGGAGTTTTCAGGAAATTGGATTGGGATACAGCCGGAGTAAGCATCAATGGTCGCTTTTTGAGTCACCTTCGGTTCGCAGACGATATAGTTTTAGTAGCTCGTGATTCAGCTGACCTACTTATCAGACTAACACAGCTGGACAGGGAAAGTAGAAAAGTAGGATTAAAAATTAACGTAGATAAGACTAAACTAATGTTCAATAGTTATTGCATGCCTGATAGCATCCCCTTAGATGATAAACCAGTAGAAGTAGTAAATAATTATTTATATTTAGGTCAAATAATTGACATGTCTGGTAGTAAAAATGAAGAGATAAAGAGACGTATGAAATTAGGGTGGAGTGCATTTGGACGGATGAATGCTGTTTTTAAATCAAAAATGCCACTCTGCCTGAAGAAAAGGATCTTTGATCAATGCGTTTTGCCAGTGATGACGTATGGATGTGAAACTTGGACACTGAACGCCAAGATGCAAAATAAAATCCAATGCACTCAAAGAAGTATGGAACGCTGTATGCTTGGCATAACGAGGAAAGACAGGAAGCGGAACACGTGGGTGAGAAATATGACAAGGGTAGTGGACATAGTGGATAGAGTGAAGAGATTGAAATGGCAATGGGCGGGTCACGTAGCTAGGAGGATGGACGAAAGGTGGACAAAAGAAGTGCTTGAATGGTACCCGAGAGAAGGCAAAAGAGTAAAAGGAAGACCGCAAGGAAGATGGGTGAACGAAATTAGGAAAATGTGCGGAATGAGATGGATGAGTGTTGCGCAAAACAGAGACGAGTGGAAGCGTGTTGGAGAGGCCTTCATCCAGCAGTGGATGGCGAATGGCTGTAAATGATGATGATGATGATTCCCAGACCATGTTAATGTCTTTACACCCAATTCCTGCAAATAAACCCGAAACTAAAAAAAAGTAACAAAAATATTTTTAGTTTTTTTATCGAAATATTATTAATTACATTCAATATCATTAAATAAAATTAATACTCACTAATTTAGCTTGATGACAAGGGGCAGAATCATCTTGGAATATGACATCATCAAAATTTGAAAGATGGTTTTCCATTGATGGGATAAAACTTTCTTCTAGAATTTTTTTATATGCTATTCCGTTAATGGAACCTTGCACAAACTGTATTCGACCAATTCCATAATAAGAAAAACATTCTTAATTTTTTTTTTTTGTACAAATGTAAATGTAATGTGAACTTAAATATTTAATTCGAATTGAAGCATATGTATACATATGTAACTCACATTTAATAGCAAGTGGAAAACTACAATTTTTTATTTTGTTCGCCATTGTAGTATTACATGCAGCAATAAATGTAATTTTAAAAATTGTTAATGGTTTGCTTTATTCAAAATTTTAATTCACATACTACAATAAGAGATAATATAAAACATCTAAGCAGATTTAATAAGTGCTTTTAATTTTAAAACAACATTTGTACGTAGTCGAGAGTTTTCTATTTATCTTTGAAAAGTCATAAACATTTACAAACCTCAAACAGTAAAAAATAAAACACTTCATATATAAAAAAAACAGATATGACGAATAAATACATTCGCCGTAGTAAAATTAAATCAATAAAAATGTAAAAGATATATATTTACTATCTTCATATTTCCAAATACATATACATAGATTAAGTGTCATTCATTTACAGATAGATTAGTTCAAATAGTAGTATGTACTTAAATTGTTAGAATTGTTTGATGTTTTAGTTTGATTGAATCAAAATTATGGTAGATTAGAATTTAATTGTAAAACTTCCACGCTAAATGTGGTACACTTTTGATAAGAAGCTGTTTTCAAAAATTGCATAATTACTTACATACATACATACATATGTGCGTATGAATAGTTAATTAAAACCTAATTCTAATACTAGATGTATAAAAATATTTTAATGCGTATTTTGACGAAGTATATGCTGATTTTTAGTTATTTTATATGAAATGGAATATCAAAAAGACTTATTTAATCTTTAATTCAGATAAACTTTTGCGTTAATAGTTGCGCCTGATGTTATGCAATTTTTATGCCACATTTGTTACCGTGTGCGTATAAATCGTGCGATTTGTCATAAACAAATAATTTTTATCGTTTGTATCATTGTTTAACGCCCGTTTAAAACCATTGAAAATTTACAAATTCAATCAAGATTGATTTTCACATTTAGCGTCTCGTATGATAAAAATATCTTGGATGTTTTAATACTGGGGCTAGGAAAATTCCAGAATAACAATTCTACAAATAGAAAATATATAGATGGTGCAAATATTCTTTGCCCGAATGATAAATTCATTTTATAAATGAAACATTTATTCCAAATAGTAAAGAGGGCAGTGATATTTCAAGTATTAATTTGGAAATTTTATGACATTAAGAATATATTATATTATATGTATGTATAAACTATCGTGATTTCAAATTTGAAAGTATTAAAATTACTATAATCGACATTAGTTCTACAATTAATTAATATTAAAGATTAATTTCTACAGTCAATTTATAGTATATGTACATACATATGTCTGTATAATACAATGTTAAATTGCATTACAATTTATCCAATTTATATGTATATGCACATATGTATGTATATATATTGTGCATTATGCTCTCGTGTTAATAACAACTGTTAGAACAACTACCAAAAATTTTACCACATTTAATGCAAACCATGATCCGTGGATGAAGGAGGTGCGAATATTTCATCAATGAAACAATATTACGTGGAAAATTTGAAAAATTCAGCGTTCAATTCAAAGAGAAGAGGTCAATTTTGCGGTGCTATTCCCTGATATATAAATAGTGAACATTAAATTTTCCCGAATTTGTCATACTACATTTTTAAATTTCTATATTTCTCTACTTTTAATATTGATATGTATTATTTTTTTTCAATTAAATTTTTTTTTTATTGTTTTGAACACCTTGGTATAGATATAAATTCAAATCATTATATTTAAATATAGATAAACGTGATAAAAGTTCATAACTTTCTTATTTACATACGCTATTTTCAATGATTTATAATTTGGATAAATTGAACTGAATTTTATAAATTCTTAACCCGCATTTTAAAAATTTCATTATATTTATTTATGCATGAAAATAAATTATTTCTTCTGTAGTCCTATTCCATGCAATATATACATTTTTGACGTCAGAGCAGTACTATTCTAACATGCTTTTATTCTACCAATTGAGCAAACAAAAGCATTTGCAAATAACCAAAAAATCACGTAAAATTAAATAAACACAGGCACGTACATACATATATTCAAATATTGAATTAAATTCATTTTAATAGCTGATTCTTTTTTATACAAATTCTATATCAGTATCGATATTGTTTGTACATTTGTAATAATTATGTCATTGATTGCACAATACAAAGATTTTAAAATATATTATTTTTAATTTGTTTATAATGTTGAAAAATTAATCTTATTTCAAATTTAGACTGAGACAAAAAAATTGCAAATCATCAAATACTTACACAGTTTGTATATAAAAAATAAAGTTAGTACGAAAATGTAATGTAAAGTTTTAATATTTTTGAGTACACATACACACATACTTACATTCATTCATCATTTCGAACGGATGAATGGCGAATTAATACGCGCGCGCGCCTATAAATTACCCTACACATATTTATATATAATATATAACTTTATTTTAATTCGTGTATCAATTTCTTTCCGAATTCACCCGTTGAAATCAACGGGCACAACACTAGTACAATATAAAAACGGGCGTGATATGTGTATGTGACGGACGCGTGAAGAGTCAAGGGGTCCAGCCAATCAGAGTCAAGTGGTCAAGTGGTCAAGAGAAGGGGGGAAGCGGGGTAGTGAGGTAGTGGGGAAGTGGGAAAGTGTAGAGCGTCAGGCCGAGCGATGGGTGCGTTCACACATACACACATCCACAAAGACACACATACACAAACATTCATCATTTCGCACGGGTGAATGGGTTGAATTGGTGAGCGTGTAATGCGCGCACTCAACTTTGTACGATTAATACGTGCGCACGCACGCCTATAAATTAACTTACATTATATTTATATGTAGCATATTACTTTATTTTAATTCGTATATCAATTCCTTTCCGAAACCACCCATTTGAAATCAACGGGCACAACACTAGTTAAATATAATGTTTTGGTTTTAACAATATTTTAAAAAATACCAGTGGCATGTGATGGGTTTATTCTGCTTTTCCAAGATTCTGAATATGTAAGGAATATGAAGAAGTGAATACAATTTGTGAATTACGTCAAGCATAAATAGTGTTTTTCAAATATAACAGCTAATATTTTTATTTTGTATTGTAATTATACAAATTCACAGTTTTCAAGGCAACCAAAGTTAGTAAACCTTCGCATGAAACTTGAAATACAGACAGCCTTTGAAAAGCATTGGAGCCTGTTATTAAGAGGGCTGGACACCAGCGCCTCGTCCATAAAAACGTATTAGACTTCTCCCTTCCTCAATTATGGCACTAGAGAAATTATTTTTTAATATGCTATGGATATCCACCATTTCGTTGCATCTATCGTTTTATTTTTTTGATTAGCTATTTTTTATAGGAGCTAGGAGCCGCCAAACATCAATAAAATCGCCTCTTTTTTACACCCACGAAAAGAGACCAGCGTGCTTATTTAACGGTCGATTTTATCTGGTCGAAGCGGAACTGTCGCATTCACTCAATATATATATTGATATATATTGTCGCATTCACTCAATATATACAAGATATGGAAGAAAGGAACGGCAACAAAATTAAGGTTTCGGGTGTACAGCCCTCTTAAAGAACTCTGGTATAAAGAACACTAGTATAAAATATTTCTTGGTTTGAATTTCATATGAAAAATTATGTTGTTCGACAAAAATTAATCTGCCTACGCTATTCATTTAAATCCTATTAAATATACATATATTTTAGAAATTGTAAAATATGTCTCTCATTTGTTTAGGGAACATTTTGATCTACATATATGTATATAAATAAAATTGAATGTCTTTTTGTCTGTCTCGAATAGGCTGCTAAACCACTCAACCGATTACAATGGAACTTTCAGGATTTGTTGTATGCATGTCCGGGAAGATTACTGTGAAAAAAAAACGGGAAAAAACCTCTTAATAATAATATTCGTAATTACAATTTTACTGACGCGAAAGTTTGAAGCGCCATTGTGTAGTCAAGGAAATGTGTTCGTTGGTAACCACGTTACCAGTTGGTTTATGACGACACGGCGTTGAAAAGACGTTAGTAAAGCTCCAACCATCATTTGAAACGGGAAAGGGGAACGGAAACGCAACGGGAACAATAACAGGAATTGCATGCCTTATTCTGGCATTGCAACGCATGCCGGGTTCAGCTAATTCATTATAAATAAAAAAGGAAAGTCGTTCTGAAAAGTTTGATAAACGCTTTTGAAAGTTGTATTTACCTTAGTTTGTCGAACGCAAACATCAAAATGAATCAATCACATTCATATCATTGATTCAAAACATTTCTCACATTTATGAATGAATTTATGTATTATACAAAACTTAAAAAAAAATGTTATCCATGCACTACGATAATATTTCGCTTACATCCGTTGAATTTAATCTGTAATAGTATTAGAGACTGTGGAAGCGTGTGGGTGTAAACAGTCGCTCAACAGCTCTAAAAATACATATAAATAAAAATAAACATTCACTATGCTTTTCAACTATTTTCTTCCTATTATTATAATTATCTTAAATAAATATTGTCCGTTTCATTTCGTCACATTTCTTCGCCTGGCGTCTGTGTGGCTGTGTATCTGTTACACCTGTCTATTTTCTTTGTACATATGTAAACGCACATATTTAAAAACAATGAATATCAATTTCAATCAATTTCAATATCAATTTCACCGAAAGAGTGACATCAATAAATATCAATTTCAATTTTAACATTCTCACAAAAGAGTTACATTGTACTTGCACGATAGATAAATAAATTGCACCGCAGTCTAATCGACAATAGTGTTTGTTTTCTCATACCAATCATAAAAAAAACGGCACATATTTTCACACAACTTGCATGAAATGAATAGGTCAATATTTTTCAGCTTTCAGTTACGATTATTCAATTATCATTTTGAGATCTCATAAAATGTACCAATAGGTCAAAAACGACAATAACGGGTAAGAATTGTAAATAGGCTTTTGAGCTCTTTTTCCTATTATGCTTCACATTATAACCGAACCGCTCTAGTATGTACATTCTATCACATTCGGTAATTGGATTATTAGTCACATTGCGATCATTTTTTCCGGAAAGAATCGACGTGTTTATACCTGATAGTATTAGTTTCAATATTTTATATTTGTTGGTTTAGTATTATAATTCAAATTCCTAATAATACATTAAACAACGTGGATAGTCTCGTTCAAATCTAAGGGGACAACTGCCTACCCGGAGCAGGATACCTGCCATTGCCGGTTCGTGCTGGATAGGTATGAACAGACCTTTGAATACTGACCGCCGAAATACGCCGATAGGCGTATTTTGTAGGTTGTATTTTGAGCATGTATAAACTAAACATGAATACTACCCGCTAAGCCTTTCCAGGTAGCATTGAAAAAAAAATGCATTGAATATGGGTCGTGTAATCCGTGTCAATGTTTATAAATACTGGTTTACATCGGAATTTCTGAATTTATAACCATAGCAGAATTTCTCGATGGAAATTCTTAACCTTAGTATTTTATATTATAGCTTAACATTAAGATTGTGAGCATTACATTTTAACAAAAATGAAAAATATGGTACCACTTTTGGAAAAATACATTCATTAATAGGCTTCTTTTGTTTATTTTATACCTAGCTGTACTACCCGGCTTCGCTCGGTACTTTTAATATAAACCGCTTAAACATGACTAATCTAATAGTTTTAATTAATTTTATTAAAGTTATTTGAATAGTTTTATTTTATATAAATTTATTTGAATATTCATTTGTTCGATGACGTCACGGATTTACGAACCAACTTACAAAGTCTCTTTCGAAATTATATATTAGATACGGTAAGCGATACTATCATTTGATTGTGGCATTTATAAATTCGACATCAACGCAGTTGACTCTTTTTTTTATTAAATTGACTGTCACGAAAAAACCAACATATATTGTAAGTCTCTTTCGAAATTATACGTACATACCAGAATCCGGCGCCTGCGCCCCCTAGGGTATCGCCCCCTGGGGCTTCACCCTCGGCGCCTTCACCCCCGGGGACTTCGAATCCTTTGATTCGAAAAAAATTGAATATATATATATATGCAAAATATCTCTTCAAATTATATACTAGATTGTTTCAAGATATGTACTACATATATTAAGAATGAACGGAGAGCTGAATGAGGTTGATCTATTTGGTATTTCCCTACATCAATTCAGGTCTAACATCAAGAGAATCTTGACCGATTGATTCATTTCTTCTCCTATTCTATTTTTCCAATATTTCCAATATTTTTATACTTTAGTTTAGTTATGTAATGTGCTATTTAATCATATTATAGCTTTCATTCTTTTCCTTTTCATTTGTTTATTTTGTATTTACCTTTTTCATTTGTTTTATATTTGTAAATTTCAATTTCTTCTTATATTCTATTTTATAACCTTTTCCAAATATTTTAATACTATAGTTTAATTATGCAATGTTCTACATATTTTGTCATGCCTTTATTCTTTACTTTTTAATTTGTTTTCCTTATATTTATCTTTTTCATTTTTGTAAAAATCTATTATTGGACTCGGATGTTACATATATTATTTATTTACTATTTGTTTTTTTATACGTATCTATGTACATCCTGTCTGTTGATTTTTCAATTAATAAAATAAAATAAAATATATTAACGAATCTAAACACACCTTTACTAAACTCGAAATCCTCGGCGGTAGTTATCGAGTGACGTTGTTAGTGGCATCTATGATCAGGATAGAGTCCTTTGAAATGTGGTGTTACCGGAGGATGCTAAAGATCTGGTGGAAGGAGCATGTAAGAAACGAAACAGTCCTCCAGCTTCTTCATAAAAAGAGAGAGCTTCTTGACACGGTGAAGCGCCGTAAGATGGAACACTTTGGCCACATTATTCGCGGACCCAAATATCGCCTTCTACAAACAATTATAGAAGGGAAAATAGAAGGCAAACGGTGGCTTGGGAGAAAGAAGCTCTCTTGGCTCCGGAACATCAGGTCATGGATGGGACTCGGTCTCGAAAAGTTATTTCGGCTTGCCCATGATAGGGAAGAATTCGCACGGGCCATAAACCATGTCTGCCCATGGTAGTCTGAATACGGATTCGGCATTAGAAGAAGAAGAAGAAGTTATCGAGGGTTTGTTTGGATTAGCTACAATTTTGTACCTGCTTTCTATTGGATTTCTAAATAATTCTAGTTGGAAATGTTGGCGAAATTTTCAGCGTGGCGGGCTTTCAACAAAAAAGACGTCAGCACTCAGAGGGTTAACAACAAAAACTTGTCGACCGACTAAAATCAAATTGAAATATACATATGTAGATGTTGTAGCGCGTTTCGAAAACGGTTGACGATCGCTGTCGTAATCATAAGATCGTAAATTTACAGGTGCACTGAGGTGTTTGCTTAGGTGTCACGACTACTACCACTAGCTTCTGTCAACTTTTTTGATAGCAATCGCTTTATCGCTCGTGGGCGCTACGCGTTTACACCTTCATCTTAAATGCCTCGTCTACGTCTAAAAATATCGTATCTAAAATTACCAATCATTCACTGAAACGTTCGCACGTTTTTTGTTTTTGCGAGGAAAACCAATTCGCTATTCATAAACACGAATATAATCATTCAAAAAATCCGGTGAGTAAAAACCTCACGGACGCCCATGACTCCAATCCTATGTAGTATTCAATATGTTAAACCACTGACGCATTAATACAATGAATATTAATAACTCAGTGTTTTTTTGATTTTTAAATGCTTTTTATTATTACTAAATTACGTTCACAATACATCTTATATCTATTTTAATAGCCACTGGTCTACTGATCATTTTCTATTTTACAATTTAATTTAATTTGGTGAGTAATCATAGTATAATATTATTCTAATGTTAATCTACAGCATAATAAAAAAAAGAGCTCAAAAACCTATTTACAATCCTTATAAATGCTCATAATACATCTAATATATAATATTAATTAAAGACTCACTAAAGTCGATAACCTAAAGCAGATTGTGTTTAGGTAATCTGTGTTCTCTATTACATACATACATATGTACATATATTCGTTTGATAAACTGACTCGGTTGATTCTTTCACATTTTGAACGCCAGGTTGATGATGACAGATATATATATATATATATATATATATATATATATATATATATATATATATATATATATATATATATATATTTTTTTTTTTTTTAATAGCTACTGATCTGCTGATCAATTTCTATTTTACAATTTTAATTTAATTTTGTTAGTAATCACAGTATTATATTGTTCTAATGTTAATTGTACAGCATAATAGGAAGAAGAGCTCAATAACCTATTTACAATACTTGCTCATAATACATCTAATATTAAATAATTAAAGACTCTCTAAACTGGACGACATAAAGCAGATTGTGTTAAAATTATCTATAACTCAGTATTAAACATTTTCGTGCAAGGTATATTTTTAGAGAATTTCAGATTTTTTGCACCTATCCTATCTTGCTCTTATCGTCACGTTGTCGTACATAATAATTACTTATTAACACAAACTGACTTAAATTTTACATATGTACATTTTGAAATTGACATATTCATGAAAATAACCAATTTTTTTTTATTCAATTGAATACATAATTAACAAAATCAAATAAACAGAAATAAAACTACATATACAAAACACGCAAGTACATTCTATGTACATAAACATAAGAACACAATAGAATATCCAAAATCGGCTACATTTTAATGTAATATATAATTTCAAAAGAGACTTTGTACGTAATTATGTAACTATGTAAGTTTTGGTTGGCAGCAATAAATCAAAGTTACTATGACGATCGTTTAATTTTAAAAACTTACAGTCATATTATGAAAGATCTAGCATTGAATTATATTGTTAAATAAGAAATAATTAAAAACAAATAAAGAAATAGTTTTACGTATTTATGTACAATGATACATATGTACATTTGCACGAAAACGACATCATATCGACTATATTATGTATTTTTCGAATAATACAATCGCTTCTTCTATCTAAAATATAATTTCGAAAGAGACTTTTTAAGTTTGTAAATATTGTTGGTTGGAAAATGGTTGGGAACTTCGAAAACAAGTCAAAATTTCCATGATGGCGCCGGGGGCGAAGCCCGTTGGGCGTCGGGGGAGCCGTCGGATTCTGGTATATTATATAATACATCTAATATATACTTTCGAAATATACTTTATAACTATAGTTGGTTGGAAATCGAAATCAAGTCAGTTTCTATGACGACTAGATTGGTTGAATATATATTTTTTTCGATTTAGATAAATTTAATAAAAAAAAATATTTTAATGTAATATATAATATAACTATGTAAGTTTTGTTTGGGAGCATCGAAAATAAATCAAAGTTACTATGACGATCGCTTAATTTTTTTTTTCGATTCAAATAAATTTAATGACAAAAAACTAATGAATGTTTACTATTAGATTAACCATGTTTACGCTGTTTATTTTACAAATACTGAGCGAAGCCGGGTAAAACAACTAGTAGCAATTGTCAACGACATGCTATAGACAGCGAAACTTACAGTAATATTATTAAAAACCTTGCATCGAATTATATTGTAATAAGATTATACAGTTAAATAAGAAATAATTAAAAAAAATTATTAAATTATTTTACGTCCTTTCAATGTTACAACACATTGCACGAATGCAACAGCATGCTCGGTTCTTTTAATTCTCACGCTGCATCGGATCGACAGTATTTGGGTATTAATAGTATTTGGATAAGAAATCTGGACTATAAAGAAAATTTTTGCCGGCTTGAGCTGTGCTGGTATAAACGAACCTTAATTAATAACTATAAATATGTTCAATTAAATGAATCAAAATCGATTGAATTTATATTTCGTTATATACATATTTAAATATCGTTATATACTTATTTATCGTTATATATGTATGTACATATTTAAAGATAAAAATGAAATATAGCAGCTCATGAACCAAGCAAACACAGGAAACTGATCGGTGCACAATTAATGCTTCATAAATTTGTTCTATGTACACATATCGACAATATTTACCCTGATTAAGCCAATCGGTTAATTTACAACCGTTTCGCTCTAACTCCAATCGACATGGAGTTAGTCCAAGATAAAAATAATAATTCAATTCAGCACTATCGTGAATAAGCATTTAAATTTTCAACGAATTCATTACATATTGTAGGCAATTCTGATTTAAACGCGTTTATCTCGTTTCGCTATTTCGTCTAGACCAGAAACTAATGTAAAGTTTGACTTTGTATCGAACGTTTCGTCACTCCTAAATCAGTTATCTGAAAGTGCTCGATGGGAGATAATGGAAGTCATCAAATTAACACTGATTTTTGATTGACAATATTGTCACAACAGGCGCATACTTAACCAATTCATCAATGTTGAAAACGTTTTTTTTTTGTTTTTACTGATAATAACGTACTCGTATACGTATCTCATGATCGACGCGATAGAAAAACATTACATATTGTAAATACAACGAAAGCAAATAAATTGAGATTATCGAAAATGTATCGAGTTAAGGCAAACGCTAATTTATCTAACCATGTAATAATAATGTAATGAAATACATATATTAAATGCGAATTTTTAAAACAAAAAATTTTTCTAACTACGAAAACGAAAATAGATTTGCAATTGTTTACAAATAAAATTTCGATATATATATATATATATATATATATATATATATATATATATATATATATATATATATATATATATATATATATATATATAAAAAATTATGGGTCTACGTGACGAGACAGAATGTTAAACGACAGAAAACGCAAATATCGGAAGGCAAAGATCAAAAATCGAAAGATCTTAAGCCGAAAGATCAAAAAAAAAAATGATGCATGGTAAACGGTACATACTCACGTACATACTCACTTAATTTTCACTTAATATATATATATATATATATATATATATATATATATATATATATATATATATATATATATATATATATATATATATATATATATATATATAAAAAAAAAAAATTATGGGTCTACGTGACGAGACAGAATGTTAAACGACAGAAAACGCAAATATCGGAAGGCAAAGATCAAAAATCGAAAGATCTTAAGCCGAAAGATCAAAAAAAAAAATGATGCATGGTAAACGGTACATACTCACGTACATACTCACTTAATTTTCCCGAGCAGGATACAACAGGAACAAGAGGAACATGCTTTTCCTCCCGTATTCTGCGCGCGCACATTAATTATATCTCATACATATGTAGTTTACAAAATCTCAATATTCATGAAAGCAAAACATGTTAACATTTCAACATCCTGCGACAATTTGCCAGTTTTATTAACCTTTGAAGGACGGAGCGTCGAGACCGAACGAGTGTCACGAACCGTGGTCGAGTAAGACCCCAGTATTTTTTAACCAAAATACAGCTTTTCTCAATACAAATGGGTTCAATACATATCTTGTTAATCATTTTATACATCAACATAAAAAAAGTTTTAGTTTTATAGCATGTTTTTGACTTTTTTTGTATTAAAAAATAACGACAAGCATCAACACGCAAACACACATAGGTAAGGCCAACAGGCGACTGCATGACTCAATAACCACGCGCTAAAAGCGACGAAAACAATATCTTACGAAAATATACCTGTCTCTTTCTCTCGCATTGATTCATCGATCAACAAGAATATGCAAGCGAACAGTCAAAAACATGACTTATCGCTACCGCCTTAAAATCATACTTTGGAACGTAGAAATGTATAAATGTATTTTTTACGATGTACCCCTTTTCTAAATCATACAAAATCTATTAAAATAAATTTCTTGTAGGTCATTCAAGGAATACAAGAAATATAGGGTGTATAGCTTTGAAAACCACATGGTTATTACGAAAAACGTGAAAATTGGGGCACTTGTATACCCCACTTCGGTGAGGGAAGGTTTCCAATTTCAATGCTAACAAAACCATCCCAATGTATGTTCAATATAAGTTTCTTTTTATATGTTAACAGTATTAAAACGTTTTGTTTCCATTTATGCAATACCACTTTACAAAAAAATTGTAACGGAATTTGATCCTTCTCGCTTTTTTCTGCATTTTGGGAGAGGTGTCAGTATGAGTCACTGCTTTCTTTAAAGTAATAGTTAAATATGTGCTAGGGACAGGGACAGCTAAATATGTACTATACAGTCAATTCAATTAGGGTGAAAGCGCACTGAGGGGTACGGAACGTCATGTCCTTGGCTCCCCGCTGTGGCAGTAGGTGTTCCCCAAACCGAATTCGGGTGTAGTTGCACGTGCAGAGTGCATATGTTTCTCCTACATTTCTTCAAATGTGGGATTCACCGTTATCGATCAATGTCAAACAAGGATAAATACAAAGATAAAATATCACTGAAAACACTCCAGGGGGTGATTTTTGGGACTTTGTACCATGTATAAGGGCTAGGGGTGCTGCGTTTTTTCGCATTTTTAAAAGTATCTAAAAAAAAACACGTACCACATACTATTCAGTGTGTTTTCGCCCTTACAGTTGGATGAATAACTTAAGCTAGAAGTACCAAATCAGCAAGAATTAAGTTAATGTCAGTTATATGTATTCAGTATAATTTCACATATAAAGCTACATTTCGAGTTTATTGCAGCCGCTTGCTATGCATACGTACGTGATCTAAATTTGTTAATTTATTTAATGCAATTTCTTAACATTAACTATGTTAATACATTATATTAACCACACCTACACTAAAACTAATATACCCTGTTGGCAAGAAGTGGCGAATTCTTGACTGTACTATAATCTATTTGAGTTACAAGTATTATTTAGCACACATTCTGAATAAGTAGGACTAGTCCGGGTACTCTATGTATTTAAAACAATATTTCACAGTTGAGACTTAATAAAAATTGATCGATAGAGTGTTGTTTAACGGCGAAACTGTAAAAAGAATCAGCTCGTGTAAAATCAGTGATTTTTTGAACTCGAATGAGAGTAAGGAGGAACGCGTCTGGTTGTCACAATTTTTAGTTTATAATTTTTCTGTTTTTTCCTACTAATAATAATTCGGATTTTATTTTTGAAATTGTAGGTTTAGAACCTTTTATATCTGTGTGTTTAAAGTTGTAATACATTAAATGAGTATAATCATTGTAATTTAATCAATTTAAAATAAGATTTCACACAAAACAACTGAACCCAAATCTGTGGTTGTCACACATGACAAGTTGTGGCTGCTGGAAATTAAAAAATCGTTTTTTTTATTTGTAGGCTGGAACTTCAATTCCTGACGATTTTAAAAATGTTTACGATACATATTAAAATATCTTCTACATAACAAGATTTTGATCAATCAGATCAATTTTAAAACTGCTTTCTCCTATCAAATTAGTTTGACTTCTATTTAATTTAAAATTGACAACATTAAATCTTATCTTATCACCAAAATCATTATACTTTTCAACTTTTTTTTCAATTCTGTATCTATTTTCGATAAGGCAAAATAGTATAATAAACTTCTACCAATGCGCCTTAAGCAATTTACAAAAATATATTATAATAAAATAATGTACAAATGTTATTAAAAAAAAAGTAAAAAGTGATTATAACTCAAGAGGCAATGAAAAAAATTCGGGTGTGACCAACCCATGACTATATCTATGTATTTGAGGAATATAAGAAGGTTACAAAACAAAATTCGATATTGAACTAATAACTATGATAGCGATACAAATTGAGCGCAAAAATGGAAACTTGCACAAGACAAAAGTTCTACTTCCGGCTGTCGGATTTTGTTCAAATTTTTTTTATTATTTAAAATCAGTATAATTATTATACACATTAAAAATCAAGAGGATAAAAATATTTTTTAAGGTCAAAATAAAATAATAAAATATTGTTTTAAAAAAAATACTACTTCCGATTTACAAATTCTGACCAAAACGTTAGCAGCTCTAAGTTAGTACATAAAGAATACAAATTGAACACACCCCTGAAGCTTAATACGTTCAGGGGTGTGGACAGGATCCAGGCGACAACATTTTTGACCTTTCTAAGAGGAGAAAATCCCACTTGCGGTTTATTAAATTTAGTGATTTTTTTTTATTTTCATCACATTAATACAAAAATTATACTTGAATATTTTCGTGAAGATCACACATGTTTAAAGGGTCGAAAAAAATAGTCGAAGAAAAATCGAACAAGAGTAAACTGCCACTTCCGGTTGAGGTATGCTTACCAAATTTTATCCATAACTTGTTATTACGCTTAAATTTTTAGATATGAAATTTCAGTTCAATAAACCAAAAGGTTTCTGAGAAAAACATAAAAAATCTCGATTCTCTAGAGTAAAACTACTACTTCCGGTTCAGATAAAAATATTTAAAAATATAAAGTTACGGATATTATTATTTCTATTACATGTAAAAATATTTTAATCCGATTCAGTTAGCGGTTTGGGAGATAATTGAATTCAAAAACTTAAAAAAAGAGGACACTCATAAGGGGAAGTACCTTTTCCGGTCAAATTAAAAATTTGAAAAAAATTAACGTTGTTTCGATAAGTATTTCAGTAACCGATACTAAGTTTCGGTTCGATAGAATTAACGGTGTTCAAAAAATCCCCAAAATACACTTGCGTCATTTCAGCTTTTCCCAGAAGAGGGGGGGCAAAATTTTTGACCAGTAAGGAATGAGTTTCAAGGGAGGTGGTGTATTACATTAAAAAAGTAAGTGTATAGAATTTTAACTAATTCTATTAATCATTTTTTAAATAATAGTATAATTATTTTTAAAAATCTATTAACCCTTTGAATGCTGACCAACGCCGAACAATCAACGCCTAACAACAAACAAGTCCATGGGCCTGTAAAACGCCGATAGGCGTTGTATTTTGAGCATGTACAAACTAAACAAGTATATTACCCGCTAAACCTTTCCAGGTAGCATTGTTTAAACACACCTTTACAGAACTCGAAACTCGGTAGTGATTTGGATTAGCTACAATTTTTATACCTGCTTTCTATTGGATTTCTAAATAAGTCTAGTTGGAAATTTTCAGCGTGGCGAGCTTTCAACAGAAAAGCACGCCAGCACTCAAAGGGTTAAGAGATTTGCGTATAAACGCATATTTATAAAGTAGAAAATAATCTCCTGAAAATATGTACATTGAACTTTTTTTTTTTAAACTAAAAATTTGCTTTACACATCTGTTTCCGAGATAAGCGAGAACAGCAATAGAAAGGCAATCAACAATTTCAACAATTTGTTTCGTAGGATAAACGAGTTTTACAAATATCTTTCAACACCCATTATGTATTATAAAACAAAATGTATTTGTGAGTGGACATTTTTTTCTGGAAAGAATCGACGTGTTTATACCTGACAGTATTCTAAAGAGTTTCAATATTCCATATTTGTTGGACTAGTATTTTAATTCAAGTTCATATTAATACATTAAATAACGTGGATAGTCTCGTTCAAATCTAGGAGGGCAACTGCCCACCCCTGCTTGCAGGATACCTGCTATTGCCAGTTCGTGCTGGATATGTATGAACAGACCTTAGCCCTTTGATACTGACCGCCGAAATACGCTGATAGGCGTATTTTTTAGGTTGTATTTGAACATGTATAAACTAAACATGAATACTACCCGCTAAGCCTTTCCAGGTAGCATTGAAAAAAAATGCATTGAACATGGGTCGTGTAATCCGTGTCAATGTTTATAAATACTGGTTTACACCGGAATTTATGAATTTATAACCATAGCAGAATTTCCCCATGGAAATCCCTAACTGCTCAGTATTTTAGATTGTGGCTTGGCTTTTAGATTGTAAGCATTACATTTTAACAACAATGAAGAAGATGAAACTAGTTTTGGAAATATACATTCATTAATAGAATTGATTTTTTTATTTTAATATTGTTGCAAGATATATTAGAGAGTCTAAACACACCTTTACAAAACTCGAAATCCTCGGTGGTAGTGATCTAAAGTTTGTTTGGATTAGCCACAATTTTTATACCTGCATTCTATTGGATTTCTAAATAATTCAACTAGAATTATTGCGTAATATTTCTAGCGTAAACATGACGAACTAATAGTAAATATTCATTTGTTTTTCTATTAATTTTATTTGAATCAAAAAAATATAATATTCAACCAATCAAATCGTCGTCATAGAAACTTGGTTTCCAACCAAAAATAATTAACAAAAATAATAAGTCTCTTTCAAAATTATATATTAGACTAGCTGAAACCGGCATGCGTTGCAATGCCACAATAATTCATGCGATTCCTGTGTCGGAAAAATGCAGGCGGCAAACACGTTGGTCGCAACGCGAAAACATTTGAAATTATAGCGTTGCAATGACACTCGTTTCCGTTCCCATTTTTAGGCGATTTTTTTTCACAGTAATCTTCCCGGACACGCATACAACAAATCCTGAAAGTTCCATCGTAATCGGTTCAGTGGTTTTGGAGCCTATTCGAGACACACATACAGATATTCATTTTTTATACATACAGATTGTTACAAGATATATTAGAGAGTCTAAACACACCTTTACAAAACTCAAAATCCTCGGTGGTAGTTATCTAGGGTTTTTTTTGAATTAGCTACAATTTTTTTCGGTCTCCGTGACGGGCCGGAATGTGATATTACCGAAAACGCAAATATCGGAAGGCAAAGATCGAAAATCGAAAGATCTTAAGTCGAAAGATCAAAAAAAAGGGTGCATGATAAACGGTACATACTCACTTAATTTGCGCGAGCAGGATACAACAGGAACAAGAGGAACAGGCTTTTCCTCCCGTATCCTGCGCGCGCACATTAAACAAGGCTGTATGACAAAAAAAGAGAGATAATTTCACCGCATGCCACTGATATATATTATATATATACATAGTACCGTTTACCATGCACCCTTTTTTTTTTGATCTTTCGACTTAAGAACTTTCGATTTTCGATCTGTCGAAAATATTCGTTTATCATGCATACATATGAAAAACGGTTAGTATATCAGTGGCGTGCGTTAAAACTCTCTCTCCCCCCCCCCCCCGTCATACATCCTCACTTAATTTGCGCGAGCAGGATACAACAGGAACAAGAGGAACAGGCTTTTCCTCCCGTATCCTGCGCGCGCACATTAAACAAGGCTGTATGACAAAAAAAGAGAGATAATTTCACCGCATGCCACTGATATATATTATATATATATACATAGTACCGTTTTCCATACACCCTTTTTTTTTTGATCTTTCGACTTAAGATCTTTCGATTTTCGATCTTTGCCTTCTGAAAAAGTCGAAAATATTCGTTTATCATGCATACATATGAAAAACGGTTAGTATATCAGTGGCGTGCGGTTAAACTGATATACATACATATATATATATATATATATATATATATATATATATATATATATATATATATATATATATATATATATATATATATATATATATATATATATATATATATATATATATATATATATATATATATATATATATATATATATATATATATATATATATATATATATATATATATATATATATATGTAATCTTCCCGGACATGCATACAACAAATCCTGAAAGTTCCATCGTAATCGGTTGAGTGGTTTAGGAGCTTATTCGAGGCAGACAAACAGACATTCAATTTTATTTATATACATATATGTAGATCAAAATGTTCCTTAAACAAATGAGAGACATATTTTACAATTTCTAAAATATATATTTAATAGGATTTAAATGAATAGCGTAGGCAGATTAATTTTTGTCGAACAACATAATTTCACATTCCGGCCCGTGAGGTAGACCCATATTAGAGAGTCTAAACACACCTTTACAAAACTCAAAATCCTCGGCGTTAGTTATCTAGGGTTTTTTTGAATTAGCTACATTTTTTTTATACCTGCTTTCTATTGAATTTCTAAATAATTCTAGTGGGAAATGTTGACGAAATTTTCAGCGTGGCGGCTTTCAACCGAAAAGACGTCAGCACTCAAAGGGTTAACTCGTAACCCAACGAACTATCGCATATACATATGTAACATTTGGGAATTTCCCTGATCATGGGTTGCGCTACAAATTGAACACCGATAAATTCGAACAGTCGATACATTTATGAGATAAAAATCGTACGACCCGTCCGAGAGCCGGGCCGCAACTCTTCCGAGTCCAATGCCCCGCCGATTTTCCATTAATCTGGCAGGTGGCGCCACTGTTCCAAGTTCACGACGACCGTGGCGACACGATGAAAAGGCGATCATTCGCGCGACAACCACGCGACGACCCACAGCAAGCCAGAATACGACCATCGCCATGCCCAAGCGCGGTAAACATACCCATTTCTACAAACACACAACCGAAACAAACACAAATCCCACCCCCGTCCGTCGCCATCATCTCGGTCGCGAATCCATCGCGAGGCCGCGCACTTCAACTACATACATAATATATCAAACGGCGATCTTTGTCCGACGATCCGAATTACGCGAGAAACGATAAACGACAGATTGTCGTTAGACAATAGCGAAAAAAAAAAAAAAAACATCTAGAGATTGATTGAAATCGCAAAAGTGTTTCGAAGTTGGCGCGCTGTTGGTTTTAACTCGCGATCGGAAACGGTAGGTGGCGCGTAGAACGCGGGAAAGAAGCGCTGCTGCTATTTAACCGACATTTTAACGCTGTGTTACAAAATGGCGGTCATGTTGATACTCGAGGGTACATCACCATCAATTCGTCAATATTTTTCCATTTTACCTATTCTGTTGCTTTCTGTGGGTTTCCGGAAACCTGTTGTTTCAAATCAAAAATTTAAATACGGTTCGATGATTATTGGTCACAAAGCGCTCGCCAAAAAGTCACTAAAATCACTGCCAGCCAAAAAGTCCATCATACTAACGAGAATTCGAGTGCCAAATATTCCGTATTCGCGATTGTCATGACAAATATTGTCGTTTGGGCGATCGTAATGTGACTAATAATCCCTTTGCTAGTGCATATCGGAGGCTCTTCTTTTCCGATATGCACTAGCAAAATTAACTGTTAGCCGTTCAATGTGATCTGCACAGCTGCACTCGATATCCTTCTGAATAAAAGGGCATAAACTTTATTGCCTAGAACTGAAAATATTCAAAGGAAGCCGAAAACTCGACGTCTTCAAAACAGATGTATTTTTTGTTATTTCGATTTTACTCGATTGAATTTATTTTCATTTAAATATATTAAAGTTTATAGATTTAGACATAAAATTAAGACTTTATATAAAATTCAAGAGGCAATTTTTTTAAATCTTTAATACTGATTTCGCGTACTAATTTTAATATACACTAGTGGTTTTACCCGGCTTCGCTCGGTATTGGTACTATAAACCTCTTAAACATGGCAAATCTTATAGTTAACATTTTACTAATTTTATTTATTTTTTTTTTTTTTTTGAATATTCATTTGTTTTTATTAAACTTGTTGCAATTTCTGCTGGCCTTAACTTTTGGTAACGAATAATCGACGTGATTAAGATTCGTACTATTTCAAATGACATGCATGTTCCTGACCTCTGAACCCCCAAATTACGACCCTGCACTAACATAGGTACATCCTTTTACATCCACTTAACGCGGGCAATAACTTAGATTATATATATACAAACAAATGTAGCAATTTGTTTGCCGTAGCGGTTTTTCAGACATCAACAACTGAAGTTAAGTCTTGTTTGCATCACGATATAATCATCGTTGTATTATTTCAATAACTCTAAATATCATATTATATAAAAGGCTTATTTCAACACCGCACTGATTGTCTGGAGATAGTTCAAATAGACATACGATACACTTTTCATCAAGTACACGAATGCGTACACCTAGTACATAGTTACTAGTTATTAAATAATAGGCCAGACATTACATATTATATATACACACACAATACTATTTTTAAATATACATATGTATTTATATGAGTTCAATTTTTTTTCACTTAATTTTTTATGTACATGTGTTAGATGTAAAATGTAACAATCAAGTTTTTTTTGTCAATATGATCCCAATACAATCAACATATTTTTCCGTTTTGAAAGATTTATCTCTCGTAAGATTTCTAACTACAAATATCACAGGTATCATAAGATACCTAAAAAATATGGAGTTTGACAATAATTTGAAACACAATATGTAAGTCATTCTGTAATTTTTTAAATTTGAACTAAGGTGTTGATAAAATGAGCAAGGCTATAAATTATAGCCTTGGAACTGAAAATTGGACTTCCATCACTTTCAAACATAACGGGTCATATATGTATATGTATGTACATACATATATACGTAGAAAAACATCACAAGATGTTTGCTTGAAATAACAAGAAGGAAGTATTATAGCCAATAATACTTCCTTCTTGTAATTTCAAGCAAACATCTTGCGATGTTTTTCTACGTATTTATGTACATATGTATGTATATATATGACCCGTTATATTTTAAAGTGGTGGAAGTCCAATTTTCAGTTCCAAAAACACTATTTCTGTTTGCCTAAATTCACAAATTGTTATCACTCCTTTTATTTGATATGTCCAAAATCTCGGAAAAGCCGAATAAACGTATTACAGGCCACCGGTATTTTAAAATATTGTTAAACGCAAAACATTATATTTAATGTTTTTCGAAATATTTCTCGAAACGAAGATAAATGGACTAATGCCATTTTCATATCGTTCAGTGCACGTTTTGCAAAATGCAACAAATCGAAATAATTCAAAATAAAAATATATATATTTTATCATTTAGCTATAGTAGATATACATACATATAACATATATATGTACATACAATTTTTTTCTGGAATAAAATGCGTTACAAATTAGAAATCTTCTTTTATCATTCCGTAGATTTCAAGAATCGGATCTAGAATTCCAATCCTTTCAATACTGCTCGATCTCAATTATTTCATTCTTGATTTATTCTCTCTTCGTATTCCGTATATATCGTTTTAAGTATAATATATGTAGAATTAAAAGTTTCTAATATATGTACATATGTACATATATTACATATTCTCATTTAAATCTATTCTGAATCGAATCAATAGAACCATAAAACGTATGTACATATGTGACAGAGAAACGACATAAGATCAATATACAATCATTTCAGTAACTTAGATTCTTCTTGCACTTATTACGTAATAATGTGATAAAATTAAAATATAAGAAGCTAATTGAATGTAGCTGTAATTACATCGATATCAAAGTGGTTCCGTCTAGAACTCAAAATATGAATATTATCTTCGTTTACGGTTCAGTTTATTGTTGAACCTCAACATTCTGATAATGATAAATATATAAGTGATTAAAAATACACTTGCGTACAAACGGGAACTATCACAATCATAAAACAATCTATTTTTATTACTCCAAATAAATATTTATATAAAAAATGGGCTAACGTCACATCTAAACTGTCGTTTTCAAGTACATTGTACTTTTTATTGGATGCAGTTCTGTAGCATCCACAACGTCATACCTACATAAATCTTTTGTATACAACATTAAAGACACTTTATCAGTTTGTTCCACAAATTTAATTTACATAATGTGAAAAGAGATTCATTAAGATGGGTGTATCGAAAAAATTTGAGTTAATATCAAGTCCATAAAGTTCAATTATGTATATGCGTCAATGGTTATGAAATATAAACAAGTTATGAAGAATGTTTACGCGAAAGATGTTTACGAAAACAACCCTGTTATGACGGCCGTACTCTGTTATGTATGTAGGTCACGTTTTGCGAGCGCAAAAAAAGGGTTGCAAGCCGCTGATATAAATAACCATAACCTTCAGTTTCCTCTTCCTCTTCTGGACGCATTATCTTGTAACTGGCACCATCCGGTCAATGCGAAGCGAAAATTTTACACGCATAATTGGAGCTTAATGAAAAGCACAAATCGATTAAGCATGGGTAACATAGGAACGTAGTGACATAGGACTGTGCAATTTTGTCTGTTAGAACGTAGGGCTTCCAAACCGACTTAAACCGAAACCGAAATACCGGCTTTTTGACCATTTGTCAAAAAACCAAACACCGGCTTTTTTACCTCGATCAACCGGTTCTTTACGGTTTTCTTTAATTAACGATTTTTTCCTCAAAACTAACAATTATGAATTTCAAATATATATGAAAGATCAAAATAAATGTGTAATAAGCGTATATTTCCTTGAACAACAAAAAAAGGTACAGCACTTAGCAGTGGTTTTGATATTTCGTAATAGACGAAGACCAGGTCATAAGCAATAAAATATTATTGAAAGTAGTTTTAATAACTTACACAAGGCCTTTCAGAATTTCAGAAAATTGGATTTTCCATAATTTGTAGTTTTTGCGCGTTCGAGTAAAAAAGTATAGAAAACGTTGTCGTAAGTTGTTATGAATTCGTTTCCGAAAATTTCAATGGTTCGACAAGTTAAGCTGAAACAGGTGTGTAAAAATAACTTTGAAAGATGGAAATATTTCATAGTTCATTGCGATTTCGAAAACAAATTCATCTCAGCAATTTTCTTATTCAAGATTGTACGATTACAGTTTTTCTACGGGGTAAGATATTATTTTTTTAATATATTCTTGACAGTAGCTTATTTAAATCATTTAATTTTTTATACGTATTCAGAATCTGCCATTTTACGGCTGTGATATACAATACAAATTTTATTATTTGTTGTAGTAATATACATATGTATGTATAATAATGATTATATGGAAGTTCATAATGTTTATAACTCAATTTAATTTATAAGCAACTATAGAATTTAAAAATTAAAAACCTTAATTTTCTGAAACCGGTGAAAGCCGATCAACCAGCTTTTTATTTGTAAAAAAAACTGAAATTCGACTTTTTCTTTTGGGCGGTTTTTTAAAACCCCTAGTTATATTTCGCTGTATTTTGATATAGCGCTGAAACGTTTGATATGAACGTCCTATTTTGTAATCGACGCAATAATTTCATCCTATAATCTCTACAGTGGGTTCTTTTAATTCCTGATAAATTTCCCATAGTCAAAAAACATTTCCGGAAACGTTAAATCTCATATACTTGTACATATGTTTGTTTGTACAGTCTGGACAAAAAATGTATATATATATATATATATATATATATATATATATATATATATATATATATATATATATATATATATATATATATGTATATATATATATATATATATATATATATATATATATACATATATATGTATATATATTCGTGATCCCTAGATGAAAGTATCAATTATGTGATAATTGGATTAAAACAAATGGATTACTCAGATACAAAATAGTACACAACTATGTACATATACATATTTACACATAGTATTATTATTCCACGATATTATAAGCCAGTGATAGAAATTGATAACTGGCAATCGTTTTTTTATATTATAATTACAATTAAGTTGATTTTTGTTTAAATATTTTAATAAGCAAAACTGATTCATGAATATTGTCAACTAATTCTTCAGTTATACATATGTAGTATTTGAAATTGGTGGAAGTCAAATTTTCAGTTCAAAAACACCATTTCGTTAGACTTTTTTTTATTACTAAAAGTTATACCCGGCTTCGTTCGGTATTTGTAATATTTTAATAAGCCGGGTAAAACCACTAGTAATAAATAAAATAAAGTCAAACAGAAAATTTGACTTCAGCCATTTTCAAATACTACATATAACCGAAGAATTACAGACATAGTTGACAATGTTCATGAATCATTTTTGCTTATTGAAATATTAAAAAAAGCACAACTTAATCGTAATTTAATCATAATCGAAAGCTTAAACGTGGCAAAACAATCTAATAGTAAACTTCATTCAAAAAATTCATTAGTTTTTATATTAACTTTATTTGAATCGAAAAAAATAATATTCGACGATATCGACGTCATCGTTACAGAAACTATGATTTGTTTTCGATGCTCTCAACAAACCTTTAAACCTTACATATGTAAATATAATACGAAGTTTCTTTCGAAATTATATATTAGATGTAGAATATTTAAAAGTGACATAGTGGGTAGGATGGTTTTTGCCAATTTAATGGAGGAACCGTTTCAACAATGAAATCAGATAAATTGGCAAACTCTGATGGGAAACGATCGAATATACAAGTCTGACCAACAGCATTAAATATAAGCATCGAATCGAACCCGGTAGCCTCTCAGTGCTTAACATAAACGGAGCAAGCCATACTGCTGACTGAATTCACAAATTGTTATCACTTATTTTAATTCGTTACGTCCAGAATCTCGAAATAGCAGAATAAACGTATTACAGGCCACCAGTTTTATCTTAATATTGCTAAAGGCAAAACATTATATTTAATATTTTGCGAAACATTTCTCGAAATGAAGGAAAGTAGTCTTATGCCTCTTTCAAATACAACGGCTCATATGTATGTACATACATATGTAGATAAAGTAAAAACAATATATGTACATACATGCGTACAATTGAGGTCGATTTTTTTATTTACTACAACTTATACTGACATGTTCAATATCTGCTATATAAAGATGAATGTTTATCCACAACGCAAATCTACAGTTTTCAATTTAAAACCAATAAACTTTACACAGTATACAAACTTATATGTATGTACATACATACAAAGGTCGTAGACTACTCTAAAATAGAGCTTTCTATTTTTACAACTTTCACCCGTCATTATAATACGGGGATATACATACATTTTGTCGTTGAACATTTTGGACTTGCACCAATTGTCGTGTAACCCATACATATGTAGCTGGATTGTTCGGCGTTACTCGAGCAAATGAGAATTTCAAAAAGTAGTAAAAGCTTATTCAGTAAGCTGTTTGTGTAATAATTTATATTATATAGTTATATGCCTAATAGTTTATTCATACACAAACTATTATAGTCGATTCGATGAGGCCTGAGACCTCCGAGAACCCAGCATTCTGTCGTATTCGTGCAATATGTTTTTTTTTTTAATTTTTTCTCATTTAACTATATTATTTCTTATTAAAATATATTTCAATGCAAGGTCTTTAATAATATTACTGCAAGTTTTACTGTCCATAATATGACGTTGACAATAATTACTTTTATCATCTAAAAAATATAAATTTCCATTAATATAAAATATTAGTGGTTTATCCCAGCTTCGCTCGGTATTTGTAAAATAAACCTCTCAAACATGACTAATTTTATAGTTAGCATTTTATTAAATTTATTTGAATAGCTTTATTTTATATAAATTTATTTGAATATTCATTTGTTTTTTTTTTTAATAAATTGACCGTCTTGATGTATTTATGTTTATGTTCAAATGTATTTTTTTTATGTATAATTGATGAGTATATTTTTTTGTGTTATATTTTTTGACCATTGTGGCGCTTTAGGAATTCCTGCTATGCCACAATGGTCTGTTTAGAATAAATAAATAAATAAATAAATGAACAAACTAGTATGAGTGAACACTTGAACTGTAACATATACACATATATGTACATGTGTATATACATATATATGTATATATATATATATATATATATATATATATATATATATATATATAATGTACGTATATAATGTACGTATATATCATTGGCGCCTCTACATAAAAAGACTACTAGATAAGAAAAGTGGCCGAGAGTAATGGCATTGATATTGTGTGATATAATTAATCGAAATAATTATTATTTATCAGTGGCGGCGGAATTAAAAGCTAAAGTATAATTTTAACGATGCATGTACATACAAATGAGTACATCAAGTATATACATACATACAAAAATATATCACGTCCATATCGGTCGCATTTGACGGGTCAAAATTTGGGTCACAAAGTTATGTGAGCTATCGGAAAACTATGCTGTTAAATATGATATCGTCGTCATATACATACAAACAAACAATCTAGTGATACAAACAATAAGATCGCCTTTAATTTGAAGTTTAGATCGATTGCAGTTACATATTTCTACAGCGGCTGTGTATGTTTTTATTATTTTATGTATGCGCAGTGTTTTTAAAATGTTTATCTATTGCTGTTCAAACGAAAGTAAAAAATAAAAAAACCTTATCATTCGGTCACATCGGACGTGCAACTTTAAACACGCGGTCTACTTTCTAATAAGTTTTTTTTTCTTTTTTAATGACCCGCATTTGTTTGAATGCGTTTATTCGATTCGACAGAGATGTAATCTAGATATAATCGCTATCGCCTCTAAGTGCAAGCACTTAGTTAATCCGTTAACAGATAATCCTTGAACGGTCACACAGTCTCTGGGATTCTATTCGCTAAATCCGCGGTGTACGTAACAATAGTATATGCAAAATTAAAGGACAAGTCATACAGAGTCAATTGCGTTGATTTCGAATTTATAAATGCCACTATCAAATGATAGGTATCGTTTACCGTATCTAATATATAATTTCGAAAGAGACTTTGTAACTATTTAAGTATTGTTGGTTCGTAAATCCGTGACGTCATCGAACAAATGAATATTCAAATAAATTTAAATAAAATGTTTACTATTAGATTGGCCATGTTTAAGCGGTTTATATTACAAATACCGAGCGAAGCCGGGTAAAAACACTAGTAATATAATAATTATAGTTTTAATTTAAATTTTTGATTTAATTTTCGATATTTTGTACGCTACTGGTCCCAAAGCCGAATCCACTTCACTTGCCTTCGTCAGCTTCGGCTTAATGAGTACGCACCAGCAAATGTATAGAAATAAATCCGCATACAATTACACTGTATTATTGACCAAATCATACACACGAATTTCAAAAATTCGTTCTCATACGATATGAGATTGCAAAGAACGAATCTCTCCAAATTGGAGTCGAGAAAAGTAGACGTTTACTAAAATCATAAATAGCCACCACAATTGTCCTATGATTAGTCTCCTAATGTTTAATAAAAACACTCATCTGAGAGATCAAACTCTCAGACTCCAAAAATATATTAATTTCAAAAAAAATACAAGAATCCTTCTTTTCAAATAGAGTGGATAAAATTTGGAATAATCTACCAAATTAATTAGTAGCGTCTAGTAACTTAATCCTCTTTGAAAATCAACTTGGTGAATGGTACAAACATATGTAGTTCTTCTTTTTTTCGTTTGTTATTATTGTGCATATATTTTTTAAATTTAATTTCTTCTAGTTTTAATTTTTAAATACATATGTAACTAGTTGTTTTACCCGGCTTCACTCAGTATTTATAATATAAACAGCTTAAAAATGGCGAATCTAATAGTAAATATTAATATCAATAAAATATTATTCGATAAAATATTATTAAATTTATTTGAATCAAAGAAAAAAAATCGACTCGCCGTCATAGAAATTTTAAATTGTTTAAGAAGTCCCCTCGCGCCCCCTACCCTTGGTGCCCCAGTGCCCCCCATCCCCCGTCCCCATGTCATCATAGAAACTTTCCCAACAATTCCCAACCAACATTACATATTTTCTTACATTCTTAGATACATACAAAGTCTCTTTCGAAATTATATATTAAATTTATTTTGATTCTTGTTTTTATCTTATTATCTTTTATTTATTTTTTTATTATTTTTTGTTATTGTAATTATCAAACCCCTTGCATATATACATATATATCACCTCTCCTTATTAATTTTAAATACATAAATGTGCATATATGTTTATGAAGGCGTATTTTCAAAATTATATTTATATGAATTTTGAGAATGATTTATAACAAATACATATATTGAAACTGTATTACTAACCAAAAATACTAAATATTCTATGTATTGAATACATTTATGAAGATTTTTTCCAAAGAAGTAAGTACCCCCCTTTACTAAACGAATCATAAAATATAAATACGACTTTATAAAATAAAAACATAAAAAATAAATTGTGTATCAGTAGATTCATAAGTTTAGGTGGCACTAACCATATATAGAAAAAATTATATGAAATAAATTAGAAAATAATCATGAAAATCGGTTATATACCACTGCACTGCATGGACGCGCCAATTTTTCAAGTGAAATACGAGCAGTTACCAAAAGATAAGAAGTAGTTAAGTCGCTTCTGAAAAATTCACTGGTAGTCAGCAATAGTTAGAATATTAGTTCTGATTTGATGCCTGTTTATTAGCTGTCGTAAAGCAGCGAGATAAGAAATGTAGGTACAATAATCAGCAGCAGTTTCGAGATAACCATCAACTCGAACCTAATAAACTTACCAGTGATTAGAATTTGGTCTAAATATCATATGCTAAATTTAATTTTCTTGACTTTTCCTACACACGTATAAAACAATTTTCTTTCGTGCAGTTAGTATGTACACTACATGTGATTTATCACACCTTTTCTTACATTTTTATCACAAAAATGTAAGCAATCCTTTAGTATGACCAAAGAATTGTTCCATCTGTTTTATGTACAATCTAAGTATCTAAAGTATTTTTGAAATAAATAGTTCATGCTTTTTGGATCACTGGCGAAGTACCAATTTACCGGGCCATTTACTTGAACTGCCTAATTCATACACACAGTGGCCTAACGAGGATAAATGACGCCCGGGGCAAGCATATATTTTATTCCCCCCCCCCCCCCTCTATTTTGTTATATGTATTTGACGACTTAAGTTTTATTTCATTAATATTTTCACAAATAACATATCTTAGCAGCCAACTCCTATTTATCTAAGGGTCAGGTTAGGTTAGGTTAAGTTAGGGTTGGCCCTATTCATTTAAGATTAGGTCGGTATTATTCAGCCTCACTGTCACACGCGAGAACTGAGACAGTGAGACCGCATATTAAACTAAACACGTGAAGATAGATCGCAAACTAAAATAGATATGTTAAGGTAGACCGCATACTGAAGCGGCACCCTTTGTATGTTTGTAAGTATTTTTGGTTGAGATCTTCGAAAACAAAACAAACTTTTTTTACGACGAATTGATATATATTTTTTTTGGATTAAAATAAATTTAATAAAAAAACTAATGAATAATTACTATTAGATTCACTATGTTTAAGCTGTTTATATTAAAAATACTGAGTATATATATACATATATACGTTGCGTGTGGGTGGGTTCGGAATCCAAATGAAAGGCCAGTCATTTCACAGGACTTTTTCATCGATTTGAGGAGTCCACACGGAATCACCGCTCAATCCAAAATGATCTGATCTAGAGGAAATAATTATGCAAATGTCTGAAGCTTTTCAATGCTTGTATTGCTGCCATAAAGTGATTTGAGAACAAAGAATAATGTAACCCGAGACAAATTATGTACATACCTACATATATGTCATAAAAGTATTCGTGATTTGGCAGCTTGGACAAAAAAGCTACCTTTAAGCAACGATTAATAATTTAATTCCCCACTAAAATTAATTAAAAATACTATTTATACTAAATATAAAATACTGCTGCGTAGGAGTGGGTTCAGGTCCAAATGAAAGGCCAAAGTCGCTTCACAGCATTTTTTTTTTTTTTTTTTTATACATATATACCAGGAAGGCCTTACAGGTAAATCCCAATGCGCCTTCCTGGCCAATTACAAATACAAATGCAGCATTTTTATTATAAGTCGTTGAATTGCGAGACACTGAAAAAACTCGCAAATTAACGAGACATCTATGAATTGTACATAAATTTTTATTGTACATCAATCAAATTTCAAATAGTGGTGACATAGTAGGTAGGAAGGATTTTTAGCCAATTTTTTTTCCAGGAACCGTTTCAACAATGAAATCAGAGAAAATTGGCAAACTTTGATAGGAAACGATCAACCTGGAGTCACAAATCCAGGTCTGACCAACAGCATACTCTGAAAAATTCATTTTCATTCAGGGATAGAACCCGGCACCTTCTTGACGGTAAGCAGAAGCTTAACGTCTGAGCTATGCTGCTGGCTATTTATTTATTTATTCAACGATTCAGGAGGTCCACCCGTGACCACCGCTCACTCCAGAATGATCTACCATGTGTACCTACTTATAAAGGACAAGTTGCACATCACAGCTTCCCCGATCCATTAATGTGTCTATTGTCTAGGCACGTAAAGGTCTACCCTGACGAGTATATTGTTGGCGATGTCTGTGAGATCTCCAGAGTAGGTATACTTTGTTCGGGCACTTACTGAGTCCCGTTAGTCTAATCCAGGGTCTCTATTGTTCACCCACGAATCCAATTAGACGGTGAATACTCTATCTCACATTACATATACATACAATATTGTCTTAAATGAAACTTTTGCTTTCACGGTCGGGCTCAAATTATGGCTTTCAATACAAAGCCTAGAAAAACTGCATATTCGACAGACAGATTACGACGAACAATCATAAACCTTTTAAATTGTAGTTCATACGCCTAAAAAGTTTTTTTTTCAATTTAAATAAGTAAATATTGGATACGGCTAAGAACCCCTAACATTTAAACTAATTCAATGACATCTTACAATGATATTCAATGAGTCACAATGACATTCGCTATTTTTTCCATTAAAATAGGAAAATTTAGGATTTTTGAACATTTTGTCGCTTGAACATCATTTCCGTGGACATTTTGTCGCGTGAACATTTTGTCGCGTGGACATTTTGTCGCGGGTACGTTTTGTCAGTGCACTAATTTTCGAGTACATTTTGTCGTTGAACCTTTTGGACTTGAACCAATTGTCGGTGTAACCAATCTGGTGCGCCCGGGACATTAATACCCCCAATTTTTTGTGTTTTTTGAATTTATCCCCCCCCCCCCCCCCCCTTTTGTTAAGCCACTGCTTACACACTACTTATTGTTTCTGTTCAACTTTTTCCATTTCAGGGACATCAGAAGTGTTCAGCGGAGCGGCCATTCGTCGCTTCGTAGCTGAACTTGTGGGCACCCTATTCCTGGTTCTAATAGGATGCATGGGATGTCTGCCAGGGTGGGCTTCAGGTGCTCCACCTTCGATACAGTATTCCACTTCCTTCGGCATGGTCGTCATGTTCGTCGTACAGGTCAGAGGAGATACTAACGCCACTCTATACAAAAAAAATGTCTAGAGTGCACTTTTAAAATTTTCAGACAAACTCGATTCAAACTCAAATAGCGTGCCAAAAAAAATAAGAAAAAAAACAACCGAATCAAAAATAAATCGCAAACGCAACATTCGTGACGACAAAAGCGCCGAATTATTTAACGTTTTCTGTCGCATTCAAAATAAACATGAAATGTGACGTTTTGAACCCGACTCATGATTTTTTATTTATAAACTCGCACATTTACCGCACAACGCGGTGAATGTAGACATTCACACGTTGCTTTGGTTCGAAATGTCTATTCAAAATGAGACAGAACCTTTCAAACTTATATATCTTCAGCAATTGAAACTCTTTAAATATGAACTTTAGTATGCGATCTATCTTCGAATGACAGTCGACTATTTTTTTTTAATTGTATCGTAGCAACGACCTGTTTATTATCATTTTTGTTTTTTCCTGCCACCCCATAATGTTGTCGAAGCATTTCTATCAAAATATCGTCAGCAGCGAAGAAAATACCGACCATAACTACATAATCTTAAATGAATAGGGCCAACCCTAACTTAACCTAACCTAACCTGACCCTTAAATACCTATTTATTTAAGGGTCAGGTTAGGTTAGGTTAAGTTAGGGTTGGTTCTATTCACTTAAGATTAGGTTGTTAGGGTCGGTATTATTCAGTCTCACTGTTACACGCGAGAACTGAGACAAAGTGGGACGCATATTAAAGTAAAAACGTGAAGGTAGATCGCATACTAAAGTAGATATGTGAAGGTAGACCGCATACTAAAGTAGCACCCAAATGTGTGCAACGCACACAGGCGGCCGCAATATAAAGGCCGCCGAAATAAATGAGAGTTGAAAAAATTATGTTCCTTAAAAAATACGAAACAAGACATCCTACTCTTTAAAGTGTATCTATTTGTATACTTGTGGATTGCTGAAGTAACACATATAATCCGGGGAAATAACGGGATAGCAGGTATTGCTTCGGTTCGCATAGAGCTAGGTCTTCTATGTTCTATTATCTTTGCGACTGCCGGATGTACAAATTCTTCAAGGACGTTGAGTATTGGTTGGTCATCGAAAGAACAGGGGTTAAAAACACTATATTTTCTTGAATGAACTCGCAAACGTTCAGTCTCTCTTGTCGTCTGGTCCTGTTTTGGTTTTCTGCCTGTTTTTCTGGTTAATTTTTATTGTGATTAAAATTTTCAACACTATATTTCTCACACAATATTTATCACAAGGTAAGATTTTTGCACTACTCGCGTGCACTTCTTTTTTAATTAAGAGGTTAGTAAAGAGCCGCCGGTTAAGTGCAATCGGATTAAGCCGAGGCACATCCCTGACACCGTGTGACCGTTATAATTGGTTTCGAGGATTATCTGCAAACTAAGTGCAAGTAAGCTAAACAATGGCGTGGTAGCGGTACTCGGTCGCATTCCCGTGGAGTTCTCAGAAGTGACCCATACCGTGGGTCTGAGTGTCGTGGGAATACATATCCGAGTACGTGACCATTACAATAGGTAAACAAATAGGAAGTCGAAGATGTCCTGAGAGACCTGTTCCTTATAAGACGATACTTAGGCGATATCAAGACATTCTGGACTGAGCACTGCCAGTGTGTGTATCTCCTTAATCACCAATAAATGCTGTGAAACGACTTTGGCCTTTTACTTGGATCCTCCACCCACCCCTACGCAACAACATAATATGATTTATACAAATGCTGGTAAAATTAAAGTGCGACCGATTAAAATTTTCACAGGCCGAACTGCTAGGCGCAGCCCTGCATACAAATACAGACTGAGCATGAGCTGATTGACAGAATACTATAAATGTACATATCCATCCCAAATAAAATAAAATAATTATTTGGTTATATTAATTTCAAAGACAAATCTAATCTAAATCGAACTTTAGCGGGCTTTAGCTTTTTTTTTCTCGGGTTAATTTATTTTATATGAGTAAGCGTTCTTTTGTTTATTGTATTATTATTCAAAAAATTATTTATTATTTTGTTTGTAAAAAGTATGCTTGCTCATATGTTCTAAGCGCTATCTGCATACTTATACCGGCTATTAAATCATGAAATCATTAAAGTTATGCTATTAAATAAAAATTGTATGCATACACGTTCGACATGTGTTGTCATTTATGCGGGGTTCATGCTTGCACGACAAAAAGTCTCTTTGTTCGTATCCAAATAATCCATTTGAATATTAAAAAGCATAATCTGAACCCAGCATAAACGACAAAAAATCTACCGAATGCGCCTAATCCTACTTAATATTTTACAATATTGCCCTTGCAGCAGCTGAAAGCCTTAATATATATTTTTAGCAATTGGCGTTTGAATTTAAAATAACATTTATTTTAAATTTAAAATAATATTTTGACTTGGCAAAACTAATAAGGCGAAATCACACAGTAGATACTTTTAAACATGCGAAAAAAATGTGGGCATGCCTTGCACATATTCATGGCACGCCCTGCACACACCGTCCCAAAATCACCCCCTGGAGTGTTTTCGGCTAAATTTTATCCTTGCTTGGCAGTGATCGATAACGGTGCATCTCATATTTGAAGAAATGTAGGAGAACGCCCACAGCGGGGAGCCAAGCACACGACGTGCCGTTCTTCCCTGTGTGATTTCGCCCATAGTAATACATACCGAGCAACGAAAGCTGTAATTTAAGGCATTTTTTATTTCGCTTCTTATATTCACGAATTTATCAAATTACATCCTTTTTTATCACACCTTCGCACTTCCAATTTATAAAGAATGTATCAAATCGAAATTTTCATTTGCGAATTTGCTATTAACATTGCGATTTTATTTGTATTATAATACTATGTGTATAAAACCTATATATTCAGATATTTGTTTGCTATTCTGCTTGCTTTTGCGCATAAATTATTGTATTATTTGAATAAATTTAATTTATAAATGTCAATACTATGCGGAATTTAATTTTTTTTTTACCAACCTTGGTTTTTTTTTCAGTGTTGAGTATTATTAAGAAATCTTAACTCGTTAAATGTACACATGCTAGCTATATAATAAAGGTTTTCTCTGAATATATTATATGTACAGACAGTAATTAAAATTAAACTGAGATGAATTTCAATTACTATAAAGTGCACAATATTGCTGATATATGTATATATAAAAAAATATGATATGATAAAAAATCAATGCGTTTGTTTGCAAAAATTATTAACACTAAAAACACTGCGTATTTTTATGTGACACTCAAATATATTGCTTGTGATTTGATATTTTGATGTAATATACAATGTACATCGAAAGCAGCTACAAATAAACTTTCGTTTAAAAATGTCGGGCTTTTTTTTTTGCTCGTAACCACTTCAAGTTTGATATATGCAGACAAGCAACGGCGCTAAAATATGTATTTACAAATACGCATTTGAATATAAACACGTAAATAAATAATTTTGCGAAGAATGCACATTGAAATTCAACATATACATTTGTATTCATAGATTTTTTTATATACGCGTATTTACGATTATACGTAAGCATGTTCTTGTTACTCCCAAGTAGTGAATGACATTGAATTTTAATTTTTTTTTGTATGTAAATTCAATAAAACCTTTTAAACATTCTAAATCTGTATATATTTAAAATAATATAAAATTCTAACACCGGTGTGACAATGTATGGAATGTACATATGTAGACATGTGTACATATTATAATATGTTAGCTGCTATTAAATACAAACAGGTATAAAGATGAGTAATACTTGAATATGAATCCTTTATATACATACATATGTAAATACAAAGCAAAGTGATAAAACTCAATAAAAGAAACATTAGTATATTGTTGTTTATTATATAAGTCTAAGAAAATTTATGAAATTCAATAAAATTGTGGAAATATTACCCAATAAACACTATCCATATAAAATTTTTGAAATTATACAAATATTAAGTTTAAATCAAAAATACACATTTTTTTTAAATCACATTAAATTTATTTTGTATTCCATAATATTAAAATAGAAACGTTGTACATAAACATATGTATGTACATACATGCATGTGAGTTCAAAATAGTAATGAACAATATAAAATTTCAATAAAAATGATGGTAAAACATTAAAAATTTGTCTAAAACCACAAATATCCCAAAATCGACCCATCAATTTGACCCCTGAATAACTTGACTCTTTGATCAGTAGTGTTCCGGCGTTGACGACATGTTGAGAACCGGAGATAACCTTTGAAAGTTATGACTTTGATCTGCCTGTCGCCTATTTGACATTAAAAAAGAGCAATCGTTAATTATAAATTAACAAATTAATTAATGTTTAACTGTTTTTTTTACGTACATAAATATGTAAAAATTTACATAACAATTGCCCCATGATAATATCATAAATTTACAAAATGAATACACACTTTCATATTTGAGCCGATATATTTGAAAGTGGCATTAGTCTATTTTTCTTCATTTCGAGAAATATTTCGCAAAACATTAAATATAATATTTTGCGTTTAACAGCTTTTTCCGAGATTCTGGACATATCGAATTAAAATAAGTGATAACAATTTGTGAATTAAGCCAAACAGAAATAGTGTTTTTGGAACTGAAAATTGGACTTCTGCCCCTTTCAAATACAACGGCTCATATATTAGCTTTAACAGCTCAGATTTTTTCACACAATTCTTTAGAATTCAAAAATGCGTTAAAATTACTTAACTTTCAAATATAACGGCTCATATAATACTTACTGCAATATGAGTAAAACAAGCTTTTATATGAATTGATATAGGTTTTTCATTCAAAATTGACACTTTTTCGTTTCAAATTTACCCTGATTCAAATTGACATTGAAAAGGGGTCAATTTGTAAATTAAAAATGGTCAATTTAGAATGAAAAACCTGTATAATGTATCTAAAATTTCCCACATTCAAAGCACATGTAAATATATTATCGTTTAAATGGTAAAAAGCGCTCATAAAATCGGCGTTAGATAAATAAATCAATATCATAAATAAATAAATCTTTGATTAGTTAGTCGTCGTATGCTCTATGGATAGAATGTAACAAGTCGTGATATAACGAAGGTGAACCGGAGAGATAAAAGCTGAACACAAAATATCATAACAAATGTAATTAACTACATCATGCTTTCAATATCAGTGAAATAGTGTGTATTCAGTAGCAAATGTTCGCTAACGAAGCATTTATTATACTATAAATTAAATTGAATTATTACATTAGTACATTGAAGATAACCGAGTTATGCTAATTATCACATTGTTTATAAACAACCCCAACATATTACCACATCGGCCTTGATTGTGATATTCTAAGTAACTTGCATAGATTAAATCCAAGATATTCAAATACAACACTCCTTTTTCTATATATATTGTATATAATTTGCATTCAATATAGAACATTTCATAAAGTACTTATTGTGGGCGATATAATATGCTAGCCGTATCCAGCATACTGAGCTGTCAATGTTTTATTAATGTAAAAGGTAACAGTACCATTCTACGTCCGGGTACTCGATCTATTATTTATTTATTTGGTTTTAGCTCATATTTAAAATTATGTAATTCAAATAACAAAATCTTTATCACCTACAGATGCACATACATACATACATTGCTTGCAAAAATGATGATCTGTTAAAAATGATATTCACAATTTATTATTGGAATGTACGTAACACATGTAGATAGTTTATAAATATCACTTAAGAGTTGAAAACAAATTGCAAAATTTTACATTCTAATAAAAATAGCTGCTGAAGATTGGGTCCCAGTCAAAGAACAGAACTGTTGCTTTAGTTACATAGAGGATTAAAAAAAATTAAACTAATCGCTTGGAACAATGAAAATATACGTATTTACTTCAAATAGATAAAAATCACAATATAAATCCACAGAAAATGTAATTCTAAGCCTTGTGCGTATCCCAATAACCACTTTAAGCTCTGGCATGTACCTTTACTGAAAATCCATGTATGTATATGTAATAAACATGTTACTGTAAAAATTAAAAAGATTAGTACGTAAATCCTAATATTACCGAAAAGCTCTGATAAAAATTAGATAATATAAGTAATTCAATCTTTTATCGCGAAAATGTGTGGGTTTACTCACTAATTATAGGATTTAAAATACCTTTATTAAGACATACAAAGTATATTTAAATAAAATTATATATTAGGTTGATGCATAAGTAACGTCGTATTTTTTTAAGAAAACAAAAATTAATATTTTCAGAAAAACTTTATTAAATTAATTAATTTTATGATTCCCATTATTGCTGAGAACTGTCTCCCATCTTTCCGTCAACTTTTTAATCCCATTTGAATAAAAACTTTCGGGTTTCGATGTAAAGAACGTGTATAGTGCTGTTTTCACCTCCTCTGTTGTATTGAATTTTTTTCCATTTAGATAATTTTGTAGAGATAAAAATAAGTGAAAATCAGAAGGGGCTAAGTCAGGAGAGTAAGGTGCATGCTTTAAAACATCCCAATTAAGCTCCTTTAATTTGTGCTGTGTAATCATTGCAGAATGAGGCCGCGCATTGTCGTGATGAAAGACGACACCCTTGCGATTGCGATTAGTTGGGGTCGTTTTTTTACGAGTTCCAAGTTTAATTTTTGCAGCTGTTCACAATATTTCTCAGCTTTAATTGTTTGGTTAGCTTGCAACAACTCTTAATAAATAATTCCCTTCATATCCCACCAAAAACAAAGCATTTAGAATTTAGCAAACCACCGTTGACTGTTTCTAACGTCGATAGCACCTTTGCCGTACACATCACATATATTTAAAAAGTAAACAGTGTCGAATATGCACTCTTTTCTCTGACATTTTCAAAAATCACAAGGGCTCTGTATACCTCGACTGCTGACAAAAGACTGAAAAAAATGTTGAAAGAGACCCTCCTCTACATAATACAAAGGCAAAATTAAGCACAGATGCTAAAACTCTTGGTTAAAAACAATATGTCATAGTCTATGTAAAAATACGACGTTACTTATGCATCAACCTAATATGTATGTACATTCAATGCTTTTAAATCGAATGCATAATATATATTTTTATATCTATTGCTTTAATTATTATGTATGATATACATATGTATGTACATATATGATATTTCTCTTTTGATAGATCGTAGGACATATCTCCGGTGGACATGTGAATCCTGCCGTGACTCTCGCAGCGGCCATCTGCGGATTGATATCCATTCCTTTATCAATCTTATACGTGATTGCTCAACTGATTGGTGCAACCACTGGCTATGGACTGCTGCTTCTCTTGACTCCGAATCACGCCTTCGACAACTCCACAGCATTTTGTGTCACCATCCCTGCTGACACTGTCTCGTCTGGACAGGTAAGTTTCAACACATATACTTCTTCGAATTGCATAATTTGACAAAGTCAACGTCGAAAAAAAGCCATTGAAATTCAAATTAAAAACATGTATGCTAAAAGCAATTCTATGCCGTACGCATATGTAATGGATACTTGCAAAGAATACTGAATTTATACAAAGTTATATACATACATATGTTACAGAAAGCCCGGCTTTACACGGGTAGGATGGATTAGACCGGCACCGTGACTGCGCCGGTTACCAGGTGCTGCGTTGTATGGGTGGGTATGCAATGTTTCATCCGACCCGTCTGAAACATTGCACACACCTATCCATACAACACAGCGCCTAGTACCCGGCGCAGGCGCGGTGCCGGTCTAATCCATCCTGCCCGTGTAAAACCAGGCTAAGAGTTTAAAGCTTGAATCAGTATACATTGACTAGCAAGTGTATGCATCATCAAAATCACCCAATAACATTATACACGGGAGAATGAATGAACACGTTAACTAGTAAATTACACTAACTATATCAGTACGCAGTAAATTCTTACGAAAGGAATAACAAGTTCACATTTTTTACAAGTATATAGTCTTCCTATTGAAAACTTACAAACAAAACTGACACATTAAAAATGGATCCGCTCTAAAATCGCCAGACAAATTGAACGACAGATTAACGGACGGCTGCTTTAAATGCAATTCTCGTCTTCTCGAATGATAGATTGCACATCAGATGACGGGTAACCTTTCGATGTGCACAGATGCAATTATTAAAATTGAGTTGGATCTTTCAGGCGAGTTTAATAAGGCAAGATTCGATAAGTTCCTTATTAAACTCGCCAGAAATATGCAACTCAATTTTAATAATTACCATTTTAATAATTGCATCTGTGCACATCGAAAGGTTACTCGTCATCTGATGTGCAATCTATCATTCGAGAAAATGAGAATTACGTTTAAAGCTGCCGTTCTGTTAATCTGTCGTTCGTTTGTCTGGCGATTTTAGAGCGGATGCACCAAACCCATTAAAAATGTTGTGCCATCTTTACCGAGCAATGCTCGGTCTTCCTAATACTTTTGTACATATGTATGTATATTATAATACTGGAAATTTATATCCACAGGCTGTGTTGATAGAAGCTATAATAACGAGCGTGTTGATACTCGTATGTTGTGCTGTATGGGATCCTTGCAATTCGAAGAACACCGACTCGGTACCGATCAAATTCGGCTTCACCATCGCCGCTATTTCCATGTCAGCCGTAAGTATTATATATTTATACATGTACATATGATATGATATCGTGTACGCATACATATATTCAAATGATGTAATTGAAAATAGGGAGCGTTCACCGGAGCCAGTATGAATCCAGCTAGAAGTCTCGGACCAGCTCTTTGGACCAGCAGATGGGATCGTCACTGGGTATATACCTATACAATCTTTTCAAATTAACATTGTATTGTTGGGATTCATTTATAATTATTAAATGGTTTTCAGGTGTATTGGGTAGGACCTTTGTTGGGCTCCGCTGTATCAGCGTTGCTGTATCATAATTTCTTCAAACAAGAACCGGCACCGATTCAACGAGAAGAAGTTCCGCTCAATGAAATACGAGGCAAACAGAAAAATGAATCTGCTTAAGTGAAAGGAGATTTGTACTAGTAAAATTTTACAAATGATGGTAGAATTATTATAAAAAATAAATTCAAAATAACGTGAATCGGCAGTGTTATCCAAATATAGTTTTTAATGAAAATAACAAGTACGCGAATGTATAATGGTAATTAACTATTTACATATGTGTAATGTTTAAAAATTCCCAATGAAGATGAATTTTTTAAAACACTTGATAGATTTTTTTATAATGAATAAAATACTCATTATATAAATAATAAATAAAATAAATCTTACACAAAAACTAAATAAAACATTTTATATATGTATTATGCGATTCGATTAATTAATTAATTCGATTCGATTAATAATAATTAATCTAGTTATAGATATGTATAATCAATATTGAAATACATTTATGATCTAATGCTACGATTGGCATTAATTAATAAATACTATTTGATATTAATGCATTTTATTTATTCTGACACTGCGATGATATCTTAAACGGCCTATCGACACAGTAAGGAAAATTCTACAAAATATGTATCTTTCTATGAATCTATATATGCCAGAGAAGTTATATTTCTACTAGTATTAATTTACTTTGACTAGCTTAGCCAGTGATATGTATTAATACATGAATTCATTCAAAGCGTTCACAAACAAATAATCCAGTAAATGTATGTATGTAGATGTACGCTGCATATTTTCAGCGATGTAGATTTATGTACATATCTAATGGTGAAAATATATTTAGATAAGATTTCACTGAGGCAATATGTTTATGTAATTTTACCAATGGCAGCTCGTCTAGATGAGCTGCAGGTTCCCAGTATAATAAATATGCCACTTCGCCTGTAGAAAAAGATCTTTGATCAATGTGTTTTGCCAAGTGATGTCGTATGAATGTGAGACTTGAACATTGAACGTCAAGTTGCTACACAAAGTCCAATGCACTCAAAAAAGTATGAAACGTTGTATGCTTCGCATAACAAGGAAGGACAGGAAACGAAATATGTGGGTAAGAAGTATGACAAGGGTAGTGGATAGAGTGAAGAGATTGAAATGGCAATGGGCAGGCCACGTGGTTAGAAGAATGGACAAAAGAAGTGCTAGAATGGTACCCAAGAGAATGCAAAAGGGTAAAAGGAACACCGTAGGGAAGATGAGTAGACGAAATTATGAAAATGTGACGAGTGAGATGAATGAGAGTTGCGCAAAACAGAGACGAGTGGAAGCATGTTGGAGAGGCTTTCATCCAGCAGTGGATGTTGAATGGCTGTAGATGATGACACATATCTGTAAACACGAATCGTCTTTTTTTGCATTCTGGAATGTCAAGAATTAAAATTCAAAAAAGGGTTAAATAGTATTTAGAATAACTGTAAAGCAGTTTTGTCTGAATCAGATTGTTGAAAGAAATACTAAAAATTGTTAAAATATTGTCTTTATTTCATATTTATATCAATCAATTCAATAATACAAAGACATATAATTATTATAAATCTAACAATTTTATATATGTGTATATTTTTGTCTGTTTTTTTAACATTTTTATTTACTTAAGAAAATATTAATCTACATATGCATATATTTAGCTATCAGATCAAAAACTTTGTTAACAAAAACTACAGCTACGCATATAATTCTTAAAATTCCCAACACATAACTAAGCTATTTAAACAATTCAGTTTTGGTAATTTTTGGAAATGTGTAATAAATTCATTATTGAATGAATCTCTTTACAATATATATCTATAGTATAAAAGATGATCTTCAAAAACTCAAAAATATAATTTTACCTTAAAATAAAGTAAAAAAATATAATTAATACAACACAGAGATCAATAATAACCTATCGAAACTCAGTATATCATTTAGAAAGTGCCAAATACCTTATCTTTTTGGTCAAAAAGCTTTTACGTTTAGCTTTAAAGTTCATTTAATATATGTAAGTATAATATCTAAGGTATAATAATAAATTTAAGACTTCGAAAAAAAAATAAAGCGTACACGATAATAATTGTTCGTAGAACTAAAATTAAAAATACTAATAAATTCGCATACAAATTACCAATCAAAAATAAAAAAATTTCAATCAGACGCTTCACTCAAATCGTACTGCGAAAAAATGACAAAGATTAGTGGATAGTTGTCGAAATTGTGACGGTAATTTCAGATATATAGTGAACAACCTCACTGTATAGTATTATCGAGATCATCCGCGTCACGATTGACAATCGGTTGTACATCTTCTGGTTGGAAACGTTTAAAGATTCTGTCGACCAAAATGTTGTTGTAGAGACACGTTCCCAACAGGAGTATGGTGAATCCGACTAATTGTGGCCAGTGGAATACTTGCCAGCCGACAGCGAGCGACACAGTCCAAATTACCAGAGTCCTGAAACGATCCATCAATTAATAAAAATACTTAGTATACGTACATAGTCCCACTCCCAAGCTTTATCAGGATCTTAATCTTACCTGACAGAGTCGAGAACCATCCTCGTAGTGGCCGACATCTCCTTAGTAACGCTGATTCCGGCGAAGTTGAAAAATGCAATAGAGATGATACATCCAACGACAGATATAATCAGGAGGCCATTGTTACCTTTAATAATAACGAAATATGTAAATCTCGACATATAATATTTATGTATATATAATATTTAAAATACAATATTAGTTCCGTTCCAAATCAAAGGATTGGGACTGATAATAAAACAAACATTAGTTTGAATTAATTTAACTCTTTGGATGCTGACCAAAGCCGATCGGCGTTTTGCTAACAAGTCCATGGTCCTGAAAAACGCTGACAGGTATTTTTATTTCGAGCATTTACAAAGTTAACAAGAAACTACCCGCTAAGCCTTTCCAGGTAGCATTGAACATGGCTCGTGTAATCCGTGTCAATGTTTATAAAGACTGGTTTACACCGGAATTTCTGAATTTATAACCATAGCAGAATATCCCGATGGAAATCCCTAACTGCTGAGTATTTTAGATTGTGGCTTGGCATTTAGATTGTGAGCATTACATTTTAACAACAATGAAGAAGATGGAACTAGTTTTGGAAAAATACATTCATTAATACACTCATTTGTTTATTTTATATTGTTGCAAGATATATTACAGAGTCTAAATACACTTTTACAAAACTCGAAATCTTCGGTGGTAGTGATCTAAGGTTTGTTTGGATTAGCTACAATTTTTATACCTGCTTTCTATTGGATTTCTAAATAATTCTAGGACTTTCAACAGAAAAGACGTCTGCACTCAAAGAGTTAAGTGTCTGATTAAGGGCGAAAACACATAGAGGCACGCGGCACGCGTTTTTTTTTTTGATACTTTTTAGCATGAAAATAAAACCCAAACATGCCTAGCCATCCTCGAGGTACGCAGTCCCAAAAAATCACCCCCTGGAGTGTTTCTGGTGATATTTTGTCCTTGTACTGATATAAGCTTGACAGTGATTGATAACGGCTAATCCTATATTTGAAGAAATGTAAGAGAAACTTGTCGATAATAAGATCGTACGAATTAACAATGAACTGGGAACGCTTTTTCTTGACTGGAAACTATGAAAACTGGTACCGTGCCATTCAGTTGAATGTGTTTTCGCCTTAAGAGGGCTGGACACCAGCGCCTTGTCCATACAAACATATTACACTTCTCCCTTCCTCAATTATGGCACTAGAGAAATTATTTTTTAATATGCTATGGATATCCACCATTGACATGCATCTGTGCTTTTATTTTTTTGATTAGTTATTTTTTATAGGAGCTAGGGAGCCGCCAAAAATCTATAAAATCGCCTCTTTTTTACAACCACGAAAAGAGTCCAGTGTGCTTATTTAAAAAAAAATACGCACACAGTTGCATAGAAAATATCTTTCTCATACCGATGATGAAATTTTTTTTAAAATTGGTCCAATTTCGGAGGAGAAAATTGGAGAATACGAAACCTCGATTTTGTCGATTTAAAATACGTAATATCTGGTCGAAGCGCAACTGTCGCATTCACTCAATATATATATATATATATATATATATATATATATATATATATATATATATATATATATATATATATATATATATTGATATATATTGTCGCATTCACTCAATATATATATATATCGAAGAAAGCAACGGCAACAAAATTAAGGTTTCGGGTGTACAACCCTCTTAAGTCTATTTAATATTGTTTTAGCCCACTTTACAGCGAAAGCATTACATACCTATTTGAATAAGACCGTCAATTGCATCTTCAAAAGTCTGTCTAGGATTGTTGTTGAAACGGGGTGGTGCCGGAGTGTAATAGAATATGACGTGAAGAATGAGAAGAATGAAGAAACCGAAAACTCCTTCCCATCCTACAGCCTGCAATGGAGCTATATCCAAGCCTGTAAAATCCAATTAAAAATCATTAATAACAAGGAAACGAATTACAAACATACTATACAAAAGAAAACAGCCAGCAGCATGGCTCGGTGAGAGGTTGCCGGGTACGATCCCGTACTATTCCTTAATGCTACTGGTCAGACTCGGATATTTGTGATTCCAAGTCGATCGTTTCGGTTGAACGGTTCCTCCATCAAATTGGCAAAAACCATCCTAACCACTATGTCACCACATTCTGAATTTGATTTATGTACAATAAAATTTACGTACAAGTTTAAATCCATAGATGTCTCTATGGATTAAGTAATTAATTAAATAATAGATAATTTCGAGTTTTGCAGCATTACGAAATTCAGCGATTTATGTAATAAAAATGCTGCAATGTTTTTAATTGACCAGGAAGGCACATTGGGGTTTACGTGTAAGGCCTTCCTGGCATATATACAGTGCCCGACAGAATTAAGTGTGTACACAAGAACGCGGTTTTCTCAAAAAGTATTTAACATAGAGCTTTATAGTTTTCAAAAATTAAAAGGGTGTTATTTTATGATCCTAATTTAGACATTTCGTTTTTTTCGCTTTATAGCTGTTTCGTTGACATTGCCGCATTCGTCACAATTCAAAAATTGGGTCGTGCGTTCATGCGGAACGAATGTGTTTGGGACCCTGTATTTCAGTTATTACTGATACGATTTCTTCAATTTTTTTGTGTTTTATCATTCTATCTTTTGAATTGGTAGGAGACAGTGGTTTCGTTAATATTGTTCCCGTGTAGTGTTGTAAAAATAAAATGTCGAAAAAAATCTGAAATTCATGTTTAAGTTCGAAAATTTCTGGTAGATGATAAAATTGGTGTGAGTTTTTGTGATATCGCGAGTAAATATCGTATTTCAAAGTGCTGCCGAAAAGATTTGGAATAAATTCAAAAACCATGACACTGTTGAGAATTTACCGGGAAGAGGAAGAAAAAAATGAACAAATCAACGGGGTGATCGTCTGATTTTTAAGAAAGTAAAGCAAGAACCGACGAAAACTTGTCGGTAAATTAAAGAAGACCTGTCGTTGAATATCTTGTAGAAGACAGAGTCACGTAGATTAAAAGAAGTTGGCTTAAAAAAATGTAGAGTGCGGCGCAAACCTTTAACCAGCAAGGTGAACCAAGCGAAGAGATTAAGATTCGCCAAAAAATATATTGCAATGCCTTTATCGTTTTGGAAACGAATTGTGTGGAGTGACGAACGTAAATTTGAGCTTTGAGTTCGGCACAAAAAGTAAAAGAAAAGTATGGAAAAAATTCAGTGAAGCCCTCAAAAACAAGTGTGTTGAGAAAACGGTGAAATATGGTGGTGGCTCAATTATGATATGGGGCTGTTTTTCCTGGAAGGGCGTCGGAGTCCAGCCAAAATAGAAGGAATAATGGACTCCCATATATACATCGATATAATCAAAGACAATTTGGAAGAATCAGTCGAAACAAATTGGTCTGGGGAGTATTTTCATCTTTCAACAGGACAACGACCTAAAACACAAATCGAAGAAAACAATGAAATTTTTCGAAGAAGATACAATTTAATTAATTGAGTGGCCTCCCCAATCACCAGATATTAATCCCATAGAAAATTAGTGGTCTATTAGAATGGACCAAAAAATTTTAAATAAAAATAAAAAATGTTTTTTCATGAATTGTCCACTATTTGAAAAAATTTAGATGCTGACACACCAAAAATTAGTTGAAAGCACACCCAATAGACTGCAGGCTGTAATTAATTCCAAAGGATCTCATACAAGTTTTAAAAAAAATATATATCTCAATTTCTCTCTGTCCACTTAATTTTACTGCTCATTTTTCTGTATTTTGCTCATTTTTTTTTTTTTTTAATAAACGGTATTGTTTTTTCAAAATATTTTTGTATAATTTTTTAAACCTAAGTATCATGAATATTAATGATTTATTTCTCTTGTGCAAAATGTATCATAACAAAAATATTCTGTCTTAAAGTTTTTTTTCTGAAGTGTCCACTTAATTCTGTGGGGCACTGTATATGTAAAAATAAATAAATAAAAACGTTTTTGCACTTACCAGATACATACTTTTCCTCGTAGACCATTTGCGTGGCGGATATGATCTGAGCCAATACTATCAACAAGTCGCCGGTGATTATACTGTTCTGGCCGTACGTCTGTGATGTATCTTTATTTAGAAAATCTGAAGCGCCGACGACAACCAATCCGATGATTACACACCCTAAATAAACAAATCGAAATAATATTGCAACTTTTGCAACGGATGTTACAATGTTTTTAAAGCAAATAAGACAACCACCTATGCCACACCATTCCCGGGCGATTATCTTCTTGTCGAGGAAAACGACAGAGAGTATAGCAGTGAAAACGATTATAGAACCTCGGAACATTTGAAAACTGCTCGCATATGTTAAATTCAACCCTATATACATTGTAGAGGTCGCAATCTGTAAAAAAATATATATATACAACACACACATATTATATGATGAATGCAAAAAAGTATAGAATATTTGCTTGATTTTTACTTTATCCATGTACGTAGTAACAATAGATGAAGTTTTGTGATCATGCGAAACTTCAAACGCGGGATTTTGACTGATTCGAACTCATAATCGATCACTGATGAAAAGATTGTACTTGGGAAAACAACGCACTGAGAAACGATACTGGTCCAATGTATGGACCGGTAAAGGTTGCACCTTTCGGTAATCATAATACGTACCAAATCCAAAGTAGCGGGCAACATAAGAATGAAAGGACTGAAGTTTCTGTTTCCGCTGACCAGACCGTTTGTTTGCGTCGATACCGATGGTCGTCCGGCAAATCCACACACTAACATTTTGAAAACTACCAAACACATCATTTCACCAAGAAACATGAAGCTGGACTGCAATGGAAATTCAAATGTAAGTAATTAACAAAAGCGACGTCCAATTGTAAACAACGAAAATACCACACCTGTAAGAACGGATGTTGAAACGGTCGAATCTGACCGTCAGATCCTTCGGAGTCCAGCATATCGGCCCATTTTGTAGACAAAGTGTTAATTGACCCGGTGATGACGAGTATCAACGCCAAAAACTTCTGATATTTCGTCCAAGCCATGTTTTACCGGATTTATGTATATCTGAAACAGACAAGTGCAAAACGAAAAATCAGCACCAACGGAAAAGCCAAGTATGATATTGACCTTTGTATGATATTGACGTTTCGTTAAATGTACGTAAACAAAAATATTGAACCTAAATATATCGCATGTCATTATAAGATTAAAATAAAGCCATTTAATCATTGCTTTTTCAATACACAATCATAAATGAATAAACAACGCGATTGCAAGATATCACAGATTACACATATATTTATATAATTATCGAATATTGTAAATATGTACATGTTGTAAGTAGAGAGGCAAGTCAATTCAGTGCGTTAGTTGAAGATTGAACTTTTACAAGTTTCTATACAAGTTCTATGACATATGTTAAAACAAATAATTACCGCAAGAGTACAACATGTGGTGAAAACAGATGATTAGGGCGAAAACACACAGAGATGCACGTGGCACGTGGTTTTTTCTTTAGATACTTTTAAAATTGCGAAAAAAATGGGCCGTGACTTGTACATATTCATGAAATGCGGTGACACGACAACTCGTTCACAGATTTTCCGTAAACCGAGGATGCGCTCCAGGCATTACGTACACGGCCATCTCTTTCTCACCCCGTCTGTTCACCAAGATCTAGTTTACTATGCCATTACGTATGCAGCCATCTCTTTCACAGACTGTCTGTTCACCGATAACAGACGGTCTGTGAAAGAGATGGCTGCATACGTAATGGCATAGTAAACGAGATCTTGGTGAACAGACGGGGGTGAGAAAGAGATGGCCGTATACGTAATGCCTGGAGCGCATCCTCGGTTTACGGAAAATCTGTGAACGAGTTGCCAGGTAACCATGGAATGCCCACCACACGCCAACCCGAAATGACCCCCTGGAGTGTTTTCGGTAAAATTGTATCCTTGTATTTATAAAATTGTATCCTTGCTTGACCGTGATCAATAACGGTGTATCCCACATTTGAAGAAATGTAGTAGAGCTTGTCGCCGTTCCACATGCCACGTTCCTTGCTGTGTGGGTTTTCACCCTTAGTATCTTGAAAATGAACACTTTTAATGAAAATCATACATTTACCGCATCAATAAAAGCAAACTATGTATCTACATAGTATTATAGCATAGCAAATGAGATCTGTTAGAGACCAACCGAAGCTCAATATGTTCTTCGAAATAATCATAAGTGAACTGCTTCAGTTCAGACTTGCTTCAAATTGAAACCGTGGTTACGCAAACGATAGAAAAGAATAATAATCTACACCATTTTTGCAGTTTTGTAATTTTAGTAATAAAGGACAGATCTTTCTCTATTACTTACATGACTATGACAAAAGACTCAGCATTTGAGTTGTTACAGTGAAACTGTTATTGTCGGTGAAATTACAATTTCACTTAATTTCGCCGACTCTAGCAGTGAGTATGGATATAACAATAAAATTACGAATTCACTTCTCAATTTCAGTGAATTGATAATTCGAATTACAACATACTACCAACCCTGACAACCCAATCTTTAATAAATAAAACCAACCCTAACTTAACCTTACCTTAAACAGATAAAACCAACTCTAACAGACAAAGGTGGTCGATAAAATGGTGAGAGTAGAGATTGAAATGGCAATGGGCAAACATATATAGAAGAACGGATGATAGATGAAGCAAAGAAGTGCTCGAATGGTACCCGAGAGGATGTAAAGGGGTGCAAGAAAGGCCACAAGGGAGATGGATGGATGATCCCAGAAAAGTGTGGTGCTGGTGTGATGTATTTAGACATATGTACATACACAACTTTATATGTATATGTTACAGCAGCGGTTTCCAAACTGGGAGGCGCGCCTCCCAGGGGAGGCGCGGACTATTGCCAGGGGAGGCGCCAAAACTTTTTAATAAAAAAATAATTTTCATACCATAATATCTACAAATAAATAAAACTTCATATCGTAGCTTAACAGTAAAAATTCAATGCATGAATGTTTATTTTTATTTTTCTTTCATTTTTATATATACATTTAATTCCTATAAAAAATTATCCGGAGAAGAAGATTTTAAAAATTGCGCCTTTGCATACGCTCTGTTTTAGCTAAAGATGCCCATTTAATTGGATATGTTCGATATGTTGCGGATAATAATATATTAGAAGATATATTATTTTGCAAACACATTCTTGGGAAGACCACATCCATTGAAATTTTTAATATAATAGACAGTTTTGTTGAAGAAAACGACATAAAGTGAAATAATTGCGTTGTGATCGACATACAATAATAATTGGACTGTGTACCGACGGAGCTCACTCAATGTCCGGACACAAAGCAGGTCTTAAAGCATTGATCAAAAAGAAAGCACCACATGCTATCTGGACACACTGTATGATTCTCAGAGCAGCTCTATTGTCAAAAAATATGAGCGAGAAACTGAACTGCATTTTTACAAAAGTTATAAAAATTATAAACAACATTAAGAATAGTCCTTTGAGAGCAAGGCTGTTTGCAAAGCTGTGTGCTGATATGGAAGCTAATTATACCTCACTTTTGTATGACGAACGATAATTTTATTGTTAAACTTGCTTATTTGGTTGAAATTTTTGGAAAATTGAGCGGTTTAAATAAATCAATCACAAATGCACCCACTTATTCAAAAAGACAAAGTAAAAGCTTTCATTAAAAAATTAAAGTTATGGAAATCAAATTTACAAAAGAATGGGTTGGATAGGTTTTCACTTTCAAAAGATTTTTGGGCCACAGCCAATATTGAAGCAAGTAAAAATATTTTTACCGACCACTTGGATGTTTTAGTGCTGCATTTTGCCAATTATTTCAAAGACCTTGATTTCTCAAAGTTTTTGTGGATACAGAATCCATTTAACTACAATGAAGAAGACGAATTCGAGCTGACAACCATCGAAAAATAAAAATTGATAGAATTATCATGCGATAGCTGACTAAAACAAAAGTTTCAAAATGAAACCGTAATTAAATTTTGGATGAATCCAAGTGGAGAGTATGAATCTTTGTATTGCAAAGAAATGCAAGTGCTGCTACCGTTCGTAACGTCTTATTTATGCGAAACGGGCTTTTCGGCACTAGCTGCAATGAAAACCAAATATCGAGCCAGGTTAATAGTCGAAAAGGAGTTACGAGTGGCACTCTCCATATTGCCCCCAAGATTTGATAAACTTTGTGCCAATAAACAACAACATCCTTCGCATTCAATTTTGACGTGTTAGATGTAGTTTAATTAGTAATTTAATATAAAAATAAATATATGTACGTGTTCGTATAAATTTATGTTATAGCAAAACCTTTTTATTATTCTGTCTATTGTAGAGTTCAGTATTTTATTTTTAAATAAAGGTTTAATATTTAAAACGTGTCTATATTATTATATCTATTAAAAAATAAAAGGTAGGGAGGCGCGGAGAAAAAATTTTTTTTTAGGGAGGCGTAGTAGCATAAAGTTTGGAAACCGCTGTGTTACAGTGAAATTGTAACTCAAGCAGTGAGTGAGTATGGATATAATAACTAAAGGGCGGATAGAGAGCGTGCTTTTTCCAGGAATCACGGCATTTTGGGTCTATTCACAAAGCCAGAGTGCAATAAAAAAAGGTTCGGCGAACCTTTAACAAAGGTTCATCATAAAAATGAACAATGCACAACGAACAATAAACAAAGAACGGCACGCTTCCGGTCCGACCTCTAATAATAACAATAGAATTACAACATACGAATTCGAATTACAACGTACTACCAACCCTAACGACCTAACCTTAAATAAATAAAACCAACCCTAACTTAACTTAACCTAACCTAACCTTAAATAAACAAGTGTTGGCTGCTAAGATAGTGGACCATGAGGAGAGTGGGAATGGACAGGAGCACAGGGTTTGTGAGCGCGAGTTCGGCATCGGATTGAGGATGGAGAGGAGCGGGATTGTGACGTAGGGTGGCGCGATTCGTGTCAGCGACGCACTATCAAGCATCAACAGTCAAAAATTACAATTTTACTAATAGAGGTCAGTGAAAATTGAACTGGTTATGATTTCACTGTGACATATACATACATATAATCTATACTGCGCATGTAACTTAATCGAAAATATAGCCAAATTTACAGATATCGCATTAATACCGCCCCTTTTCGACAAAATATTAAATACTAAACACTATGATAGTCGATGACGGACATACAATCAATTGATTTACAGTCTATATGGGGTGATCTCCACTATCCACGTCTTACAAACAGTTTGCACCACTTGTATTCGAGCGAAACCCTCAAATGACGACCGCGCCGTTCAATGTTCACCGACCTCATTCAGCACCACGTAGAGATAAACAAATAAAGCGCCGCTTTTGAATAACAGATTTGTATTCAACTATCGCAAAATTCTACAAAATAGTGTCATTCGAGAGTGCGAATAGATAACAGCACTCACAAATGACTAGCAGAAATATTGTAATATGATGTCGCATAGAGGCAACCGCGCACATTTGTTAAGAATTACATACATGTACGTACTTGTATGAGGTCGGAGATCAAAAGCCAAATCGGGAAAACACTTTTATACATAGTTGCAGCAAGCACATGAAAAAGCGTCACATATCTTAAAGCTAAAAATAAATGCTAAAAATTGATAATCACCTACTGTTGGATCATCAACACGCTTCCATTCGTCTGTTTTGGGCAACTGTCATCCATCTCATCCCACACACTTTTCTGATTTCATCCAAAAATATCCTTCGAAGAATTCCTTGCACCGTTTTACATTCTCTCGGGCACCATTCCAGAACAATGTCCACCTCTCATCTATTGACATTTGACATTTCTTCGCTATATCCACTACCAGACAATACAGTTTTAATTCGGTTCGCAGACAATATAGTTTAAATAGCTCGCGATCCACCTGACCTATGTACTTAACAGACTAACACAGCTGGACAGGGAAAGTAGGTTTAAAAATGAACGTAAATAAGACCAAACTAATGTTCAATAGTCATTGCATGCCCGATAGTATCTCATCAGATGATAAACCAATAGAAGTAGTAAATAATTATTTATATTTACGTCAAATAATAGACACGTCCGGTAGTAAAGAAGATGAAATAAAGAGAGGTATGAAACTAGGATGGAGTACATTCGGACGAATGAATGTTGTTTTTACAAACCTCCTTTACGTTTTTAAATAAAAAATGCCGCTGTTTGAAGAAAAAGATCTTCGATCAATTCGTTTTGCCAGTGATGACGTATGGATGTTAAACTTGGACACTGAACGACAAGCTGCTACACAAAGTCCAATGCACTCAAAGAAGTATGGAACGCTGTATGCTCGGTATAACGAGGAAAGACAGGAAGCGGAATACGTGGGTGAGAAGTATGACGAGAGTAGTGGACATAGTGGATAGAGTAAAGAGACTGAAATGGCAATGGGTGGACCACGTAGCTAGAAGAATGGACGAAAGAAGTGCTAGAATGGTACCCAAGAGAATGCAAAAGGGTAAAAGGAACACCATAGGAAAGATGAGAGTGCACTAGAGAAATTATTTTTTAATATGCTATGGATATCCACCATTGGGGTGCATCTATCGTTTTATTTTTTTGATTAATTATTTTTTATAGGAGCTAGGAGCCGCCAAACATCTATAAAATCGCCTCTTTTTTACACCCACGAAACGAGTCCAGCGTGCTTATTAAACGGTCGATTTTAAAAAAAATACGCCAATAGATGCACAGAAAGTATCTTTCTCATACCGATGATGAAACTTTTTTAAAAATTGGTCCAGTTTTGGAGGAGAAAATAGGAGAATACGAAACCTCGATTTTGTCAATTTAAAATACGTTTTATCTGGTCGAAGCGCAACTGTCGCATTCACTCAATATATATATTGATATATATTGTCGCATTCACTCAATATATACATAAACTCAATATATATATATATATATATATATATATATATATATATATATATATCGAAGAAAGGAACGTTAATAAAATTAAGGTTTCGGGTGTACAGCCCTCTTAATATCATATTGTCCATATTGCCCCATTGACTTTTATTATTGTCTGTGATATTTTAAGAAAACCATAAAAGTAAAACGTTATTTTCACACCAATGCAATGCTGAAAAGATGCTGAAAATCTTGCTATAAATAAGTTTAATATAAAAATTATGTACGTATATTTTTTGTTTACCAGATAATTCTTCTTGAATAAAGATGCTCGCCATGATAAACAATGTTATGATGCGATCGAAACGAATATTATATTAAGCCCAGGGTTATTTCACACAGACAGAATAACGACATTATATTTTTTTATTTTATTTTACATAGATATATACCAGGAAGGCTTGACAGGAAGACTCCAATGCGCCTTCTTGGACAATGTATTTTATTATTACATAAATCACTGTATTTACAGAAGCTGAAGAACACGAAATAAAAAATAATTAATTAATTAATCCATTGAGACAACTATGGATTTAGATTTTGTACATCATTTTTACAAATTATACACCCAATAAATACAGAAGATTTGTGACAACAGGAAAGATGATTTTTTGCCAATTTTGAGGTATCGTTTCAACGATGTTCAGATAAAATTGGCAAACTCTGATAAGAGACGATCGATTTAGAGTCACAAATACCCCCAAATCTAACCAGCAGTATGGCGGATCGAACCCACTGATCACTTGGTGCTAAACATACACGCTACCATTAAGCCGTACTGCTGGTTAAATGTAAAATATATACATATTAGTATATGATACATGGTTCGGTGATAATTGGTCACAAAGCGCTCCACCAAAAGTCACTAAAATCTCTATAACGGAACATCTGGCAGCGAAAAAGTCCATCACACTAACGATAATTATCATACTAACGAGAACTTGAGTGCCAAATATTGTGTATTCGCGATTTTCATGGCAAAAATTGTCTTTGTGACAATCGCAATGTGACTAATAATCCAATTATCACGATACATATGTAAAAATAGGTTCGGTGATTACTAGTCAAATGTGAACCGGTCACAAAATGTTCATACCATTTCGTAAACTTTATATGTACATATACACATACATACATATATTGTTATGCACCTCACACGAATCGTTCAATACTCTCACTTAACACTTGCAAATGTAAATAGACAAGAGTTTCAAACATTTACATTATTTAAATTCACATAGAAAGATGACACCTTTATAATAACACAATGCGAAATATCGACATCATCAAATTCTCGCGGTCTAGATTGAAATAATATGAGACATATAAATGCCATAATGCATAAATACAGAAACGCTAGACGTTGACATCATCATAAAATCGATGAATATCACACACCACTATTAAACTCTGGCGTCGCTTCTCAGTTTTCACGACCCACTTAAAACATTGACATCAGCAAATCTTTGCTACAGGTTTTTGACTCCAAATTCAAATTCAATATATTTAATTTCAAATTAAATATGATATTGTACAAATATTAAATCAAACAATTGGATAGTTTTTAATATATTACGTAGGGTTGCAACAACGATATTTGTTCGATAAATTTGTTGCATCAAAAAAATATATTTAAAAGAGAATTACAATCTCCAATTTCGAATGGAAAAGTAGCTGTAGAAAAATGGGTAGTTAAATTACATATATTCTCGAATATTCTCGTTAATGGAGATTCAATGGACTAATGAAAGAAATAAGACTTTCTATAAATGTAGTTGAAAGTATACTACAGTGCATTGAAAACTATGATTTCAATTGTCGCCAAATGAAATTATTTGAAATAAAAACTAATTGTTGATTTTTTCGGGTCCCGGTTTGACTTGGAAGAAATCTGGCAACCCTAATCATTAGGGTTATATTTGGAATACAAAGAAAGGAGTATACAAAGAAAGTACTATAAATATAGTTGAAAGTATACTACAGTACAGTGTAGTTGAAAACTATGATTTCAATTGTCGCCAAATGAAATTATTTGAAATAAAAACTAAATGTTGATTTTTTCGGGTCCCGGTTTGACTTGGAAGAAATCTGGCAACCCTAATCATTAGGGTTATATTTGGAATACAAAGAAAGGAGTATACAAAGAAAGTACTATAAATGTAGTTGAAAGTATACTACAGTACAGTGTAGTTGAAAACTATGATTTCAATTGTCGCCAAATGAAATTATTTGAAATAAAAACTAAATGTTGATTTTTTCGGGTCCCGGTTTGACTTGGAAGAAATCTGGCAACCCTAATCATTAGGGTTATATTTGGAATACAAAGAAAGGAGTACGGGGTACTAAGAGGTAAAAAGAAGGAATCAAACTAGTATCTGAGGACCTGCAGAAGGGAAAATCCAAGATACTAAAACAATTTAAAAATTTGTGATAAAAGATAACAAGGTTTCGAAGCCTCAAACTTGGACATGAGATTGTAAATCTTTTCAAACAATGAAAAAACACACATATTACATACGCAAAGCAATACACATATGACTAAAAACATGTTGTAAGTATGTCTCATTTACCAAAAGGAAGTACATATGTATGAATAATCAATGTATGCACAAACATATTGCATGCAAGTATAATTATAAACATGAACGCGGTCAGAGTGCAACCTTATCTGTAGTTATATTTATGACCACGCCAATTCATGTGTGTATAGGATATCAATGAGTCATTGCGCACTTCAAACGAAACAATAGCGATACATAACCTACAAATAATGGATGGGATAATTGCGCTTAACTCTTCCACCGGTAAAAAGGCTTGAAAGAATTTAAGGAGGAGTTGAAGATATTGAAATTTGGAAAATCTATAGTGTAAAATGCTGAGTTTTAAATTTGAAAATAAAGAAAGCGATACCTCCGACGAGCCGTCTGACACTATGACAAGCCAGCAGCAACAAGGTGTATTCGTAGCCAGTGCTGCCAGAGTTAAAAATAAAGCTTATCATAATACGGTTTTGTTGTGAAAAAGAAAATTAGATGTGTCAAACTGTCAACTAGAGATGTGCCGGTGGGAAAAACCCAGTTTATTCCCAGGAATAAGCCGGTAATTTCCCTGGGAACTTTAGGTGACGGGAATTTTGGGAAAATTGAAAAAAAAAGGTATATCAATCAGATTTTCAAATCGACGCATTTTTACATACATACTCGCATTGTGTCAATGCATTTTTAGATACTCGCATTGACACGGTTCGGTGATTACTAGTCAAATGTGAACCGGTCACAGGACAACCGGTCGCTCTAAAACTGGTCACCCTAAAACAAGTCACGAGAAAACTGGTCACACCCGAAAATAGGTCACGAAAAAACTCGTCACACTCAAAAATTTAAAATTGGTCGAATTTTTGGGTGTGACCAATTTTCATGTAAATGCAGTACTATAAATATCCGGTTTGTGTTTGAGTCGGATGCTTTACGTAAATAGCCTATTAGTTATCATCGCTTGTTCGAAATAGGCGGCTTGCAAGTGGCAACTACAACGCTTCAGTAATTACTTACAACGCTTCAGTAAATTGTGAATTGCTATCAGTATAACCGCTCGCATGAAAATCGCTTGTGCTGATCTCCCGTCGCACAGGAAAATTATACAAACTAAATTTTAGTACTTTCCTATTGTTAATTGTAGTCATCATAATCTGCATATTTCAATCTGTCTATTATATATATAAAGATCGATATTCAAAAACTCGTATTAATGGTTTGCTTAAATATATACAATATATTGTATTTCAATTATTTATTATCTTGGAATTTCCTTCTGCAGGTCCTCATATACCAGATCGTCTCTCTTTTCATCACTTAGTACATCGTTTTCTTTTCTTTGTATTCACAATATTACCAAAATCATATATGAACATGCGTAGTAAAATAATTTATAGAATTTATACAAATGATATCAAGAGAAATGTGTTGTTCAAGGCAGTGCTTCCCAAATTGGGGGTCGTGACCCCCTGGGGGGCCGTAGGATTTCTCGCGGGGGCCGCGAAAATATTCAATAGAAAGTACAAATATTCATTTATGAATATTTTTCCACATTACATATGTAGGAATCTCGTCGTCGTCATCGTCATCGAAACATTCGAGAATATTCCGCAACAACAAACTACATTCCCGAAACCCAGACGACATGCACCTGCAGTCGTTATATTAAACTCAGGCGGAACGCCCCTACCAGTCGAGTGGAACCAAAACGGTCGAAACACGCCGCCACCATTAAAATACATCGAGCGGAAAGGCGCCAAGCATTCCAGAAAATTCGACGCCTCGACGAAAACAAAATTCCTCTCGTACGCGTCAATAACCACTTCCATCAAGCATTCCAGAAAATTCGACGCCTCGACGAAAACAAAATTCCTTTCGTACGCGTCAATAACCACTTCCACCAAGCATTCCAAAAACACTATAAAAGGAGGTACAACCCAAACAAGACCAGTCGACCCACAGCAGCAAGCGTCGACACACAGCAACAGACCAGTCGACCCACAACAGCAAGCGTCGACACACAGCACCAGACCAGTCGACCCACAACAGCAAGCGTCGACACACAGCACCAGACCAGTCGACCCACAACAGCAAGCGTCGACACACAGCACCAGACCAGTCGACCCACAGCAGCAAGCGTCGACACACAGCAACAGACCAGTCAACATACAGCTCCTGACCAGCCACCACTACACTACGTGGACTTGGAAGATCAACCAGCCGGACGAGCCAGCAACACACTGCCGTATCCAGGGACCTTCCGTACATAGCTGAATGCTGAGCCAGCGACACTCTACCATATCCAGAGACCGCTGAACGACATACTTTTGCCCACAAATACCATACCTTTGTACAACCATAGGCAAACAATAAAACTTTATAAAACTAGCACAACAGTGTTTCGTTAGGCCGGGATACGGTCAACACACATGTAACCCGCCTACATTGGTACTAATCCGACGTGATCTACGCAACCTTCTGATCATCCAACAGCGCTGTCAACACATCGCTACCCCGCCTACATTGGTGACCCCATCTTTGAACCACACAACAGTGTTTCGTTAGGCCGGGATACGGTCAACACATCGTACCCCGCCTACATTGGTGACCCCATCTTAGAACAACGCAGCCTTCATAGCAGTCAACAGCGCAGTCAACATCGCAGCCCACAGCGCAGCCTACATAGCAGCCTACATCGCAGCCTTCATAGCTGTCAACAGCGCAGTCAACACGGCAGCCCACAGTGCAGCCTCCACAACAACCAACAGCCGCCACGACAGCAGTCAACAGCGCAGTCAACATAGCAGCCCACATCGCAGCCTACATAGCAGCCCACAGCGCAGCCTACATAGCAGCCCACATCGCAGCCTACATAGCAGCCCACATCGCAGCCTACATAGCAGCCCACATCGCAGCCTACATAGCAACCGCAGACTTCACGCAACCGCAAGCGTCATGCAACCGCAGACTTCACGCAACCGCAGCCTACAATGCAGTCTACAACGCAACCCTCAACGCAGACTTCAAACGCAGTCCGCTACATGTCCCCACAACTAGTGACCATGTCAAACAACTCCGCAGCTTTCGCCACAACAAGACGCAACCCGGAGACAACAACCAAATGGATCCACTACTGTTGATCCGCCAGCACCGCTCATCACACCTCCGATGAGTCATCACCTCGATGAGCCCACGCAGGACGCCGCAGCCTGCACAACAGCACCGTCCAGACCGACACAAACCTTCACTACCATTGTAACGACCGAAACAGTAACATGGTGTGAAAGTACATATGGACCAGCTACCAACACAACCCGCTGTTGAGTCAACCCACTCCAGCACAACCGGTGAAACAAATCGCCACTAAGCCAACTAGCTCCAACACAACACAGCCGCTGTCGAGACAACTAACTCCAGCACAACCAACGAAGACCAGCACTCAACGCACTTCGTCAACCAACGTTCTTCACGCAAGATCCGCTGTCGAGACAACTAACTCCAGCACAACCAACGAAGACCAGCACTCAACGCACTTCGTCAACCAACGTTCTTCACGCAAGATCCGCTGTCGAGACAACTAACTCCAGCACAACCAACGAAGACCAGCACTCAACGCACTTCGTCAACCAACGTTCTTCACGCAAGATCCGCTGTCGAGACAAATAACTCCAGCACAACCAACGAAGACCAGCACTCAACGCACTTCGTCAACCAACGTTCTTCACGCAAGATCCGCTGTCGAGACAACTAACTCCAGCACAACCAACGAAGACCAGCACTCAACGCACTTCGTCAACCAACGTTCTTCACGCAAGATCCGCTGTCGAGACAACTAACTCCAGCACAACCAACGAAGACCAGCACTCAACGCACTTCGTCAAACAACGTTCTTCACGCAAGACCCGCTGCCGAGACAACTAACTCCAGCACAACCAACGAAGACCAGCACTCAACGCACTTCGTCAACCAACGTTCTTCACGCAAGACCCGCTGCCGAGTCAACTAACTCCAGCACAACCAGCAAAACAGTCACGCGAATGACTCCACGCAGAACACAGCAGCCTGCACAACAGCACCATCCAAGCCATCACAAACCTTCACTACCAACGCAGCTCGCCCAAAATAAGCAACCTGGTAGAGAACAAGACTTGGACCGGCATGCAACACAAGACCCGCTGTTGAGACAACTTTCTCCAGCACAACCGGACAAACAACGACGCCATCGAGTCAATAGACTCCAACACATCAAGATTCCCACAAAATCACACACATCGTTAACACTCACCGGAGAGCCATGTAGGAATCTCGTCGTCGTCATCATCATCGAAACATTCGAGAATATTCCGCAACAACAAACTACATTCCCGAAACCCAGACGACATGCACCTGCAGTCGTTATATTAAACTCAGGCGGAACGCCCCTACCAGTCGAGTGGAACCAAAACGGTCGAAACACGCCGCCACCATTAAAATACATCGAGCGGAAAGGCGCCAAGCATTCCAGAAAATTCGACGCCTCGACGAAAACAAAATTCCTCTCGTACGCGTCAATAACCACTTCCATCAAGCATTCCAGAAAATTCGACGCCTCGACGAAAACAAAATTCCTTTCGTACGCGTCAATAACCACTTCCACCAAGCATTCCAAAAACACTATAAAAGGAGGTACAACCCAAACAAGACCAGTCGACCCACAGCAGCAAGCGTCGACACACAGCAACAGACCAGTCGACCCACAACAGCAAGCGTCGACACACAGCACCAGACCAGTCGACCCACAACAGCAAGCGTCGACACACAGCACCAGACCAGTCGACCCACAACAGCAAGCGTCGACACACAGCACCAGACCAGTCGACCCACAGCAGCAAGCGTCGACACACAGCAACAGACCAGTCAACATACAGCTCCTGACCAGCCACCACTACACTACGTGGACTTGGAAGATCAACCAGCCGGACGAGCCAGCAACACACTGCCGTATCCAGGGACCTTCCGTACATAGCTGAATGCTGAGCCAGCGACACTCTACCATATCCAGAGACCGCTGAACGACATACTTTTGCCCACAAATACCATACCTTTGTACAACCATAGGCAAACAATAAAACTTTATAAAACTAGCACAACAGTGTTTCGTTAGGCCGGGATACGGTCAACACACATGTAACCCGCCTACATTGGTACTAATCCGACGTGATCTACGCAACCTTCTGATCATCCAACAGCGCTGTCAACACATCGCTACCCCGCCTACATTGGTGACCCCATCTTTGAACCACACAACAGTGTTTCGTTAGGCCGGGATACGGTCAACACATCGTACCCCGCCTACACATATTTAGGGAATGTATATATTTAAGGAAATATTTCCTTGAATGAGGATGAAAGGAACAATTGGATAAGAGCACTGTAGGCGGGGTACGATGTATTGACCGTATCCCGGCCTAACGAAACACTGTTGTGTGGTTCAAAGATGGGGTCACCAATGTAGGCGGGGTAGCGATGTGTTGACAGCGCTGTTGGATGATCAGAAGGTTGCGTAGATCACGTCGGATTAGTACCAATGTAGGCGGGTTACATGTGTGTTGACCGTATCCCGGCCTAACGAAACACTGTTGTGCTAGTTTTATAAAGTTTTATTGTTTGCCTATGGTTGTACAAAGGTATGGTATTTGTGGGCAAAAGTATGTCGTTCAGCGGTCTCTGGATATGGTAGAGTGTCGCTGGCTCAGCATTCAGCTATGTACGGAAGGTCTCTGGATACGGCAGTGTGTTGCTGGCTCGTCCGGCTGGTTGATCTTCCAAGTCCGCGTAGTGTAGTGGTGGCTGGTCAGGAGCTGGATGTTGACTGGTCTGCTGCTGTGTGTCGACTCTTGCTGCTCTGGGTCGACTGGCGTTGTTTGGGTTGTACCTCCTTTTATAGTGTTTTTGGAATGCTTGGTGGAAGTGGTTATTGACGCGTACGAGAGGAATTTTGTTTTCGTCGAGGCGTCGAATTTTCTGGAATGCTTGATGGAAGTGGTTATTGACGCGTACGAGAGGAATTTTGTTTTCGTCGAGGCGTCGAATTTTCTGGAATGCTTGGCGCCTTTCCGCTCGATGTATTTTAATGGTGGCGGCGTGTTTCGACCGTTTTGGTTCCACTCGACTGGTAGGGGCGTTCCGCCTGAGTTTAATATAATGACTGCAGGTGCATGTCGTCTGGGTTTCGGGAATGTAGTTTGTTGTTGCGGAATATTCTCGAAGGTTTCGATGACGATGACGACGACGAGATTCCTACAGCACCATTTGCCAAGTCCTTAAAATATGATCATATTACGTGGACAGCCTTAGAAGAATTGATCGATATCAGATCAGATAATTTGCTTGAAGTGGAATTTAATGAAAAAACGTATTTCAGAATTTTGGTTAAGGTGACAGCAAGAATATCCTGCTATTGGAAAAGAAGCCCTGGTAACTCTTATTCCTTTCGCGATTACGTACCTATGCGAAACAGCATTTTCATCATTTTTTTAAAATAAGTAATAAGGTCATGCCTTTAAACGGAGACTTTGAGATGATTTGTGAGTTAGCATTTCTGACATTGAACCCGATATCGATTTGTTATGTAAAAACATGCTACCTCATCTATCGCATTAAATTGTTTCATGTGTGTATAGTTTTTATTTTAAAAAAATATGTTTTTAAGCAAGTTCCTAAAATTTTGTGCTGAATATAAATATGTGTATTATAATTGTAATAACTACTGCCAAATAAACCTTTTAACCAGAAAAAATTTTTTTAGGGGCCGGGAATTAATTCTTTCAGATTTAGGGGGTCGTGACATGAAATTAATTGGAAAGCACTGGTTTAAGGGATGCAGCACGTGTTGGGGAGGGAGGAGATTATCTGAGGTTTGAATTTCATATTGTTTGTCTTTACGGAAATGTCTATAATTAAAATTTAAAACTGTATATATATTTTTTTTGTACACTGTACTTTTTACAAACCTCTTTTACGTTTTTGATGATTTCTATTAGATTTTTTTTATGTAAAAAAATCTTTTGCTGTTTTTTTGTGTTTATTTAATTACCATGTACGAGCTAAAAACTTACTAATTAAACTGGCTTGACTTGAATACATTAATATGTATTTGAAATTTAAATTACTTTGCCAGATTATTCCGGTGATACTGTGAGTAGATTGAATTTTTATAAATTGAAAAGTTCAAGATTTCAAATTTTATTGGTGTTTAGATAAATATTTATGTTCTTTAATTAATCAAATACTATGTCAAAATTTGCCAATTATTTCACTTAGTTGACGAGGAATACTCTTACCACTTCACAAGCAAATACTTCCGATTCGTGACTAGATAGATATAAAAATATTTTGAAGAACTGAAGAATACATCAAAAATTTATGATCTGATACCACTGATGTTGAAAATTTCAGACAGTGGTGTAGCTACCATTACGCAGAGTGATTTTCAGATGATGATTTAGTCGAAAATGTAAATGAGATATTATTTATATTGAGATCTGGATCTATATGGAGCTCAATCCCCCGTTCAAATATAATTAAAACTCATAATATTGTAACATTTATTTGCCTTTGGTTTATGGTAAACGGTTTACATCTCAAATGTAAATCGCTACCAGGATAACCGCCGCTCCCAAAATCGCGCGCGTGGTTGAAAATTCTTCGCACAGGAAAATTGCCGTATAGAAATGCTTTTTTGTACGAGATTTTTACTATTATCGACTACACATATTTTTGTGGGTTCTGTGATTACTGGTCACAAAGTTACTAAAACCTCTATAACGGAACATCTGGCAGCCGAAAAGTCCATCACACTAACGATAACTATCATACTATGGAGGATGAACGAATGAGACGACTGGCATGTTAATGCACGTGTTTATTATATGACAGCTGAAGACAGAGTGAGTAGTGGCTCTCCGAACCCAGCCGGGTTGGTCCCCACTCGCAAGAAGGCAACCAAACTCGACCATGTCGTATAAGCGAGCCGCCACAATACTAACGAGAACTTGAGTGCCAAATATTGCGTATTCGCGATTTTCATGGCAAAAATTGTCTTTGTGACAATCGCAATGTGACTAATAATCCAATTACCACGATACATATGTAAAAATAGGTTCGGTGATTACAAGTCAAATGTGAACCGGTCACAAAATGTTCATACCATTTCGTAAACTTTATATGTACATATACACATACATATATTGTTATGCACCTCACACGAATCGTTCAATACTCTCACATAACACTTGCAAATGTAAATAGACAAGAGTTTCAAACATTGACATTGAAAGATGACACCTTTATAATAACACAATGCGAAATATCGACATCATCAAATTCTCGCGGTCTAGATTGAAATAATATGAGACATATAAATGCCATAATGCATTAATACAGAAACGCTAGACGTTGACATCATCATAAAATCGATGAATATCACACACCACTATTAAACTCTGGCGTCGCTTCTCAGTTTTCACGACCCACTTAAAACATTGACATCAGCAAATCTTTGCTACAGGTTTTTGACTCCAAATTCAAATTCAATATATTTCATTTCAAATTAAATATGATATTGTACAAATATTAAATCAAACAATTGGATAGTTTTTAATATATTTGTTTTCATGTTTACATATAATCATTATTATGAAATTTGGTGACTGGAAAATCTTACATATAAAACACTAAAGCTTGTTCGTATTAATTACCATTATTAGTAACTAGTGTTGGACCCGTTGATTTCAACGGGTGGTTTCGAAAAGGAATTGAAACTCGAATAAAAATAAAGTTAAAGATATTGAATCGACTGGTTTCGGAAAGAAATTGATGCACGAATTACGAAGTGATTACGAATTACGAATTACGTTTTGTGCATCGCCGACCTCCTGACGCCTTTGCCCCCGATGCCTCCGTCGCTCCGGGGCCTTCGGCCCCAGCGCCGCCGACGCCTCCGGCGCCCCCAGCTCCCCCGATGCCTTCGGCACCCCGGGGGCTTCACCCCCAGCGTCCCCGATGCCTTCGGCATCCCGTCGCCCCCAGCCCCCCGATGCCTTCGGCACCCCGGGGGCTTCGCCCCCAGCGTCCCCGATGCCTTCGGCATCCCGGGGGCTTCGCCCCCAGCGCCGCCGACGCCTCCGGCGCCCCCAGCGCCCCGATGCCTTCGGCACCCCGGGGGCTTCGCCCCCAGCGCCGCTGACGCCTTCGGCGCCGCCAGCGCCCCCGGCAATGAAAAAAATGAAAAAACTGAAAAAATGAAAAAAATGAAAAAACTGAAAAAATGAAAAAAATGAAAAAAATGAAAAAACTGAAAAAATGAAAAAAATTAAAAAACTGAAAAAATTAAAAAAATTAAAAAACTGAAAAAATGAAAAAAATGAAAAAACTGAAAAAATGAAAAAAATGAAAAAACTGAAAAAATGAAAAAAATTAAAAAACTGAAAAAATGAAAAAAATGAAAATTATGAAAAAAATTAAAAAAACTGAAAAAAATTAAAAAAACTGAAAAAACCTGAAAAAAACTGAAAAATATGAAAAAACTGAAAAATATGAAAAATATGAAAAATATGAAAAAAATGAAAAAAATGAAAAAAAAAAAATTTTTGTTCCCCATACTGGTTGACGGTTGATCGTCCGTCACATATATACAAATATACATACAAATATACATACAAATATACATACAAATATACAAATATACAAATATACAAATATACATACAAATATACAAATATATTTAGCGACAGTCCGTTTTTATATATATAATTACCATTTTTGTGGCAACGATTGTAGTGCGCGCGATCGCTCCAAATTGCGCAATAATCCTTTTACAATGTACATACTATATTGGGGTAAATTTTCGTTTAGGCCAAGAGTGGTTTGCGCAATTGCGTGTGAACGTGGCCGGATTGTTGTCAGCAGTGTCCGTTGGCATTTGCCGGCGGTAGGTCGAGGGGGCGCGTTCTCGAAATGCGCGCGTGACAGCGAGGCGGCGCCCCCTTCCGCATGGCGCCCGTGCGCTACGAGCAGGTCAGCACCAAGCCGGAGGCGGCCGAGGTCGCCGATCCTCCACCAAACCACTGCTTCCAGCGAGCCTTTCGATCCCTGCTACTCATCCTGCTATACTTCACACTCTCCATAAGCCTCACCTTCTACCAGAGGTGGCTGCTCAAGGTACACAATCGCACAAACCAACACAACACACAACACCACTCACACCAATCACATCAAATGCATGTCAACACACCAATCACATGAAAATACGCAACCCCTTTGTTCAACTTGGACGTTCTGATCAATTCGTAACGCACTTACCCACATTCGCATATGTTATATAAGTTCGTAACATATGTAAAGCTCGTAATATTTCGTACGATTCATTAGAAATGCAACAATTGCACAATTTCTACTTCATCATTTTTCTCTTTCAAATAAATTTCAAAAAAAGTCAGGGTCAGTCTGTGTTTGACGTAAGATCCAAAATGGCCACCATGTCGGTATTGCCAGTGCGAAAAAGACCACTTGAATTTCTCAGTGATATTATTTTTACGGTAATTGGACTATTCGTCACATTGGGGTGGTCACAAAGACAATTTTTGCCATGAAAATCGCGAATACACAATATTTGGCACTCAAGTTATCGTTACTATGATAGTTATCGTTAGTATGATGGAGTTTTCGGCTGCCAGATGTTCCGTTATAGAGATTTTAGTGACTTTGTGACGAGTAATTTGTGACCAGTAATCACCGAACCCATACAAACATTCATACGAACAAGCTTTAGTGTTTTATATGTAAGATTTTCCAGTCACCAAATTTCATAATAATGATTATATGTAAACATGAAAACAAATATATTAAAAACTATCCAATTGTTTGATTTAATATTTGTACAATATTATATTTAATTTGAAATGAAATATATTGAATTTGAATTTGGAGTCAAAAACCTGTAGCAAAGATTTGCTGATGTCAATGTTTTAAGTGGGTCGTGAAAACTGAGAAGCGACGCCAGAGTTTAATAGTGGTGTGTGATATTCATCGATTTTATGATGATGTCAACGTCTAGCGTTTCTGTATTTATGCATTATGGCATTTATATGTCTCATATTATTTCAATCTAGACTGCGAGAATTTGATGATGTCGATATTTCGCATTGTGTTATTATAAAGGTGTCATCTTTCAATGTCAATGTTTGAAACTCTTGTCTATTTACATTTGCAAGTGTTATGTGAGAGTATTGAACGATTCGTGTGAGGTGCATAACAATATATGTATGTGTATATGTACATATAAAGTTTACGAAATGGTATGAACATTTTGTGACCGGTTCACATTTGACTAGTAATCACCGAACCTATTTTTACATATGTATCGTGGTAATTGGATTATTAGTCACATTACGATGGTCACAAAGACAATTTTTGCCATGAAAATCACGAATACACAATATTTGGCACTGAAGTTCTCGTTAGTATGATAGTTATCGTTAGTATGATGGACTTTTCGGCTGCCAGATGTTCCGTTATAGAGATTTTAGTGACTTTTGGTGGAGCGCTTTGTGACCAATTATCACCGAACCATGTATCATATACTAATATGTATATATTTTACATTTAACCAGCAGTACGGCTTAATGGTAGCGTGTATGTTTAGCACCAAGTGATCAGTGGGTTCGATCCGCCATACTGCTGGTTAGATTTGGGGGTATTTGTGACTCTAAATCGATCGTCTCTTATCAGAGTTTGCCAATTTTATCTGAACATCGTTGAAACGATACCTCAAAATTGGCAAAAAATCATCTTTCCTGTTGTCACAAATCTTCTGTATTTATTGGGTGTATAATTTGTAAAAATGATGTACAAAATCTAAATCCATAGTTGTCTCAATGGATTAATTAATTAATTATTTTTTATTTCGTGTTCTTCAGCTTCTGGAAATACAGTGATTTATGTAATAATAAAATACATTGTCCAAGAAGGCGCATTGGAGTCTTCCTGTCAAGCCTTCCTGGTATATATCTATGTAAAATAAAATAAAAAAATATAATGTCGTTATTCTGTCTGTGTGAAATAACCCTGGGCTTAATATAATATTCGTTTCGATTCGACATATATATATGTATGTACGTCACAGCTAAAACAATGCCAAAAAAAAAGCACGAATATAATAACAAAGGAAAAAAACTTCTATATATACTTTTCGCTACCAATGTTTCTAAGTATCTTTGTTTGTGAGCCAAAAAATATTATTCCCTAGAAATTTAAGCGGTTTTTTATGCACTGGCAATATTTACATGACAGACATGTTGAATCATAGGTCAAATACAGACGCCGACCCAGTCATAGGACATTAACTAAATTTTAACATGATCACAAAACTTCATCTATTGTTACTATGTACCTAATAGAGGAAATTATTTTGAATAAAATACCCTAAATTGAATTAACTCTAAATTTATTTATTTGTTTATTGGACTTAAGGACTGACTCGACTATTTTTTTCAAAAAAATCAATTCAAATATGATATATGTACTTCCATATGTTGATATTGCATACCAAAAACCTATTCTATATTTATCTTCACATCATAACATTGTTTATCATGGCGAGCATCTTTATTCAAGAAGAATTATCTGGTAAACAAAAAATATACGTACATAATTTTTATATTAAACTTATTTATAGCAAGATTTTCAGCATCTTTTCAGCATTGCATTGGTGTGAAAATAACGTTTTACTTTTATGGTTTTCTTAAAATATCACAGACAATAATAAAAGTCAATGGGGCAATATGTACAATATGATATTAAGAGGGCTGTACACCCGAAACCTTAATTTTATTAACGTTCCTTTCTTCGATATATATATATATATATATATATTGAGTTTATGTATATATTGAGTGAATGCGACAATATATATCAATATATATATTGAGTGAATGCGACAGTTGCGCTTCGACCAGATAAAACGTATTTTAAATTGACAAAATCGAGGTTTCGTATTCTCCTATTTTCTCCTCCAAAACTGGACCAATTTTTAAAAAAGTTTCATCATCGGTATGAGAAAGATACTTTCTGTGCATCTATTGGCGTATTTTTTTTAAAATCGACCGTTTAATAAGCACGCTGGACTCGTTTCGTGGGTGTAAAAAAGAGGCGATTTTATAGATGTTTGGCGGCTCCTAGCTCATATAAAAAATAATTAATCAAAAAAATAAAACGATAGATGCACCCCAATGGTGGATATCCATAGCATATTAAAAAATAATTTCTCTAGTGCCATAATTGAGGAAGGGAGAAGTATAGTACGTTTGTATGGACAAGGCGCTGCTGTCCAGCCCTCTTAAAAGTGCCCCCAAAAATTTGTAACGTCTCTGTCAAAAATTTTTAACCCTAGCGAATTTAAATCATCTCTGTATGTATTATACATTATGAATTGATAGATTTATTTTTACGTAATTTGTTTATATATATGTACATACATATATGAACGTGATATTTCATAATTAATTATAATATTCTAGAATAAAACTTTTACCAGTGATTACAAATTCCATTCCAAAACCACCTATTGAAATATCGACGGACACAACACTAGTATCTCATATCAACATTAACGATTTAAAGACTTTGTAAACAGGATTTTGGGTGATAGTCAACTCAAATTTTGATAAAATATTGTATTTAACTACACTCGTATATTGCATACATATACATAGGTTCAGCTTGAGGGTATTTGAGCCCCTTTTTATCGCACTTTTTACTCATTGAAATACCCTTATCACATATTTTGATATGTACTCATGAAAGATTATGGTTGATACTTTGTTGAAAGTGTTCATGAATTCAATTTATTATTTTTTTTATATTTTGTACTCACCAATATCTGCAATACACTCAATTACTATATACTCCACTACACCACTCAAATGGATTTATGTTGTTATCCTTCTTTTAACTTTGATATTTTGTTCGAAAAGCAGTTTCAAAATCCGAAATTCTCAAAAAAGATGAAGAGGGCGTATTTAACTAAACTTAAACGACAAACTGAGACATGCAATAAAATCCGGTGGTCGTCAATGCATCAAAAGTGACTTGAACGAAAGTCGAAAGATCGAAATTTTTTCACGATTTTTATGACAATGTGTGAAATAGTCTGTTTACCATGCATATATATATGTATATGAAGAGTGGGTAGTATGTGTATATGGTGTCACGAAAAATCACTCACGGACCTTTCACTCAACGACGTTACGCGCACGACATTTTACTCACGGGACACATCACTCCCGCGACATTACCCTCACGGAATTATTAAAATAATCTTTAACGTTGCACGCACTACTAATGATACTAGTGCCAACTGACAAAAATGAATCTGACCATCTGTCAACATAATTCTGACCATTTAATACAAATTATGACCAATCCAGTTTAAATTCTGACCACTCAATATAAATTCTGTCCAATTAGTATAAATTCTGACCATATAATATTTATTCTAGTTTTAGTATTCTGACCGTTGATTATAAATTCTGACCAATGTAATATAAATTCTGACCAAAAACGAATTAAAATTCTGACCCGAAAAATACGAGCCTTTTGAAATATGTAAATAGAATACAATAAAATCTATGTTAGGAAAGTTTTTCCAATAATTAATAATGGTTGATTAAGTATTACGCACTCAAATCCGATATCGAGGCAGGTGGTTTTTAACTAAAAAATTGAATTGCTAAAATTTTTCTGCGAACTGCGAAAAATTGTAATGCTTGATTAAATGCTCCGCAATATCGTGGCAGGTATTATCAACTGACATTTATTTGGCTAACTTACTAGAGAAAAGCAAATTTAATAAAATAAATTGCCTTCAAGACAGTAATTGATGACGCCTCTGATATTTTACCGATCAATATTTTAACTTAATTTGAAATAAAATTTCTGTTTTGTTTTTCTCTACGATATTCAATTTCAACTGCAAGGTTTATTTATCGACTATCGATTTTTAGACATAATTTCAATTCGATTTCACTTCGAATAATTTTTGATCGATGCAATGACACATGTATCAAATTATTTATTTATTTATTTAATTTATTATTATTTTAAAATAATAACAACAATAAAATGACCAGTGTGACCTGACAGGTTGCCCCAAAGCGTCACACCGGTCTTACAAAAAAAAAAGAAAAATAGAAAGAAAACAACAAAGAAAAAGCAATAAAAATTCCAATCATTCATCTCATTCAAATAGTCTCGTATTATATAGAGTTCAGATTAACGTGTAGTGATAAATTTAAAATATTCTCAGATAATTATGATCACTGCACTCGTTTGTAAAAGTCGGAACACTTAGACAGATTGGATAGTGTGTTGATTCGTCACGATACGTTTAATTGAGCTTTGGAATGATTTTTGTGTAAAAAAAATAACGTTTTTGTACGTCATTTTAATAATTCCGTGAGTGAAATGTCGTGCGCGTAACGTCGTTGAGTGAAAGGTCCGTGAGTGATTTGTCGCGGAACCCCCAGACCCGTGTATGAATTTCATATAAGATGGAGGAAGCAATCAGTTTTGACCACATCCATAGGCCATCCATTCTATATCTATGACCACATCACATCAAAATACATGCAATTTAAGGCATTGTACTTATGTAGCTTCATAGCACCCTGTATATTGCTTAAAATTAGGCAACCTTAGCCGAGGAATACTTGGCTCCACTCTAGAGCTGGCCCTGCATACATACATACATGTGTTTATTCTGTTATAATTTATTATTTTTAGTATTTCTATAATCTCTAATGTATGCATATGATATTCAACATATTTTTGTTCACTAATTGCCGAGATAAACAATAGATATGTTGTCACTGATAAAATAAATGTAATGACTTTTACAGAAATTCCCAGCAATGGTTATTATTTTCTTAATTTACTGTGTTTTTTTTTTATATTTATTCAAAAATATACTGAAATTTTTTCCGACATTTAAAAAAGCATCGCAACCATTTCCGATCACCTGATTGAAAACGGTGTATTTCTTAGCATAGGCAAATGAAGATATTGTTACTGTGACCTGCTGAGATTTCCATCTCCATCGGGGACTCCTCTAAATACATATGTACATTAAATACGTATTATTTTTTAAACAAAAAGTTTAATTACATATAATTTTTCCATAAAAAAATTATAAATGTGCCATTATAAGCTATGGACGTTCGCACATTCGCTCCAATGTCATGAATATTCCATTGGATCCGTTTTATTGAAGCATGTGGAATATATGGTCGATTTGGGTATCACTTTTGATCCTCAACTGGCTGACGTTACCCTTCGTCGACTTGGATTTGTCTTGAGATATGCTAGGTTATTCTCTAAGCCATTGTCTTCTCGCTTGCTTTTAAACTCGCTTGTGAGAAGCAAGCTAAGAGTATAATGCGATTGTGTGGAATCCGCATGAAGCAAATTACTCTCTAATTATTGTAAAAGTCCAAAATGCATTTCTTCGCTTCCTATTACAGGAAGGAGTATGGGTATTACCCATATCTCTACCCTACTCCTTTCCTTTTGGGCATGCTTGGGTATAATTCCCTTGAACTTCAGAGAAACTACTCATCAATTCGTTTTGTTCTTCAGCTACTATGTGGTAATACGTCATGGCCGTCGTTGCTGGAACAGTTGGGACTTTATGTCCCTAATAATTATGTGCGTGGTAGACATCATCATTTGATGGTTGTACCTCCAGCTCGCACAGTTCTTTTTCGAATGTCTCCTATTCCAAGTGCTATCCGACTTCTCAACGAAATCGTTGCTGCTGAGCCTGAATGTGATATTTTACACCTCAGTGAGCGTATGTTATCGGAGATTATTTTAACTTATTAGTCTGGTAGCCTGCGCTCATAATTATTTTCATAATTGAATGTGATGTATGAGTGGAATTTTAATCTTCTCTCTTCCATTTGGGCCTCGCAGGGATGTTTTGTATTTGCGGCCGGTGCTTATATATTGGTGCTAGCTGTAGATGCAAGACATTCCCTACTTTGTATTTTATTATTTGATATTTTTACTATTATTATTTTTTTATGATTATGTATAATTGTATTTTTTGTCTGTATTATATTTATATATTTTTCGTCTCTCTGTATTTTTTCGTCCATTGTGTCGCATTGGGAACTCCTGTAATGCTACAAATGGTCCAAACTTAAATAAATAATTGATTTTAATTAAATTTTTCTTTTTCAGGGATTTCATTTTCCACTTTCTGTTGTCGTTTACCACCTGGTCGTGAAGTTCTGTCTCTCGGCATTGATAAGAGGCATCTTATATCTATACACGGGAACGCCACGGGTGGCTTTGCCATTTTTCACATCCTTACGATGCGTCGCTCCGACCGGAATCGCCAGCGGCATAGATGTCAGCTTCTCAAACTGGGCTCTGGAGCTGGTGACAATCTCGCTGTATACCATGACCAAATCCACAACCATTATCTTCATTCTCGGCTTTGCAATTTTACTTGGACTTGAGAAAAAGGTACTTATATTACATAACAATCAAATAGTATCGATGAATTTAATTGATTTTTTAATTCCTTATGTTTCAGTCATGGTCGCTGGTTATGATCGTCGTAATGATCAGTACAGGATTGACAATGTTCACGTACAAGGCCACCCAATTCGACACATTTGGTTTTGCATTATTGATAATGGCGTCACTAGCGAGTGGCCTGCGATGGACGTTCGCTCAGGTTCTGATGCAGAAATCCAAATTGGGACTCAACAATCCTCTAGATATAGTCTATTACGTTCAACCGTGGATGTTGCTGTCTGTGTTGCCACTGCTTATTGGATTCGAAGGTAAAAAAATACACATTTGATTTTCCTAAAATGCGCAATATGTGTTCGAATACTATCTAATGTGTATAAAATGTGCGTTTTTATTTTTCATCATTTGATTTTTTAATCAAAACACATGCCATGATATTGTACGTAGCTGTAGCAATGCGATATATTTATGTATGTATGCTGCCTAATATATAAGTATATATTTTTTGCTATACTGCGTTGTTTTTATGTAATTATTTTTATCTATGTAATGGATCTGTGACTTGTGGTAAGCAAGTTGAACAAACGATTAGTATATTCGAGTCATATATACATCGAATAGATTAACATTTCGGTATAAAATGAATTCCTTAATAATGGTTTACATATTTCGAAGTGATTTAGGGCGAAAACACACTGAGTGGTACGGGACGTCACGTCCTTTGGCTCACCGCTGTGACTGTTTCACAGTGGGGGTTCCCCAGACCGAATTCGGGTTCAGGTGTGCATATGTTTGAGAGTTCGCACGTGTATGCATATCCATATCAGACAAGTTTCTCCAACATGTCTTCAAATATGGGATTCACCGTTATCGATCACTGTCAAGCAAGGATAATATATCACCGAAAACACTTCAGGAGGTGATTGTTGGGACTGTGTATCATGTATATGGACTAGGGGTGTTGCGTTTTTTTCACACGTTTAACCCTTTGAGTGCTGACGTCTTTTCTGTTGAAAGCCCGCCACGCTGAAGATTTCGCCAGCATTTCCAACTAGAATTATTTAGAAAGCAGATATAAAAATTGTAGCTAATCCAAACAAACCCTAGATAACTACCGCCGAGGATTTCGTGTTTTGTAAAGGTGTGTTTAGACTCTAATATATCTTGCAACAATATAAAATAAACAAATTAATGTATTTTTCCAAAACTAGTTCGATCTTCTTCATTGTTGATAAAATGTAATGCTCACAATCTAAATGCCAAGCCACAATCTAAAATACTCAGCAGTTATGGATTTTCATTGGGTAATTTTGCTATGGTTATAAATTCAGAAATTCCGGTGTAAACCAGTGTTTATAAACATTGACACGGATTACACGACCCATGTTCAATGCAATTTTTTTTCAATGCTACCTGGAAAGGCTTAGTGGGTAGTATTCTTGTTTACTTTGTAGATGCTCAAAATATAACGCCTATCGGCTTTTCATGGACTTGTTGGCAAAGTTTCTAAAACAAACACGTACCACGTCCCACTCAGTGTGTTTTCGCCCTTAGATTCGGGGATTCTGAAAGGTTCCACAAAATTATCTAGTATGCTTTAAAATGCTATGTAATGATCAAAGATTGGCGGACAAGTTCTTTTGCCCACAAAATTGGTTCACTATTGTCAACCTTTTTTTTTTGCTCTCTTACTTTGTAGGACAATAGTAATTGATAGTAGTGAACCGTTTTTTGTGGGCTGTAACAGCACTTATCCGCCGATCTCTGGTAATGATCTGAAGATGTTTTATAACCTTGACAAGGAAAATAATCTTTTGACTAAAATAATATTCACGACTCACATTACTACATGTTTCTAATGAGGACTCATATTTTCTCCATGGAATTTAAATCGTTTTCTTTCAGGCTTGCAGTTGATTGAAAACATGCTATCCCTGCCGACTGGTGAAATTTTACCGTGCGTGTTTAAAGTATCGTTCGGAGCGTTTTTAGCCTTCGCCATGGAACTGAGTGAATACCTCGTCGTAACGCACACATCCAGTCTAACTCTATCCATTGCCGGCATATTCAAGGTAAACACCAAATCTGATAATACTATACACATTTGGTGCAATATAATGACACTTTTCTTGGCTGCCGAGCCAGAATTAAAATTAAAAAAAAAAAAAACAAATCAAGCTCAAACAACCAGCCGATTGTCAAATGCGTAATATTAAAAATCTTTATTGTTTGTATTTATTATTATTAATTTGATATTATTTTAACAGGGCGTTATATGTATAAAGAAGTTTAATAATCTATGTGGTCTGACTTTGATAATTTTTCATAATAACGTCCTCTTTTTTATTTCAGATCATATTCCTTATTGAAATGAGCTTAAAAAAAGAAGTCACAATTGAATTGAAAGACACTAAATTAGAGTAAATTATTCAAAATTGTCTTTGCCATATTCAGTCCCTCTGACGTTACAAAATTTAAAACGCTATCCTCGGCAACTAGATTTTGTGAAGTTATCATATTTGCGCTCCATTTACGTAATATGTACTCTTTTAGTCATTTGTTACACTGAGCAACAAAAAAAATGACCAGAGCAGAGACTAAGCAATCTTTACTAAGTTTGACCCACTGAATTTGAATATGATAATGATTTTTGTAGGTTAGTGATCGTTTAAAAAATTTTTTATAGTTTTTGGGGTGTTTAACTCAAAATCTAGTATTGCTGTGTTCAAAGTGAATATTGGAATCAATAGTCAGATGTTTTTTCTATTGATTGTGATTTTTTTTTGTTTTAAAATACTTATAATTAATTGTCTAGCGAATTTTAAAAGTCAAAAATATTGATAAAAAATCACAATCAATAGAAAAAACATCTGACTATTGATTCCAATACTCACTTTGAGCACATCAATACTAGATTTTGAGTTAAAGACCGCAAAAGCCAAAAAACTATAAAAATCGCGCGATTTACGAACCAACATTACATATTTACTTACATACTTACAAAGTCTCTTTCGAAATTATATATTAGATTAAAAAAAATTTGCGAAAATGAATTTATTTAAACATTTTGCATATTTTATTTATTTCAACAGTTTAAGTCACTCCTGAAAAATTTATTTTCTGGCACTTGAAACGTTACGGTTTTGGCACTCCTCGTGTATGTGTGTGTGTGTGTGTGTGTGTATATGACTTGCAATACTATACGAAAACCATTATCTATTGAATATCCACATTTGTTATAAATACATATATATGTCCGTTAATTTTGTGCATTACAGGAAATGTTCATCCTAATTCTAGCCGTTGAGATAAACGGCGACGAGATGAGTCGCATCAACGTACTCGGTCTTATCATATGCCTGATCGGCATCACTGGCCACATAATCCATAAGTTTTATGTGAACAGCACGGCTCAGACTCTGACGACGACCATCAATTACACGTCGCGCATCACCGAGGGTTTCTTCGTCCAAGAGACGCTAGACACGATGAAGGGTTTCGAAGGACGCGATCTGTCACTGTTCCGGCGCAACACTTCGAAGGGCAAGAGTGAACATTCGGTGCCGCTGCTCGCCGACCAGGACACCACGTCTACGTCCATCAACCACGCTCACGACGAAGATCAATCGCTCGACAGCGACGGGGAATCGAATAAGGTCATATTCGATATTTTACAACGGCGCGACATCGTCAGATAGATTCAGACAAATTCTGCAACATTCGTATGTATGTGTGAAAGTATCCACCGATCGATTCCGTTGCAGCCTTTCAAGAATTCGTTAGAGGCTGCGGCAGATTCCTCGGGTGCGTTTTCATTCCAGTTCTTAAAAATTTCCAATTGGTTCAGTATTTATTTGCGTTTAGTTTCTTAAACATTTTTTTTTTTTGAGGATTTTGAGTCAGTTATGTTTTAAAAAAAAGTCGTAGAGCCCTAGTCGATAGCATATGTGATACAGGGTGGGTAATAGAAACCGGAATTTCATTCCTTACAAAATACATGCATTGAAAACAGCATATTTGATGATTATTATATGTGTGAATAGAAAATAAAATTTCATATAAAACGGTGTGAAACATCTGAATTAACAATAATGTTTAGTGTGTGTAGCAAAAATAGCTTTTTAATTCCAAAATTCATTTCATGGTGACGTTTTAAAATGTAAAGAAAGTAAAACCCAACATTTTAAACATACATATGTTATATGTATGTAAATTATAATAATTTTACTACTTAATATTGGCCTATTGTTGTCATTTGGCCTTAATAACCGTATACATAGCACATCTTCCTAAACATAATTTTATTAAAGGGAACTATTTAAACGTCCATTTTATAAAATAAATGTGCATTTAAACAAAATTTTGTACATTAAAAAAAGTTTGTGTGCATTTCTAAATACAGATTGCATTAGAAACTTTGCTTTGATCATTGAAAAAAATATTTGCTACTCAAAAAGCGGATATTTACTACTTAAAAAGCGGATTTTTACTACTTAAATGTGTATTACAATGACCAAAATACGAACCGACCACGACCAACGCTTCTCTCTACTGGATTCCTTCTTTTTTTACTCTTCGTCTTGCGACTTTCGACAGTCCTACGCCCTAAGCTTCGACTCTACGACCTGACATAATCATTCAGTTGACTCGACAGTTGCCAGTTATCAATAGTGGAAGACAGCAACGTTTCCCCTTTTTGTATATATTCTAATGCTAAAATCTAAAAAAAAATTTCGAATGATCGTTTCGTATTTTTTGATGGTCACTTTATAATGCCAAAATATTTTATTCGATGCACAATTCGAGATTGTTTAATGCACCGAACATAATGCAAATTTTTAATGCACAAACATTTTTTTTAAGTTACAAAGTATTTTTCTCAATGTACAGTTAGATCGTACCCTTTATTAAATAAATATGTTTAATGTGCTAGTGTATACTTTGTGAGATGTCTACTTCTCTATATTGATGTCTACTTCTACTATACTTCTCCATTACGATTGAAATGGTATACATTCCAACTATTATTAATCCAATTCACGAATGACGGTATTTATTTTCGAAAATCTTGCGGTTTCACTTCCCCATCCTGTATAAAGAAACGGAAGACTACTTGATAAGGAAAAAACGTCATCAAGTCACATGCACGTATGTATGTATGCGCTTATATGCATTTACGTTCATTCCATTTTTTGTGTGCTTATTAATTTAAAATACATTCATATATATAATATAATTTTAAAATCTAATTTTAAAAGTGAAAATATTGTTGTATACATATCTACATATAATTAAATGTAAAAATGAGACACTTAGAAAATACCGCCGAGATCAAAAATTTCTTCTTCAAGAGTACAATTTTTTTTTAATGAAACGAAAGTTACCATTTATTAAGTTTTATATACAAATTAATTTAAAATAAGCCTTCTAATTCAAATTATTTCAGTTAACACTTTGCAAGCGGGTAGGTCGCGTATAGGCGAATGCTGGAAAATATTTTCAGAATACATCTGGATTTCATTTTAGGGTAAAATAGGAAGAAACACGAGAGAGATTGAAAAAAACGAGTGTAACAAACACATGTTACGAGTTTAAATGGTTCCACGGGAAAAAATATACAGGACAGATTGTTCAATGCACTCAAAGAAGTATGGAACTCTGTATGCTTGGCATAACGAGGAAAGACAGGAAGCGGAACACGTGGGTGAGACGTATGACAAGGGTAGTGGACATAGTAAGTAGAGTAAAGAGATTGAAATGGCAATGGGCAAGCCACGTGGATAGAAGAATGAACGAAAGGTGGACAAAAGAAGTGCTCGAATGGTACCCGAAAGAATGCAAAGGGGAAATAGGAAGATGGGTAGACGAAATTAGGAAAATGTGTGGGGTAAGATGGATGAGAGTGGCGCAAAACAGAGATGAGTGGAAGCGTATTAGAGAGGCCTTCATCCAGTAGTGGGTGGTGAATGGCTGTAGATGATGATGATGATATGAAGTATATATCCAGTTACAGAGATGTCGTTGATTAAAAATATTTTGAGACCCACCGTCTTGAGAACCACAGGTTGAGAACTTAAAAACAAAAATTCTCGTGACCCGCTTGCAAAGTATTAAAATTCACACACACTCTCTCTCTCTCTCTCTCTCTCTCTCTCTCTCTTAAACTTAATTATTTTGCTATGTTTATGACGAAAATTTAAACTATTGACTAAAAAATGTGTACATCTGGCTTTTTACATGTAACATGCAACAAGTATGACAGTTAGATGTATGTACAATGATGACATTCGTTTTATTATTACTTCTTACTGCCAGCTGGTAAAACGTCAAAGACATTTATCATGAATATAAATCTGGAAAAAAAAAATTGACGCATAATTTACATTTATTTTAGTTTAAAAATATATTTTGTATATAAAGAATAAGCTTGGCAATCTCTTGGCATACATTGGCTGGCAGTAAAAGCGTTAAGTTAAACATAAGATATGAAATAAGTATTGCATTTTCGTATGAGGAGGAAAGCTTGTACTTAAATTAAAACAAAAATTAGGTCTATTTATATATGTATGTACCTCTAATGTTATATAAATATATATATATATATACACAGACGTATGTGATTATTATGATTTACATATTACGAAATGCACTTAATTTTCCACAAATAATATTTTTCTAATCCTATTTTCCATTACAATGACGATGATTGACGAAGAGAGTAAATTATATGAATTGATTTTACATAATAAAAATGTTTCAATTTGAACATATCTTTTGAGCTACTTACATAGATGTTGTCAACTCCTCATCAAAAATTAACTTACATATATACATAAATATATTTTTTTAATAACTAACTAAACACCAAAGAAAAATAAAATATCATTTTCAATAAAAATTCAATTTTTCTTTTCATACGGTATGGTTATTGTTAATTGATGAGTTTATTTTATAATCGTGACACTTTCAGATTGAAATAATTATTAATAATATTATTATAACCAAACTCACTGTTTGAGAAATGTTCTCATTCGGTTTATTTATATACTTACATCTTACCTTCGCATATCTACTTTAGTATGCGATCTACCTTCACGTTTTTACTTTAATATGCAGTCTCAGTTCTCGCGTGTAACAGTGAGACTGAATAATACCGACCCTAACAACCTTATCTTAAATGAATAGGGCCAACCCTAACTTAACCTAACCTAACCTGAACCTTAAATAAATAGGTTTTGGCTGCTAAGATGTTTTTTTTTTTTGTGAAAATATTGATGAAATACAACTTAAAAAAAAATATATCTTAGCAGCCAACACTTATTTATTTAAGGGTCAGGTTAGGTTAGGTTAAATTAGGGTCGGCCCTATTAATTTAAGATTAGGTTTTTAGGGTCGGTATTTTCTTCACTGCTGACGATATTTTAATAGAAATGCTTCGACAACATTATGGGCCGCAGGAAAAAACAAAAATTATAATAAACAGGTCGTTGCTACGAAACAAATAAAAATAAAAATAGTCAACTGCGTTTCAAAGGTAGACCGCATACTAAAGTAGCACCCTTCCATCTTTGTTTAGTTGCCTATATCTTGATTTTCATAACAATCCAGTTCCATTATATTCAAATTAAAAGAATTGTGTTAATTGAAAGCCTTTGCATAGGCAACTTTGCATAAACATTCACAGAAAGGACAGAATTACCCTAGTCTAGTGTCAAATATGCCGCACGCTTATCAATATGACAAAAGCTTGATAGGGTTCACGTCACACCATGTCCCTTTTTCATTCATGAATTGTTAGTTGTTTCATTCATGAACTTATTAGTCAACTCTTCTATAACGTGGTGGATCTGTTCTGTAAGAGAACATGATACGGGTTATAATTCTCTCTACGTTTTCTTTTATCTCTCAAGCCTTTTGCTGAACCGATCCAGTGCGTTATAAGACGGTTGATTATATATATATATATATATATATATATATATATATATATATATATATATATATATATATATATATATATATATATATATATATTTATATTATGTACGTATGTATCCTAGGCAATCAGTCTATAATGTGTATGTCAATGATGAAATCACGATAATTTAAATGTTTCTCACAATTAAATACCTAATATCATTCAAGGTTTGTCTAAGTCTTCCGAATATATTATATTATGTTATAGTCTTGCGAGCACTGAGCATGCTGTCGCATTCATGCAATGTTTTGTAACATTTCTTAATTTTATTTTAATTATTTCTTATTTAACTATATAATATTATTACAATCTAATTCAATGCAAGGTCTTTAATAATATTACTGTGAGTTTTACTGTCCATAACATGACATGATCCGTCTAGTTTCAAAACCAGATAAGTCAGTTTTAAGAAAATTTTCAGGAACAAGGTAAAACTTATAACTAGCTTAATTTTTATTTTTATTATTTTAAATATTTTATATAAACTGATCATTGATGTTTACATCCTTGACTGTATTTTCACTTTTGAGCAATAACTACGACACTTATCTGATTTTGAAACAAACCTTGACTTCAGCTAAGTAATTCAATAGGATGTAAATTGCTTTGAACTTTCTTACTTGGCCAACATATGGATCCGTATTTTGACCTATAACAAAAATAACATAATGAAAATTGAAAAAAATGGATCTATCTGGTTTTGAAACTAGACGGCTCACATTACATGTATAAAAAATATATATTTCCATTAATATGAAATATATACGTATTCCATAAATAAATTAATAATATCAACAACTTACGTATTTTGTATTCAAATTGTATTAATGTAAATATTTCAAAATACGAAACACAAACTCAAAACTAACATAAAAAATAAATGTCAAATTCTACCGACCGCTATACGCACGATCAGTGTTATATTTTTTGACCAAAATGCAATGCGAAACTGAAACGAAATGTAATTGGCCTTCGCGGGTCGAGGGGGGGGGGCGGGGGGGGGGTAAATGCGATAGCATGTACATTTTACGTAAGTCTCATGCTACCTATAGATATATTGATTGACTGGAATTAGTATAATTATTGCCAGGCTTCAATATGACATTTGATGTTTTCTATGTAGTATTCTGGAAAATTTCCAGTAACATTTGATTTATTAATTTTCTTGTAACAAATGAATTTTATATTTTCTATATAAACAAATGAATATTTATTCAAATAAACACTATACTAAAAATGTATTCAATCATCTAATAAGAAGAGATTAGTAAAAGTGTATTCAATCTTCGATTGAATTCATAAAATGTATCTTATCAATCTTATCGGTTCGACTAAACAATATTCCGGAATATTTTTCATTATAAATTCAAAAAATTCTGCTAATAAAATATTCCACTAGTCAAAAATGAATTATAGAGTCTCAACGCTAGATTGATTCGACTTTAGTCAAATTATACATTCCTAGTACGATTTTATGATTTTTTTAAAGAATCTATTAAAATAAAATAGAAACCCAAAACTATGGTTGAATTTCATTAAAAAAATTCTGCTTTAAAGTTAAACCAATTGAAATATTTTTTTATTCGGGGTTATCATTTCAGAGTAAAATTAGATTACAGTAAACTTTTCTGTTTTCGCCAATTACATATTATTCCGAAAACTAACATTCTTTTAAATACTCCTATATGCACAGCCATTGGTTTTTTTGACCATTTAGCCGATCAGACGTACATTGACATATTTAATGTTACTTTTGGTCGGTCTATAGGATCCATTCAGAATATTGTGTTTCCTTAATTTTTACAATATATTTCTGATTTTCTTTTACTGTCAATTTTATATTATAAGATTTCATTATTTTTTTATTATGTAATTTACTTAAATGGGTTTTTTACCTGTATAAATAAATAAATAAAATAAAAATAGCACAGAAAATGTCAATATATTCAATAAAATTGATATTTAAAATGTCACGATCAATATTCTAGATTTTTTTACATTCCTCGGAAACCACCGGAAGGCTTAGACAAGACTCCTTACTCTTTTCTCCTTACTGCCTTACTCCTCAAGACGTAATTATATAAAATTCAACTATTTTTTTATTATACTAATAATTGTGTGAGGGTGAAAAGTTCTGTTGTGGAGTGACTTTTTTTAATTTCTAAGTAAGGCCTACGTTAGAACTACAGATTACGTATGTAAAATTACAGGAAAAAAATAAGAATACATTTGTATGTATAGGTATATTTTCTATAACGCGCAGAAAGACTGATGACCGCAAAGTCTCATTTGTAAATTGTGTATGATAATATATTATTAATATATATATATATATATATATATATATATATATATATATATATATATATATATATATATATATATATATATATATATATATATGTATATATATATATATGTATATATATCAGTGGCGGCTCGTCTACAGTCCTCCCAGTATAGTACAAATGAATGCTATTTTTGCCGTCCATATGGGCTGCAGGGCTGCAGACCTCCCAGTATAGTACATATGCATGCTATATTTGTCTGCATTTGATCACCGGTATGGTCAACGAGCTATTACATCCCGATTAATCTCTGCAGCCCCCCCCCTCTATGAATTCTCACGAGCCGCCACTGATATATATATATATATATATATATGTGTGTGTGTGTGTGTGTGTGTGTAACGTGTGTAAAAATGTAAGCCGGAAAGTCTGAGATTGTGCCATTTGACATTTGTCTATCGTGCTCATTGGAAATTGAACTTCGTTCGCACTAAATGTTCACGCAATTTTGGCACACGGAGACTGGCTTTTATTAATTTTAATTTGTGAATAATTTAAATTGTGCTTTTCATTAGCTTTGTGTATATACAGTGTAATAAAATGATGCAGAATAATTGGTTTGTTTTATTTTTTTACTAGCTGAACCCAGTATGCGTTGCAATGCCACAATAATGCATGCAATTCCCGTTCCCATTTGTCGGAAAAACGCAGGCAGCGAACACATTTGAAATTATTGCGTTGCAATGACACTCATTCCCGTTTTTTCCGTTTGTTTTTCACAGTAATCTTCCCGGACATGCATACAACAAATCCTAAAAGTTCCATCGTAATCGGTTCAGTCGTTTAGGAGCCTATTCGAAACACAGACATTCATTTTTATATATGTTTTTTATTATTTTTATTTTATTTTACAAATATACCAGGAAGGCTTAACAGGTAAACCCCAAATGCGCTTTCCTGGTCCACATAATTATTACATAGATACATGTAAATTTAAATAATATCTGACATCTATGGTCAGCATACATATATTACAAACATCGTATTAATACAATAAATAACGATGAATAACTTTCATGTAACAATACGAATTTTATATTCGATAAACAACCACAGAGACATCTATGGTGAGCAATATGGTGAAACCTAAGATATAACAATAACAAAAGGTTCGCAACAGAAAATTGGGAGGGAAACGCCAATTTTACAGGAATCGTTTCAATGAAAATCAGAAAAATTGGCAAATTCTGATAAGAGACGATCGACCTAGACAAATCAAGGTCTGGCCAACAGCGAGACTTAGCGGGGAATCGAACTCGTAACATCAAGTACGAAATAATTCAACATTCACCACTAGACCACGCTGCTGGTTATATATATATATATATATATAGATAATGTGGTTAACCCTTTCAATGCTTAACATCGCTGATCGGCGTTTTGCCAACAAGTTCACTCAGCACTCAAAGGGTTAAACATAACGCAGTCGTAAGGCCATTCACAGAGCAATAAGTTGCTCGCTACGGAATTTTTCGTAGCAAGCGATGTTACGAACGACTATTTTTATAAAAAAGTTGGCTCGATCGCCCCGTTCCTTCCTGTGATTAACTACTCTTTGCGATGCCAATAGTATTGCCGTGCTATACTCTGAATTAACTCGACTTTTACCAATGAAATGCTCAGACATTACTGCCAGGTTCGCATATATGTTCATATGTAATTTCGGACAGTTGGGAAGCGTCGCCGGGTTCGATCCCGTGAGCTGATCACGATTGAGAAGAAATAGGATGGATTAAAAAAAAAATCGACTGGGAACAATCATGGAAGGCTAGGAAAAACTGATGAATAGATAAGAAATTATAAAACATAAATTTGATCAATATTTTATATTTAGCGTACACATCTAAAACAACTTAATATGTATGTACTCTATTTAATATTTCGTTAAAAAATAAAATCAGAACAAAATATATCAATTTGCACTTCAATGTAACACTAATTTAATACTTTCAAAACATCAAATCAATTTCGATTTTTATGCTCGAGTGACTTTTATGCTACTTTTTTATTGCATTTGATACACTTTTTAATATACAACAATAGTGATAAGAATTAAATTATAACATGCAACACTATTTCATTATTATGCAACGAAAATTTAAGACCCTAAACTATGTATGTATATTTTTATGCTCGAGTGACTTTTATGCTACTTTTTTATTGCATTTGATACACTTTTTAATATACAACAATAGTAATAAGAATTAAATTATAGCATGCAACACTATTTCATTATTATGCAACGAAAATTTAAGACCCTAAACTATGTATGTATATTTTTATGCTCGAGTGACTTTTATGCTACTTTTTTATTGCATTTGATACACTTTTTAATATACAACAATAGTGATAAGAATTAAATTATAACATGCAACACTATTTCATTATTATGCAACGAAAATTTAAGACCCTAAACTATGTATGTATATTTTTATGCTCGAGTGACTTTTATGCTACTTTTTTATTGCATTTGATACACTTTTTAATATACAACAATAGTAATAAGAATTAAATTATAACATGCAACACTATTTCATTATTATGCAACGAAAATTTAAGACCCTAAACTATGTATGTATATTTTTATGCTCGAGTGACTTTTATGCTACTTTTTTATTGCATTTGATACACTTTTTAATATACAACAATAGTAATAAGAATTAAATTATAACATGAAACACTATTTCATTATTATGCAACGAAAATTTAAGACCCTAAACTATGTATGTATGTATGTACAAGGGTCATCTTTTGTCTAAGCATCGATTTGTCATAAACTGAAATATATATATATATATATATATATGTATATCATTACAATAAATGAGTATATGTTTTGAACTATTTTTAAAAATAATCCCCATTGAAAATCGAACATTTTTGAGATCACGAGAGAAGTTGAAGAAAAGCTAGTTAACAGTGGCTACAATTATGGTTTGCAATACTGGTATTACCGAGACTGGGATCCCGGTCTTTTAGCCAATTTTCAGATACCTACATAAATACCGGTTTTCAAAAGACGAAATACCGGTAATTTGGTATTAAAACTTAAGCAAATTTGAATGTGAATATAATTGCATCAAGATTGAGCGATTCCATCATTGATGAACTGGCCTTTTTAAGGTCATATTTTAATTCATAGAATCAATAAATGGTTTAAGGTTTAATTTGTAAATATTTAAATTATATGCTTATGATCTATTTTTCCCCCTTTAAAATCTCTTGAATATTAATCATTTATAGGGAGCCTGGAATTTAGGTTGACTTAAATAAAAAAAATCCTCCTAACCGCGGATCGAACTGCTCAGCCACTACTTGGATTATGACATACATTTTTTTAACGTTGTAAAGTGATATAAATATATTCTCTATACTAAATTTATTATGAAATTGATGTTGAATTATTCCACACGTATCACAATTCATTGCCCGTTTTTTTGTAATACCAGTTTTTTATATTTACAATACCGGTTTAAGTATTTATAATTCCGACATACCGGTATTGATGTTTTGTCCGGTATTGCAAACAATTTGGTGAACGTCAATTTTCTGTGTGTTCCCAAAATTACAGGAAAAATTGGCGCCAAATCTAGACTAATAACAATAAAAAATGTTTTTAGGCAAATTTTCAGCCGTTGTTTGAGTCAATAATCAAGTGGCAGCATTTATTATCAAGACGGTGAATTAAATAATTCTGAAGCTTTCAAGAACTATGAATAATTAATTGGAAGTTCTTGAAAGCTGTCAGTTTGACAGCAGACAGCATTCCAAAGCGTCGAGCAAATCTCACTTAAGAAAATGACCCTCGTATTTCGTAATTTTTAACAATTAAAAAGTTTTTTTATATAATAATGGCACAAATTCAGAGATGGTACAAAATTCAATATTAAATATTTTTCGACTGGGGATGTACGTACGGAATTTGTGAAATATACATAAATGGTGTATAGAAATTTCACATCCCACAATTTTTTTCTCCAACTAGAATAAGCATTGCGTGAGTATTTAAAAAGAAAACTAGCAATTTATTATACAGTAGAATTTTTCGATTAATGATGTACATATATATTCAATGTGCATACGTTAGTATTCAGCATCTATTGAACTGAAAATATAATACAACGTATTAACAGTGTGTAGAATACATTGAATAAAAATGTACGCAACAGGAAAAGTTCCATTGTATAATCAATCGCATATATAATATTTGGAAATCGCTATAATATCATGCATCACATTTATTTTCATGTACTTCATATAATATTTAAAGTATCACACGTATAAAAAACTATGCACTTGACTAAAAAAATCACATTTTCTTATTTTTTTTCATTAGATTTTGTCCTTATTTACAATTACATATATTATTAAATACAAAACAGCTACAAAAGATTTGTAATTCATCTGAAAATATATATATATATATATATATATATATATATATATATATATATATATATATATATATACAAATAAAAATAAATCAAAGTTAATTTCAATCCGTCAATGCACATCTCATTATTCAAATACATCTCCAAGTCAACTCCAATCAATGTTATGTTGAATCAAAACAGCAATGAAAGCGTCAGGAGCCACCACAGCGACAATGTAAATTATTATAATATTTATTATTAAAATACTATTTATGTATATATGTATATGTATATATAAAATTATGACCTAAGATAAATTTATGCAGCGTACACAACAATGACAGCTCCTGATAACATTAATAAAGAAAATAGCTATTAATGGTATTATTTTATATATACCATACGCTTTACGAGCTATCACAGTGACAGTGTGAATTATTCATTAAATTAAATTTATTATCATTTGACTTTGCTACATTTTTTGTTTGCCAAAACATTGATCCTTTCAATGAGTTTGGACAACAGACGCTCTAATTCATCAATCGAGTGCATGTATATCAATTTGCATTTGTCAATTTGTGTCTGATTGGTGGATAAAAACTCGGCTGCGTGTATCAAGCAAAACACGCTACCATCGGAATCGTTGTACAGCTGAAACAACAAAACAATACATTGAATTAATCATATTAAGTCGTATCAATAAATAAAAAAAAAACCAAATGGATGATATTCAGCAAGTCGACGCACAATACGGTCAACTCTCATATACAAATTAACGACATGGCGGAAAGAATAGATAGTTTTAGATATCTTGGGTGCTATCTGGTTGAAACGTGTGAAAGTAAACAGGAAATTCGCGTTAGAGTGGAGCAAGCAAGAATGTCCTAACCAGACGTGATCTCAATATAGCACTCCGACTAAGACTTCTACGATGCTACGTTTTCAGCATCCTTCTGTATGGGACAGAAGCATGGACTCTGACAGATGCCACGTGCAAAAAACTACAGGCCTTTGAGATGTGGACATGCAGAAGGATGTTAAGAATCTCATGGATGGCGAGGCGTACCAATGCCGAGGTGCTTGCCCTGATGGGAAAGCATGTCAAAGTGCTCAAAAGTTTGAAAAGGCGTGAATTGGAGTACTTTGGACATGTGATGCGGAACGAGAAATACGATCTCTTGCGCCTAATAATCCAGGGGAAAATCGTAGGCCAACGCAGTCGGAAAACATCGTGGCTAAAGAATCTGCGGCAGTGGTACGGCCTCAGCACCTGACCATAATTGACAAAATACGAATGGGACGTGAAGAAGAATATAACAACACAATTAAACTATAAGTGGACGAGTTTGCAAAACAGTTCGGTGAGTATGGAAACTAATAATCGTGATGGACCTAAAAATTGTGAAATTAAATTTTCCTTTATAGCAAGCAAAAATATCATATGTACATATACTGATTCTTACGGCAATGACTATTTTTAATAGAATTATAAAAGAAACGTCAACTTACCATAGATAAAGACAGACTAGTTCTACATCTGTGACATTCTTCGACTTCGTCTTGACGCTTCGCCACCTTCTTTTTACCAATAAATACATTTTGAGATCGTTCTGATGCCTAAACAAATAAAAAAAGTCATATATGATTAAATTTACCAGCTTATTACAGGTTTTTCAAATAGGTTATAATAACAAATTTTGTGACAATTTAAATATGAAAAAAATCATCTTAACCAAAGTGCAACCCTCTTAATGTTTTTGTCATTTGCAGAAAAAGCATTATTCTGCTTGTAATGTTATAACATTGTCAGTAGGAGGTCAAAATATAGAATATCAAAATTTTAATTCGAATTTAAAATATCAAATTCAACATTCTTCAGGGCTGTGGAGTCGGAGCATTTCAAGCCGAATCGAAGTCGTAAAAATCAACCGAATCAGACTCCTTTTTACAAGGCTTTTATTATTTTCTTTAATTTATAATATTCAATTTTATTGAATTAAATTGAAATTTAATAATTTCTTTATAACAATCAGAAATTTAAATTTTGTAGATTATAAATAAAATCATTGATTTGCGCTTATTTTGATGTGCTATGGCCAAAACAGACTGTTTCCTCAGTCTCATACGTTTTTTATTAAATTGATTTGTTCATGTATGAAATTTATACACATACACTATGAATGCACTTACTTTTTATTTAAACTTATTTCATTACCAATAATTTAATATATTGCCAATTTTTTTTCAACCATGTCAATTTTAGTAATTTTTTATATTTTGAAAATTGCTATTATTTCAATGACTACCTATAAAATATAGGTAGACACTAAAAGATGATCTTACTAAAATTGTTCAAGTTGGAGTCGGAGTCGATAAATTTTGACCAGACTCCACAGGCCTGCTTTTATCAGGAAGTAATAACATAATAACATGAATCAGTTAATGGATAGAGTGGGTGTTTTTGGACCCACCTCTTTTAAAACCCGTTATTCTCAATTTGAGTAGTCTGCATTTGTACAATTAGAAATATTGATATTCTGTATTTTGATACTCATCCATAATTTTTACACGACAACACAATAAAATTAAGTGGTATCGAAATTTGGCACTATAAAAGTATTAAATAGTCAATAATGAAATTATCTACATATATAAGAAAATTACATTAATTTAAACCAGCATTTCTCAACCTGGGTCCACGTGGCCCCCTTGAAAGGCCCAGACCCTCTCAAGGGAGGCATAAACCAAAATTCTACTTTTGGGGAGGCATAACAAGCTCTAGGGGAGGGCACAGTCAGAATAAAATTATAAAAATTTTATATTTAAATAATATCAATAGAAGAGTTTAAATGTTTAATTTGTCATCAAACTGAATATACGTTTACATCTCGGAAAATATACTAGACGGGGGGGGGGGGGGGCTTTAATGGTTGACAAATATCGATAATTTATGGCACATCTGAAAATAATGTGCCAAATATTTTTTAAATAAGGTTGGGAAGGCGTTTACATGAATATGGATTTATTCGAGTTATACATCTCCTCTCAAAAGCTCATAGCCATCTCGATGCTGTAAAAACGATCAGATAAAAAGCAAAATTGTTTTTGTCACTAACAAAATTTGAGCCAAATATAAATAAACTCGACACTTGACATCAGGAGCACAAGAATCACACTAAATAAAGTCTTAATAAATCTTATTATGTTTAAAAATAAATACATACGTATGTATGTTCAAATTTGTAATTATAAAATAAAGTTTATATAATATATAATATTTTTAATATGTACTTCTATTTTCGAGAAAAAATGGGGGGGGGTGGAGGCACAGAAAAATATTAAACGCAAAAGGGGGACACGGTCCAAAAAAAGTTGAGAAACGCTGATCTAAGCAATGTTCAAAACAGTATGTTTATTAGGTTTTTTTTATATCCATAATGGGTGACCGTAAAAAAGTCGACAGTGAAAAAGTCGAAAATGTTCGTTTACCATGCATACATATGAAAAACGGTTAGTATATATATATATCAGTGGCGTACGGTAAAACTCTCTCTCCCCCCGTCGTACATCTTCACTTAATTTGCGCGAGCTGGATACAACAAGAACAAGAGGAACAGGCTTTTCCTCCCGTATCCTGCGCGCGCACATTAAACAAGGCTGTATGACAAAAAGAGAGATAATTTCACCGCATGCCAATCATATATATTATATATACATAGTGCCGTTTACCATGCACCCTTTTTTTTTTGATTTTTCGATTTTCGATCTTTGCCTTTTGATATTTGCTATTTCGACCTTTTCACTTTCGGTGCCGTGAGGTAGACCCATCCATAATATATGTATATGTACCTTCAATCCAACATTGAACAATGCTTCACGGTGTTGTTTCTCCGTTTGGATGATTTTATTCAAAGCCGGTAATACTTTTTTCAATATCTGATACGGCGTTCGTATGTCCTGCGACATAGCAACGATCAATCGTTCAAGAGAAAACATTGTAGGTTCACAACTGTTACGTATATCCTATAAATGAAAACAATTTGAATAAACAGAATACATATATGAGAAAACCGAGCCAATTGACACAAATCAGAACAATGTCATATTGAAACATCAAGATAATACGATCTGAAATGTGTCAATCGTATAATATGTAAAAAAGCATACTACGAAATCTTGTTGAGCTGTATCCAGCCAGCTGTTGGGCGCGAAGTAAACACTCTCAGAGACGTTATATCCAGCGCATATGCTCGACGTGAAAGCTTTCGGAAACACCAGTATAAATTCACCGGGATGCTGGACAGTTCTGCACAAGGACACGCCATGTTCTTTCAACATCTTCGGCGGCACCATCGTAGTGTCGGACAACAGCCAGACAGTTTTCTTCTGACAGTAGCCTGGCACGATGGACGTGAGGGTTTCTTTGAACTTCACGCTTTGACTATCGGGCACACCGTACCAAATCTTCGGGGCGCCGTCGTGAAGATATTCGACCCAGGGTAGGCCGTGAGGGTCACGATACCAGCAGCACGTGCTGAAGAGCATGCCGACGTGGATTGTCGGAACTGTAACGCCCATGATCGGACCCAACGATCGGAGAATGGACCCACTGTTGTTGGTCAATACCTGTAATTCACGGTGTAGTGTAATTTAAGTCACATTTTCAGGCAATTTATTTATTTATAATAATTATAACAATAACTTGTAAAATAATATATTATTTTATTTTATTATTTTGTGTACATATTTTTTTATTTTGTGTACATATTTTTTACTTGATTTTTATTATTTTTTTATGATGTTTTTTTTTTTTATTTATGATTTTTATTATTTTCTTATGTTTTTTTTTATTTATGATTTTTATTATTTTTTTTTATGATGTTTTTTTTGTAATTTTTATGATTTTTATTATTTGTATTAAAATCACATTGACGCTTTGGGGCAACCTGTCAAGTCTCTGTGGTATTGATTTTTTAAAATAAAATAAATAAAATAAAATATAACTTGTATAATGATAACAATGCAGTAGTTCGAATCAATTCGCTAAACTCGACAAATTTTCGAGTACAACGTGGAGTAAGGCAAGGGTGTATATTATCTCCAGACCTATTTAATATATATGTATATATGGAGAGTATATAATGCGTAGAGCACTGGATGGTTGGAAGGGTGGAGTGTCCATTGGTGGAAAAAAACTATCCAATCTTCGGTATGCGGATGACACAACGCTCATAGCTAATAATCATGAAGTAATATGCTTGGCCTCCAGATAAACCGCGCCAAAACAAAAATTATGATAACTGACCGTCATCAACAGCTGCAAAAAAACAACTCAGCTTTAAACGGTATAGAGGTGGTCGATAATTTTGTCTATCTGGGGTCACTCATATCTAACAACGGCGGCAGCGAATTGGAAATACGGCGCCAGATTACATTATCAAAATCGGCATTGTCACAACTAACGAAGATTAGGAAGAATAGAGCCATTACAACTGCTGTCAAAATCCGTCTCGTGAAGAGTCTCGTTTTTTTCTGTCTGCCTTTATGATGTCGAGACGTGGACCATGAAGGCGGCGGATAGACGGAGAATCGATGCCTTCGAGATGTGGTCGTGGAGACGGCGACTACGCCTGCCTTGGACCGACAAACGCACGAATGTGTCTACTCTTGAAGAATTAAAAATCAAGGATAGACTGTCACAATATGCCTGAAACGTATATTGCAGTTCTTCGACCACATTGCACGAAGAGGTGAGGAGAGCCTGGAGCGGTTGGTTGTGGTTAGTAGCGTCGAAGGCAGAAGAGCCAGAGGCAAATCCCCCGCACCCCCCTGGACTGACCAAGTATCTGCGGTGACGGGCGCTTCCACGGTAGCAAGTCTTCGCCTGCCCGAATTTAGAACTGAATGGAGGCAGCTGGTTGATCGGACATCATAGTCACGATCCTCAGTGATGAGGGAACCGACAGCAATATAACAATAACAATGAAATGACCAGTGTGACCTGAGAGGTTGCCCCAAAGCGTCACACCAGTTTTACATAACAAAAGAAAGAAAATAACAAAATAAAAACAATAAATATTTCAATCATTCATTCATTCAAATAGTCTCAAGAAACTAACCAGCTCATCAACATGACAATTAAACAGGTCCAAATGCCCATCAATCACATTAGGGAACCGGATAGCCTTTACAAGAGACGAGTTATTGAAAGCAGACGTTTTCGCAGGAATAGTTTGGAAAAGAAAATGATGACGCAAAGTTCTACCGCAGTCAGGCACCGAAAATTTAAATTCCAATAAAATTGAAGGATTGTCAAATCTTCCCTTTAATACTCCAAACAAATATTTGGAAATGGCAATAATTCTTCTCGAAGATAGTGAGTCAAAGCCTAGCATACCTTGTAAAAAGGCAGTGGGAAATTAATAGGGGGTAATATTTACATTTCTTCATATAAAGGCATCTAAGAAAATTTTTTTGAACTCTTTCTATCAATAGAGAGAATTTAATTTCAGTGGGACTCCAAATTACAGAGCCAAACTTCAATACGCTCCGGACAAGCGAATAATAAAGTAACACCATTATACTTGGATCTTGGAAGCAGTGAGAATTGCGCAAAACAAATCCAAGCATTTTGGTAGCCCTACAGCACATATCAGAAATATGAGTCGAAAATTTGAAGTCACTCCTAAACAGTATACCAAGAATTAAATTGATTTAAAATATAATATCAGCCGAATTACTTTCAAGTTCCATGGATGTTTCGAAATTGGACTGTTTTTGGATTTTGCATTGGGAAAACCGTAACCCCACACGCTGGAGTCGATGGAGCCGGTGCTGACGCAAATGTGGCTATCTCGAGCCGTCACATAGTTCCAAAACTTTGACTCTACCTGAAATTCATACAAAATATGTTCAATAAACAATACAAATAAATGCTCAAAAATTATTCGTGTAATTATGTATTTGGCTAATCTACATACGTTATATCGTTGTTTACAGTTTAGCAGAAGAATCACATCAACTCAATGATTGAATACATTTTTAGGTAATATAATTTATTATTTTGATAGCATAGTGTTAATTTGAATATTCATTTCTTACAAGAAAATAATAAATCAAATCGTTACTGGAAATTTCCGAGAATACTACATAGAAAACATCAAATGTCATACTATTATATAGTACTCACTCTGTCTCAGTTCTCGCGTGTGACACTGAGACTGAATAATACAGATCCTAACAACCTAATCTAATGAATAGGGCCAACCCCTAACTTAACCTAACCTAACCTGACCCTTAAATAAAAAGGTGTTGGCTGCTAAGATATCTTTTTTTAAAGTTTTATTTCATCAATATTTTCACAACAAAAAAAACATCTTAGCAGCCAACACCTCTTTATTTAAGGTTCAGGTTAGGTTAGGTTAAGTTAGGGTTTGCCCTATTCATTTAAGATTAGATTGTTAGAGTCCGTATTATTCAGTCTTACTGTCACACGCGAGAACTGAGACCACATATTAAAGTAAAAATGTGAAAGTAGATCGCATACTAAAGTATATATGTGACAGTAGACAGCATACTAAAGTAGTATCCTTCATTTATTATTACTAAGTACATACATAAAGGAAATATGTCTCATCTGAAAAAAGATTTTCCCTCCCCAACTAGATATGTAGAGATAATTAATAAAAAAATCAAGTATAGACAACATTCTGGAAACTTTTGATAAGGACAAAACAGAATATAAAAATGGTAAATGTAAAATGATAGGAAAAAACTCTATTTACCTCATCAGGTGTTGGTTGTGGAGTTTTTCCAAATTGCATCGCCATAGTATTTTTAGCAGTCCGGGCATACGAGCACAGTGTAATAGATTTCCCGCGAGTAATACACTCTTCGACGTCTTCGGTTATGTCATATTCAAGCTCTTCAGTTTCGATTCCGTTGAGAGGATTAGCCGCTCGGGTCACCATGCGATTCTGACGCTTTGCCCACTCTTGGTCGACGGACTCGAACAGCTTTTTGCGCTCATCTATAATCGAAGAGATGCATAGTCAAAGCACATCCCACAAATTGAGACCAAAAAAAGGACACGGATTAAAAGGTACCTGGAGATAATGTATCATATGGTAGGAGATATTTGCAATATATTTCGTCCAGTCGTATATCCATATAGTGCACATTCAGCGGCAAACACATCTCTTCAGCGACTCGATGCCACATTTTCTTTTCCAAAACTTTGTTCAGACCGCCCATGTTTTGAACTATGTGATACAACTTGGGGAGATCGACTTCAATTCCGCAAAGCTGAAATTTTTTAAACAATTTATTTTCTCACACAATACAACTTATGTATATACATATACATTGGTTTCTAATAATCTCTCAAAGTTCCATATTTATCGATTTCATTGACGTTTATATCATTTGCCATGCATTGAAATTGTCTTGAGAATATTTCCAGCTAACTTTTAGGTTAACCCTTTGAGTGCTGACGTCTTTTCTGTTTTCTGAAAGCCCACTACGGTGAAAATTTCGCCAACATTTCCAACTACAATTATTTAGAAAGCAAGTATAAAAATTGTAGCTGATCCAAACAAACCCTAGATAACTACCGCCAAGGATTTCTAGTTTTGTAAAAGTGTGTTTAGACTCTCTAATATAACTTGCAACGATATTAAATAAACAAAATAATTCTATTAATGAATGTATTTTTCGGAAACTAGTTCCATCTTCTTCATTGTTGTTAAAATGTAATGCTCACAATCTAAAATACCCAGCAGTTGGGTATTTCCATCGGGAAATTCTGTTATGGTTATAAATACAGAAATTCCGGTGTAAATCAGTCTTTATAAACATTGACACGAATGTTCAATGCATTTGTTTCAATGCTACCTGGAAAGGGTTAGCGAGCAGTATTCTTGTTTACTTTGTACATGCTCAAAATACAACGCCTATCGGCGTTTTTCAGGCCTGTGGACTCGTTGGAAAAACGCCGATCGGCGTTAGTCAGCATTCAAAGGGTTAAAAAAGCCTAAATATGAGCGTTTGAAACATTATATTTGTCCTCCATTTGAAAATAAAAATGCTATTCTTGTTATTCACTTAACATATGGAACGAATATTTTGACTAGATTGACAATCGAAACCTTACAAATTAATAAGAATGTTGGTACATACGTTCGGCGGCTGTTTAAAAGTGACACTCTGTGTGGCCAGATATTTCTTGATGGCGCACATTTCCCGCGAAGACGAGCCCCATCGGTACAACATACGGTGTAGGTATTGGTTATGCGGGGTGAATCGCATATCGTCGGATATTTTACATTCAGATTTAAAGTTCGGCGGGGGAATGATCCGGCAGAGACCATACCGGGCCGCTATCGGACTGATTTTCTCGATGAACTCCAAAGGATCCTGAAATATGCAACATTTCAATTCGCAATGATTCGATTCGGTATTGACGTTTCACACATGATTGCCAACTAAAAGATGTGGAAATCGTAATAAATACTCTTTACCTTTGCAATATTTTAGCCGACATCCGAATACTATTATGACGCAATCAATACACGTATCATTTGTGTGGATTATTTAAAATATTTTATATTTTAAATCAAAAAACAAAGGGAAAGGAATAATTAACTACGTACATAATAAAAAATATTTATTAAACATCTTTACAAATGAATGTATGAATGTCATCGGTTATTTGGTTGATATTGTTTTTATTTTTTAATTTAAATTTAAATATAAGCTTAGAATAGTTTTTTCGACACTTTTCTTGTTGTTGTAAAGTCTCGTTAAATTAAAAAGTGTTAACTGAGAAACGCGTGTAAGGAATACATAAATTCAGCATCTTAAAAATTAATACTTTAATTTGAAAAGTAATATACGATATATTGTAGCTTTATGCCGCAAAATCATTTTTTGAAAATACTCTCAATACATTATTATACGATTCCTAAATAGTTTGCTTTCAACTTGACGGATGACTCTATCCGAGTTGTCTCGAGAAATTTTACCACAACGTGTCTTATTCCGGATATGTCTGTTCGTTTAATTTATCAGCTTGCGATTTCTTCCTATAAGGATATTTGAAAGAGAAAGTATATATTCTAGAACTTAATTTGTACAACACTGGAATTGTAGGGTAATTATCTGAGAGGAAATTCGATATTATTTAAAAAAAAAAAAAGATTTTGTGGTATATTTTAGCTATACCGTAGTTTGCTTTTATTTATCTATTGAATATATACCCAAATGTTAACATTATTCAAATTATATGAGCTTATTTTAACATTAACAGGTAGTAATTCTCTTTAACTTATTTTAAGTAGTATAAACTATCGTTTAAACGAAAAATTCGACTACACTAGTCCAGTGTTACAATTGATTTTATTATAAAACTGAAAAAAATTGCAGTACGGCCTGCAACGGTATTCGCACGAGTCGGTTAGCAGAAAAGATTCTTAAGAGTTAATATAAAAGTTGAATTGAAATTGTGCCACAGCCTTGAATTAGATATGTATAATACTGATTAATACATATAAATACACTTAACATGATAATAAAAATAAAATAATACTAACTCATTATGGCCATGAACACATCCAGTGCTTTTAATAAAATTTCATTCAAAGGCCATTAACACAGTGTGTTTGGCTCTCTGAACTTCATAAAAAAAAAAAAGTATTATTTAATAGATTTAGTTTCAAACTTATATTCATAGATGTCATAAATATCGATATACAAAATAAAATCTGTATGATTTAAATTCAATGGTTTAAAGCTTGACTAAATAATGTCCACCTGGAATTTGAAATGATTTCAAACCACCAGATATCGAAATTGAGTGGTTATTGCTCACGTAGCATACATACTTATCAAATGTAATCTTTCATTCAAATGAATAACACAATGATCTATATATCGTTTATTGCGTGTGAACATACATTGAAAATGTATATAAATTTTATATAAAATTGAATACAGCAACCAACACCGTTGCGAAATACTGATCTGATATAATTTATAAAGTCGAAGACAACTGTATAGAAGCTGTATTCCAATTTTCAATTCAATTCATAGAAAGGTTCGGGAGTTGGGTTTTTTTATTTATTAATTTTCAAAACCTATTATTTTTACCGTTATTTTGCGAAGAATGCGCGAACTATCATAATTTTCGGAATATTCGGCCAGTCCATAATGAGTTAATATATAAGACATATGTATATATATATATATATATATATATATATATATATATATATATATATATATATATAAAATGTGATATTGTACTTTACGTCAAAATTTAAGCAAAACTAACACACTTTCAGTGACTATTCTTACATATTAATAAAAATCACACTAAAATATAATGCATATTTGAAAAACGAAAACAAAACAAGTTATATAATAATTTAAAAAAAGACATGCTTGTTGGTAACTACATTTGAAAAAATCACAAATAAATTACATAATATAATATTAATATTCGTGTATTAAAATTTCATGCTTTAAAGCCAAGGAAGGTACTATGATTTAAAACTTTACCTTATGAATAAAATTCTATAAATCTATAAACAGCTTTCAGAGAAACATAGTTTAATAATACAATATAAAATAAAAAATCAATTCATCTTTCCATTTAGTAAGAAGAAATTTTAAGAGGAACGTTTTTAAATACACATAAAAATTACAGATTAAACGTTAATCACAGTTAGTAATGACAAAAGACATATTAAGAACTCAGTAATGTAAATACATGTAGTTGTGTCCTGTATAATGTTACAATTAGAAATACTTTAAATTTCCCATTTATCATAATATTCCTTTCTTACATTAGATATATATTTATATATGTATATGTTAAAGAATCATGCAATTTATAAAACCACAGTACGGCACAGAAACATTAAGCAATGTTTTGCAAAAAAAAAGATCAAAATTTAAAACTAAATTATTATTAAATCACATTTTAATAAAAGAAAAACATTTCCGGGCCGTACTGATAATAAAACATGGTTAGCCCAAGTTTATGTAGAGATTCGTCGAAACATATTTGCATTAGATAAATATGAAAATGATTAATTAATAATATTTAACAAAGCATTATACAATATAATAATAAAACAAAATAAAAATCCTCTACAAAGAACGGTAAGATTCTACAACCTGCAAAAATCCCTCATTTTTTTTTTATTAAAAATACATAATCTATGCATTTATTACCTGAAATTCTTTTTCAGTAGGTTGAAATATCGGCGCTTCGACTATTTGTGCAGCATCTTCCATTTGCGGAAACGACGTCTTATTTTTATGGTAGATCGTCTCGGACACATCCGCAGCCGCTTTGACACAGTTTCTTCTCAATGCCGAATTCGAAGACTGCGAGCTGCACGTACTCGACTTGCTGCTGACGGGATTTATCGACACGACTTCCTTCTGCTTGGCATTCACTGCAGACCTTCTATTTGCAGCCACACCGCTCGTCTTGGCAACCTTTTTGTCCTTGGGTGCGGCAGATTCTTCAGACGGCGGGGTATCTCCGTGAATGGTCGCTTCGGGGAAGGCTTCGCGTACACTGCGCACCATTTCCATAATGGGACCGGTTTGTTTGTCCATGGCTTTCGGCACGTTTTTGTTGATCTGCGACTTGCGAACGAGCTTGGCCCTCATTATGACCCGCTGCTGCGGCCCGTCCGGTCCCTGAGTGTCCATTTTAACGGCCACTCCCTCGATCAGGTGATTGCTCATGTCGTTGCCGGTCCTCGACGTGCCGTGCAGTGGTATGTAGAACAAATGATTTTCTGATTCTTTTGGCCTGGAACAGTTTCCGGCCGGAGCTTTCAGGGTCAAGTCGGAAGTTTGTACACAATCGCCGACTTTACCAAGCGAACTGTCAATCTCCGGAGTTTGTATATTCGCAATCGATATCGGCTGGCTTCCACCAGACATGTCGGTCGATAGTCTGAAGTTTTTCAAGCTAATTTTCGATATGCTATCAGTGCCGGGAGAGCTATTCTTTCCAAACTGCAAAGATGACAATTTTACGCTACTTTCCATTATATTGTTCGGCATTTTGTTACTGAACGCTAAAGCTGAATTTTCATTCATATTATTTACGGACGATATCAAATCGGTTTTAAAATAATTCACATTTTGCAGTTGATTCATATGGCCAGCTTTTAAATCAGCTGGGTGATTATTTTTAACATTTTCATCGGTTTTGCTCACCAACGGCAAATAAGTATTAGTGTTATTTAACTTCATTTCATTCAAATATGGTGTATTTCCTAGAAAATTATTGTACATTTTGCATTGTACAGTCGGTTGACTCGCAAACATATCGCTATTGTAGTAGCCTATATTTTTTGTCAGATCTTCGTTTTTATTCACAGTTTGGAAACTGTTTCCGTTCTCCATCTTATTAATCAACGTTGGATGTTCCGGATTTTTAATGTTACAATTTTGAATTTGGTTTTGCTTGGTTACTATTTCACGTTGGATCGATTGACTTCCATCAAATATTGGCGGGTAAGTCTCGACGTTTTTCATTTGTGAATCGCTAGAGCTGATCTTCAACAACGATTGAGAATATTTGGCATCCGGTTTGTTTGTTACGTTGTACGTCCTCTTTGGTCGTTCGTATTTAGGTATGTTTATTTGCGGTGTTGGAATGTGATTAGTTAGGTAAGCTCGCTTCTCGAAATCGGTTAAACTGGATAGCATACTTCTCTGTGCAGAATATGAAGAAGTTTGTGTAAGATCACTTTCAACATTAGTACTGCCATTATCATTTGACGGTTCTGGTTTGCCATTATTTGTTTGAAAGAACGGTTTCGCAACACCAATACTAGACATGGGCAAGTTTTTGTAGAAATTGGCCGTGTTAAATTTCTTCTCATTATCATCTGAGCCAATTACTTGACCGGACTGTAAATTTTGCGTATTCCTGACGTAGTCTTGAATCAATAATGGTTTGTTGTCTGAATTGGCAATATAATCCTTTTTGGGTTGGAGGAAAAACATATCATTTCCAAAGTCAAGAGAGTTGTTTAAATTATAAGAATGCTTTGGTATATTCAATGAAAAGTTATTGGAAGGATGGTAGTTCTTATTGGCGTCCGAAATCAATTCATTTTTAGTCTTGAGTAAATCTAAAGAATTTGAATTGTTTTTAATTGATAAATATTGATTTTGAATATCTGGTAAATAAGGTTTTTGATTGCTCTGTTCAGAATTTGAAAGAAGTACATTTTTATTTGCGGTATAATTAGACGTTCTATTTGCTGGCAAATTATCAGCAAAAACAGTTTGTAATGAATCGAACGACTCTTTATTTGCATGGTATCCATCTGTATAGCCTTCAGCATTTCCGCTTTTTATATTGAATATACTCTTATCATGCTCGGGAGATATTTTATTTAGTATATTCTGAGATTCTTTAGTTGGCATCTCTTGACTCGGATCCAAAGATACAATAATAGCATTCGAAATCACATTTCCGAAAGACTCCAGTTTATTTTCGCTTTCGTTTATCTTTTCTCCGAACATTTCATGTGCTGATAGTTCGTTCATTTGTACATTGTCTAGAGCTTTGTACGACAGCGGTTTAAAAGTGTTAGTGAACTTAGACCGACACCTGTCCAATCTTTTCTGAGGTTCCTTGATGAGCTTTGATTTCCTCGGCGGTGAATTTATCATCTCGGATTCGCTTTCGAAATCATATATGTTCAATTCGTCGGTCGGAGCTTCCAAAGGAGTAATCTTAGGAAGGACGTTATGAACGAGACTCTCATTGACCTTGTCAATACTTGTACTTTTAGTATCTGTAATCAAGTTCTTATTTGGTACCGCAGGTTTTGGCATAGCATCTTGATGGCAAATATTGGGCTTTTGCGACATAAAATCTTCGCTATTAACCAAAAGATTTACGTGCGTTATTGATTTTGACAATTTATTAATCGCATCACTGATGGAAGTATCGGCAACTCCACGATTCGCGAACGGTCTAGCACTGTCTTTGAGCCACTGTTCTATGTATTCTTTCGGCTTCATGAACTTTCGACTTTGTCTATTCTTCAAATCGATTTTAGCAGCAATAGAACTAGCATCATAATTACCCCGAAACTCGTGCTTTTTTTCGAGGACGTTGGATTCTTTGTTAATTAGCCTCTTGTTTTGATTACAATTTTTGATTTTTACTGATTGTGTCATTGACAATTTTTCATCTGTGTATCGATGAGCAATGCCGTAGACTTTTAAAGATTCTTCATATGATGGTATTGGATTTGTGTCATTGATTACCAGTTTTGATCCTTGGAGGTTAACTTTGGCATTATTTTTGTTAAAATTAAGTTTGTTCACACCTTTGACACAAACAGTGTCTATTAAATTAGGCGGTTCATTTTTAGAACCCTTTTTAGATTTCGATTTGGTTTCATCTATCTTTACAGTCTCAATTAATTTAGCTGCCAGAGGTTCATCGTCCGACTCACTAAAACTCTTTTCGAGCTTCCCTTCTGATTTCTTCGAAACTTCCGCCAATGAAGTTGGTACAATATTTGTATCATTTTTTTCTGATACATTTGATATATCGCTTTCGTTTCTGGCACCGACAGGTTTTTCTATCGATTTTCTTTGAATAGGATGATGTTCATATTCCAATCTTTTCAATTCATTGGATCGTTTCACAACAGTGGCAATTTTTTTGGGACTGCTTTTATCACTATCACTGACATTCTTAGCACTATCAATTGACTGTTTCAAATTGGAATTGTTATTAAAGTTACTTTTACTTCGAGTCTGTTTTGCGATAGTTTTATTCAATATGACTTCGCTTTTTGTTATATTTTGACGAGTAACACGACTAGATGCTATCATTCCGCTTGCAGGAGTTTTCACCTCGGGGCTTTTGGGTGTGTTATTTCCAACTATTTTTGGTTGTCTATTTTGCACTGACGGTCTATCTTTTAACTTGCTACGTGTGAAATGCATACCAGATTCTTGTTTGGAGGATTGATCTTCTAATAAACCCTCACCATCGCGAGGTGTATTTGAAAGTTTTTTATACAATGGTTCATCATCATCAGAAGAAAACTCAAATCCCCCTATTTTACTCTTTTTAGGCGTCGAAACAGAAGTTTTCGGTATGGGACTACTCTTAGATTTGGGTGTGATAATTTTTTTCGGAATGTTAGGAGTTGTTTTCTGCTGGCGAACTGTGCTTGATCTCGTGCGACACATTTGAGAAGACCCGTCACTAACTTTCGGAGTTGTCTTTGATTTGGCAATTGGGGTTTTAACAGTGCTACTTTCAGATGTTGATAAAATAGTGTCAGTAGACGTGTTTTTCGACGCAGATGATGTATTATTCTGTTTTGTATTTTGTTTATCCAAAGCGGATGATTTTACCACTGGGGATTTACCCGATTTTGTGCGTTCAACATTGTCTACTTTTTTCTTTAATGTCTCTTGCAATTTAATTTTATCCGGTTTCAAAGATGTGATGCTGATGATTCTGTTTCGAAGTGATACGTTTTTTCTTGGTTGATTCGTTGGCAATGTTGTGAACTTTTTACGGAGTGTTTTTTGTTGATAACTTTGTCTTCTAGTCGAAATTGAATAATTGCTAGTTAAAACGATATTTTGTTTCTTTTTGGTAATCGTTTTGGCGATTGCTACCTTTCCATTGGCTTTTGTTAATATCTATAAAAAAAAATTCAGTTTTAATATATCAATAATAAAATAAAATAGTCTACAAACAACATTCAAAATAATTGTGAGTTCCCGAGTTTGAATCCCAGGTTAGATTTCTATTAAAAAAACCATACAATGTATGATTTGAAATATTTCTGTGGTGCTGCTGGTCAAATTTGGATAATTGCGACATCTAAGTCAGCCGTTTTCTATTAGTTTGCCGATTTACCTGATTTGACTGTCAAAACGATTGAGCTGACAATTGAATTAACATTTCGAAGAGAAAATCATCCGGAAATGGTTAACTTAGTGTCCACCCTTATTATAAATACCTTTTTTCTAGATTCAATTGTATTTGTCGTCTTTTTGGCTGATAGCACTTGATATCTGGCTGGTTTCTGTTTATTGAATTGATTTTTGATAGCCTGCAATGACGCCTTTCTGCTCATATTCTTCTTGGGAAACTGTGACGCCTGTTTGCGCACACCAAACGGGATAAAACCTAAGACACGAAAAATAAACATATGCCAAAATTCAGATTACACTCTCGTAGCTAAGTATAAAACAATGAAAAACCTTGAACGGTTGATAACGTTTGAGGTATTTGGGAATTACATTCGAGAGATGTTGTCATCTGATTCGCGGGCGAAGTGTATATGGCCTGCGGTTGCAAGAAGGACGTAACCCGTAGGTGCGACGGCAAGGACTGAGAACCTGCGACAAAATCAAATAAATATACTCAAAGAATTAACATTTCACACGTGTGTACATTCGAAAATTCAACTCACTTTTGAAACACAAAAAAGTAAGAAAGTCTTCAGTGTAAACTTTGGGAGTCGACGGCATGATGAATTCCATCTTCTTTGGTTGGGTCTTGGCATTATTATCATTGTTCGGAATGCTTGTGTTCTCTTTCGGCACCTGTTGAGGTAAAACAGCAGCACCCTGTGCAAATTTTCTCTGTGCTTGTACCTTGATTCTGGAAACATATTTGTACAGTAAATCGTGTCATATTCAAATAAATCTTTATCTACTACAAATAAATCAATTTTATATTATTTATTACAATATAACACAAAATAACGCTTTACGTAACATACATACACACATTTGAAAGCTAAATATACAACGCTAAAAATTTATACTAAAATACAACGCTAAATACTTTAATAATTTAAAGATTTGAAGATATTGCCATTTTGTAGATGGGAACGCTTTATAAATTCATAGTCATCGGTGGTATAAGTTATGACCCATAACAAACTATATCAATGCAGTTATCTACATATAATTCAATAATTCTAAAATATTTAATGCAATCTGTAATATTTTATATGAATATTAGACAAACTGTGAAATAAAGGTTCTATTGAATATTGGTTGAACACAAAGAAACCGCGATTTAAGGAGAAAAAATATAACAGATATATCAAAGTAGCATAAAATGTATACATATGTGTAAAATAATATAATACATGTAACCAAAAAGCCATTAATGAATTACATTTCATTACATACATGTCGATACTAATTTCGTAACTCACTCGAGTTACGAAAACAGTTTCCATATTTATCATGGGAAGTATGGAATATATCATATATGTATGTAACATCGCACATTACTTATATTATTATCCGTTAATTCAAAATGGAATCTGATATAAATATATTTACAAATGCGCTTGCAAAAAAATATGACGGAAACATATAATTATGTATATAATCTTCGTGTCTAATTTCTACTTTGAAATAATATTGAATTTTTAATTCCTTAAAAATTATACATATGTATGTATCATAAATACATGTATATTTAACCACATTCTTATTAAAGTAGCTATTATTATTAAGAACTCATATGCAAGTCTTCTTTCAATGAACATTACAATATTGCTATAATTGAATGTTTATTAAATAAATAAACGGAACCATTATAAACAGCCAAGATCTAAAATAAGCAATTTCCAAAGATGGAAAAAATTTATGACGGCAGCACAAGACAAATTTTTTCATTCTTTGAAAAATCAGTATTTTAAGAACTGTGAATATTATTATATGTATGTAGAAAAATCGGCAAATTACCATTTTAAAAAACGCAAATTGTTAAAATGTTTCTCAAATATTCAATACAATGTTGTTAATTACTCAAATAAATAAAAATAAATACATTTATATCATAAACCGTATATATGTACATATGTAGTGTTAATATCAACATAAGATAAATAATAGAATGTTATTACGCTGAAAAATTCGCCATTAGAATAAACATTTATACGACTTAAATATGCGCATGTAAATTTTTACCATACGGCAATAAATCAGACTAATTTACCTCTTGCCGATGTTGAATTGAATGCCATCACTCTTTCGTCTTTTTGATGGTTTACCCATTTTGATTAAATTGAAAAATTAGTGTCTGAAATCAAACGATTAAAAAACATTACTACACGTTACATAATATTATACATTTTAAATAAACGTCTAATTTAACAAAAATAAAGATTCGAAAAAACAAATTAAATAATGCGATTTAAATTGTTTCAAATATACAATCGTCATAAATACAATATTAGCATCCAAGAAGGCAATGTGGAACTGTGTATTCTTGATTATGCAGAAAGTAGGGGACCGGATAATCCAAACTATCAATTCTTGATATCGTTTCTGTTTTATAATATTTTTATTTTGTTCATAGAAAAAAAAAAAAGATCTTCGATCAATGCGTTTTGCCAGTGATGACGTATGGATGTGAAACTTGGACACTGAACGCCAAGATGCTACACAAAGTCCAATGCACTCAAAGAAATATAGAACGCCGTATGCTCGGCATAACGAGGAAAGGCACGAAGCGGAACACGTGGGTGAGAAGTATGACAAGGGTAGTGGACATAGTGGATAGAGTAAAGAGACTGAAATGGCGATGGACGGGCCACGTTGCTAGAAGAATGGACGAAAGGTGGACAAAAGAAGTGCTTGAATGGTACCCGAGAGAATGCGAAAGGGTAAAAGGAAGACCACAGGGAAGATGGGTATACGAAATTAGGAAAATGTGTGGGGTGAGATGGATGAGAGTTACGCAAATCAGAGACGAATGGGCGGGCCCACGTTGCTAGAAGAGTGGACGAAAGGTGGACAAAAGAAGTGCTTGAATGGTACCCGAGAGAATGCAAAAGGGTAAAAGGAAGACCGCATGGAAGATATGTTGACGAAATTACTAAAATGTGTGGGGTGAGATGGATGAGTGTGGCGCAAAATAGGGATGAGTGGAAGCATGTTGGAGGCCTGTAGATGATGATGATAATGACATAGATATATACCAGGAAGGCCTGACAGCTAACTCCAATGCGCCTTTCTGGCCAGAAACATTGTACATTTGATAAAAATATTATTAGTATTATACAAAATACATAACAATTAATATACACAGAGACAACTCTGGTCAAATTTGCAGCATTTTCAACAGTTCAGCGAAATTCGTTAAATACATATCGATTAACATCCACAGAGACATTTATGGTCAAATATGTGAATTTGCAGCATTTCATACGATTCAGCAAAATTCGAGATTGCTGAAATCTCGAGATTTTGCGAGAAAATCGGCGAGGTTGGCAATTTGTTGGAACCGTTTCCTGGAGTTCCAAATCCAAGGTCTGGCCAGCAGAAACCAGTGGGATTTGAACCTGTGACCACTCTGTTCAAAGGATTATATGCTAACCACTAGTCTATTCTGCTGGTATATGTATGTAAAATAAATAAATAGGCTACAGCTAAGATAGCGGGAGCAAGTTTTATTTAAATTCATATTATTATTATGATGATTTCAAATATTAAAACGTTGGATCTAGGACTTATCCAAATCCAAACTAGCTAGTCGGTTGTGAAAGTAATCAACGTTGATATATACATATACCATTGTACATAAAGTAGCTAAAGCTATGATATTTGAAATAATTTTAAATGAAGGATATAAACAAAGGCTACTGAAGATTGGGTCACAGACGGAGAATAACACTGTTATGTGACAAAAAATTTCAATTGCCATATTATGACACTGATGGAATGACTATTCAAAGTGTAGTGTATATATAATAATATAATATATACATATATAAAAACGGACGCGATGCATGTTTGTAGGTATGTATGTGGCGGGCGCGTCAACCAATATGGAGATTTCAAAAAAACAAATTTAAGAATGCCCGGAGTATACGTATGTTGTGCCTAGAGATATTTAAAAAAATAAATACACGCGAACGAGGCGCACAACCAATCAGCGTGAAGTGGTCCACGTGGACTAAAAAGTTTGACCAATTAGAGCAACGACGATACATTCTGACCAGTGGGTGCATTTTAAGCATTCGCCATAGGGATGTGGCGTAACGACCGATTGTGTCGAGGAGACGCAGTGAAGTGTGGAGCATCTGACGTGTGCTCCTGATATTGAGCACCTGACTTGAGCAACTGCGCGGAAGGATACACATATGTATACACACACACACACATTCATTCATCATTTCAAACGGGTTAGATCGGCGAGCGTGTAATGCGCGCATTACATTATATTTATATATATATATATGTAAAACTTTATTTTGATTCGTGTACCAATTCCTTTCCGAAACCACCCATCGAAATCAACGGGCACAACACTAGTTGATAATAAAAAGCTCATGAAAGTGTACCGCACATCTTTTAGATAGCGGGTGATGATTTATAGTGTTTGTGACAATTAATTCGTTCGTATCTGCCGTATGAATGAAATCACTCTTGCGTACAAAAAAATTTACTCGAAAAACAATAATAACATGATCTTGAAATATTCAGTATTTTGTACACCGCCAAGATATGAACAACCTTGACCCATACATAGGTTATACAATGGCTTACGAACGCATCATTCCGTTTGTTCGAACCCTGACGAAGATTACAATCATTGTTGTATGAAGATAACACTTCCTCGTTACTACGTTGGGTATGAAAAGTGTAGGATAATAGGGACTATTATGCTTCATCAGCGGTGTATTGGTATGGTGGGGTTCTCATCCTGTACAATCTATCATAAATATACTAATGGTCGGTAGAGTCGTATTGAAAAGGTCATTATGTGACTACGGATGTGAAATCGAACAAAAAAAGCGTCTCGGAACCCAACATTTTCTCACAATCCAACTCCGATTGTAAAATTCTCATATTGACATACAATTTCCATTCCTTTGAGTGCTGACGTATTTTCCGTTGAAAGCCCTGCACGCTGAAAATTTCGCCAACATTTTCAAATAGAATTATTTAGAAATTCAATAGAAAACAGATATAAAGATTATAGCTAATCCAAACAAACCCTAGATCACTACAGCCGAAGATTTCTAGGTTTGTAGAGGTGTGCTTAGACTATCTAATATATCTTGCAACAATATAAAATAAGCAGAAGAAGTCTATTAATGAATGTATTTTCCCAAAACTAGTTCCATCTTCTTCATTGTTGTTAAAATGTAATGCTCACAATCTAAAATACTCAGCGATTAGGAATTTCCATCGGAATATTCTGCTATGGTTATAAATTCAGTAATTCCAGTGTAAACCAGTCTTTAATAAACATTAACACGGATTACACGACTCGTGTTCAATGCATTTTTTTTTCAATGCTACCTAGAAAGGCTCAGTGGGGTAGTATTCTTGTTCTAAAATACAACGCCTATTGGCGTTTTTCAAGCCCATGGACTTGTTGGCAAAACGCCAATCGGCGTTGGTCAGCATTCAAAGGGTTAAGCTGCTAGATGTTTATTGATTTATTTTCATATTACCAGCAGCAGCTTGGACTAGTGATTAGCACATCATGCTTTCGATCAGAGTGGGCACAGGTCCGACTCCCACTAGAGTCCCGCTGCTGGCCAGACCACGTTTTGTGACTCCAGGTCGATCAATTCCTTTCAGAGTTTGCCAATTTTTCTGATTTTCATTGTAAAGTTTCCTTTAAATTGGCATTTCCTTTCCGATCTCTCTTGCAAACCTCAAGTTATTCAGCGTCTTGAGGCTGGCCAATTTCTATAATAAAATATTGCAAAAATTTCTCGGTGCTACTTTACTATGCGATCTACCTTTGAATCGCAGTCGACTATTTTTTTTATTTGTACCGTAGCAACGAAATGTTTATAATAATTTTTGTTTTTTCCTGCCGCCCCATCATTTCTATCAAAATATCGTCAGCAGATACATATCTCTTAACCAAATCTTAAATGAATAGGGCCAACCTTAACTTAACCCAACCAATCCTGACCCTTAAATAAATAGGTGTCGGCTGCTAAGATATGTTTTTTTTTTGTGAAAATATTGATGAAATAAAACTTAAAAAGAAAAGATATCTTAGCAGCCAACACCTATTTATCTAAGGGTCAGGATAGGTTAGGTTAAGTTAAGTTAAGGTTGACCCTATTCATTTAAGATTGGGTTGTCGGTATTATTCAGTTTCAGTGTCACACGAGAGAACTGAGACTGCATATTATAGTAAAAACGTGAAGGTAGATCGCATACTAAAGTAGATATGTGAATGTAGACCGCACCAATTTCTCTATATATGTCACTGTGGACGATAAAAAAGATTGTATTGTATCTGTATTAGTACACTCGTTGCTTTGGAGCGATCTGCAAAGGCGAGTGTACATGTTCGATTAAAATAAAATAAAAAAATATTAACCTCATATATTCAAAATTCCCACAGAAAAGAAATGGAGACAGTGACATAAGATGTTATTCAATCATTGAAATTTCGCTCAAAGGTGACATAATTTAGCAGGCTATGTAATCAATGTATGTGAGTGTGGAATGAATGCGACTATTTAATGTCTCGATTCCACAGTCCTGGTTATAATAGCACATGTTGTTTCGAGGATGATAGATGAACAAACAAACATTCAAAATATAGATTTCCTTTCAACCCAAGAACAAGCTAATCTTCTTGAAAATACCAGATCAAAGACACAATTACCAATTAATAAAAGGCTTCCAAAATTGATAAAAACCGAACAAAGGGTTCAAGTAAACCAGCTGAACGACAGCACTGTATGTAGGTATATAACCAAGTTCGATTTCCGTATGAACCGTTTTTAAATATGAGGGTTATTTTCAATATATATATATGTATAATACGATTGATATTTCAGCGATGGTGTGTTATTTGGAATCGTTTGCTTCTTCAATAGAAGTCAACATTAGGTTGGATTTTTTGGTATTAATCGACGCACGGATTGATCGCGCCTGGATAATCGGGAGTTTGGCGTATTTAGATTTGTATATGAAAGTGTGAGGGCGTCGCGCACGCTGGGAGACAGGAAAGGGTGGGGATGTGAGGAAAGCTACTGGCTTAAATTTACACAAATTAACATCGCGGGAGGTAATGGGGCGAATGGGGGCTTTAGGGTGGGGGGCGCAGCGCCCTTATTTGACTTACGACGTCTCGAAGACCGGCAACATTTCCCGACACAGTGCACTACGACCGACGCCACGGCGACCGGCCGCCGTTGTGACACTGGCGGCCATAATATGGCCCACCTCGTGACCATACACCTGGATTAAACAAAGGAAATGTGTTTCTGTGAAAAATAAATGTTTAGAATAAGACTTAGTTTATTAAGTTGAAAAACGCTAAATGACTCTTTGATAGCTTTAGCGTTTTATTTTTACTAATGTCTGTACTTGTTTGCTCCAATAAACGAATTATTCTGCAAAAAATCGATCTCGCGCAAGTCACTTACATAAATCTCGATCACGGAACATCTGGCACTCGAGGTGCCTTTCGATTGATGATATTTTTGGGTGTCGGATGTTCCATGATCGATATTTTACGGAATAATCACCGAACCGTTTCCTCCACACTCAAAAACCAATTGCTACGTAATGTTGCAACGTTGTTTTGACGGGACGTCAATGGGCCCGTCCACACCAGCGATATTACTTGCAATATTTTCCACATCTAGTTCCCTTATTGCAACCTGTGATTGCTATTTAGGAACTGGTTATGGAAAATATCGTAAGTAATATCGTCGGTGTGAACGCAGCCAATAGATAGCATAGGTATAGTAATTTATTTATTTATAGGTTTTCACCACTGTGACATTACAGGAAGAACCAGGGGTGTTATTTCAACTTTTCCCGGAGGGGGGCAAAATTTTTGACCATTAAGGAATGACTTTCTTGGGGGGGTATTATATTAAAAAAATGAGTGAATTAAACTATTTCTTTTAACCATTTTTTCAGTAATAGAAAGGCAATCCTATTCAACAATTTGTTTCGTAAGATAAATGAGTTTTACAAATAGCTTTCAAAGCAAGACAAACATCAAAACAAAATATATTTGGGAGTTTTTTTTTCTGGGAAAAATCGACGTGTTTATACCTGACAGTGTTCTAAAGAATATTAATATTCTATTTTTGTTGGTTTAGTATTTTAATTCAAATTCATAATAATACATTTAACAACGTGGATAGTCCCGTTCAAATCTAGCCCCCCCCCCCTCCCTCAAATGATGCCCCTGGGAATAACCTAATGCGCCACAATGGCCTAAATAAGAAAACAAGACAAAAAAAATACATAGAATAAAAAGCAAAAGTACAAAAGTACGATTAATAACAAAAGAAAAATAGTACATAAAAATGAACATGAGGAAAAAAAGAATAAAATAAAATTTATAATATGATATATTACAAAACATCCCTGCAAGGCCCAAATGGTAGATCAAAATTCCACTCATATGTACATCACATTAAATTACGAAAATAAATAGGTTAAAATAATATCCGATAATCTATGTACGCGGAAAATATCGCATGCAGGCTCAGCAGCAACGATTTCTTTGAGAAGTCGAATAGCTCTTGGAATAGGAACCATTCGATAAATACCTGTGCGAACAGGAATAACTACCAGGGCCAATGAGAGGGGGGGGGGGAGTAAAGTTCGAGGGCCTGGACTACTCGAGGGGCCCCGTGTCGGAAATCGAACCTGTTATATAATATCATATTTTCTTATACAATTATTTAAAAAAAATAGCAACCAACATGTAGGTATTTTTCTAATAATTCTGATAGATTTTTCGCATATTAAATATATATCTAAAAGATCGTTTTTTTTTTATTGTGTCATATAGCCCAAAATCATTTTTCCTAGGGCCAGGGATTTCTGTTGGCGGCCGTGGGTACAACCATCAAATGATGATGTCTACCACGCACATAATTATTAGAAACATAAAGTCCCAACTGTTCCAGCAACGACGGGCATGACGTATTACACGTAGAAGCTGGAGAAAAAAACGAATTAATGAGAAGTTTCTTTGGAGTTCAAATTAATACAATATATAATAGGGCCGCGCCTAGGAGCTCGGTCGCCTGGGTGCAAACTAAAATCGGCCGTTCTTTAATTAATTTAGATCAATATTGTGTTGAAAATTTTAATCACATTGAAAAAAATTACCAGAAAAACAGACAGAAAATTAAAACGTTTAGTTCTGAATAGGACCAAACGACAAGAGAAACTAGACATTTTCAAGTTTATTAATTAAAATATAGTGTTTTCACCCCCCAATCCCACATCTAGGACATTGTTATTTCGATGACCAAACAATACTCAACATCCTTGAAGAAATACATCTGGCAGTTGCCATGGCCGCCGAGAGACAATCCGCGCCCCAATGCAATTTTGTACAGTAGACCCTCAGAAAAAAAATTATCTCAACGCAGTAAAAATATTTATGAAATACGTATGGTGTTTGGAAAGTTATGCGTGTTTAAATTAAAATCGATTATAATGAACAAAAATATATTTGACATAATTTTATATACAATATTTTCATTTACAAATTCAAATTAGAGTAATATTTAGAAACTTATGATATTATATACTAACTAGTAATCTGGGTGCACAAACTTGTGCACTCAATAAAAAGTGAACTTTATATGTATAAATAAATTAATTAAAATGCTGTTAATCGACCGGGCCCTTCTGGATCCCGGGCCCAGGTTATTTGCTTACTCTGTTTCTACATATTTGCATACTGCCCCCCCCCTCTAGGGATCCCAATCGAATATTCGAATTATCGAGTATTCAAATTATTCGTCTGATTTTTCAGCCATTCGTTATTCGAATATTTCATCAACTATTCGAATATTATTCGTGTATATATTTTTTTATAAACTAAATAAACATAATTTTTTTTTTGGATATTTGTGACTTCAAGTCGATCGTTTCTTATCAGAGTTTGCCAATTTATCTGATTTTCATTGTTGAAACGGTTCCTCAAATTGGCAAAAATCATCCTACCCGCTGTCACAATTATCTGAATTTTATTTATGTCTAAATTCATAGATATCTCAATGGATTAATCAATTGTCAATTTCGTGTTCTTGAGCCTCTAGAATTACAGTGATTTATGTAATAAAAATTCTGCAATGTTTGAAAATTTGAAGGCGCATTGGGGTCTACCTGTCAGGTCTTTATGGAATATATGTATGTATCTATGTAAAAAATGAAATAAAATATAGTGAGCTGATGTTAATCATTAACTATTTCTTTAAATATCTATATTTTTTTTCTTTTTTCTTGAACAATTCAAATGTATGCATTTAGTATAAAAGATTTATCAAATATTGATCAATCATGAGAAAAAGACGAAGCATATTTTTGATAATCGTTGCTTTATTTTATTTTTTAATGTTTAAGCTTTTTAATGATTTAGGTAGTGAAATTCTATCTAAGGGGTCAAATTATTAAGTGTGAATATGATGATACAAATTCAGATAATGCAATACCTTTCGTTGATATGTAATATAATATCTATTGTATAAAATGAAGTGTGATAATGTATCTCACGAGAACAAAAAAAAGGTTAACAATAGAAACCCATTTAGCGCAATGAGGCGCTGAACTCTGGGGATAAATTACATGTATTATATAAGTAGATAACTATATTTTATTTTATTACAGATAAAATAAATCGAATCAACAACACGACTAAAAGTAAGTAATTTGACTTTTGTTCAAATTTGATATATTTAATTAAAATTTTTATTATTTTTATTAGGCTTAAAATTTTAAGTTCCGCCACTGACTACATACGTATGTACATATATGTAGGTACATACGGAACGTATGTATTGTATAATATGCGAAATCTAAATTTGATATTCGTAAAGTGATGAAAATTCAACCTTGACATTTTATATTCGCTAAAATATGGTCACCACAATGTATTCTGATACGTACAATATATGATGATATGCAATTCGACTTATCAACCGTACACTTAACTGATTAGCTGACCAAATACATAAATACTTGTATCTAAATCTACATCAACAATATCCAAAAACAAAAAAAGATATGATACATGTCATCATGATCAATATGATTTTATTGTTTCATTGCAATATCAATAGTTCGAGTAAAGGGTTCGGTAATCCGTTTTGAAAATGGGTACCGTTTGCTTTATCGTCTTCTTTTGTATAGGATTGGTTGTGGCAGTGCTGGGCATTGTATTGGGATGGGCAGTTTACCCAGTCATCGTCGATGATAACATCATCAAGGTATGAGTCCAATTTTGAAATTATAAAAGATTTAAATAAATCTAGACTGTTGAAGCTGTTAAAAGGGATAGGAAAATTTTTCACCTGCCTTAAAATCGTGTACCACCACTTGGAAATCGCTGACATGACGATTTGAATTGTATTCGTTTTTTAAACCAAACCTGTGCATATTCTTTACCTGTCGAAAATATCATAATAAATTGCTTGATATATTAAACATTTTAAATGTCGAAATGTTCGAAATTTACGATCAAAATAAAAATGTGCGGCGCAAATGTAGGAGGGTCAATTTTAAAAGGGGTATATTTATAGGACATATTATCTACATATATTATATAAACAAATGTTATAAAAAGAAAACAATCAAACCTCACTTCAGTGAAGATTCCGGTCATCATAAATTAAAATTTCACCAAAAAACATACCAACATAATTAATCACTGTTATTAAATAGCTATTTAGAATATATTTGACATTAACTCATTAATTACCAAACGACACATTAAATTTAAAATTAACAATATGCATATCTAGTACATCAATATTTTTGACAAGTGTTTTGCCCGTTGATTTCATCAAAATTTACATGCGAGAATCATACCGTCGAGAGGAATCCCGGACACTGGGAAAAATAATTCTGGGCTCTATGACAAACTATAAAAAAAATCTTATAGATATATTTTAAACTGCGAATACTTGTATCTTTATGTAGAATAATATAAAATATCAATATAGGTCAGTCGGAAGTCACGACATGGGGCCCCTCAAGTAGTCCGGGCCCTGGAACTTTACCCCAGCTTCCCCACCCCCTCTCGTTCGCCCTAATCATACCATTAATTTTTGAAAAATTCTATGTACGTACATAAATACATATGTATGTATAAAGGGAATACAAACTAAAAGTTTATTTCACGCTTCTTTTAAATTTCCAACTTTATTCATATTACGTATCGATCGGAGTGGTCTCCAAGAGGGATGTACATATGTATTTGTATTTGAGTTTTGTATTAAATTTATGAATTCTGTATCTATGGACATACAATAATACAATGAACAACGTTTAAATGAAACCAAAATAAATAAAACACCATCTTAAATCAAACCGATCTATAAATTTTCCTACTTTGATTGCAAAATTTTTCTCAAATTATTGTTTTGAAATATAATACAGCTTTTGAGAAGAAGAAAAAACATTTTTTTTCTCTATAAATGGTATAGACGCAAAAGTTGCCATTTAAACAAATGGTTGTCGTGGCAACAAGACTATGCAAATACTATGTACATATGTACATGTTTTAAAGGTCATCGCGAAATGCTAAAAATTATTGAATTAAGTACTTACTACAGTGCTATGAAGGTATATTGTAAATACATATTTATTTATTTATCTAATCTATAATTTGGAAAGAGACTTTGTATGTAAGTATCCTTGGTCGTCGTCGTCGTCCGTAGATCGGTGACGTCATCGAACACGTGATTCGTTTTTTTTTTTTTCGATCCATGGGCGCCGATTTGTTTTTTTCGTTTCAATGGATTCACCCCCGCGGGGGCGGAAGGCGAGTAGCTTCATGGGGCCCCGCCAGGGGCGCCACAAGGGGCGCAGCCCCATGGGGCTCAAAAGGGGGTGCAGCTTTATGGGGCACAGCCTTATCGGCCGCAGCCTTATGGGGCGCAACCTTATGGGGCGCAGTCTTATGGGGCGCAGCCTTATGGGGCGCTGTCTTATGGGGCGCCGCCTTATGGGGCGCCGCCTTATGGAGCTTATGGAGCCCCCCTGCGCCCCGAAAGGGGCGCAGGGGGGCGTAGCCCCATGAGGCCCCGAAGGGGGCGCAGCCTCATTGGGCCCCAAAGGGGGCGCAGCCTCATGGGGCGCAGGGGGGCGCAGGGGGGCGCAGCCTCATGGGGCGTAGCCTTATGGGGCGCAGTCTTATGAGGCGCTGTCTTATGGGGCGCCGCCTTATGGGGCGCCGCCTTATGGAGCTTAGCCGCATGGGGCCCCGAAGGGGGCGCAGCCCCATGGGGCCCCGAAGGGGGCGCGGGGGGCGCAGCCTCATGGGGCGAAGCCCCATGGGGCGCAGCCTTATGAGGCGAAGCCCTAAACGGCAACTGATCATGGGGGCGAAGCCCTTGGCGGCAATTAATCATGGGGGCGCGGAGGGTTGAAGCCCTAATAGGCATTAACGAAGGGGGGCGAAGCCCTAGACGGCAATTAATCATGGGGGCGCGGAGGGGCGAAGCCCTAAAAGGCAACTGATCATGGGGGCGAAGCCCTAAACGGCAATTGCTCATGCGGCGTGGAGGGGCGAAGCCCTAGAAGGCAAAGGCTCAGGGGGGCGCCGAGGGCGAAGCCCTAGAAGGCAAAAAAAAAATATTTTTTTTTTGATTTTTTTATATATTTTTTTGATTTTTTTTTATTTTTTTTTTTTTATTTTTTTTTTAAATTTTTAAAATTTTTTAAAATTTTTTTTTTTTTTTTTAATTAAATGTTTGCTATTAGCTTGGTCATGTTTAAGCCGTTTATATTATAAACACTGAGCGAAGCCGGGTAATACAGCTAGTTTAATATAAAATATAAAATCAAATATTTCAAGCTCTTTTTGATAACTGTAACAAGTTGACGAAAAATTTTAATTAACACATGTATGTATATAGTATGTCTGTTTACCTAAATCATTTTATGAATTTTACTATTGACTGGGTAATTTATTTGATGCAAGTATCTCTGTTTATAATGGAAAATTTATTGCAATCAATTAAAATTCAATCAGGTTGATCGATTTTTGATTTGTATCTTAAATTATTGGATGTCACTTAACGCTTGCTATGCAATAAATTATCTATATTGATGATGAAAATTAATTATGATTTTGATGGAAAATTTTATTATGATAATTAATCATAACATTTTTATCGTTTATAATGTTTGTATTATTATGTACATATATGTATGTATGTGTGTATAAACACAAAAAAATGTTAAGTTGTTTGCTTTTTCTCGTTTGAATCTTGTTCGCGACGCAAATTTGCATTTAAAATGCTTGTACGTTTGTACATACATATTTGTACATACATATATTGTCCATACACACGTATGTATAGGTATTATTGTAATAGGCAGAATTTAACTACTTAATTATAATTTCCAAAATCATTTGACAAAATCGTATTTTCAATCACAATAATACATAATATATCTACATAGTAATTGATTTACATATGTATAATGGCTAAAGCATTATTGTGTGAATTTATGTATGCGTGTATCAAAATTCTCGAGAATAATCTTTAGGAAAATATTCCCACCGTTATATGTAGGTTATATATAAATTTCAAAAATCAAAATAGTATAAAACATTATTTTTTTTGAAAAGTTTTACCACTTTTGCAATATCTTTCACCCAAGCTCAATGACATAAAAATGCTGTCAGGATCAAGAATACCACCAGGCTTTATGTGAGGTACCAGATGTGTCTTTAGCACATATAAATATTGGGTAAATATTGGCAAAATCGAGCGTACCGGCACATCAAAATTTAGCACTTCACCACTGATTACAACTGAAAATATAGTTCAACTATATATTGTTATTAGGTAAGACGGAGAGGCTTTTGTGAAAACGTCACGCGACTAGTTAATTGAGTTGGAAAGTCATATTTTTGTTTTGAACACATTTTTCATAACACTGTACTCATTATCTTTATTTGTAATACCTAGCAAATATTAACGTATGGTTGAATTCTAAAGCAGTCGTAAAAACATCAGAGCTGTCAAAACGCAACTGTTATATTACAACTGGCGCACATTGTTGAAAGTGTGGTTGCGCTTGTAGAGATATAGTTTACTAGTTGAATTTTACACAAATTTGAATGACCTAAAACCCCAATTTGAATATATTACAACTGAAAATACACTTTGACTGTAACCAGGGCTGTCAAAAAAAGGGGGTGGGGGTGAGCTAGGGTGACGTTCCAGGTACCGGACTACTCGAGGGGTTCTGTGTCGGAAATCATAGATATTTTTCTAATAGTTCTGATAGATTTTTCGCGTATTAAAAATATATTTATAAGATATTTTTTTACGTTTGTCCTTGGGCCCGGAATATTTTTTACTAGGACCCTTGATTACTCTCGGCTCTATATATATATATATATATATATATATATATATATATATATATATATATATATATATATATATATATATATATATATATATATATTATATAGAAACACTTTGGTATTGGGCGTATTTTTTGTCATTATTTTTTCAAATTTTGATTATGCAAAATTTAATAACGCATTTTCAATACATGTATTATATGTATGTGCAGACATATGTATGTATCACTTGCCAAAAATGCTATATGGACGAATTTTATTGGATTTTAAATAGAAGTATGATACCTTACGAAATTGAAATGAAAAACTGAAACATGAATGTATGTATAATGGCGAATATTTTATAAAGGCGGAGCTTCAACAGTGAATCAATACTTCTATATAAAAATAAACTTTGTTGTGACGTAATACGTACATTGTTTATTAAAAATAGTCCGAAGCAAAGGAAAGGGGATGAATCTAGGGCTCGAAATGGAAATGTTCAAATGAAAGCGCTCGATAATTTTCAAAACATACTTTTAATTTATTTTTTAATATATATCATAATACATATAATATGTATATATGTATATTGTTATGGATTTTACTTGTTATAATTTCAGGAAAAATGAAAGAGATTCTTTATTCACTGAATTTTTATTACACTTTTTATTATTTTATAATCACTTATTAATTTTTATTAATTAAATATATTCGAATAACTTGAATGTGAGATTTTATGGCTCTACCACACTTAATTTATTTTTATTTATTACCTTACTTTATTATTAATTATTAATTATTTATTACTATTTTTTAACAATTTTTATCCATGGCGGGGGCTATTTGCACGGGGGGTTAATGACCAGGGGGATTTTGGCCGGGGTATGTGTCCGGGGGGTATGTGTCTGGGGGGTATGTGTCCGGGGGGGTATGTGTCCGGGGGGTATGTGTCCGGGGGTATGTGTCCGGGGGGTACATGTCCGGATACCATATATATTTTATCTTTTTCTTGTTTTATGTACATACTAGCTTTATTACCCGGCTTCGCTCGGTATTTGTAATATAAACCGCTTAAACATGACTAATCTAATAGTAAACATTTTATTAAATTTATTTGAATAGTTTTATTTTATATAAATTTAATTTGAATACTCATTTGTTTTTTTTATTAAATTTACTGTCACGAATAAACAAACATACATATATAGTAAGTCTCGTATAAAAATTTATATGTACACCCCCGAGGTCTGCGCCCCCTTGGGCTCCGTCCTCGGCGTCTGCGCCCTCTAGAGGGCGAAGCCCTAGGGCTTCGCCCTCGGCGCCTACGCCCCCGAGAACTTCGAATCCTTTGAATCGGAAAAAAGCGAATTATTTGTTCGATGACGTCAGAACAATAGACTGTCGACTATTAATTAAATTGACGAAAAATACATAGCTACATACATACATGCATACAAACATACATACGAACAAGCTTTAGTGTTTTATATGTAAGATTTTCCAGTCACCAAATTTCATAATAATGACTATATGTATACATGAAAACAAATATACTAAAAACTATCCAATTGTTTGATTTAATATTTGTACAATATCATATTTAAATTGAAATGAAATGTATTGAATTTGAATTTGGAGTCAAAAACCTGTAGCAAAGATTTGCTGATGTCAATGTTTTATGTGGGTCGTGAAAACTGAGAAGCGACGCCAGAGTTTAATAGTGGTGTGTGATATTCATCGATTTTATGATGATGTCAACGTCTAGCGTTTCTGTATTTATGCATTATGGCATTTATATGACTCATATTATTTCAATCTAGACTGCGAGAATTTGATGATGTCGATATTTCGCATTGTGTTATTATAAAGGTGTCATCTTTCAATGTCAATGTTTGAAACTCTTGTCTATTTACATTTGCAAGTGTTATGTGAGAGTATTGAACGATTCGTGTGAGGTGCATAACAATATACATATGTATATGTACATATAAAGTTTACGAAATGGTATGAACATTTTGTTATTTTACGAGTGGGAGCGTTACGTTCCTGTATTCCTGAGCCCTGAACGAAACAGTTGAATTAGTTAATATCTAGTAGGGATTGCAATACCTGTATACCGGTTAATTTCAAAATTTACCATTTTATCGCGAATTGCGTACATATACAGGCATATAACTGCATAATGTTACGTTAGAATCGATGCAAATGACACATTGTGGATAAGCTTATCTCGATTCAAAGTCTGGAATTTGTATATTTTTTTTATTTTTTACTAGCCTCTTCTTATCAGTATTGCATGTGGCTATTTCAGATTGATTACAGTTACTGGCAACCGAATCGTATTAAATATGATCCGACGGCTGTTTCAATTGTGATCGAAACTCTCAAATGGTTCAAATTATAAATAAATAAATGTGATTTGGTTAAAAATAAAAAATAAAATTTATTTATTATTCACATTTATATGACATTATTCACCTGAGATTTATTTTTAATTACACTGTTCGACAAATGACGACTTATTTTTGGTTCAGAGACGATATATGACTTTTCTTATAGATCTATGCCCAGTGAACACGAATATGGTAATAAAAAATGTTGATTGGCTCGAGATTCGGAGATATATGTGTTTTTTAAATATTAAAGATAAAATACCCGGCTATAGATTCCAAGATTCATTTTGAACAGGAAATTGACAGATTTTGCGACATCGACCGAACAACACCAAGATATAGAAAAAAATCGCGCGATTTAAAAAACACATATATCTCTGAATCTCGAGCCAATCAAAATTTTTTATTACCAGATTCGTGTTTACTGGGCATAGATCTATAAGAAAAATCATATCTCATCTCTGAACCATTTTTCGTGTCGAACAGTGATATTTATGATTAACATTTTTGGGAAAAGTGACCACATATGTATGTACATATGTAGTATGTATAGTTATTTAATCCACGATTTTTTTTTAATTTACTGGTAAATACCGGTATACCAGTATTATATAGGGAAATAGTATATTAGTGAAAATCATTTATCGTTTACCGGTTTATGAAATTTTACTGTATGTAAATTGCAATCCCTATATCTAGTTGATATTTTATATATGTATGTACATACATATGTTTCTATACGACATCTTTTCAACTTGAATTTTAGATTTTTTTACATGTGAACTCAAAAAAGTTTGCCATAAAAAAGGACCAACAAGTCTTTAAATCGTATAAAGTTTTTATTAGTAAAGACATACAGATACATATGTGTGTAGATATCCTGACATTATCTGTTTTGAATCGTTTATGATCCGGTCAAGTCTGAGGAAAGGATTTTTTTATACACTTATCATTGTATTACGCACTGCTTCTCAAAATTTCATTTACAAAATCAATTAAACCTTTTTTCATAGCTGTGACATATATATATAGTCACATTTTCGTACACGAATATAGACAAATAGCGATATTTTCAACTTGTAAATAGCATGAACGAAAAAAATCTATTTGACCGCTTTAAATATTATATTAATTTTTTTATAAATAGCTTAGTTGGATTTTCGATTGTCCTGATCTTTATAAATAAAAATAATGCGTAGCACATTGCAGATTCCGTCTGCTTTCGTACGTGATGGAATGCGAGATATTTGTGCAGGGCTTGAACGTTGAACTCGTGGGTAATGCTGCAGAACTTGCGGATCGATCCCAGGTGCTTTAAATACATTGAAAGTGTTCCGGTTGAATATGATCAACAGAAAGAACCTGGACGAATGGTGAAATTTTTAAAAAAATGAATGAAAATCAGCTTATTCCAGAAGTGAAAAATATCAAAACTATATAAAAGTGGAGAAATTTTTTTTTTACCCCACAATTCACCATCGCATCCATCCACAGATTGTTTAAATCAGATTTACGAAATATTTACAATACAACTAATGGATCAGGGTGTAATGGAGACATTCAAATACTTGCGTCGAAAGCATATTCAACGATTGGTAGCAGAAGAAAATAATGAAGAAAAAGTTTTTAGCTTCCACAAGAAAATTAATTTATAACATGGTTGCTTTTTAATTATTTTTTTAGATATGTCAACTTTTATAAAAAACAATTATGCAGACTACCTTAATTAAAAATCACTTAGTTTTTTTTAATCCAAAACAAATTCTTTCAAATTTTACCACTTTCCAAAAATAAGTTATTTGTGAAAAGAGATAGGCTATCAATATTTTTGATTTTTGTTATATTTCAGTCACATAAACAGATACGTATATAAATGATAAGGTATCTGATTGATTGACATAATATAGTGTATATTATATATGATTGGAAATCAGTGTTTGCATTAAAAGTACAATAAATCACACAATCTTGCTACAAATATTCCCTGTAGTGACGTCCGTGTTTTTTTTTTTAAATAAGCAGTGCTATCTATATACGAAAAAATTAAAATATTATGCAAATACACATGTATACATATGTAATTCAAGAATAAAAAAAAACTTCAGTAAATAATAGCCTGCCCCAGCTTAGAGAAAGTAAATAATTTTTTTTTTGTGTGCATTAATTACTACATACGCAAAGAATATTATTTAAAAAATGATATCTCGCATATTCCAAAGTAGTGTTTATAATAAGTATTATATTTTTTTGTATACTTCTGAAGTCGTTATTTCGTTATTAAGTCGGGTAAGTAATTACATTATAAAACAATAACTTTACTACCTAGTATGTTTATCAACAATTGTTAAATTTAAATTCTGTTAAACAAATAAAAATATCAATCAAATTATCCAATTGTTCTTGAGAATGTAAAATCACATACACTATTTATAACCATGCAGGACTGATAAGAGGGAGAAAAAATTCCCGAGAGCCATGTTATTAATGGAGAAAATCACAACGAGAATAAATTTTAAAAAATAATAATCAGGAGCCGAGAGCAAATAATGTATCTACTATCTAATTTTTGTTTCAACTATTGATTTATATACTTGATAGTCCTTATTTATTAAGCAAGATTCTATTCCAATGTCCGATTAGATCCCTCCGTAATACTTCATTATTTATCTGAATCTAATAAATGGTACTGGAATTTTTCGCAAATTTGCAAATTTAATGATTCTCCATATATGTCTTCATTTTTATTCTATTGTATAAAAAATTTTAAGTACTAATGTATTAAAAATAATCTCACAATATGTGTTACCTAGTATGTAAAAATAAAAAATAAAATAAAATTAGCTTCACTCGGTTATATATATATATATATACATATACATATGTATGTAGTACCCAGCTTCGCTCAGTATTTGTAATATAAACAGCGTAAACATGGCGAATCTAATAGTAAATATTCATTTGTATTTTTATTAAATTTATTTGAATCGAAAAAAATAGAATATTCAAACAATTGAATTGTCGTCATTTGTTTTGTTTGCGAAGTTCCCAATCAAAAATACTTACATACATACATAAATAGTTACATACAAAGTCTCTTTCGAAATTATATATTAGATATATGTATATACATATATTCCATTTTGTTGTTCTTTTTCTTACTTTAAATTTCTATTATTTAGTAATTATTATTATAACCCCACATAGCTTATGTTTATCACTATTCAAAGATTTTCTTCATTAAGCTGTTTTTATTTTACTTCATTGTCATAAATTATTTTTAGAAACTTTTTTAGTATTCGTTGTAATGCTGTCTGTTTCTGTTTTTAAAAAATAAAATAAATAAAAACACTCACTCGATATCTCATATTAAAATCTATACAATTTTTGAAAAGTTTTTTATAAAAAACATTGCAAAATGTTCTTTTAAAAATTGTTGCGGTGCTTACTTTAAGATATTTAGATAAGATTTAATTTTGACATTTAAATAATACATTAATAATTACTTTCATAACTATTTAACGTGTTGAAAAGTTGGAATATTCGATTTTCAAAAATTTTAAATAAAACCCCATGAAAAATAGAAAAAATAATAAAAAATAATAATAAATTATTATTTTCCCAGGGTCTGGGTTCGCTCTCGGTGGCCCTATTCATTCGTAAATCTATAATTGTATAATAAAAACACAATTCTTGCGAAAGTTTTGAGGTAAAAATCAAAGCAAAAATAAATTCACCGATATATCATCTAAACATATATGGAATATTTTTTTATTTGACGTAAATGTGCATTTCAACGAAAATGCATTTGGCACACTATTGGTGAAACATCACCGAATAATAATCTAAACGACTGTGCGCGAGAACGGCGAATCAAGGGTTTACTAAATTATACACTTTATTCAAATTGCATTCGAAAAATTCAAATGGTATGCAAATCGAACTGGATTTGACCTATTGAAAACGAAATAATCCAACCCGAAGAACCGGATTGTCGTAAACGAATGACCAGGGGTTTCGTTTAACCCCAACATCGCATCACGACAGTAATTTAGTTTGATGTGAAGATGTCCTCGTCATGGCTACAAATGCGTAATTATAAATCAAACGGTCATCACGCATTATAAATAATAAGCACTTAACAGTTCGCCAAGGTTGGCATATATTAAATATATAAATTAAATTATCGACGCGTGAAACGCACACAGGTTGAGGACGTCTGGTCAAAGCTAACAAACGTAGTCGTGAAGAAATAAATATATATATATATATATATATATATATATATATATATATATATATATATATATATATATATATATTTGTATATTTGAAAGTGAACGTGAATACGTTTTCTATTGCCCATTTTTAATCCAACGGAATTCATCCAGTCCCTTAGTTTAAAAACGACATATTGAAAATCGATCGTTTATATTTTTTTTCAAAGATTACTCATCACTTATTAACTTCAAGTTACTGAGAGTAGCCTGAATTTTTATTTAAAAATATTTTTTGGACAGTCGTCAGTCCCAGAACTAATTTAAGAACCTGAGAAAATGCTGGGACGGGGTATTATGTTTAATTGAGAGTTATTTTTAGATTAAATAAATCAAAAATGTGTTCATATATGAATATTAATTTATAAGGCCTATACTCAACCTAAACTATTTCATGAGCAGTCTATAAGTACATGCATCATTTGATAAAAAACAAAGTTCATAAGGAAATGGAGGCGTCACTCGAGACCAAGTATATGTACATACATATGTATGTATTTGTGTACATACTTATTTTATTATTTACATAGATATATACCAGGAAGGCTTGACAGGAGGACCCCAATGCGCCTTCTTGGACAATTAATTACAAACAATGCAGTATTTTATTACTACATCAATCACTGTATTTCCAGAAGCTGAAGAACACGAAATAACAATTCATTACAGAATTAATCCTTTGAGACATTTATGGATTTAGATTTTGTACATAATTTTTACAAATTATACACACAATAAATACAGAAGATTTGTGACAGCAGAAAATATGATGTTTTGCCAATTTTGAGGAACCGTTTCAACAAAGATCGGATAAAATTGGCAAATTCTGATAAGAAACGATCGATTTGGAGTCAAAAATACCCCCAAATCTAACCAGCAGTATGGCGGATCGAACCCACTTGGTGCTAAATATACACGTTACCATTAAGCCATACTGCTGACTATTTTGCCATACTGCTGGCTATTAAGCCATAATGCTGGCTAATATATATATAATAATACGTTACTCAAGTTAAAGGTTGTATATATGTACATATGTATATGAAGGTATAATACGCAGTTAAATAGTGACTGTAATTGAATAATAATTTTCGATTAGGAAACGCCCAGTACATATGGTTTTGCATGTTTAAAATCTTCTCATGTTCATGACGAATCGATTGATTATACATACATACCTATATGTATAAACTAACATTTATGTACAAATGTCTATGTATAGAGACCTGTTATTTTAGCATTTTGCGGTAGATGTTAAAATTCACAATAGATGTTAACTTGTGCGAAAATCGTAAAATATGCGAATGGATGCTAAAAATATTAAAAAAATAATAATTTTTGCTAAAGAAGTAACACTATAATAAATCAGTTTAATCACTATAATCTTCCTAACCCTTTGATTATTTATATACATATATGGAACTAATTTTAAAAATATTATAGTAAGAAATTTCGGACATAAAACAATGGCAAAAACGGTCTAAGTAAACATTTTACTCGGGAAGCCAAGTTCTTTGATTCCATTTAAATCCGTCTACTTCTATGATCAAAATAATGGAAATTGGTTTTCGACATTTTTAGATTTGTTTTGGTTTTCGATTTTATGGGGTGGACTCTTGATTTAGTAATAGCTTAAAAGAGTAATTTTTGGAAACATGTTCAATACTCAGTTTTAATCATTTTTAAGTTAATTTTTCAAATTCTTGTATTTATATATGTACATATTTGTCCTTGTATTTTTCCATATTATTATTTTTTAATTAATACTTATTGTGTCCGCTTTAAATTATATGTGCATATTTTGAAAATTATTTCTACTAAAAATATATGCAAATAAAATGCTAAAATTGATAAAAATTATATGCTGGGTTTAATATAGAACTTATGCATATGTATATGTGTTACACCGAATCCATGAAATTGTCTATTACAAGCATTCGGCAAGAGAATTGCCGAATGCGTGAAAAATGCAAGCACGTTGCCCAGTTCACGGATTCCGTAAATTCTTTCCCGAATGCGTGAACTGGACAGCGTGTTATATTATAACCAAGTGTCAAAGTGACAGCTGAATAAGGATGTTTAATTTACATATTATTATGTATAATTTGACTACATACATATGTTTCACTGTTAAAATATTGATCAAAATGTATAAAAATGGCATTAATTTATGTATAAGTCATATGAGATGATCGAAACATATGTATGTAGTCATATTATACATAATAATATGTAAATTAAACATCCTTATTCAGCTGTCACTTTGACATTTGTCCACGCTGTCCAGTTCTAAAAAACAGCACCGGAGCGCTGCTGTCTATTTGCCGACTCCATGCTTTGAGCAGACAAATTCTTGCCGAATACACGCATTCGCCAAAGAATTTGCCAAATCCGTGAACTGGGCAACGTGATTGCATTGCATTCGGCAATTCTCTTGCCGAATGCGTGTAATAGACAATTTCACGGATTCGGTGTAACATATGTACATATTTGTAATTCGAAAAACCGAATAAAGAGGTTATGAAACTAGAAAAGCTACAGAATTTTTTTTTTTCAAAATATTATTGAATGATCCTAATTTTATTGTAAAAAATTAAAAATTAAGTTTAAATTATTGATCGTATATTTAGGTATATAAAAGTGCAATCGTATTAAACGGAAAATGTTTTTCATTATGATTTCAGACTGTTGTCTTAGAAGAGGGAAGCGAGGCGTACGAGCGATGGGAAGAAGTGCCATTTCCATTAGATTTCAAAGTGTATATCTTCAACATTACAAACAAAGATGAAGTTATAGCTGGAAAAAAGCCGAACCTTACAGAAATTGGACCTTATGTTTATAAGTATGATTGATGCTTAATTTATCGAATTAAAATTGTGAAATTTAATCATTTTTTGATGCAAATCCCAAATCAAGAAAATGAAATGCTAGTTTCCGAGTTTTCCGAGGTACCCGTTTCTTATTATTTTTACGAATCGTCAGTGAAATGTTAGTTAATATAAGAAACTTACGTTGAAACAATAGTATCTGTTTACTTGGTTACCATATCAATTAATCAACATTCAGTATTTGTATTGTGAAAGTGTGAATGAAAACCCCACACCTACTATACATACTTAAATAAATATGTAGTTATTTTATCATATGTGTGTTTATATTTACAGGCAATATAGAAAAAAATTTGATATATCTTTGGAAGATGGTATTTGGACATATCATCAACAACAAAAATTCGTATTCGACGAAAAAAAATCTGGCGAACTGTTGGAAACCGACGAAGTCGACATTCTCAACGTGCCATTAAATGTATTGACTAATTTTAATACTAATTTCTAATTTTTTATACTATATTTGTAAGACAAAAGTCAATGTTCTGATTTTAAATTTCTAAAATTAGATTATTACTTTTATAAGATTTAATTTGAAAATGAGTCTTTGAGTTTAAATATTCACATTATACATACATACCTATATGTATAAACTAACATTTATGTACAATGTCACATGTCAATGTCAATGACACGTCAATGAATGTATGTATGTATGTTTGTATGTATGTACATAAAATCATGTTCTACACGCAAGGAGATGCGGAATCATATGAGTACGTGACCTCCCATCCTACTCGCGCACACGCAAATAAAGCTGTGGTGTAAAAATAGAGAATTTGAATGTTCGAATATCAGGACAAACAAACTTTGTAATTCAAAATAACTCGAAGACTAATTTTGATTGCATGTATCGTTTAAAATTATCTTTTTCTTTAAAATGGAAAATAATATTTAAAAATTTTAAAGGCAATCCTCCAAGTAGCTGAATCAAAAGGTTTATTAGACACTGTGAACAAAGATCTCGACGAAATTTTTTTGGGTGAAACGGACATTGTTATAAGAACGCAAGTTAAAAATTTGTTATTCGAAGGAATAAAATTTTGTGAAAAAGGACGGCCATTAGTAATCTGCCTCGCAATTCGTAATCTACCAATTAAAACCCTGAGAAAAGGAGATGATAACTCCTTATATATATCTATGTTTAATCATGTACGTATCATTGTTTTTTTTTATTTTCTTTTGTATGTAACACACACAAAATTCTAAATTCGGCTGTTTTTCTTAGAAAAATACAAAACCCGACGGTAAATACGAAGTTTTCGATGGAAAAGACAACATAGAAGACCTGGGAAGGATCGCTAAATGGGAAGGTAGTTCCACTCTGAAGATTTGGTCGGGTGATGATTCGACGTGCAACATGATCAACGGCACCGACTCTACAATATATGCACCGCGCGTGTATAAAAACAAAGATATATTCATTTATAACTCGGATATTTGTAGGTGAGTGGATGTGTATTCGCTAAAGCTTACATATAAATTCATACAGTGCATGGACATAAAGTTGCAGTACACTGAGAAAAAAAACACATTTTCAAGTTTCATTGCATTTTTTTCGGATTAGTATATATTTATATATATATATATATATATATATATATATATATATATATATATATATATATATATATATATATATATATATATATATATATATATATATATATATATATATATATATATATAAAGAGGAAAATAATAGAAAAGGGAAAAACGGTCTAATGTTACAACTGTTTCAGATCTGTGAGAACTCGTTTCGAGAAAAAAGTGTTTTATCAAGGTATCAAAGGATTTAGGTACGTCGCTTCTGAGGAAACTTTAGAAGCTCCTTCTGTAGAAAATGGTACCATGTGCTTCTGTCTGAATCAAACTATTGGAATAACACAACCTAACGGTTGTCTCAAAAAAGGGGCCATGGAGCTTTATCCTTGTTTTGGTATGATATGCGTGATATAAATAAATCAATCTCACTCTCTCTCTCCTACACACACAACATGCAAATTATACATCTCCATTCAATGGTCCTTATAGAGGTTGATTTATCGTTAGGAATACAAAATTAGGAGGAATCTGTTGTTAATTGTGGATTATGAGTTTATAACATCAGCGTAAACAATAAAAACAATCGAACGAGTAAACTGTCACTTCCGGTTGACGGGTGTTCGCCAAATTGAAATATTTTAGTTCGATACACCCAAAGGTTTCTGAGACAAACATGAAAAACCTTGATTTAAAGTACTACTTCCGGTTGAGATAAAAATTTTATTTTATAAAATTTATAATTCTATTACATGTATAAACATTTCAGTCTGATCTGTTTAACGGTTCGGGAGATAATTGAATCCAAAAACTTAAAAAAGGGGACCCGTCGTATCGATAAGCATTTCAGTAACCGATACTAAGTTTCAGTTCGATAGGAGTAACGGTGTTCAAAAAATTCCCAAAATACACACACACACACACATACACATTTTTTTCTGGTTCATGAAAATGTGATCAGTGATTGATTCTGAGTTAGAATCAGTCAAAATCCAGAGTTCGAATTTTCACATCATCACAAAACTTCATCTATTGTTACTACATATATATATAAAGTAAAAATTGCATACTCCAGTTATAAGATTTTCAATAAATATTTGAAAAATCTTCAAAACTTCAAACACCTTAAATAAAATTTTGTCATTCAATTAAAAGTATTCTGTGTACCAGCGCTGACCGAACGGTAGGTCACGGGCTTTTGGTAGGTCATGGGATTTTTGATTTCAATATTCTATTCCAGTGATGGTGAACCATTTTACGTTCGCGTGCCAAAATTTATGAATATTTATTTACTGAGCGCCAAGCGTGGCAAGGATTATTCAATGAAGGAATAAAAGAAGCCTTCAAAATATAACGTTTTATTAAATGAGCGTATTTGTTTTTATAAAAATGAAAATATGATATAAAAAGACTTTTTAAAAATAATCTAAAAACTAAAATTTTAATATAATCTAATGTTTTGAAAAAAAATTATATCTAAGTACATTTATTTATTTATTACAATTATGCTATAGTGACATTACACAGTACATAGTTCCAAGTCATCACCAATGCTAAACAAAAAAAAGAAAAAAGTATACAATTAAATAGATGAAAATAAAATAAAACATAATGAAAAACAAAATAAGCATAAACAAATAACCAAAAAAATATATAATAATAGTACATGCTACGATCCCAAACTAAGCAATCCCTCAACCAGGTCAGTCTATTTCAGATTAAACAAATCCAAACTAAAAATCCGGTTGAAGAGCTTGATGCCTCTGGCAACAGGCGACAAAACCATCAAATCGGTACGTGCCCCAGATGAGGAGAATAAATTGAGGTATCTAATATTTCTGATTTGGCTTGAAGCAAGAAGTTCAATTCAGCCAGAATTTGAGGATTGCTCACCAAACCAACCAGTAATTTATAAAAATTTTTTCCCTAATATTCTATACTAGTTGTTTTACCCGGCTTCGCTCAGTATTTGTAATATAAACGGCGTAAACATGGCGAATCTAATAGTAAATATTCATTTGTTTTTTATTAAATTTATTTGAATCGAAAAAAAAATCGAATCGTCGTCATAGAAAATTTTATTTCTAAACCAAAGATACATATATACATACTTACATACATACAAATTCTCTTTCAAAATTATATATTTTAATGTACATACATATATAAAAATACGCAACAATTATTTATTGATGACATCTTTGCTGTTGTTGATTCGATGCTAAATAACTTTTGTTTTATATTTCGTGACTTTTAACGATACGCATGACAAACTGGATTCAATCATTAATGTTTTTCTTAAACTTTTTATTTTATATTTTTTTTTATAGATTTTATAAAATTAATTTCAGAAAATTATAACTCACGTAGGAAAGAAAATTGTTTATGTCAAAAATTTCTGAATTGATTTTCCAAGTTCTAATTACTTCTTCCTATGCCTTGTTTCTTATTCTTCATTTTCTGTATATAACTGATAAAATTGTAAATACCTCGCATGCTATCAAAAATTTTATACGTGTCACCTTTGGCACGCATGCCTCAGATTTATCACCCCTGTTCTATTCCACATTCGATATTTTCATATATACATATGTACATATATACGAAATGAAATTTAACGAAGGTCAAGTTCATTGATGCACGTTTTTAATTTACAAATTTAATTTAAAATTGACAGTGAAACTGGTATACTCATACATATGTATATGTATGTATGTATGTATGTATGTATGTATTAACATATGTAAGGCGAAATATTTGTAAATACTATAATTTTAATAAATGTTTGTGTTCGTCATAAAGCGTTGCATTTTTTTTTATTTATATATATATATATATATATATATATATATATATATATATATATACATATGTATACGTACATACTACATACATATGTATTATATGTACGTGTTTAAAAAATTAACATTTAACATTTTGTAACTTAATTGAACGTACTTAACATTTTATTGCAGGAATATGTACATAAATATGTATGTCTATTAACATAAGTTATTTTCAAATTGTGATCATATTTTATATTTACAATTACACAGTTAATAACTACGAGTATAATTATACACCGATTGCAATCGTGCTTAAGATTGATTTGATTCCAAAACCATATTTTAATTTGCGAAGATTATTCAAATGAGCTTTTAACGACGGTGTACTAATTTTATATATGTATGTACATACATATATATTTTATTTACCCGCTTTGCAATCTGTTTTATATTTCAAATTTGAAAACTATTTTTTCCCATATAATTTATTTGTCACATTATACGAAAAATCAATCACATTTGCAAACACATTCATACATAGATCATAGATTTTTTTTCAGTAAAGTCGATAGTACTCTCCAATCCGGCCAACGTAATGATTAACTAAAAATTTCAATTTATTTAGATATACATATGTATGTCAATGTGAATATTGATGATAAATTTAGTTTAATCCAACACGGGCCGAGTACTACATATATTTAAATAATATAATGCACGAGGAAAGAATACAGGTAAGCGTAGGTTAATGCTTGTCAGGTCAAATATTCCAAATTGACATGCCAAGGTAGTTAATTATTATTTGGACTCTGACTAATTAATCACAGCTGTCAGAGTTCATTGAATTCATTGAGATTTATATATGAATATGTACATATTTATATGTTTGTATTTCTGTACGTGTAAATGTGTATCTTCGATACACGATTAAATATCTACACACTTTTTACTTTTTTTTTAATTGAAGAACACATTGAGTACGAATATCAGTGTCATCATTTCCTTTTTTATTAAAAAAAAACTCGTCATAGCATTTCGTATGAAAATGTAAAGTTCACGCGGCCAACAAACACTTGTTTAGATGAAGAGACAAGGTCGACTATTGAAATCAACGTTTGATTGACGAAACGCAAATATACAAAATATACACCTATTCTATCTCACGAAGGCGTATTTTATATCCAATTCGCACTAAAAAAGGAGCGTATTTTCTCCCCTCAAAAAAAAAACTCTATGAATGTACCTTTATTACACTGATCTGTCCTTTAGATTTATTTATATTCTAAAATTGCTCTTCTGTCCTTTATTTTGTAATATCGACTATTGCTAAAAATATCAACATTAAAATATTCAAAGATGCAATTCATAAATTTTATCAAATCTGTATTGCTAAAATTTTATCCGAGCGACAAAAAAAAAGTAAAAATTACCGGAGCGAAGATCAATCTTTACTAAATTTGATTTCTTTTTGTTCATGAGATGTGAGCATTTACAAAAATGCGCAAGTTTTACAGTTTTTTGGTTTTTACAGTCTTTAAAATCTAATACATATTGCTATGTCAAAAGTGACTATAGGAATAAATAGTCACATGCTTTGCCTATTGATTGTGGCTTTTTAATGATTTAATTAAATGCTTAATTGATTATCTAGCGAATTTTAAAAGTCACAAACATACAAATTTTGCGTGATGTTATTATTATGATTTTATTTCGCTAATTTTTCACTTTATCACGTTTATAAAGACTGGTTTTCTATCTCAATATAGTTTTTATCTAAACGAACCGATTCAAGCGGTAAATTTCTTTTAATGTATAATAAACTAGTTGTTTTACCCGGCTTCGCTCAGTATTTTTAATACAAACAGCTTAAACATGGCAAAACTAATAGTAAATATTAATTTATTTTTTTATTAAATTCGTCATAGAAACTGTTTTGTTTACGCAGTTCCCCTCCAGCGAATGCCCCTGCGCCCCCCGGGCTTTCGCCACCAGCGCCCCCCGGGCCTTAGCCTCCGGCGCCCCCCGGGCTTTCATCCCCGTCCCCCGTCCCCATGTCATCATGGAAATTTTGACTTGTTTTCGAAGTTCCCAACCATTATCCAATCAACAATATTTACTTACATACAAAGTCTCTTTCGAAATTATATGTAAATACATTAGATACATATAAAATTGTAATTTTTTTATATTATTTTATAATAAATGTTTTAAACTTATAAATGATTTTATAACATAACAAATGCTTTCTAAGTTTATAGCATATACTATATAAAACACTAAAGTTTTTCTTCTATTTTGTATTTTTCGTCATTTGTTGGTATATGTATGTATTTATGTCCCTTTTTTTTCGTCAACGGTCTGACGAAAAATACAACAACAATACGAAAAATACAGTCTACAGTTCTGACGTTATCGAACAAATAATTCGCTTTTTTCCGATTCAAAGGGTTCGAAGTTTCCGGGGGCGTAAGCGCCGAGGGAGGGAGGAAGCGCAGACCCCGGGGGTGTACATATAATTTTTTATAAGAGACTTACTATATACATATATAGTATTCAAATAAATTTAATAAAATGTTCACTATTAGATGAGTCATGTTTAAGCGGTTTATATTACAAATACCGAGCGAAGCCGGGTAATAAAGCTAGTTTATTATAAAATAGGAGCATAAAAAATTTATAATTTTAAATTTTGAATGCGTGAATTGATTCGTTTAGATAGAAAAAAAATTGAGATAGAAAACCAATCTTTATAAAGGTGATAAAGTGAAAAATTAGCGAAACAAAATGATAATAATAACATCAGGGAAAAAAAGTATATTTGTGCCTTTTATAACATAAAAAATGCATTCTACATATGTCCTTTATTTTCTCTAAAAATATATGCTTACCGTACGTGTACAGTTCCAATGGACACGTATGTATTTGTTTCATATATGTATGTACATACGTGTACATATGTATGTACATGTACATTCAAAACTCTCTCGGTAAATTTTTTTTGAAATACGCCTTCGTGGGTCGAAAATTCATATGCAACGGGGGCGTAGTCACTTTGGGGTTAAAATTAAGATATATGTAGTGTGCATATTCTATGGCCGTGTTTTTATTTATTCGGAAATTCCTCATTAATCGTGAGTGTAAATCATCGGCTGGATACATAAGCGAAAATCTGTCCGCATACAAATATACACATACATATTGATTTTGTTTATTTTACGATTTGCGGTTAGAGCGCGCAATTCGCCGAATTGGAAATTTAAATTTTTACTATTTTGAAAATGTTGTCATCTCGTCAGAAGGGTTTTTAATTGTTTTTTCCGCGTATCTTTGAATATTGCCGAGAATTGTATTATAAATCAAGTGTATTCGAGTGCTCATGAGACATCGTGCCTTCGCGGAAAACGAAGGCTTTATGGAAATATTCAGCAAATTGCTATAGCATATAAAAGTTTACGTAATTACAATTGATGGACATCCAGGAAATTAGTTGTACATTAGATGCTAATTTGACGCAAGTAATATTTTATGTAAATAGTTTCTAAAAATTTTAGATTATCATTTACTTTAACATGAATTAACACTTTCGTGTGTATTATTTTGATTGATTATTAGCTGTATATTTTCAAAATCCATTTATACCCGCATACACTTATATATACATGTATATATATATATATATATATATATATATATATATATATATATATATATATATATATATATATATATATATATATATGTGTATATGTATATTTTTTACATATTTTCACAAATGCTCAATTATTTTTATTTTTAATTACACTTTTTGTTTTTTTTTCATCTACATACATACATACATACATTTTAATCTACGTATATACATATGTATGTCATCGCCTATGGGGCTTGCCAAATGCGTGTCCGATTTTACAAAATTATTTTTATTTTATTTATCCCATGTCCCTTTTTCGAATAGATCATTTCGAGATGAATTAATAGAATTTGATGTATGCATTAAACAAATTTTAAAGTCTCCAAATCGAAAGTAAACCTATACATGATTTAGAAAAACCTTGAATTATTTACTGTCTATAAGCGAAGCTATCCAATTAGTGGAAGATATTGTGATCGAATGCAAGATTGTTTTATTTTATTTTTTTCTTTCTGAAAAGGTTTCTATAATATTTCACATTTCTATTATAATAGAAAAATAATTCCAATGAAACTGTTTTTTTTTTCTCCAACTGGATTTATTTTTCTCTACCTTTTTACCTTTTGACCTTTAATAAACATCTCTCATCTACTTGAACCTTCAACCCTTGTTTTTTATAATATTTGATGGTGTATTTCACGTATGTATTATATCTGTCGTTTTTTTTATATTATTGATATATTCAATGTGGACCGTAATGTCACAATGGTACAAAACCCTTTTTCTTTATTCGAAATTGAATTCATTGTACAACGCATTTCGATTGATACATTGAAATCGGGCATGTAATTCAACAGTTCAAATATTTACTTTAAAAAAATAATATTTATTCTATATTAAAAATATTTAATATAGAATAAATATTAATTAAAAATATTTTTTTTAATAAATATGAGTTATTTTAAAAACTAATAAATAAGATTTTTATATACATATGTACATAGATAATAAATACATACATATGTAAGTACATAGATGTTATGTACATATGTATGTTACATTCTATGCTTATTTCCAGTTGTAATATGTTCCAACTGGCGTTCTAAGTCATTCATATTCGAATACAACTCAATTAGTAACTTATATCTCTACAAGCGCAAATACACTTTTAACAATTTGCCCCAGTTGGAATATTTGAAATGAAACTTTTTTTTGAAAGTTTTGTCGAGATAAATCGATGATTTTTTTTTATTATCCTTAACGTTTCCTTGATACGACGTAAATTTTCCATCGTAGGAAATCTAAATATATAGGGTGACCATATTTCCCAGCATTTATATGACATTATTCACCTGCAATTTATTTTTAAATATTTATGATTCAATCTTGGTTAACATTTTTAGAACAAGTAACCACATACAGTTATCTAATCCACAAAAAATGTTTTTTTTTTCATTTACCGGTAAATACCGGTATACCAGTAGTAGGACACTTTATTTATCGTTTACCGGTTTATGAAAATTGACGGTGCATTGCAACCCCTATAGAAAACACGATTCTTTTAAAGAAGAAAATGAAACGAGATAAAAAATTTAATATATTATTTAGTTGTATTTTACAGTTATTTAAAAAGAGTTATAATTAAAATAATAGCAGAAAGCGATTTAAAAAAAAAATCGTGTATGCATTTCAATGGACGGACAAAACGGAACAAATCCATCAATTTTATGAAAACAACAGGCAAAACACATAACAACGGGACGTATTGTTATTCTAATTATATAGAGATGTTTTTTCCCAAGAACGATCCTGATGATGAATTTCACGGGAATGATCCCGGGTATTTAGAAACTGAACTAGAGCGCACACTGCTTACTTACATACATACAATGCTGGGACAAGGCAACTGTTTATACTTGAACTTTAGATTTTTTAATATAAAAAAAAGACAAATCAATCAATTTTATGAAAACAACAGACAGAACACATAACAACGGGACGTATTGTTATTCTAATTATATAGAGACATTTTTTCTCAGGAACGATCCTGATGATGAATTTTCGGGAATGATCCCGGGTATTTAGAAACACTAATAGGAGCACACAGCTATACTGCTGGCACAAGGCAACTGTTTGAACTTTAGATTTTTTATCTTAAAAAGGACAAATCAATCAACTTTATGAAAACAACAGGCAAAACACATAACAACGGGACGTATGGTTATTCTAATTATATTGACTTTTTTTTCCGGGAATGATCCCGGGTATTTAGAAACACTTACTTACATAGCAACTGTTTGAACTTTAGATTTTTTATCTTAGGCAAAACACATAACAACGGGACGTATGATTATTCCCGGTCTCCGTGACGGGCCGGAATGTGAAATGCCGGAAGGCAAAGATCGAAAATCGAAAGATCTTAAGTCGAAAGATAAAAAAAAGGGTGCATGGTAAACGGTACATACTCACTTAATTTGCGCGAGCAGGATACAACAGGAACAAGAGGAGCAGGCTTTTCCTCCCGTATTCTGCGCGCGCACATTAATACGGGAAGAAAAGCGTGTTCCTCTTGTTCCTGTTGTATCCTGCTCGCGCAAATTAAGTGAGTATGTACCGTTTACCATGCACCCTTTTTTTTTTGATCTTTGCCTTCCAATATTTGCCTTTTCCAGGATTTCATATTCCGGCCCGTGAGGTAGACCCGGTTTTTTTAATTGTTTATAGATACTTTTTTTCCGGGACTGATCCCGGGTATTTAGAAACACTACTAGGAGCGCACGCTGCTTACTTACATAGCTATGTATAATGCTGGCATAAGGCAACTGTCTGACCTCGAGCTTCAGCTTTTTTTATCTTAAAAAAAAGGTTCATCGCCACTGATATGGAGCAGTTTTTCGGTGGCACGTTTGGGGTAGAAGCCGTCGGGGAGGAGGTGATTGATATGAGAGGGGAGGGGATTGGCAAAGGCCTTGCTTTATAAGGCTTGCATGTGATTCTGGTCAAGTGAGTGCACGCCATGGTGTCGCGGCTGCTGGTGATAGTGACGGCTTCGCTGGCGCTGTGGGGGCGAACAGTGGGGGCTCGCTTGTACGAAAGGTGCGAACTTGCTCAAGAGTTGGCCGCCCGGTTGGGGGGTGCGCCCCCAGCAGCCACCTGGGTCTGCATTGCCCAGCACGAGTCCTCCTACGACACTGGAGCCGTGGGTCGGCTGAACGGAGACGGGAGCGCGGATCACGGCCTCTTCCAGATCAGCGATCGCTATTGGTGTGACGGTGGAGCTTGCGGTCTCCCTTGCTCCAGCTTCACCGACGACGACATCTCAGACGACCTGGACTGTGCCCTCTACATCCACCAGCAGCACACGCGTCTCTCGGGAGACGGCTTCAGTGCCTGGACCGTCTACCCCCTATATTGCAACGGACCTCACGTCTACAGCTACATAGACGGCTGCTTCGACAACACCAAGACCACTATCAAATCGGTGAAACATGACCGCAACCAAACCACCACCAAATCGTCAACTCTGTTCGACATCGACAAACTGCTTCCGATCACGACGACGACGACGACCCCCACTACCATCAAAATATACTCGACGAATCGATTTAAAGTCACGACGACAACCTCGAAGTTGACGACTAAGACAACGGCGCCGACGACACTGAAGATGACCTCGCCGAAGACGTCTACGCTGAAGATGACGCCGACTACTACAACGGCGACATTAAAGATGACGACGCCGAAGATATCGACGTTGAAGATGACGACGCCGATCACCACTAAGAAGACCACTTTGAAGATACCACCGCCGCCGAAGCTGAAGCCTTTAGGATTGAAGCCCATATTCAGTTTCGGCACTCTGATCACTAGCACGCCGTTAAAATACAAAAGCGAATTCAAAAAGTACAATTTTGAACATTGAAAGGTGGCCTGTCAGTATTTGTATTCGTGGTTGATTCAAGTTTCGTTCCAGAATATGAAAAGTGAAGAGACCGATTCACAGGCATGAAAATGCACTATTCTTATTTTCATACATTTGTATTCAGTATTAAAGTGGTTCTCGATTTATTTGAATCCATGTAAAATTACGAGCCTCATAATAATGTTCATATGTATATTTATATAGATGATTTTATTTCCGGTCCGGAGATTATTCCGCACAAAGCGATATCGCACTACTCATTACAATCTCGATCACGGAATATCTGCCTGAGAGTTACCCTCGCAAACTATCGTACTAATCGAATGCCAGATATCCCGTATTCGCGATTTTCGTGGCAACGATTGGCGTGTGCGCGATCGCAATGTGCGGGATAATCCGTTTACCTTTATTTCCATATTGCCATTCGAGCTAGTCAAGTCTCAATTAAATGTAATACTTATATATCATAAACTATTATCATTACCCTAACCTACATATACATATATTTCGTAAATCCAATTTTGATACAATTTTTTTTATCATTTAAAATTATTCGAAATCAATATTTGTTTAAAACATGAACAACCATAATTGTATAAAAATAAGGCCGAAAAAGCGCCATAAAAATAATGAAAGTGATACAAATGAGATGAAGGTCGACAAAATAGTTTTTTTTTCCGACCTAAAAAATTTTCAATATGTTGTAAAATATTAATGCGCCGCCGGCATAATTTTTCTTTACGTAAATTTGATACCTGACATATTTTATTTTATTTTTAAATTATTATTGTGTCCCGTTGCACAATGTGCCTCTCTAACCAATTTATAAAATACATACATATTTGGAAGCCGTTTATACGACATTGATTGACAATGCTGTATGAGGCAGTGAAAACATCAAGACGATTTCTGAACCACTGTGGTATTACTGTATAATTTAAGAACCTTAGATTTACTTAGTTTCATATAAAACTTAAATAATTATAATCACATGGACTTAAAATTATTTAAAAAAAAATTGTATCTCCTACAAATTAAACCAGTATTTGTATTTTTTCCTCATCCTACTTTCCCTCTCAATTGCACTTACATACATATGTACATACATACTTATTGTTTTTAGCAAAAGCGCGACTTTGCATTATTGTTATTGCGATTTTAGCACCCCTATGGAGCACATTGCGAATTTTTCATTGAAACGAGTATGGTTTGATATCGATGATACCCAATAAACGAATCTATTATCATATGAACAGGTGCATTTTGTGTAAAAAAAATACAAAACAGGAAGTTTTTAATATGCTCAGCTGTTGATCACTTTAAGATACTTTATTTTATTTTATAATTAATTTATTATTTTCGAAGCGAACAACATATGTATGTACATACATATGCACAAACAACTTTTAAATATCTTATTTTGTATGTATTATTAAAACACATTTAAATCAGTAAACTAAATATGAGCACAAATCTAAACACATATTTCATCTGTATGCACACGCAATCGTTTCTGTATATTATTTTAAAATTTCTGCTATTATTTTGGTATCTTTTTTGCAATTTGCTTGTTTATATTTTCGAAATTTTAGTTATTGTTATATTTGACGAGTTAACTTATATATCATACTATAAATAAAATGATTTTTTATACTTTGTTAATCGTTAAATAACCTCTCCGTAATGTTACAGGTGATTCTTTTGCAAATATCTTATAATGACATAAACTAAATTAGAATTCTAAAAAAAAGGTTTTTTCCGTCAATATTAATAAATTCATTTAATAATATACATGCATATTTTATTGTAGATTCTCATGTCGTTCTATCATATCCACATTTTCTTGACGCAGATGAAGAATATCAATCAGGAGTTAATGGACTTTCGCCAGATAAAGATTTACATAGAATTTTCCTAGACATAGAACCGGTTAGTATTTTTTATTTAAAATCATATCAAACAACGACGAATAGATTATTATTTATGTCATTACCACTGGTGCATAAATTTTAATCAAAATTTAATTTAATTTGTCCAATAAATAAACATTTAATATTTGTAAATCAGCGTTGTTCGGAAACTAATGGAAATTCAAATAAACAGATATTGAATCTGTTTATCTGTTTGGGTAGGCATTTTACTGTTCCCATATATGTATGTATTATTGAAAAAAAAAAGATTTTATAATGTTGTATTGTTACTACTACACATACATATGTAAGTATTAGATAATTACAAATAAAATAATTTAAAAAAATACCAACCATTGAATTTTAGAATACTGGAACACCACTTCGTGGAGGAAAACGAGTACAGTTCAATATGTTCATAAGAAAATTGGAGAATGTAGTTACCACTGATCATTTAACCACTCTTCTAATGCCATTCATGTGGATAGATGAGGTATGTAAACATTAGTTAATATTTTAAAGTAGTTATTGAAATATGAATATACAAATCCATACATATTTTAGTTCTATATACACAAAAAATCCGTACATAAATAGTTTTAAAAAATAAACTTAATTTTTCTAAATATTTAAATGCCCTAATGTGAATAGCAAAAACAAAGATAATGAAATAGCAGTATTATTATTACTATTGTTGCGTAGGGGTGGGTTCAGGATACAAATAAAAGGCCAAAGTCGCTTCACAGCATTTATTCAACGATTCGGGAGGTCTACATGTAACCACCGCTCACTCCAGATTAATCTGATCTACCGTGTGTACATCCTTATAAAGGACAATCCATTGATGTGTCTATTGTCTAGGCACTTGCAGTTCCACCCTGGCGAGTCTATTGTTTACACATGCAATCGCCCAGAAAATAATTGCCATTTTAATTTTATTTTTTTCCTATTTTCGATGTGTATTTTGGGGTAATTGGATTGCGATCGCCCAAAAGACAATTTTTGCCAAGAAATTGGCGAATACGGAATATTTCGAACTCGAGTTCTCGTTAGTATGATAGTTATCGTTAGCGTGATGGACTTTTCGGCTGCCAGATGTTCCATTATAGAGATATTAGTGACTTTTGGGATAGCGCTTTGTGACCAATAATCACCGAACCGTATTTTACACGGTTCGGTGATTATTCCGCAAAAAGCGATCTCGCACACGTCACTAAAATCTCGATCACGGAACATCTGACATCCAAAAACTCCATCAATCGAGAACTCGAGTGCCAGATATTCCGTATTCGCGATTTTTGTGGCACTTTGCGCAATAATCCGTTTACCGTTTAACACATATATACATATTTATATTTTAGATATCTGTAAATTTCATTGTATTTTTCTTACGCTTTGGGACTACATACATACATATGTAGTTCTCTTATACCAAACAGACTACATACATATGTACATATAATAAATTGTTATGTCTTAATAAAAATTATGACTTTATCTATTTTCAGGGTGTTGAACTACCAGATGAATTTATTGATTTTCTGAATACCAGTTTACTTGATATTCTGTTAGTCTTGGCAATAGTAAAATGGGTATTGGTCGGCGTTGGTGGGACAGTGGCAATCGTTTTTATAATGGTATTACTTTTTAAAAAAAAAAGCGATGATATTAAATCTGTATAATTATATAAAAAATAATACTATATCGATGTACGTTCACATTCATGTAAATATGTATATGTATAGACAAAGTGTTTATTCGTCTATATAAAATTTTATTAAATCAATCAGCACTGTCTCATTTTTATCCTCAAATTTGAATTTGAAGAAATAATTTTAGGCATATTTGCATCCATATGTTGTATATACATACATATGTGTATGTAAAAAGTTTTGTGTAAACATGCTGTTTTCGCCATACATCTATTAAAATACTTTGTATGTATACATATAAAAATTATTGTTTCTTTGTTTGATTATTTACTATGTAAATATACCTTATTCAAAGTAGAAAAACGCAATTTTGCATACTATCTCATGATACCCTTAGTTGGACCATTTCGTCTATATGCTGATAAAAATCACCAATTGATACAAAATCATTACTGAGATTTACGAAGTTTTGTCATAATACATTTTGCTAAATGTACATATGTATAAAAGTGAATTTTAAAAAACTTATTTAAGCCAAACGGTTGGTATGTCGTAGATAAGTATAAACCTATCAGACTATTGTCAGACAACAATATTGATTTTTTATATATGTACATATGTACATAGGTGTAGACATTATGTAGAAATAACTCACTATTAAAAACTGTTTTAATGTAAATTTTTATATGTAGAAATTAGCTCATTATTACAAAATGGTAGTTAGTGACTTTTGTCCGTACACAGTTAATTTTCGATTCGATTATGTATTATATTATACAATGTAATACTAGTCAACAAACAGACTTTCGTCTTTATATCATAAAAATATAATACAATATACCAAACGCAATTAAAAAATTGCCGAAAGCAACTCTATTGTCAAAAAAAAAAAATGACAATTCAATTGGTAAATTCAGTTAAAATTTACTTTATTATTAATTACATAATGTAATTAAAAAAAACAAGCATTTTCAGCTATCGAAAAGCGCTATGTATGTACATATAATATGTAGCTTTGTCAACTTTGCGGTATATTTAAAAAAAAAGATAATAAAAAGGAGATAAAACAAACTTTAGATACATATAGACATATGTACATATGTACATATACATATGTATATCGTTTATACAAATTGTGTGCCTACAATATATTTAATATATGTATAACAATAATTTATTTTTCATCTGTGACTAAACTTATATAAATATTGTTAATTCAATAGCTACTTATTAATTATATTATTCCAATTATTCAAAATGTAAAAAAATATTATTATTTATTATTAACGAAATATATTATTGTGACTAGACTAGATAATATCAAATATGTTTTTTTATGTACATAGCTATGATTTGCAAAAAACAAAAAAAATGTAATTAATAAAATTTAATAATGTTATTTAATTTTTATTGAATTAAAATGAATATAAAATTAATATTTGGAAACATTTTTTATAATTTTGAATCACGAATAATATATGCGAACAAAAGAAAACCAAGGTTTTTTTTTCTGAGGCGATATTCTTATTAGATTTCCATTCTATTTGAAACATAATAATATCTAGGAGTATTATTTGAATTGGTAAGCGAGTATGAAATAAAACGCTATAATTTCACCAAATAAATATTTTTGTAAAACTACATTTATTTTTCATAATTTTCAAAGATTCGACAGCAATATTAAATAATGATCAATATGTACGTATGTATAGTAAAATTTATATATTTACATAAATTCGTACATACGTACATTGATTAAAAATAAATTTTGTCGATTTATTTAATAAGTCTGTTGTAATAAAAAAATTAAATACTTTAATAGGTAATAAAATAGCTTCATGAATATCCACGAAGTTTCAATATCGACTTGGATAATTCTGAACACACCAATAATGATTTATAGCAACAAGATATATTCTATTATTATAAAAATAATCACCT